>NC_045427.1:318420112-319142612 GCF_902635505.1 Sarcophilus harrisii | reverse complement strand
GCTTTTTGGGCTCGTAAATTCCTTTATGAAGGACCTCTGTACCACCAGAACCTTGTGCTGGATCCTAGGGGGGTTTAGGGGAGCCAAATCTCTTCATTTGGTTCCCTGAATCCCAAACCTGCCACTAACCTCATCATTTAACTCCCTGACCACCAGAAATCCTAATCTCATTTTGGCTCCCTGAATTTAATCTCATCATTTGGTTCCCTAACCGGGAACCCCAAAAATCTAGATCTCATCAAGATCACTACAAACCTAAAACTTACACATAGAAAGCAGTTCTTTCTACACTTTCTTCCTCTAATTAGAGGATTTCTCCTGTATCTGCCCTCCTTTTTCAGCTTCCCTTTATCTGTAGTCTTTCCTTCTCCCACAATTAGAATATAAATCCCTTGAAGGCAAAAATGTATTTCTTTTTCTTGTAGAGTACATGGATTTCCAATGCCTAACACAGTGTCTGATGTATTTTGTTGTTGAGTCATTCTGTCCTGTCCAATTCTATGATTCCATGGACTATAATATGTCAGATCCTTCTATCTTCTACTATCTCTTGAATTCTGTCCAAGTTCATGTTCATTGTTTTCATGACACTACCTATTTCATCCTCTATCATCCCCTTTTCCTTTAGCCTTCAATCTTTCTCAACAATTAGGGTCTTTCTCAATGAATGTGACTTAAATATTTAAGCTTCAACTTCAGTAGAATTTAATAAATGCCTGTTGACTGACTGAATGAATGAATGAAATATAATTTGAATTTTCAAGAGAAACATTCACCTTAATTGAAAGGTATGGTGTTCCTCTTCCATTTTCATACATATGCAGTAGACTCATGGATTTAGCTGTTAATATTTCTATAGCAATTTATATTAGTAGAGAACTTTAAAGTAATCGTTATTAATATCTGACTCGGAGGAAACAAAAAAAATTATATGATGAATCTGTTTCTAGGGTAACTGACCATGCAGCCTAATGTAAAGAACATAGATGATTAGGCTGTTCATATTCAAACTATAAATGAGCAGAAATAATTACTCTT
Organism: Sarcophilus harrisii; assembly: GCF_902635505.1. Lineage (NCBI taxonomy): Eukaryota > Metazoa > Chordata > Mammalia > Dasyuromorphia > Dasyuridae > Sarcophilus > Sarcophilus harrisii. The sequence goes on along the minus strand of NC_045427.1, from coordinate 319,141,574 downwards.
ATGGTGTGGTCACTGCCACTACTTAATGTTTTCTTTTATTAGTTTTCTTTCATATATAGTTTGACTTTGACCAACTTATAGGAATAATGTGTCAGTACCAGTACATTCTTGGTCAATGAATAACCCACTTTCCATATTATACTTGGGCATTTTTTTTTAAACAGGAATTTTAAAAAATAAAAACTTTAAAAAGATTTATCTTTCAATCATGAAAAGTAAGGACATAAAAAGTTAGCTTAGGGCAAGATATCAAATGCTTCTTTCACTACTCTTTCCCCTTTTCCTCTCTCCCTCCCCTCCCCATATCTTATATCTATATCCTCTACACCATGTTGACCCTCATGACTGCAGTTAGTATCTTACAAAATAAATAAAATGATGGGAAGTTATATCTTAGATGAAATTATACAAATATTCTGCTCAACTTTTTCCAAGTAGTGACTTTTGAAAACTGGACCTCTCTCTTGATTTTTCTCCCAGAATTTTATTTATTTAGCCATCAAATAATAATCTCTTTCCCTAAATCTTTGCTCTGTGATATATCCAGAATGATCTATGAAAGTTTTCATTTGTCCCAAGTTCTAGTATAGGATCACTATAAAATAATAGCTATATTTACTCATGAATCATGTTACTGTAATATGCGATTAGATATATATATAAACAAAGATATGTAGCAAAGACTGAGATCCTCCTTTCAATTCTGAACTTTACCTACAGCCACTGAAGGGTTTATACCATGCCCATAAAACTATAAAAACATAAGTTAAACAGGTAATGGGAGTTTCTGAACTAGCATAGTTTTATCTGCCCATTCTTGCAAGGTTAGTCTTTGCCTCCACATTGGCTTTAATTCATGCCCCAGTAGAAAAAAAAAAAAGAGGAGGGGGGGGGGAAGATATAAAGAAGAAACTTTACCCAAGAAGATAATTTTTAGACCTAAAATGTACAAAATAAAAGTCTAAAGAGAAAAAAACAATAAAAACCTAAAATTTTCAGTTATCATTTTACTTTCTAGATTTAGGCTTCCTAAAACATAACTAAAACCTCAGAAAGGATCTCCATGACACTATACTGAAAGCAAATAAATAAAATAACATATCTAATCTAAAATGGTCAAAATGGCAGTCATTATCTTTGAAATGCCAGGCAGTGGGACTATTTCAAATTGGTCTCTTTGAAACAATCATTCAATGAATCAATAACCATTTATTAAGTACCTATGTTTCAGGCACTTCTCCTTCAGGGAAGGGGGGAGGGGATTGGGTAGGGAGAAGAGAGGGTACAAAAGGAAGCAAAATATAATCACTTCCGTCAATGAACATATAGTCTAATGAAAACTTTCAGCTCATTCCATAGCCTTCTGAGCATGCTATACCCAAGAAGTAATTTTTATTTATAGGAACAGCATTGCATAAAGAACTGGACCTGAGTCAAATTTTCGCTCTGTCCTTAGATCAAAGTGCCTTAGATCCTGTGGTAGTCAAAGATAGTCATTTAACTTTTCATATCTTTATCCAAACTTGGTGAGTTTCAGAATACCAGGGCCCAAAACAAGGAACATGGAGCTCACAAGGCAATAAAGCAAATTTTGTTGAGGGGTTTCAGAAAATAGAGAACTGATTAAGGAGGATAGATTAAGGAGCATGTGGAGGGTCTCTTGGAGTTAGGCACCTAGTTTGGGTTCCTTCTCCCCAAATCAGTAAAGTGTGGAGGGTTTCTTAGGTGTTCTCTGGTGTGTTTAGCAAGATCAAGCAATGGGGAAGGAAAGCTAGTGAGGAATCTGGACCTGGGGACTTTGATGCAAATTTAGACTAATGGGAAGAGGGAAGTTCCCTGGAGAATAAGTGGCTAGCTGATATTCATGTGAACTTCACTATGGGAAAAGGGATTTTGGGCTATTATAACTGATGGTATGATTCTGACATGAAAACTTTGGGGTTTTTTGAGATTCTTTACTATATAGGGTGGGAGGTTGCTGGGATCATTACATTTTTCTAGTCGCGATTTCCTCATATACTAAATAATGAGGGGAATGGACTAGATAAGAGTTGCTTTGTTTTGTTTTGTTTTTCTGTCTCTAAAACTATGATCCTATGGTCTTGGAGGTTAGAAAACTTGGGTTCTTCTGGGTGAAGAGAATATATTACTAAGTAAAACCCACCAAAAACACTTCTTGACAAAAACATCAAGATCTAGCTTCATATTTGTTAGCTAATCAAATGAATTTTTGACCCCTAAGATGTTCTAGAGAGACCAAAGCAATTCATACACATTGAAAGCCATTAGGGCATTGGTAGAGAAGAGAACATTTTAAGTGGAATTTAGCATTGAGGATATAAGGGAGAGGAAAATGAATAGAAAAAAAAGAAAAGGGGAAGGGAAGGAAAAGAAGAGATAGAGTGAAAAAAGGAAAGAAAAAAGAAATTTACATGATGATTTTGTTATAAATTTAAGATACTAGTAAGTTATATGTAATATAGATTTGCAGTTTCATGCATAATCATATTTTTACAATATTATTGTTTGTTCTTCATTCTCAAAGAGTCTCATGATATCAGAGAGGTTCTGCCATGACATACAAGTGAATTGGATTTAAGTGAGATAGGGCTGTGCAAGATCATCTTGCCTTACTTTCCTCTCCAAAGCCAGCTGGGTCCAGTGGCAAGATATAAATCTTGCTGGACTGGAGATGACCCTGGATAAAATGGAAGACCTTGGACTTTTTAAGTTGAAGATTTTTATGATATACAATGTTATAGAAGTACTTGTTTTGTTCCATAAATTAAAAATAAAATAAATTTGGAGGAAAAAAGAATAGGAAAAAGGAAAGTCAGATGAGAGAATGATGAAGGGTCACTGAGGAATAGGATTCTCATGTTTTCCTTAAAAACACTTTCTTCTATTTACATTGAATCATAATTATTATAAGCATCTTATTTATAATAAGACCTTATTTTTTCTATTAACAACAACTTTTTGCCCCTCACCCCACCTTTTTTTTTGCTAAGGCAATGGGGTTCATTGACTGTCCAGTGTCACACAGCCAGGAAGTTAAGTGTCTGAGGTCAGATTTGAACTCAGGTCCTTCTGACTTCAGGGCTGGTGCTCTATCCACTACACCAATAAGCTGCCCCTGCCCAAGAAATTTGTATGTGATTCTGGGCAAATAGATAAAGAAATATGTATACAACTTAACATTTTACTAATAATATATCAAAATTTGAGACCCCACACACACATTTAGTTACACAACTGCATTTGTGGTATCAACCCACAGTTTAAGAAGTTTTAAACTAGATGATCCTGAAATTCCCTTCCAGGTCTTAAAACATGAATTTATGAGCTCATGATCTCTTGTCATTCAATACTTAAAATATATTCTTTCCTCATCTATCATCTATCCAAATCCTTCTTTTTAAATCAGAAAGCATTAAGAATGTGCAAGAAATGAATGAAATAGCTTTTTTTCCTAGAGGACTTTACGTTATACTGGGGAGGAGGGAACACAGGCACATAGATATACAAATATAAATCATATGAAAAGTAAATACAAAGTCCAGCATCTGGTGAGACCACCTTCTCACAACTTTCCAGATGCCCCAAAGAATGCTTGCCTAGTGCTCTGTAGGGTCCCTAAATCCTCCAGTGGCTCATGAGTCCCCACTGATGTGTTTACCTTTAATTGTAAATTAGAAGAGATAACTAGTTCAAAATTAAGGCATTATTAATTAATTAATTAAGGCAAAATTAAGATAGCAACAAAATATTTCTCCAATACACTTAGGATTTGGTCTCCTTCAAATAAACATATCAGTGGGAAAAATGGAAGCAGGTAGGAAAAACACATGGAGAAATATATGTACAAGGAACATATGTGGTCAGGACACACACATGTACAGATAAACCATCCCTCTAATGTTATTGGGTTGTTGATGTCTTCCAATCATTGTGTCCTTTCTTCCAAGACAGCTCTCTTGCTCCTCACTGGTCTGCTTAGCACTATTCCACTAGACATTACCTGTCCAGATGCTGCTTAGCTGAACATTACTCAAATCTGGAATCTACTTAAATGGGGTGTATGGAGTGTTCAGGGAGGACTAGCTCCTCCCCTGTGAGGACTTGCTGAACCCTTTTCAAGGCTGCTCATCCTCCTTAGCTTTTTACCCTCACCCAACTCTCATTGATGGCTCCAAAAATCTGTATTATGTACAGCAGCCACACACCAGTAAAAGTATCTTGGCAAATCAGCTAAACCAGGTTTTCACTAACTAAATTATAAATTAGCTGCTTTCATGGCTGTTGGAACAAATTGTTCTCACTCACCCGTTCCCCTGGGAAAAGTCTTCATATGCTTGAATAGTAGACATCTATCTAACTCCCTGAGAGTTTGAAGCCTCTTAGTTATCCAGATAACTAGTCCACTCTGAACACTTCATACACATATATATATCTCTCCTCAGAGAGATCTAACAAACTTTTTCCTTCTTGATATGAAAGGAAGCATTAATTAGAATACAAGAGTTTTTGGAAGGGTATGGGGAGCTTCACAAAATATATCTAGGATAAATAGAACAAAGGTAGTCTTTAAATCAACTTGTTAAACCAAATTCAGTTGAGAGAAGACATGGAAAAACCCTGAATATGAATAGGCAGTTTTCCAGTGAAAACTCTAAACAACTTATAGTCATATAAAAATGCTCTTAATCATTATTAATTAGAAAAATATAAAAAAAAACTTGAGATATCATTTTACACCAATCAAATTGGTTAAAATGATTGAAGATAAAAGCAACAAATGTTGAAGGGGATGTTGAGATAGTAATTCATTGTTGATGGAATTGTGAACTGATTCAACCATTTGGAGAGCAATCTGTATTCCTAGTAAACCAGCTCATACACCTCACAGGATTTTTGAACAATATTTTTATAAGTGTGATTTCACAGATTGAAAATCTTATTAACTGGGGGAATCAATAAAAAAAAAAAAGATCTCATGGAGGCTAAGCTTATGAGATACCTCTTTCATGAAGCCTTCCCCAAGTCCCCTTGATAAAAAAGGATAGAATCATAGATTTTGATGTAGAAAGGATATTTAAAATAATAAAGCCAACCTCTTCATTTTATAGATGAGAAAGATGAGACATAGGTTAAATGACTTATCTAGAGTATCTTGCTTAGAAGCACTTGCAAAGAGTATCTGAAGCAGGATTTGAATCCAAGTATTACTGAATCCAGCATCTTATCCACTATAACATTCTGCCTTTTTAGGTTTTCCTAGAACCTTTGCTGCTATCACTCTTGACCTTGTATTATATCTACCTGAGTAGATGTCATATTCCTCATATTTTCTAGAAGGCATGGATTTTATCAATTTTCACTTTTTTGTAAACACTTCTACCATGCCTTACATATAGAAGACATTTAATATACCTTTTTTAAGAAAGCAAAAAATTAATTAGCATCAGTTGGCAGGCAGTTGCCAAGTAGCTAAATACTCCCAATAAATTTTTGCTAAATTGAATTCAATTGTTGCTTTATTGTAAAAAGATAGGTACTGTGGCCAAAATTGCCTTTTCCAATCTTAAGGAATGACAAAAGAGTGAGAACAAACATGTGCAAGCTGTTGTATTTAAAATTATTCCACTGACAAGTCACTGTTTTGTAAAATTCTGATGTGTTATTGTTTGGCAAAAATTAATTGCAAACCAGGAAAACACAATTTCTGTATTGTGTACAGAAAGGCCAGACACAAAAGAAAAAAATGGAATATAATAAAAATCATCTATAACATGGAAAATTTGTATACTTCTATAGAATCATAAAAATTTAAAGCCAAAAATGAACTCAAAGAGTATCTAATCTAACAATTTATTCTAAATTATACTCATATTTCCATTTGGCTACTGTTTTACAACTTTGAGTGATGTAAAAAAGTAAAACATTTTCCTTAAATATCTGTTTTATTATGCAAAGCAAAGGCATACTTATTATTAACAAAGTTAATAAAAGCAATGGGGTAAAAAAAGAAAATAATTGACCTAGTAACTAGTCAACTTCTGCTTCCACAGGAGTTCTGAAGCCCTGAGTCAGTTTCATTCTGTACTTCACTTTTCCAATCTGTGAAATGGAAATGAGAATGTCTGCCCACTACTTTCCTCTTGTGGCAATAAATGAACATGCTATCAAAGCTGTAACTAGGCCAGGGCACTGAAATTTAGAAGGTGAGGATAGCACTTTCACTTCTTCACCAGCTTAGCACCTAGTTAGCAAGAATAATAGGAATTCTAGGCTAACAAATGGCAGGCTTCCCCCTCTTCCACCAGGTGAACTCCTTATCAGCCTAATCCTGATCTAGTCCTATCTACACCCATCATACTCCAAGGTGAGCCTCCCAGGGACTGTGCCCAGAAGGACTGGAGTTCCAGAGTTTTTCCATGTCTTCTCTTGTTTGAATTTGGCTTAACAGGTTAACACTAATTTCATTCTGTTTGCTCCAGATGAAGCTCCCCACCCTCTTCCAAAAACTCTTGAGTTATAATTAAGGCTTCCCTTCATGTCCAGAAGGAAGAAGTTTATTAGATATCTCTGAGGAATATATTTCTATTCCTCTTCAATTTCAATCAATGAATCAATTCAATTCAATCTTCAATCAATGAGCCCTGATTGCTCATTTAAACCTCTATTTTAATGACCCATTATATTTTACATGTGAAGAAACTGGATCCATTTATCACAGACCAAGTCAGTGGCAGAACAGGAAACTAAAAGCCAGATATTACAGTTCCCATTCTGGTTCCTTAAAAACTTTTGTGGAACTGTGTAAGGAAAATCTGGGCCAACATTTATGTTTTAATGGAGATATGAATTGAAAAGAAAGGATGAGAAGTTGTAAGAGATGTGCTAGTAAATTTTAACAACCAGGCCTAAGGGAGAAGGTATAATGTATGCACACACTTTCTTAAATCTAGACAACCAACAAAACAATAAATGAAACCCTGATTTGTAGTGATTTCCCATTTCTGAGATGTAATGCTCCCAACTGACATTGTAACAATGGGTCTCCTGAGCTAGTTGGAGTTAACTCCAGCATACCCTGAAAGTAATACTCTAATTTTTTTGGCAGCTCCTGAAGTTTCAGTGAATAGGAAAGTCTTTTCATTCTTCCTCTATGTCTATGACCCAGTCAGTCACCTATTCAATAAACATGTGTTAAGTGCTTAATATGTGCCAGACACTGTGCTAAGCAATAGTGATAAAAAGAAAGATCTCTTCACTCCCTTTCAAATTTATCACTGAAAGAATACTAGGAGGATGGAAGATATTCATGCCAAGGTTGTGCAAAGTAATTTCCTCACTCCCTGCTAGAAATACCTTCTCTTCTCTCTACCCTCTATATGTTATTAAGGGATACAAGTCTTTGGAGACTGAAATAATGAGGAAATGCACATATATATACAAACTCATGCATTCATAATCCTAGCTACTCCATCCTAGACATGGTTCTGGTTGGGAGGAGCTTTAGAATTTATTTAGTTCAACCCTTTAATCCACACATTCTTATAGATGTTCAAAAGATGTCAACCAGTCAGGGATTTCTAGTTCAATTTCTTATTTTGTTTAATGCCTACTGTAACTCATCTTATTTGTATGTATAATTCACAATTGTCTTAAAAATACTCAGACAAAATGTCATATAAAACCAAGAGCCGAAAAGGAAAATATTTTAAATAGCACTAACCTTAGTTTTTGATGCCCATTAAGTTTGAAAAAAAGAAAACATTACCAACTTTAATCTTCAAATTTCAGTAATGAAGACAATGTATTCATCTGGGCTGTTGTTCTTAGCAGCTCATTACTGTGAATAGTATTTTGCTAATGTTCCACAGCTGTAGTTAAAGTTGTATCAGTATTTCTAGCATAAACACCTATTTCAAGGGCTTATTACTCAGTTGTACAAAATGTGTTTTGAAATGAATATTGTTACCACAATGCCTCCATTTAGAAGGAAATTTTCTTTTCTCCCTTTCCCAATAAAAAGCGCCCACTTGATAATTCACATTTTAAATATGTCCTAAATGCATATTTGCATTGATAGAGAGTGACAACTCTAAAGACTGAAAATGAACACCCACACACCACCAGGAAGCACATTGTACCAAACTGTACAAAAAGAAGGATATAATGTTAAGGAAATAAACATAGGAAAAATAGGCTGAAATGATGTTAAGATTTTGACACAAAGCCTTGAAAAGCAGGCTCGACAGCTCTGGATCCTCCATTATGTGTAATGTACAGTGACTGGGTCAAAGAATACAAATATTTTGTAGTAAAATCTCACCCAACTGCAGGGAATAGTAACAATAGGTAATGAAGAAGGGGAAAAAAACAGTATCATGGGGATCAGGAGACCTATGTTCTATTTCTGTTCCTGCTTTGTGACTTTAACAAGACACCTCCACTCTGGGTCCCATTGTTCTCCTCTGTAAAGTGAGTAATTTTACAGATTTGCATAATCTCGAAGGCTTCTCAGTGCTAAAATTCTATGATTCTATCCAAAATGCATTTATGCCTTTTTGCTTGTGTCAGTATCTCAGCATGAGAATAATGACAGTGGTATTAAGGGGAAAAAAACTAAATTTGGAGCGAAAAGGGCTGGGTTTGAGTTCCAGATCTAGTTTGTATGATTTGGGGCAAGTTATTTAACCTCTTACTGAGTTTCATTCTATTTCTCTGTATAAAGAATGGGTTGACAAGATAATCTCTAAGGTCCCTGACAGCTCTGGGACCTAAGAAAATGGTAGCATGTTTGAGGGAATTTCCAAAACATTTTCTTTCCTCAATCTAATCTGGAACCACCTCCACTTTGAAACTTTCTTCTTGGCCTCAGCTACAACTTCCAAGTCCCTTCTCTCCCTTGGAGATTTTTATACACCCGTGTTGGATGATTGAGAAACAGTATGAATTAGTAAGTAGAAACCCTGAGGAAGGAACAACTTGGCTTCAAATCCTGTCTTTGACACATACAAGTTGTGTGGCCCTGAGCCAGTCCCCTCACTCCTCTGAATTGTAAGCATACTCTAAAACTATAAATTTCAGAGCAGTTCCTGATTTACATTGGTAAGAGGAATTTACTCATTTCCTATATGAATGAAATAAAAGGTCTAGAAAAACAACACTACGGATTAAAGAATCCACAGAAAACTAGTAAGGTGATTTTTTGTTTGTCCCTTTTAATAGAGACAATTTTGCCCCCACACACCACCACTCCCACCCCTACATTCCCCCAAAAAAACCTATATATGTGTATTTTTTAACTCTAAAACATAGTGAGTCCTATGGTCCCCCTGGTTTATGTGCCAGGAAGAACAAAGCAGACATGTCAAGAACATATTTGGGGAAGCACAGAAAGAGGGAAAAAAACCATGCTATTGCCCATGCCATTCTATGTTGACAGGGCTAATAAGCTTATGGCTGCATATAGTTGTGCATTATATCTAATGGCCATCTCTACTGTAGGATATGATGTTCCTCTCCCAGACTGATTCTTATGTGAAGTTAAAATAATCCATCTTTTTTTCTCAGAACTCAGCTTTAAAAGGTCAAAGTCTCCCACTGCATCTGAGGCCATCATCCATCATCCTGATCTATATCTTATCATAAAGATTGAGGTTGATGACTTTGCACGGCCCTGTCTCACTAAAATCCAATTCATTTGCAAATCAAGACATCACCCTCTGATGTCATCTGTCCTCTTCAAGAAGGAGGGATGCACAACAGCAATACTATAGAATCTATCAAAGATTTAGATGAGAATTTAGTTCAACCTCCTTATGATGCCCCACAGAGGTAAATAACTAACCCAAAGATCATATACATAGAAAGCATAAGAAGATAGTTGAACCTAGGTCCTCCAGTTCCAGAATCAACATTCCTACCACTGTACCATTTTGTCTCCCTAGGGTTTCCCTAGGCTATTTTTCACATGAAGCTCAACTTCAGCTACATAGTTTTCATTTCCTTTTTTCTTTTTCTTTTTTTGGGGGGCAGGGGGAGGGGAGGGCAAAGTAATTCAGATTAAGTGACTTGCTCAGGGTCACACAACTAGTAAGTATCTGAGTCTGGATTTGAACTCAGGACCTCTTGACTTCAGGGCTGATTGGTGCTCCATTCACCATGCCATCTAATTGCTACTGACACTGTTTTTGAAACAAATAAAAGGTCATTTTATTGAATGATCATGGCAGCTATTCTACCTGTCCAATTTTCATCTCTGGCCAAGGTTATATTGTTATGCCTCAGTTTCCCTGAATGGCAATTAAATGTTGCAAACAAACTGAATTACCATTTGGTTATATATATATATATATATATATATATATATATATATATATATATACACACACACACATATATATAGAAATACTTTTTTTTAAAACCAGCTCTCAGAAGTTTGATTAGACAAGGAGGCTTTTTTTTCCTTTGTCAGAGGTTTTTTTCTCTCCAAAGCAATTAACATCAACTTCTTTTGTTCTCTCTCTTACCTCCCCCAAGGCAGAGCTGCAACTTGAATCACATAAGGTTTTATTGCCCCCCCCCCTTTTTTTTTCTACTAGCAGGCTTTTCTGTCAGATTTTAAAAGCAGCCAAGTTTTTCTATGTTCCTTTTTCTTTCAAATTAGTGCAGGTACAATTAGATATTAAATAAGATGTTAAAAACCATAAGCATTTCTTATGCCAAGCACCTTTGCAATATTGAAATGACCAATTGCCAAATTTCTCAATCATTGTTCTTGAAACAGAACTCCTTAAATTAATGTAACAGACAAGTCACAAACACTGACCACACAGACACAACATTTAACAAGCTAGGGGCAAACTTCTGATATCTCAGGAGTGCAGTGAGGGAAATTTTCAGGTTGACAATTTCTCCCTGCCAGAAACTCAAATGGATCCTTCCAATCAGCATCCAGATTTGTACCCAAAAGCACCCAGACCAGTAATGTTTAAAAAAAAACACCAAAAGTTATGCTCAGAAGCACCCAGATTTGTGCCACAAGACACCCAGATTTGTGCCACAAGGTGTCCCTTTTAGCACTTCCCAGAGTTGTATGGCTTCTCAGACCAACTTTTTCTGGGGACCCAGATTTACTAGCAATCAGATCACACAGAAAACTTACCCTGGGGGATTTCAAATCTCTCCATGTGGCCAAAATGGGAGTGTCCACGATGAGCTCTTGTTATGGCTAGAACTGCTCTCTCTGTGGGATTTTGGAAAAAACCAGAGACCAGCTTCCCTAAAAGAGCCCAGATTTAGCCACTTCAAGGCTTTCTGTGGAGACCTGTTCTCTAATCTCTAATCTTACTCTCAGATCTCATATCTTGGTGGGATCTCCAGAAATGTAATGCTGAAGAAATTGAGGCAAAACAGAGATTAGGGTTTTTAATATTTTAATAGTGAAGAATTTGATCTAGCAAAGCCATACTAACCAGAGCCAACTGGCTGGATTGGACTCTTGCCTCAAAGCAGCCAGCCACAAGCAATTAATTCCAGAGACTTTTATAAAGCTCCAGCGATCAGGGAAACAAAGGCAAGGATGGGGGGTCGAGGGGAGGGAGGAAGCAAAGCACTGGGTGAGTGGAAATTCCAGGAAGGATCATAACTTTTTAATTCTTAACAGGTTGGGGGTCAAGAAGATGGTCTAACAGGAGATTGGAAGTCTGGACCCAGGAGATAGAGAGTGCCATCTAGGTATTTGAGAAAAGCCATCTGGATTCTTAAATCTCTTTGGAATACCAGAGTGGCCAGAGCTTCACATTCTTAATAATCTCAGTCCTAATGGCTAGGAGGGAGGGTTGCCACCAGGGAAACTAAGGCAGAACAATTCAGGAAAAGTGAGGCAAGAAAACTGAGGCAGAGAAATTGAAGTATTACAAATCAGGGAAACTGAGGCAGGGAAACTGAGGTATTATAATTCAGGGAAACTGAGGCATAACAATATAAGACATGAAAGAAAGAGATTTTCTCTACAACTGAGAAAGACTACATTTTATCCCTTCCCCATGTCCCTTCTTTCTCCCATTGAGAAGGAGGGATCCAAACTGATTTGAAAAAATAATAATAATCCCAGTTATTTGGTAACCTTAAGAATGTTTCTTTAAAAGGCAGGTCAATGTATATTGAAAAGCAGTCTTTTATTCCTATAAATAAAGCTTTAGAATGAGATGATAGAATGATTATATAAAGTACTTTTAAAGCCATTGTAATTCCAGAGGTTGTTAGCCAAACACCTGTTCTGAGAAGACTACTGAAATTGAAAATGTGTAAGGACAGGATTCTGAATAGGGATGGCTAGGGATAACAACAAACCCTCTTTGAAAAGGTAGATGCATCTTCTAAGTAAGACATAAAATTTTGTGAAATTTGCTTAAGAAAAGGAAAGTGGCAGATCCTTTTCATTGAAAAACTTGTCCTTGCTCACTCTAGGAGGGAGCCACATATACAGTGACTTTTCTTTTGCCTTTGTTACCCCCAAAGCAATCATAATGTTGAGATTTGGAAGGGACCCCAAAAAGTTGGGGGGCTCACAGACTGGTGTTGTGAAGTGTCTCAAAAGAATTTGCAGGCTTGAACCCATACCTAAGTCAAGGAGCAAAGTATATTGTAATAATAATGTCATTGAAGTGGGCTAAAATCCAAAGGAATTTAGCAAAGATCCAGAAGCAAGGAGACACATTTATTGAATTCTTGATGCTATTGATATGCTAATTTTATGACCTAGAAATAGAACTGAGAAGTAGTCTCAGGAATTTGGTAATCATTGACCAGCAGACTAAGACTATCCTAAAGCCAGAAGATTTTAGAAACATTGACAGACAAAATTGTCAGAATAACAGCATTCTAAGCTTAAAGAGTCTTAGGATCATTAATATATCTTCCCTAAAGTCTAAAGGAAGAAATATTATTACATTCCTAGACCAGAAAACTTTTGCAACCATTGACAAACAGATTGCCCAAACTCCAATGTTGGGGGGGGGGGGATAAGGAGGGTGAAGGGAGAGGGCAGCGAAACTTAGGATCACAGGTTACAAAGCCAAAAGACTTTAGAATCACTGACAGATTGTTAGAACAAAAGCACCCCAAGGTCAGGAGACCTTAAAATTATTGCTGTCCCTCCTAGAAGCCATATTCTATCAATATCTCTAAAGTAAAAATGGAAAGTGTAGTTATTTTCAATAATTCATTAGTCTCTAAAGAGATCATAATCCTAGAGATAGTAGTGGGGGGGAAAGAGAAAAAGAAGGAGGGAGAGACAGACAGAGACAGAAAGATGGAGACAGAAAAACAAAGTCAAAAATGTACACTTCCTTCCCCTCTTGAATGGGAAAAAAATGTGAAACATTTCAGATATTGTCAGGAATGATTGATGTGTATGTGTGTTAGATTTTACTAATTTTTTTCCCCTCTTCCTTTTTTAAATGTTCATTATAAACTGTGGATTATTTGGGAATGGAAGGTGGAAGCATTGAGTAATGGATAGAGCTCTGGATTTGGAACCTTAAAAAAATTGCATTTGAAACTTGCTCAGTGACATTAGGCAAATCATTTAAGTTTTCCAATTCTTAGTTTACTCCTCAATCTAATCAAAGGATTAGAATTAATGACCTTAGCGGTCACTTCTAATTTGAAATCTATGGTTCTACATTTGGAAATGAAGATGATATAAAAATCAAAAGATATCAAGAGATTTTTTGTTTTTGTTTTTGTTTTTTTTAAGGTCACCATACTTAATAACAAAAATATAATCTCTTAATAGAGATATAATCTTATAACAGAGATATGGGAAAAAAGGAAGATGGAATCCGATGAATAGTATGTCAACATTAAAAGCCTAAATATTATTCTTATCTGAGCATATATTAGAAACATGAGTTTATTCCCTCCATGTTTCAAATCCATGAAATTCAAGAGAATTACTAAGTCATAATGCTTACCCAGTCCCTCATGAACCCCAAATTTGCCTCTGGAGCGTTTTCTCTTTCCTCGATGTTCCAAACATGGGAGACCCCCTATCTTTTCAAAACACAGTTTCTTGTTGATGAAGAGGAAGAGAATTGCCAGTAGAACAATAAAGACACCAACAGCAGATAAGAAACCAATGGCTTCTGGAGTAACTAACAAGAGAACAGAAAGAATATATATATTTTAAGTCATTTCTTCAAAGACTAATGGAGGCATATGCCCTCAAAATTTTCTTGATTGAATTACCTTTGTCAGTAAAAAAAAAAAAAAAAAAAAAAACTGAGTGGAATAGTCATTGATATTTAATGGATTAAAAGGTATAAAATTTGTTATGCCAAGTTCCCTTTTAATATGGTGACCCAGTTCCCCCAATTGTCCTATTTAGTTATTCTGCCTTAGGTTATAACCTTTCCCTCTTAATGTTTGAGATAAAGGTTTTATAAACATTCCTTCTTAATGTTTGACAAGATAAAGGTTTATCCATTTTAGATGTCATTAGAATATCAGTAATGTCATTGTTCTTGTTATTCCATAAAAAGCTCCCTGTCCTGATGATAGTCTCATCTAGCCCTGGGACCAAACATGGATCCATTGGTGCCAGTATTTCTCTCCATTTAATAAACTATTGAATTGGTCTCTAATCTCTGTCTTGCTCAGTTTCTTCGGCATTACAAATTCAAGAAATTTAAGTTATGAATCAGAGTCTAGAGTAAGATGTGTTTTTTAAATATTTGGGTTTTTTTATTAAGATACTAAAATAAGCATTTCTAAAACATAACAGAATTTTTTTAAAAAGATGATTATACATGACACTATATATCTATTATGTACAACTTGTCATTCCTTTTAAATATATCATAAAATTATCATGTAAATTTTTGCCTATTTGGCCTTATTGCTATGGTCTCTCCCAAGAATGTTCTTTATAAACAAGGTAGAAACTAGTTATTCCTTGATAAATATTTCAATAAATATTGAGCCATTCATTGCATATACAAATAAAAAACAAAACAGGGCCAGCTCTCAATGAACTTATATTGTACTTGGGGAGAGGAAAGGGGAAGAGAGAGAGAAGGATATATAAGATAAGCAAATGAAAAGTAAGCGCCAAATGAATACAGAGTAATGGCAGGAGATGAGAAGACTCATAATTGAGGTGGAATATTAAAAAATGGGAGAATTTGGAAAAAGTATAGAGCTGATGCAATCAGAAACTAATGACTTTTTCATTTGCAAGTTTTTTCAAGATTGAGGAAGAGAATTTCTGAGTAAAATAGAAAATAAAACATTATCTTTCTATCTGCCAATCACCCAATTCTTTTTAAAAACTATATTCTGTGAGTTGTAGCTATTATAGACCAAAAATCCTTCCCACTTCAGCTATAATAGCTATTAAAACCAACTGCTGAAATAAAATTAATTTAGAACTTCAAATATCACAACTCAAAGTGTTGAATCAAAATTTTCAAAAATAATGAAGCAAGTCAACTGAATCAGTTTCATATACACCATGCCTACAACAAGGTAAATAAAGAACAACAAAATTATTTTATAATTATCTCTCAAAACTATTATATTTATAATTATAGTTCAAAAACTATTATTTTTATAATCTAATTCAACTCAAAGTTTTTATTAGACAGTTATGAATAAATATATGCATCACTTCAGCTCTTTCATGTCTGCAAACAAATTATCGAAAACCAACTTTTATATGAGCAATTTAACCAATTAAGAATTTTTTTAAAAAAATGAGTTGTGGTTTGGACTTCTTTTTTAAACAAAGCTATCTTATGAATTTAATTCTCCCTCTTCTCTAGCTCCATACTAAATAAAAAGAAACTAAAATTTTTCCAGCCTGATTTCAAGATGAAAATTATTAATGATCCTAAGATAAATCCTCAATCTTGTACCTTCTATCTAAGAAAATGAAATTTTATTTTTAACTACTAATAGTTCAGAATTTTGAAAGATAAAATATCATTATTATCCCCATTGAAAGCAGTCTATTAATAAGCCTTCACTTGGTGCAGAAGTTAAATACCATATATGGAATCTTTCAAAGCTCAAATGAAACCCACCCCTCCCTCTTTTTTTTTTTAATTTTTGTTTTTTGTTTACTTGTCAGGTTGCTATTGTCTTTCCAAATTGTTCTCTCATCCCACTTCCAAATTTTGGTAGAAGTCAGGAGTTTCCAATCTCATAGGATCAATAAAATCACAGGTATATGAATGCACATTTAATGAATGTAGAAATTTAAATACTTACTTTGTAACACCACCAAAATGAATTAATACATAAGAGAAGATGGGGAAAACAAGGTAACATGGAAATGGCATATTTGGGATTTTTTTTACTCATAATGAGAAAGTTCAGGAGTGATGAAGTCCTCGGTAATTAGGTGGTGTTGGCAGATACAGATAAGTATCTCATAAGTACTGATAAGATTATAATACATAAGGAAAGGGCACTAATGGGGATTGGCTTAGTCTTACACTCCATCCCTGGAGGTATTGGGAAACCCCATCTTACTGTATTTAATCTGAAAGTCAAGTAATGATGCAAACCCCCATCCGATAAATCTGACCAGGACCTAGCCATTGTTGCTGAACTCCTTTTAAGTTAGCCTGCCACAGTGTTCTACCTCGTGGTATCTTTCTCCTCACTTCATCCCCATGCCTCGGGATGTCTTTCTCCTTGTTATAGCTAACTAACTCTTTTAGGGTGCTAAACTCCTCTATGCATTTAGCCTGACAATTAATGCACACTCCCACCTCACTGCACATTCTCTTTTTCCTGGTTAATTTTATAAGTTCCACTGGGAAACTTGTCTTTTCCATTGTTAATTGTTAAAACTTCTTCCTTTCCTTGCTAACTATATGCTCTCCCAAGTCTATTTCATATTCATCATTCCTAGTGTCTATTTTATCTCTTCATTTTTCCTGTAACTTCTCATAAATAAAGGTACCTTTGACAAAGAGAAATGCCATTGTGAAGTCTTCATATGTGAACTGCTACCAAACTTTTTCATTTGGTGACAAATCTCATCATTTAATGCCAGACTTAAACCTTATCAGACAGTTTGCAATCTTTTTAAGGAGAAGGAATACCCATACTAAAGTACAAGACTATAATCATATCCTCTTGCAGTTCAGAACATTGGCTAAGGTATCCACCAATGGAATCAGAGAAAGTCATTTACTTCAAATAAGGCAGGTTCAACTACCCAGAAAGAGCATGATTTATATCACAAAGAATCATGTTATGGCTTTTATATGGATGGATACAGTTTGATTTATAAACAGTAACTTATTATACTTTATACAAATCATTCATCAATAAAAGAAGCAGGGCATAATAAAATACTGGATCTAGTGTTAGGAATATCTGGGTTTAAATCCACCCCCTCACACATCTGAGATATATGACCTTCCACCAAATCATTTAATTCCTCTCAGATCCAGTTTCCTCATCTATAAAATGGAAAAATAATATATGTAGCACCTATCTCAATGGTTTTTTTGAGGATCAAATGAAATAATATATGTTGGTGTTTCTTTTTCCAAAACACAGCCAGGTGATAAAAGTTTAGATCTTTTATTATGTCCTTCAATATAGCCCGGTTAGCTCAGAGACCTATCTCTCTGCTTGAGCTCTTGCAGCTTTGTCCTTGACTTCTGCCTCTGCTTTCTTCAGCCTCCAGCCAGCACCAAGAGCTCTGCCCAAATGTCTACAAATCCAAAGGTTTGTCCTTCCGACTCCAGCAAGCACCAAGGTAGAAGATACGATGAATCTCTCTCTTGCCTCAAAGATAGGGCTTGTAGGCTTCCTCCCAGAGTGCTCCTCTCTGACTCCTGGGAATGCTCCCAAGAAAAACTCTCTTGAGTGGTTTACTGGAGCTGTATTTATGCTACTTTCCCGAGAGTGGGATTGTGGGATATCTCCCAGCTTGCTCTCTGCCCTAAGGGAGGTGTGAATTCAGATATCTTTCTAAACCCTGAATTCTCCCAAACATGTGAACTCCATTGAGTACTTAGATACTTATGAGCTCTCTAAAGGTGTGAACACAAGCATTGTTTCCATCAGTTGTAGTTAGTACCTTGTTTCAAGTTCTGGCCCAAAATATCTCCTTCTAAGATCAAATCAATCATATTGAACCATGCCAAATTAGATAATTATTGTCTCTATCAATTCCAGTGTCTTAACACTTTGTAAAGATTCCAACAAATATATGTAAAGTATTTTGCTAATTTAAGAGGATAAATGGTAATTTTTATCCATTAGAATGTAAGCTTCTTAAAGAGAGAAAGTGTTTCATTTTTGTTCTTTGTATTCTCTCTAAACCTCTAAATAAATATAGGATAATGTGAATGACTCAAAAGTGGTAATTTCCCACCCATAAATTGTATATAACCTCTGTGATACATATAACAACCTCCTTAAATGTGCTCTTATTTGCCAAATTTAAACAGCTCTTGCAATATTTCACAATAACCTCATATTTTACATCTTACATATTTAAATAGTAAATAGTCTATAGCAGAACAATCACATTATCTTTTTATGGACTTGAATGGTTTACTGGCAGGTAAATATGTTTTTAATATTTGTAATACATCACTTTATTGGACTTCTGATTATTTACTCCAAACAAGAAGCCACTGACCATTCCAAGTCAAGATTGGCTTACACTGTGAGGAGAGAGCATTGTTGAGGAACTGAAAAGGAGCACAGAGTCTCAAAGGCTCACAAGTCAGGGACTTTATTACTCACAAGCATACAGATAAATAGCTCCCCAGACCTATAATTTTTATGGGCGGTTCAAGGATTGGCTTTGTGAGAAAGCTAGGCTTCCACAGTGTTGCAAGCTTCAAGGTTTGTGGGATAGTGGGTACCACTGACCCAAGAAGTTTTCAGAAGTGAGTGGTTAAGGAAAGTTGATTCCACAGAACAATTAAGTGATCAATAGAAGTCTTGAGCAAACAAAGAATTGGGGAGGGCTAGGAAGGCACAGGCCAATCAGAAAGAGTCTTGTGGTTTTCAGAAAACCACAAACAAGATAATAGTCAATCCAGCCCAAAATAATTGGGGTCAGTGACTGGACTTAACCAAGTCATTATTGCCTCTGTTTAATAGGTTAATTGAATATTAAAAACACACCCTGTAGGAGGAGTTTTCCACCATTTTTGAACATGGGATGTATAGTGAGGGGGAGGGGAACATGTTTTATACATATTAAGGGGAAACATAGTGCGATTATCAGAAAGATTGTAACCCTAAAGAAGCAGACCAATCTGTTCTCTGAAGGGAGGAGCTGGAGCTGCAGCAAACTAGTGATTATAAAGGTTCTCCCACTTTTGTGCTCAGGACTCCTCTACCCCAAGAGGAGTGGGGCCTGCTTCTAGCCAGAAAGATTAAGATGATTCCTTAACTTTCTTCTTTAAGAAGAAATCATTATCTAATTTTCAGTGTCAAGAGTGTATTTTTGATAGCATGGACATACATGGTACCAATTGAAAGCCCAGATCTCTGGGTCTCTGCTTTCATATCTGATTGTTGTTGCTGCCCA
This sequence comes from Sarcophilus harrisii, assembly GCF_902635505.1. NCBI lineage: Eukaryota > Metazoa > Chordata > Mammalia > Dasyuromorphia > Dasyuridae > Sarcophilus > Sarcophilus harrisii. The sequence goes on along the minus strand of NC_045427.1, from coordinate 319,121,983 downwards.
GATTCACAGAAACCAATTGGAAGGGAGAACTAAAGAGCAGTTGGTCACTGGGCAATCTGAACTGTGATCTCCCCATTCTTGCCATGAGGGCATCGTGATTAGGCAAATTTGCTAATCTTGCATGCATGGATTAGTTGAAATTTGCTAAAGTGATTGTGATCAGGAGAACCTCACATTCCTGAACTATAGCTGACTCAACCAGTTTCTGGGTACATAAGAACTTGCTAATATATAAACAGGTCAATCAGTGGTCAAACCCAGGGTCACTTCTGTCAGCCAAGGCCTAACAGTAGTCCAGTCCTCATGCCCATACACAAAGCAGTTCACTTGATGCAGTATCTCTGTGCCTCTGAATCCAAATGGAATTAAAAATTGTGGCAGAAAAGCTCTTAAAAACATTTTACATCCTGTGAGCAGAAGTGCTTCAGTGAGGGAAAAGCATTACGTATATCATCTGCTACTGATGACAAGGGCACATATGTCAAGAAATTCAAGTACCATCTGCAAAGTAACTCCTCTAATTATTCCAGTAATTACTAAATTAGAAATCTGACGGCTGTGAAGTTCAGTCACACAGTTCGTGTTACAAAACTCCATAAAAATGAGACTTTAGCTGTGTGACATGCCACTGGATGGCCCCATCTGTTGATTTTCAAATAATGTCCCAGAGAGACTGGGAGATTTCAGTAAGCTAGAGGATGGGATGGTGCATGTCATGTAACCACTAAATGTTTGTGGGTCAGAATTAATAATTTTTAAGAAGTTCAGAAGTTTAACTGTCCACTTTCAATCATCTGACTTTAAAATAAGGACTGAAATTACAGCAAAAAAAGGAAGATGGAAAAAAAATTTTTTTAAGTGGGAATGGCAACAAAACTTATAAACTAGCCTCTTCTTGTCATTCAGATGTTTTCAGTAATGTCTGACTCTTCAAAACCTCATTTGGGGTTTTCTTGGTAAAGATGCTGAATTGGTTTACCATTTCCTTCTTCAGCTCATTTTATATATGAGGACACTGAGGCAAATAGGATTAAGGGACTTGCCCTAGATCACCCAACTATTAAATATCTGAGTCCAGATTTGAACTCAGGAAAATGATTCTTCCTGACTCTAGGCCCAGCATTATCCACTCTGCCACCCAGCTGCCACTCAGCTTCATTAATTTCCCACCAAAAAGAAGGAGTATTAGAAATGAGAAACTCCAAGAGTTTCTGGACCACAACACCCCCAAAGGGTGAAAGTTATGAGTCAAAGAATATACTCACAATTTTTACTAAGCAATTAAAGTCCTTACATAATTACACTAGACCCTGAGAAACTCAATCCTTAACTTCAAACTAAATGGTTTTATTTTTCTTCTTTCTTATCAGTGCTTCAGAGAAGAGAGCTGGGTATCCGCAGGAAAGCATTTAGTAGTAGAATTCTCATATAATAAAATTATGCATGAAGTGTCTTCCTCACCAAAAAAAAAAATCATTTGAGGAAAGTAGCACAGGTCCCATTTTACAGATAAGGAAACCAAACTATTAGAAATTAAATGATGTGATTCAACATAAATAACCTGTATCGAGTCTTAGGGCAACGGGAGGACAGAAGGAGGAAGAAAATTTGAAATTCGAAAATTTTTTTAAATGAATGTTTAAAATTGTCTTTTCATGTAAAGATTTCATGTAAAATTGTCTTGACATAGAAATGGAAAAAATAAAATACCTTTAAAAATAAAAAACAAATGGTATGCTCAAAGACAGATAGCTAATAAATAGAGAGGAATGAGAACTTTAATTCAATGGGAATTCCCTTATATATCAGAAGTGTCAAAAGAAGTCAGAATATAATTAGAAGATATTTACAAGATAAATAAAAATACAAAAGAACATTTATGATGTTACTATGTGGTTTTCTAAGTCAATATGTAGTCTACAGGGATCCTCATATTCATTTAGTAGTCCATTTTAATTTTAATTTGACACCACTGTTGGTGGATCACACCATTGGTAATAATGTACAAAAACCATGATATGATTTGTCATAAATACATATTTACAAATATTTTTAAACTAATAAGACCAATGCAAAGTTTCTAGGGCTCTACATATGAGAAATTTGATTGTGCAAGTTATTAAGAACTATCAAGGGAATGGATAATAAACATGAGATAATTGCTCATAGAATTAGAGAATGAGAGCTTGAAGAGATCTTTGAGGACATTAAATCCAATCCCATTCATTTTACACATGAGGAAACTGAGGCAGAAAGAGGTTAAGTTATTTGACTAATTATACAACTAGTAAGTGCCTGGCCATGATGTAAATTCTGGTCTTCCTGACTTTTGGACTCCCTCTGCTGCATGCCTATCCATGCCAGGTAGTAGGGGCAAGAGCTGAAGATACCAATACAAAAATGAAACTAGAACAGAATAAAAATATAATAAAATCCATATGGAAAAAAAATAAACCTAAGTAATGAAGATCATTGAAGGAGAAAAAAAAGCTAATGAAGTATACCTTGCATTTTTAGACCTTGAAATATATTTAAAAGCTTTGTCAAAACTATCCAGTAATGAGCAATTTTTATTGGAGCTATGGATTGGTGGAACAGAGTAGAAAACCTAAAGATCAAGCCAACTAAATACAAAGAATTAATGTATGACTTAGAAGAACATAAAAACTAGGAAAGAATACATAAGAATACCATTGTCTATGATATTATTGAAAGGAAAATTCTTTGTTTGGATTTTTGCTCTGATTAACAAAGCAAAACTCCAGAAAAGAGAATTAAAAGGATTTTATTATAAGTACATCAAGATAGCAACACCATAATGGGCTAATCACTGAAGATCAGGGATAGTTTCAAAGTGGGCAAAGCTTTTTTTCTCATAACTTTCATGAGACAGACAATTTAAAGAAGTCAATGTCAGCAAAAGAGGGAGACCTTTTTTGAGGATTTCTGGTCCTCCCCCAAAAAGCAAGTGAGTAACAATTTTCAGGTGGTAAGTAGTCCATGACAAAGAAAAAGTAATGCAAAAAGCTGCAGATTCATGTAGTCTTCTCCAAACAGATCCTCCCCCGACACTGATTAACAAGTAGGGCTATGAACAATGGATCACTGAATCAACTTAACTTTCAATAATATGATGATGAAATATTCAAACAAATTATTTGCTTCACTGTTTTTGTCTTAGCAATGCATATGTATTGCTCCAAAGGCAATACAAAGCAAACCATTTAAAATTAGAAAGGAGTTACTTGAAACAGCATAAGCCATAATCAAAAACTAGTATTCAATCATTTCAAGGTGCTTTAAAGAAAAAGTTTTCTGCATCATTTTTTGGGTTCTATTTTTGATGTCTTGATAAATATGTTTGTTGACTGCTGCTGATTGCTTATGAAAACAAATAGGGTGAATTATAAAATGTAAATTTTCATGGATGTAGTAAAAAAAATCAACTTTGAATCACAAGAGATCTGAGCTCAGACTCATCTCTATACATTATTGATATGAACAAGAACAAATCCCTTAATTTCTCTGAACCTCTCTTTTCCTAGCTATAAAATGTGAATAATATTATGTACAGGGATGTTATGATCTTAAAATATCTTAGAGATATCTACTATACCCACAATATCCTGCGATGGACATCATTGTGCATTAACATATTTAACACAGCCACACAGCTGTCACAAGACTCCAGAAGTTTCTAGAATTAATGCTTAGCAGATTACTTATGCAAGTACTTATGAAATATTGGAAACAATAGTAGAAAAATATTCATTGTCCTCCTTTTTCCATGTTTATATGAGTATTCAGAGTCCTGACGGAATACTTCAGCTCCTTCCTATCTTATCAGTCATCTCAATAATCTGATCTCATTTTAGATACTAAAAAAAAGTCATGAATGGCAATTGGCAATAAAGTCATCTTGTTGGTTGCTAATGGTCAATTTAACATTTTTAGAATGTTGAATGTTATGTTTTTAAAAATATTAATATAATTTTTAATTTAAACCAGTACAATTGAGTTGAATTGAATTATGGTGGTTTGTGGAATTTATGGGCTAGAGTCCAAAAAAAAAAAAAAAAAAGCAAATGAATTAGAGGGATTTGAATATTGCTATATCATAATGGGACCACAGATTAAAATTAGGGATATATGCACAAGCAAAAACATGTTATATTTAATCACTGGATAGAATGAATGACATGTCATTTTGTAAATTTTGTAATGATCATAGAATTCACTTAGCAATTGAAATTTCAAGTTGAAAGAGAACATTTGTAATAGATGAAAGACTTGAAGGGTGAAAAAAACAATTGTCTTCTCAGAGATAAAAGCTCAGATAAGCAAGATTTACATGAAAATTATACTTCCCCGCTCTTTAGATAACTAAGCATCCCTGCATTTCATTGAATTTAGAATGTGACAATCTTTTACTTCCAAGATCTTTAGTTTTCAATTCCATAAATACCACCTACACCCCGAGAATGAATACTTCAACAAAAATCATTACAGAGGTAGTTGATGGCTTAGTAGATAGAGTGGTGGACCTGAAATTAAGAAAACAGTTCAAATCTCACCCCAGATATTTACTAGTGTGAGACCCTGAAAAAGACACTTAACCTTTGTTTACCTTAGTTACCTCAACTGTAAAATTTGAATAATAATAGTACTTATCTTGCAGGGTTGTTGTGGGAATCAAATGAAATAATATTTTGTGAGAAAGAAGGGCTTGGCACAAGGTCTGACTTGATAGACACTATCTAAATGCTACCCAAAGCTTCTCCCTTCCCTTTTCATTTACCTGATATGCCAGTAGTACCTAAACAATTTTTCCTGAAATAAAGAGAAATGCTTTAAAAAAAAACTAAAAATAATGGGTAAAGTTTCTATTTTAAAGATCTTTTCTTTAAAAAAAATTACTCTAAGAAGTTTTATTCTCAGGGGTTTTTCCAAAGTGCAGTTGAGGTGCCTCAAAATAGGAACTTATAATTTGAGGTCTTCCTAATTTCCAAGTTCACTGTCACAATGATAACTGCAACATATAATCATTTCTTAGGTTTCTAAAAGTGTATAGCCCATGGAGAAATGAATTATTCACTGCACCTGGCGTATGGTTTGTTGTGAATTTCAAAAGTGAGTTGACATTTTGGCTGATAACAGTACACAGAAATCTGGCAAAGAGATAAACTCCAAAGTACCATCATCCTTTTTTTGAATAGCAGACAGCCTATGATCATTCAGGTTGACTGAGCAAAATTATCCTTTTACCTGAATAACATCAGCACCTTTTGCATGCTCTCATCCCTTAGTCAAAGTGTTTCTGAATGGTGAGCTTCTTGAGGGTTAATTTTTAAATAAAAACTTGCTCCAAACATGGAATTTTTTTTAAAATAAATTTCTAATTGAATTCCAGACTTCTGTAATAGGAGTGTTTACTGGTACATTTTAATTACAAAAAAAAAAAAAAAAAAAAAAAAAAAAAAAAACTTTAACATAAATTGTCTGTTTTACTGTCTGTGCTAATTACATTTCATTATATATTTGGAGTAAGCTATTATTTTCCTGCTGGTTCCCATGGCATTCTTCATTATCTGCTGCTAATTGTCTAGCGTTCACATAGGATTGTGAACCAAGTAGGCTGCTGCGTGGGCAGAAGTTCTAGGCAAAGCAGTATGGCTAGGGAAGTTTGCATTGTTATTATTGTGGCATATTAGAAAGTTACCACCTACTTATGGTGCCCACATAATTTGTTGCACATCATCGATATCAACAATGTTGCTGTGCAATGAAGCATGGGAGGCCATCTGTAATGTGCTTTTTAACTGATGATTCACATTATCCCTCAAGACAAGACTTTGCAAGGGTCAAATAATAATTACAATGTCAAAAGTCTATCCTCTCATGGACATGTGGTATATGGAAGAGGACCGATTTGGAGTAAAAGGGCCTGTGCTCAAAATCCTTATAAGGCCATTTATTTTCTTTGTAAATCTGAGCAAGTCACTTTATTTTTCTGGCCTCAGTATCCTTAATTTATAAAATTAAGGAGCTTACTTTAAAAATCTCTCAGCTCTCTTTTCATCTCATAAAATATATGCTTAACTAATTTTATGGAGATGTTCTGAAATGAGGGAAAGGGATATTGTCAAGAAGCCACCGAAGTGTCAAAACAAAATTTACCTTTTTTTTTTTTTAAAGTACTCACAGGAAGAAAGCAATGAGCCACATAAATTGACCTTAAAATGCAACAGTGAAAAGGTAAGTCCTAACTGACTTAACTTTATCTTTAAGATCTGGGCTCAAAGAAGTCCCTGACTAGAGTTTTTCATTCTCCATATCCTGTCTCCACTTAAACTATAAAAGCCAAGGGCAATGTGGAGAGTTATCATTTTTTGAAAATTCCAAGTGGAAAAGAAGCTTTCAAAGTGAATTTTGAGTTACTGTCTTGCTGAAATTACTCCCCGCTGCTTTTTAGAACTCTAGGGCTAGTGCTAATTAAATTTTCATCTTACTAACTAACTTTAGCAAGTATTATGACAGTGATCAAGGAAATAGGCAATATTTCCCACACTTATGAGAAGAGTGAGTTGTGAAAGTCCTTACAAATAGAGACTCCTAGAACAGGTATCAGGGTCTCAGAGAGTCAGAGGTATCAGGTACCAAACAGATGGTTCTTTCATTTGTGTGTCCATCATGGACACCAGAATAGTTTTTGAATTAAAATGTTATGTTTCCACAGTATTCCTTTCCCTTACAGATATTCTCAAAAGCAACTCTGACCCCCTTGAATATAAGACATAGAATACCACTGCCTCTGAAAAAACAAAAATAACTATCACATACAGACAATAGCTAATTTATAATAGTTAATATTTATGTAGCACTTACTGGGTACCAAGTATCGTGCTATGCATTTTACAAATTTTATCTCAAATAATCTTTATGATACCCTGGGAGATAGGTACTACTATTCTCCTCATTTTACATTTGAGGAAGCTCATCCTAATAGGAATTAAATGACCTGTCTAAGGTCACATAGCTAGTAAGAGTCAGATTGGATTTGCAGGTTTTGAAATCTATTGGAGAGATACTGCTTGGCAAAGCCTGCTCAGGCTGGAGTTTTATGCCATTATTTATTCTATACCCAACCACTGAAGTTTGAGCAAGGTTCAGTACTGGGAAAGCATGACTTCTAAATAGGGGGATTAGACTTTTTATTCTTACATGCATTAGCTTGCTAACAAATCCCTATTCTGGGATTCCAGAAATAATGCAAATTATAGTAGATTTAGGAGCTCTTGATGAAGTGAGAAGAGCATATTCAAGGCACAATATGAATGAAGTATGGGACAAGTGGTTTATTCCTACACAGAAAAAATACTAAACATAAAAGAATCATACACATATAAATAAATTTAATAGGACTTAGTAATTTAACTTAAATTACAGTTAGAATCAATCAGGAAACTAATATTATAATATTCAAGTCTCAACTCTCATTAAAACATTTTGAAAGACTATTAATTAACTGTTTTAATTTCATTTCAACTTAGCATTGTCCTATTGCTCATGACACTTACTACTGATAATAGATCCATGCTTGGGCCAATCTTCTAGTCAATGGTCATCCTATGCAAATGCTTCTTCTATTGTCCTCCACCTTTCAGTGGCATTCCACGATGCCATCCGGAAATCACCACATGTTCCTTCTTTTTTTAAAAATATAGCACCCTACTCTATAGGGCTTGCTCTTATGGGACAGGCAAAAAACCAACTGAACACTCACAGTCCATCATAACATACCAAAATACCAAATCCAATACCCATTTATCAATTGGAGAATGACTCTGATCTTTATAAATTTAATTCTATTCCTTATTTATTTGAAAAATAAGACCTTTCTAAGAGAAATAGATTGTAAAGTTTTCCCTCAAGTTTCCTTCTTTCCTTTTAATTTGGTTATAGGAGTTTGTTTGTATAAAAATCTTTTCATTTCATGTAATAAAAATTATCTTTTATTTTCCATTTTTAAATTTATTTCCATTATTTTCCCATGACATTCTCTGTCTGTCTGTCTCTGTCTCTCTCTGTCTCTGTCTCTGTCTCTCTCTCTTCCTGTCTCTCTCCTCTCCTCTCCCTCTCCTCTCTCTCTTCTCCTCTCCTCTTCTCTCTTCTCTTCTCCTCTCCTTTCTCTCTCTCTCTCTCTCCTCTCTCTTTGTCTCTCTCTCTCTCTCTCTCTCTCTCTCTCTCTCCTCTCTTTCTCTCTCTCTCTCTCTCTTCTCTCTACCCCTCCCTCTCTCTCTCCCCACTCCATCTCTCTCTCTCCCCCCCACTCCATCTCTCTCTCTCTCTCTCTCTCTCTCTCTCATTTGGCTATAAACTCTTCCTTACTCCATAGATCTGACAACTAAAACATTCGATGTTCCCCTAAATTGCTTATATCACCTTATGTCTAAATTATATATTCATTTTGACTTTATAGAGTATACAATATAAGCACACGTTATGAGAATATGGTGTAAGAAGTTGGTTTGTGCCTAATTTCTGACAAACTGCTTTTCAGTTTTCCCAGCAATTTTTCTCAAATAGTGAGTTCTTTCCCCAAAAGCTTGAATCTTTGGGTTTATTCTGTTTGACTATCAAAATACTGGGAATTTTCTCTTGAGTGATATCAGGATCTCTTCTGTTGGTTGAATGGAAATGACCATGGAGAAAATTCCAAAGAATCACTGAAAGAATTTATAATGGCAATCAAGAAATTAAGTTGCAATATCAAAGAAATAAAGAAAAATTATTGCACTTAATAAAGAAATCAATGAATCTTTAAAAGAAATGTCAGAATGTAGAATAATAATAAAAAAAACCCAAAGATACTATCCATTAAAAAAAAATGGAGCAGCTAGGTGGTACAGTGAGGGTCTGGTACTCACCTTCCTGAGTTCAAATCTGACTTCAAATATTTATTAACTGTGTGAACCTGTTTATCTCAGTTTCTGGATCTGTTAATGAGGTGAAGAAGGAAATGGAAAATTCAGATATTTCTGCCAAGAAAATCTCATATAGGGGTCACAAAGAATCAGACATGCCTAAAAACAAATGAACAACAAATCCATAAAAACAGATTGTGCAAAAAAGAGCTTGGAATAAAAATGCATATATGGAAGTTCTTTAAAAAAAAAAAAAAAGAATACTGAATCAAAGAATTATAAGCCTGTTATGGACTGAGGCTTGAGTTGATGCACTGAGGTCCCAAGCACGTGAGGCTAAATAGTAATTGGACTATATTAATATACATGCTTGGATAAAGAATGGCCCCTGCCCACTCTCTGTGCAAGTCCTGATGCGTTGTATAGGAAATGATGATTTTGGTGGGTGGAGGCAGAGAGACAGGAAGAGAGGCTGGGAGAGATTGGGCCTGGGTTCTATGCTCCTAGGTGCTGGTCGTGTGGCTGCTGGTCTAGCTAGCTTCTTGACTCAGCTGCACACATTGCTATCGCCCATTCTCTTCCACCTCCAATCTTTCTTCACTGAGAATAAAGATTGATGATGATTTTCCCCTAACCTGAATTCCTGACTCCAGCTGATTTTAAAATACGCAGTCTTCACATAAGCCCATGAAAAATATTACATAAAAGAACAACTAAACTTATACTTCAAAAAACCACAGAAAAATATTCTTTAAAAAACCATAGAGAAATAATGCCCAGAAATATTGGAAACAGACTGCAAAATATAAATTGAAAGAATCCAATGAATACCTACAGAAGGGCACCCCAAGTTTAACTCACCAAGAAATATTATAGTTGGAGGGTGGAACCAAGATGGTGGAGAGGACACACATTTCTTTCTGACCTCCTCCCTAGACTCTCAGACTAATTACCTGTAGATGGCCAAAACTCTGTAGACATATACTTGAAACAAGGTGTTAACTCAGTGGAATTGATGAGATAATGTTATCTCATCTCATCACATATATCTAATATGATATAATCACTTTAGTTTGATATAATATAATCACTCTAGATTGGCTTATACTCAGTATACTGTAATGATGTAATTGTAATAGGATATTTAAGGGCTGAGAGAGCTGGGAACAAAGTGAGACTTAGACTGAGACTGGTTTAAACTAGCAGACTGGCAGACTGCTGGAGGAGACTGGGTCAGACTGAGACTGGATCAGACTATGATAGACATAGACTGTGAAGGAAACAATAAAGATTTTGGACTTTATTCTTTTCCATCCTCATGGTAAATATCTTGATGAGACCAAGACCTTCCAGAGGACCTCCAGAAAGCTAGCCCGAGCATTACAATTACCAAATCCAGCCTCTGAATTAGTTCCGACCTGGGAGAATCCACAATTATTGAAAGTGTAACAAATTACTAGCAGAAGATAATTTCGAAGATCTCCAGAAAAAGTCTGTTTCAGTCAGGCACAGAGGGTGGCTGGCCAAGTACAAGCAAGCTGAGCATAGATACCTAGTGCAGGCAGCACAGATTCAGGGAGGTGTGGGCTCCATGTGGTGGAGAATCTATGGGGAGGGATCTATAGTAGTGTTGGCTACTCTGCCCTGGCTGCAAGCCAGTAGATCAGCAGATAAGTTATAAAACAGCCAACAAAAACACAAAATGTATATAGTGAACCCTGAATCACCAGATTCTCACAGGATCTGGTCCCACCCACCCAGTGCCTGGAGAGAGTCAGCACTAATACAGCACAGCCACTGCTGCTTATAAAGAAAGCTGCTGTCACTTTTAGAAAAAGCTTGGACAATCTGCTTTGCCCTGAAAACAAATCTCAACTTTTAAAAAAATGAATAAAAAAGCAAAAAGAACTCTGAACATAGATAATTTTTATAGTGAAAGAGAACAAATTTCAAACCCTGAGAAGACTAAAAGCAGATCATCTCCAGATGAAACCCCAAAGGGTGATGAAAATTGGTCCTCATCACACAAAGTTCTCCTAGAAGAAACTATAAAAGATCTTAAAAGAGAGGTAGAAGAAAAATGGGGAAAGGAAATGAAAACTTTACAAGAGAGTTTGAAAAAGGCAACACAGAAATTATCTGAAGAAAATTCACCACAAAATAGTGAAATGGAAAAAAAGCATATAACTCCTTAAAAATAGATTTGACAAAATGGAAAAAGAAAACAACTCCCTAAAAAACATAATTTGTGAAATGAAAAAAGAACATAATTCCTTAAAAAAAAAAAAGAATTTGTGAAATGGGGGAAAAAAATCCATAGAATAAAACAACTCATTTAAAAATCCAATTGGACAAATACAAAAAGAAGAAAAAAAAAGTAAATTAAGAAAATAATTCATTAAAAGTCAGAACTGAACAAATGGAAATGAATGACTCAATGAAATATTAAGAATCAGTCAAGCAAAACCAAAAAAAAAAAGAAAAAAGAAAGAAAGAAAAAAAAAAAGAAAAAATAGAAAAAATGTAAAATACTTACTTGGGAAAACAATTGAACTGGAAAATAGATCTATGAAAGATAGTCTAAGGATTATTGGCCGTCCTGAAAACCATGATGAATAAAAAGAGCCTAGGAATTTTTCAGGAAATCACGAAAGAGAACTCTGGATGTCATAGAATCAGAAGGTAAAATAGCTATCGAAAGAATTCACTGAACACCTCCTGAAAGAGATCCCAAAATAAAAACTCTAAGGAATATCATGGCTAAATTTCAGAACTATGAGAACAAGAAAAAATATTACAAGCAGCCAGAAAAAAAAAATTCAAATACCAAGGAGCCACAATAAGAATTACCCAGGACCTAGCAGTTTCCACCTTAAAGGATCAAAGGGCCTGGAATCTGATATTCCAGAAGGCAAAGAAACTTGGAATGCAGCCAAGAATAAACTACCCTGCTAAACTGAGCATTTTCTTCCAGGAAAGAAGATAGACATTCAATGAAACAGATGAATTCCATTCATTTCTGAGGAAAAGATCAAAGCTAAACAAAAAAATTTGATCTCCAAATATAGAACTAAAGAGAAGCATAAAAAAGGTAAAAAGAAAAGAACTCTTGAGAACTGTATTTTTGTTATGGGTATACATAGAGAGTGCATGCATAATTTGATTTTATTATTATAATAAAAAAAAGAAATTAGAGGCGGAACAGGGATTGTACCAGAAAAAATGGGAAAGTGGAGATAAAATGAGGGAAATTACATCTCAGAAAGAGTAAAAAAAAAAAAAAAACTTGTTGTAACTGAGGAAAAGAAGGGAGGGGGCATGAACATTGTGTGAATCTTACTCTCATCAGATGTGGCTCAAAGAGAAAATATTAGACATATCTGGTTTAATAGAGAAACTTCTCTCACCTTATAGAAAAGTGGGAGGGAAAAACCAAAAAAGGAAGGGTTAGGCTAAATAAAAGGGAAAACAGAAATAGTAGGGGAAAGGTACAAGAAAGGGAGAGGGACTCTAAAGGGGGAGGGCTGCTTGAGGCAAGTGGTGCTCTTAAGTAAAATACTGAGGAGGAGGGAAAGGGGGAAAGGAAAGAGAAATGTATAATTTGGGGTTAATAAAATGGCAGAAAATACAGAATTAGAAGTTTTAACTGTAAACGTGAATGGGGTGAATTCTCCCATAAAGCAGAAGTAGATAGCAGACTGTATTAAAAACCGGACTCCTATAATATGTTGTTTACAAGAAACACATTTAAAGTAGAGTACATATAGAGTAAAGGTAAAAGGCTAGAGCAGAATCTATTATGCTTCAGGTGAAATAAAAAAAAAGCAGGGATAGCCATCCTGATCTCAGATCAAGCAAAATCAAAAATTGATCTAATTAAAAGAGATAAGGAAGAAAACTATATCTTGCTAAAGGGTACCATATATAATGAAGCAATATCAATACTAAACATATGCATCAAGTGGTATAGCATGGAAATTCCTAAAAGAGAAGTTAAGAGAGCTGCAAGAAGAAATAGCAAAACTATAATAATGGGAGATCTCAACGTTGCTTTCTCAGAACTAGATAAATCAAACCACAAAATAAATAAGGAAGAAGTTAAAGAGGTAAATAGAATACTAGAAAATTTAGGTATGATAGATCTTTGAAGAAAATTTAGTGGAACCAAAAAAAGAGTATGTTTTCTTCTTGACAGTTCATGGAACCTATACAAAAACTTACTATATATTAGGACATAAAGATGTCAAAATCAAATGCAGAAAGGCAGAAATAGTAAATGCATTTTTTTCAGATCATGATGCAATAAAAATTACATTCAATAAAAAGACAGGGGAAATAGACCAAAAAGTAATTGGAAACTAAATAATCTCATCCTAAAGAATGAATGAATGAACCAGCAAATTATGGACACAATTAATTATTTCATCCAAGAGAATGACAATAATGAGACAACATGCCAAAATGTGTGGAATGCAGCCAAAGTGGTAATAAGGGGAAATTTTATATCTCTAGGTGCTTACTTGCATAAAATAGAGGAAGAAAAGATCAATGAATTGGGCTTGCAACTAAAAAATAAAAAAATAAAAAAAAAAAAAACTAGAAAAAGAGCAAGTTAAAAAACCCCAATCAAATACCAAATTTGAAATTCTAAAAATAAAAGATTAGTAAAATTGAAAGTAAAAAAAAATTTATTGAATTAATAAATAAAACTGTGTTGGTTTTATGAAAAAAACAATAAAATAAATAAACCTTTTAATTAATTAAATTAGTTAATTTAATTAGAAAAAGGAAAGAGGAAAATCAAATTGTTAGTCTCAAAAATGAAAAGGGAGGACTTTCCACCAATGAAGATGAAATTAGAGCAATAATTAGGAGTTACTTTGCCCAACTTTATACCAATAAATTTGAAAACCTAACTGAAATGGAGGAATAGAAGAACATAGGATAGTTTATCTCTCAGACCTGCAGAGGAGGAAGGAACTTGTGACCAAAGAAGAACTGGAGATCATTATTGATCACAGAATAGATAATTTTGATTATATTAAGTCAAAAAGTTTTTGTACAAACAAAACTAATGCAGACAAGATTAGAAGCAAAGCAATAAACTAGGAAAACGTTTTTACATTCAAAGATTCTGATAAAGGCCTCATTTCTAAAATATACAGAGAATTGACTCAAATTTATTAGAAATCAAGCCATTCTCCAATTGATAAGTGGTCAAAGGGTATGAACAGACAATTTTCAGATGAAGAAATTGAAACTATTTCTTGTCATATGAAAAGGTACTACAAATTACTTTTGATCAGAGAAATGCAAATTAAGATTGCTCTGAGATATCACTACATACCTCTCACATTGGCCAAGATGACAGGAAAAGATAATGACAAATATTGAAGGGGATGTGGGAAAACTGGGACCCTGATACTTTGTTGGTGGAACTTTGAATGGATCCAACCATTATGAGAGTAATTTAGAACTATGCTCAAAAAGTTATCAAACTGTGTTATACTCTTTTGATCCAGCAGTGCTTCTACTGAGCTTATATTCAAAGAGACTTTAAAGGAGGAAAAGGGACCCACATGTGCAAAAATGTTTGTGCCAGGCCTTTTTGTAGTGACAAGAAACTGGAAACTGAATGGATGCCCATCAGCTGAAGAATGGCTGAATAAATTATGGAATATGAATGTTATGGAATACTATTGTTCTGTAAGAAATGACCAGCAAGATGATTTCAGAAAGGCCTGGAGAGATTTACATGAACTGATGCTAAATGAAATGAGTAGAACCAGGAGATCATTATAAGCAACAAGAAGACTATACAATCATCAGTTCTGATGGATATGGCTTTCTTCAACAATGAGATGATTCAAACCACTTTCAACTGTTCAGTGATAAAGAGAGTCATCTACACTCAAAGAGAGGACTGTGGGAAATAAGTGTGAACCACAACATATCATTTTCACTCTTTCACTTCCTCCTGTTTGATTGTATTTTGTTTTCTTTCTTAGGGTTTTTTTTCCTTCTTGATCTGATTTTCTTGTGCAGCAAGATAACTGTATCAATATGTATATTGGATTTAACATATATTTTAACATATTTAACATGTATTGAACTACTTGCCATCTAGGGGAGGGGGTGGGAGAAAGAAAGGGAAAATTTCAAACAGAAGGTTTTGCAAGGGCAAATGCTGAAAAATCATTCATGCATATGTTTGTAAATTTTTATTTTTTATATTATTATATTTATATGTAATATATAAATATACATAATATATAATATAAAATTATAATTTTATATTAAAGCTTTTTAGCTTTAATAAAATAAAAAAGAAATATCATAGTCAAGCTTTAGAATTTCAATATTCAAAAAAAATTGCAGGCAGAAGGATAAAATACTTTCACATTCCAAGAAGAACCAATCTGAATAGCATAGAATTATTATGTATATTCAAGAAATAAAAGGAAAACCTGGAATAGGTTTTCTGAGGAATAAAAAAAAATTGATTAGCAATCAAAAATAACATCCTGCAAAAATGAGCTAAGCCAAAGCTTCAAAGAAAACTGGACATTCAGAATAATAAAAAAAAAATAATAATTTTAATCATTTCCTCAAAAGAATCCAGATGGAGAGGGAAACCTGAAACAGCTATATTTGCAAGTGAATTATAGAAATCATTTAAAGAGAACTTAATATATTTGTGACAAAAATCATGCTTAAAAATAAAAATAAAAAGCATTGCACAAAATTCCTTTACTTTAGTACATCTAACCTTGCTATTCAAACCAGGAGACTATAGCAATGTATCCAGAAATAAATAATAGTGACCAAGCTAAATTCTTACCAGACATACAAAAGAGTTCAGCTATGGGGAAAGAATTAGCATAAATAATTTCATAAACAACATAATTTTTTTTTAAACTGCGCGATTAGTTTAGTAGATTCTGGAAAGTCTGACAAAATACAGTACTCATAAATGTTAAAAAAAAAAAATCTAACAAACATCGGCAGGAAAGGACAGGTCCTTCATTAATATGACCAAAAGTATATATTTGAAATCAAGATTTAGCTCTGTTTGCAATGTAAATACACTTTAGACTTTCCCAATACAAACTAGGGTAAACTGTTGTCTCCTCTCCTCCTGCTTTTTGACACAGTGCAAACAAATGCTAAGTGCAGCAGTTAAGACAAGAAGAAAAAAAGACTAAAGGTGCAACCATTAGCAAGGAGGAAATAAAATTATCCTTATCTGCATGTGACATAATAGTGCAATTAGAAAATTGCAGAGAATCTATGAAGAAGAAAATGATTCGATTAATAGTTTTAGTAATGTGGCGGGATACCAAATAAACATACACACGCACACACACACACACACACAGAGTCTTTAATATTTATAGTTAGCACTAATAAAAACCATGTAGAAATTGTAAGAAGACACCTAGTAAAAAAAAAGTAACTACAAATACATAAATTATCTAGGAGTTAATCTATACAACTATACAATGTCTAAAGAAATGAAAATACAAAAAAATAAAATTGGCTATTCACTGCTCCATGCCAATATAATGAAAATTGCAACACTACCTAAATTAATTTACAGATTTGGTGCTATGACAATCAAATTACCTAGGGAATACTGCATAGAACTAAACAAAACTAAAACAGAATTAATTTAGAAGTATACAGAATCTAGAACCTCAAGGGAAATAATGAGGGGGAAATGCAAATGAAGAAGGAATAGCTTATCCAGACTCCAAAGAATAATATAAAAACAGAATTTATCAAAACATTTGTTAGTGGTTAAAAAATATACAGAACAGTAAATGAGTAGAAGAGAGTAGGCTTATGAGTAAGAAACTGAAGCAATTAGAGATATTAACTAAGAATTTGATAAATCTAGTAAAATAAATTTCTAGGGGAAAGATCTATTGGGAAAACTGAAAAGCAGTTTGACAGAATCAAGGTTTAAACCAATATCTTACACCACATACCACAAGTTCTAAATGGATACATGACCTGAATACAAAACTTCATGTTATAGTAAAAATAATGAGAAAAGAAAGAAATCTGATTTATTTTTCTTCAACTACATCTAAAGGGGGAAAATATTCAAATCTTGGTTCTGGCACTTACTGTGTGACAATGCTATATTGTTGGGGCTTTGTTTATAATTACATTTAGGGCCTTTGATATTTTGGGGGGCCCTTTGAAGGAATACTTTTTCAGGCATTCAGGAGAAGCTTCTTTAAATATAATGCTGTGTAAAACTGAATAAAGTAAAACTGCACATCTGTAACATTTTATTTGCATATGCTTTTTTATCTAAGGAATATTTGATACCATAGGAATAATTATGTACTTAAACAGATTCCTTCAGTGGCAATAGGAAAAGGGTAAGAGAAATAGGGAAAGGGTGTGAATCCCAAAGGCTTAACAGAAATTCCTATCTTTTCTTGGGCTCCCAGATGATGGCAGTGGAAATCTGCTCAAAAAAAGTTACACCTTCTTTGATCATTTCTGTTTTGTCTCAAAGAATAAAAGCAGAAATCTGAGATGTAAAGGCCTGGAATGAAGGAGAAGAAGATTTTGACCTCTCTCTTCCCTCTAAAATATCTTCATATCTGTTTCTCCCTCCTTCACATTTCTTATTTGTCATAGTTATTGAATTAAATGAATCTTGAATGACTAAGATTTTTATGATAACAAAGTTTTATATTCTTATCTTTTAGAAAAATTCTCTATAATTAATGGTAATTGATCTTCTAAGTGCAATATGGTACAATGGAAAGAGTACTAAGTTTTGTTTGTTTGTTTGGTTTGGTTTGGTTTTTTACTTTAGTACAATTATTTAACTTTTCTAGTCATCAATATTCTCATCTGTAAAAATAAATGGCTATATCCTTTCCAGCCCTAAATCTATAATTTATGACCATTGCAGGTATAGGTTTGTGAGCTATTTCCTATTGGTATCAACAAGTAGGGGTGGGAGTGAATTTCTCTAGAATTGTACATTCTTGAAAATCAAGTGCCTATATCTGTCATGGCAAAATAAAAGCACAAGAACCCAGGAGAAACTTACTGGTATTAGAAGCTAATGAAAGCAGGAGTATACAGAGGAGTCTAAAAAGCAAATATGAGGATAAATGAATGAAGAAAAAAAAGAGGGTAAGAAATGTTGGTGTTGTGGCTATTGTTGTGGTTGTTATTGTAACCCTACCACAATAGGACAGAATCTAGGTTTCCAATTCCAACATTTGATTATTTTCAAACCCCAGTATTCTTTGTCTTGAGTAACCTGCACCTAGTAGATGAGGTCCTAGGTATCTATATGGGATTGGCAGAGAAAGCCTGAAGGATTGATAAAATTATAATACTCCCTGAGGCAAGCAGGGAAGGCACTAATGGGAATCAGCTTAGCATTACAGTCCCATCTCAGTGGAGGTCTTGGGAAACCCCACCTTATTGTATCTAATCAAAAAGCCAAGTTGTTATATCAAACCCCCAAGGTTAAATTTCTCCTTATAAATCTGCCCATGGCCTAAGCAATCTTTCCTAAAAATCCCTTTTTAATCCACCATGCTTCACTTCATGATGTCTTTCCTTTCACCACCTCCTCCATGCCTTAAGGTTGTCTTTCTCCTTGTTACAGCTAATCCTTTTAGGATCTAAATCCCTTTTAGGGTTAGTCCACCAATCAATGGTATAATCACCTTGCCTTGCTAACCCCTTTTGGGATTAGTCTGCTAAACTGCTCTATGCATTTAGTCTGCCAGTTAATGGCATACTTCTACCTCATGAAGTATTTCCTTGCTCCTGGTTAATTGTGAGTTCTACTAGGGAACTTGTCTTTTCCCTTGTAAATCATTAAATACCCTTTCCTTGCTAATTGTATGCTCTCCTGATACTATTTCATATTTACCTCTCCTAATGCCTATTTCACCTCTTTCATTTTGCCCCTAACCTCTTCTCATAAATAAATGTAATTCTTGAAAAAAGAGTTCCCTTGTGAATTCTTTACATGTGCCTTGTCCCTTGAGCCTCATATTTCAAACTAGGAATTGCAACCAAAACCCATCATTTGGTCCCAACTTCATCAAGGTTACAAAGTACACCCATATGAGTAATGTTAAAACTTCTGAGGCAAAGTCATGTCTAGTTGCTGTAGTCCTAAAAAGGGAAGAAATAAAATTAGATTTGAACCTCTTTGACATCTTCTTTAATTCAATCTTCTCTACCCCTAACCCCAATGTACTAAAACTCAAATAGGTTGTGAAAAATCCCCACCATGTCTTTGTGTATACTACATGACAATTTGTGTGGGAGGAGAATAACATGTTAAATGAAATCTCATCTAGTCTTGACTCCCTCTCCAACATGTAAGACAAGTAATTATGTGGCTTCTTACTTTCATTCTTCCATGGATTCTACTACTAACTTTATAGATTTCCTTTCCTTCCATGTCTCAGCAGTCTGATCACTCTAGAATATCATATCTCTAGTCTCTTTCTCTGACTGATCAATTCCTCCCAGAACCTCTATTTTTTGGTAAAAGTGCCAAGTCAGCCTTGTTTACCTTTTTATTGCTCTCTGGACTTCATTTCTTACTTTTTAGATCTCTTTCTCTACCATTCTCCTTCTTGGGAAACTTTTTCTTATGTGGTTTCTTCCTCCATTAGAATATAAATTCCTTGAGGGTAGGAATTATTTTCCTTTGTGTTTGTATTTGTATTCCCTGTACATAGTTGCTTTGCACATAGTAAGTGCTTAATAAATGTTTGTTGGATTGACTTGAATACATTGAGCAATTAAAAATTCATCAATGACACTTTTTGTCAATGCTTGTTATTAGAATTTTTTTTAATATTGCATCAAAATCTGCCTCCCTCTAGCTCTCAACCACTAGTCCCAATTCGACTTTGCAGGACCAAATGGATATAGTCTACTACCTTTCTCATATGTAAACATTGTCATGCTGAAAAGAACCAAGAAAAAATGTTTGATTGCTAAACACAGGAAAATATGTCATTTTACCAAATTACAAACTAATTTCAGGGATAATGACACTCCTAAAACACATGTATGATCACATCATCACTTTTTCGATAAATTCTGATTACCTTAAACATCAAATATAAACCCCCTGTTTGGATTTAAAGTTCTTCACATTTTGATCCTTTCCTATCTTTTCAAAATTCTTATACCTTCTCTCTCCCTCCACAAAGTCAGTGGGCCAACTATACTACTTAGCTAACTATTCCTCACATACAGATCTTCATTTGCTATCTACATGTTTTGATACTAGCTCTCTCTAATGCCTGAAATACACTATTCAGTCTCTTATAATCCCAAATTTCCTTTAAAATTCAATTTAATGGCAGGAACTAGAAACTGAGTAGATGCCCATCAGTTAAGGAATGGCTGAATAAATGAATGTTATTATGGTACATAAATGTTATGGAATATTATTTTCCTATAAGAAATGATCAGTAGGATGATTTCAGAGAGGTCTGGAAAGACTTACGTGAGCTAATGCTAAGTGAAGTGAGTAGAACCAACAGAACACAGCAACAAGAAGATTATGTGATGATCAACTCTTATAGATATGGCTCTTTTCAACAGTGAAGTGATTCAGGCCAGTTCCAATAGACATGTGATGGAGAGAGACATGTGCATCCAGAAAGAGGGCAATGGGGACTGAATGTGGATCACAGCATAGTTTTTTTTTTCACATTTTTTGTTATTGTTTGTTTGCTTTTTGGGGTTTTTTCCTCATTTTTTCCCTTTTTGATCTGATTTTTCTTGTGCAGCATTCCATATTAAATGTGGAAATATGTATAGAAGAATTGAACATGTTTAACATATATTAGATTACTTGCTGTCTAAGGGAGGGTGAGGGAGAGGGAGAGAGAAAAATTTGAAACACAGGGTTTTGCAGGGGTGAATGTTGGGGAAATTATTTTTGCAAATATTTTGAAAATAAAAAAGTTATTATTTTTAAAAAGTAAAATTCTACTTAAACACCACTTTCTCCGTGAAGATTTCCTGATTCTGGCAGCTGCAAGGGTCTTCCCCCAAAAAACTATGTTGAATTAATTTTTATATGTCTTGTATATATCTACATATGTAAGCATGTTTTTTTTCTGTTATAATGCAAGGTAGGACTGTTTCACTTTTGTATTTGTAACTCCCCCCCCCCCCAATATCTAACACATTGCTGGACACATTGAGTAAATGACTAACTGATAATGTCTTCTCATATCTAGGTGGAAAAGCAGGAAATTTTTAGCAGCTCCCTCCTCTTAAAAAGGCTATTCTAAGTCCTTTGATAACTTTCTAATTCCTAAAGAATAATTTTAAAACATTTAGCCTGCCTTGAGGACTTCCATGGTCTTTAAAAAGTTTAACATACCTGTGAATTCCTAAAATTCAGGGGATCTCTTACTCGATCTGAATGGCAAACTTGTTTATTCATACTACAATGAATCTCACAAGCATCTTAATTCTCCCTGGAATTTAGAGGGTCAATGGAAGTGCTGCTAACACTTTGTTAGACATGTGACAGAAACAACAACAAAAGTGCTATATGATTGCCACAAACAGTGGGCTTGATAACTTCCTTTTTTTTACAGAGGGCAGGCAGGAGTCACTGTATATATTTCAAATACATATGCTAACAAACATCATTGCTGTGTAACTTGGATTTGTTTAGCTGTTTTAGCTTTACAGGGAAGGATTCAATGTGAGAGTGTGGAAGGTCCTATCAGGAGAAAATTGTAATGTGATTTACAAAAGGCATCAAAAAGCTTCTTAAACTCTATTTTCATGACAGACAGATTTTAATTAAGGAAATTATGAAAAACTTGCTTTAATCCTTCTGGAGGGCTGATCTCACAGACAACAAAGAACAATTCAACAAATCCCAATGGAAAATTCTTTCAGAACCATGAAAATAAAATCAATTTTGAACAGATATAAGCTTTGATGATCCTGAAAATGGAATTCTAGAGAGCTTCCTACACCCAAGATTGTCAGAGGTTCAGTTTAGAAGGTCATTAACTTGACCTAAACAAGTTCTCATGAAACAAATCATTTTACAGATTTAGAACCATGGGCCTCTGCTGAAAAAGGTTTTAGTGATATTTCAAGATCAATTTTTCAGTCTCCCCAAATCTATCACTGAGAAAAACTTGTTGAGATAAAAATAAAAACACAGACTTCAAGAATACCATATTATTGGAAGAAGTCCAAATGCTGCTATTTTAAGAACACCTGGGAACATGTTTCATTTAAACCAAAATGGAACATTCCAGTTCTAGCCACCAGGAATATGATAAAAGGAGTCCAAATTCGATATCTGTGTATATATCATCTCTATGAGCAGTACAAAAAGTTTCTTTTCAACTAATCCAAGCACTAGCTAACACCGAGAAAAACATTTCAACAAACCCTGTGGATGTCAGATAAAAGCAAGGAAAACAGAGGATAAGAGGAAGGTAGAAAAAAGAATAATGAAAAAGGAAAAGAACAGTGGCCCCAAAAATAAAGAAAAAAGAGAGGAAGAAATAGAAGGAAGAGGTAAACTTACACAAAGATTCCATTTTGTAGTCAGATGAGACTTCCTCTATATCTTGACTCCACATAATTAGATGCTTTAATCAGTCCAATTCAATCCAACAGTAATTTATTATTAACTCTATCCTTTAGCACTCTTTTAAAAAATATTTTTAGAGCAGAGTGTGCAAATTATCTTAGATTCATATTATGTTCAACACAGAAAATAACCTGACATTTGGCATATAGGATATCCCAGTGTAAAATTTTTCACTTACATGGAATTACAAAAAACAAAACTTGTATTCCTTAGGAAATAATGGAAGAAAGAAATGATCCTGTACTCATTACCATGGAAACACGAAAACATCCTCTAAAGATATCTCTGAAGACAACACACATCGCCACTTTGACTTTCAATCACAAGTCTCTCCAAAAAAATAAACTGTAAATTATATGAATTAATTCTGTGTTCTTTTTTCCATTCAAACAGATGGATTTTGGATAATTTTTAAGGCAAATTATGATTCATATGTAACCTTATTTCAGATCACAGGAGCTTTCACAAAGAAGGATTTACAATATTGAATTTTTTCCTATGCAAATTAAATTCCAATACATGGAATACTATCAAGCAAAAGTATAATTATAGAATTTTAAAAATTTCCAAGCTCAGAGCTTAGTGCTTTTTTCAATCAGCCACTCAGTACTTCTTTACATGTTGATCTTTACAATAAATTTTATGATTTTACAAAATTCTATGCAAAGTCCTCTTGACTAACAAAATTAAGGAGGCAAATAGATATAACTCTAGCCATACTGAATTCTGAAATGAGCAGAGTGGCTGGGCTCTGGCTCCAATTTTCTGCTTTTCCTCCTGTCAGGGATTAAAGTCTCCCTTAAAAAAAAAAAAAAAAGTAGGTGGAGGAAACTCTAGAATTATTTATTCATGCTTCCCTATGAGCCACATCTCAACAGACCTATAAAGACACACCTACATGATCAACAAAACACACACATACATATATCTCCTATGCATGATTAATTTCTAATAATCATGCTGGTCACCACTGTTTCTGTCCGCTTTATTAAGGGAGGTCTTCCCATTAATAGCCTTTCCATAACAAATCTTATGAGTCCAAATATAACTACAGTCAAGGACAGTTACAATTTCTGTAAAGCTACACTATATTAAAAAGTGTGAGCTTCAGGCTGCTGCCATTTGGGTATTTATTTTCTGAGGCAATTGGGATTAAGTAATTGCCTGAAGCCAGATTTGAATTCAAGTCCTCCTGACTTCAGGGGTGGTACTCTATTCACTGTGCCATCTAACTGCTCCCATTTGGGTATTTAGCAGCCCAGTAATTCTACCCGTAGAGTGGGGGGATGAATTTTTTTTAATACAATCATTCTCAGTGAATCTTTATTCCTAAGGCATGACTCCTTATTTAATAGAAAAAAATGCTGACATGATATTGTGTGACTATATGAGCTGATCAGAGAGCTTTGGAAAGGAAAGACATTCTTCATTCTTCAAGAGAGTAGATGCATGGTCCCAGGATCTTTCTGGGACTAATACCAAGGCATAGAGCGGGGGAAAAGACTTTGAAAACAGCAAACATTAAATGGAAACCAGTGTCTCAATATTTCTTTGATTTTGAGCTAGTCTCCCCAAAAACTATGGAGAATTTTCTTTGCGTGATATTGGGATTTATCTCTAAATTGAGAAGATGTATCTTGTTCCTAGTAAGAGAGTTTCACTGTGTGTATTATCTGATATATTCTAATCTATAGAACTTCTCCAAATTCTATTTGCTATCTCCTCGGATTAATAAATTTTCTCATTATTCACAATATGTGATGGTCTTTTACATACCTAGCTTTTGGTGGGAAGTAACCATGTCAACAGGTGTAGACAAGGGGTAGCTTTCCCAGTTAAAGGACTATGAAGTTAGTAGTTTGTTTTTTTAAACCTAAAAATCATCATCAGTAAGTTTTAGAGAGGCAAATAGGTATAATTCTAGACACATACTACACACTGTCATAGAGTGAATCCAGTGGCACTTCTATAACTCCTCTAAAAGTAAGAACCACTATCTTGCTTGGGAGGGAGGGAGGAAAATGGACAAATTTCCAGAGATTCCTGTCAGTACTTCCTCTTGAACCACCTCTTCATAAATTTAAACACTTATGTGGCTATACACACATCTCACATGAGCAGCACACACCTTACATTTATGCAACCATTGTCTATTCCATACTGTCCATATCAGGTCACTTTTTCTGTTTTAGATTGTTATCTCAACCTAGACCAAAACAATGACAGTTTGGAGAAACCACTGAATTCCCATCCTCCCACCTACCTACCACCAGGCTGAAATATTTAATTCAGAGGATTAGAATCTACCCAAGGACCAACTTTTCAAAAATAACCTGACTAGCAAAAAAACAGAGGAATAGGTCATGAAGTATGAAGTACTGTAGATTGTCAGACATTGTGATGTATGTAGTAAACCAAGGCCACTGAAGACAAATCTCTCCTCCCAACATTTCCCCAATCTTCCTTCTTAAGTGTCAAGATCCCAAAATGCATATTTGAACACATTGACCCACCTTCCCATTTTCCCTTATTCCTTCTCTTAAGGAAAGAGAGAGAGAGAGAGAGAGAGAGAGAGAGAGAGAGAGAAAGAGAGAGAGAGAGAGAGAGAGAGAGATGATTTGGAGAAGACTGAACTGAGTCTTAAGGAATACTTGAAAGTTAACTTTAATTTCACTTTACTATATTCAATAAATCATGCAATTACATATAAAAAAAGTCAATTGCCTAAATTATAAATCCAAAGAGTGTGATGGAGATAAAAAACTTCCAGAATTCAAGGTGAGGATAGAGGCAGTGAGTTTCCTATAATTCTCCCATAATTCAAAACCATATTTCACATTACCCCTAGATCAGTATTAAATTAGGATTAGTGAAGGTTTCAACCTTGACCAGATGTCTGGAGGAGTATGTATAATGGATAGGCAACTGTTACAAGATCTCAAGGGTATCTATCATCTGTGATGTAGTTCAGCGAGTGTCTCCCTCACTATTCTATAATGAGCTGGGTGTGGGTTGTACTACTAGCATAATGTCTCAAAAGGCATCTGGGATACTTACCTAATACATACCCAAGCTCCACCTAGAACATCTCATATAAATACACTTTCACCTCAGTAACAGAAAGAAGAAAATGTATAGTCTGTCTTATTTTTTGCCTTGTTTAGACTTGTAATGACTGACTTGTTTTATCTCTAGTACTTTCCTTACTTCAAAGAATAAAAATTTTCTCTATGGACTTTTTATTTTAGAAAATATAGTTATATTTTCATAAAAATATAATTACATTTTCAGAAAATATAAAAATATTTTTAAATTTTATTTTAAAATAAATAATATAATTAAATTTGTTTCATATATAAAAATAAACCAGAATTTCCTTAATAATCATTTTTTAAAAGATTATGCATGAAATTAAAAATCTATTGTGCACATTTAGTCCATTAACTAATATTAGTTAATGCTAGTCCATTAATATATGTAATAAATTTATAAATAAAATTTAAACATATTTTTTTTATTTTTTCCTTTTTTTCTTTCCTCTTCCCCAACCCTAGAGATAGTTATCATTAGACATAAAAAGGTGTGTGTATGTGTATTCATACATATATATATATATATATATATATATATATATACTGTAAAATTATTCCATACATGCTTCTATTTGCTAGTTTAAAGAATAAGATTTTACTGAGGGAACACTTGCATAGGAATGGTGAGGGTAGAAGGAGTGAACCGCGTATTATCATTCTGTATATACATTAATTGTGTGGAGAAAGAGAGGAAGAGATAAATCATAATTGATGTTTTGATATTTCAATTATCTTCTTTCAGTTTGTTTTTCTTTTCTTTTCTTTTTCTTTTTTTTCTTTTCTTTTTCTTTTTTTTCTTTTTTTTTTTTTTTTATCCACTGGCTTGTGTCCCATGCATCAAACTTGGAACAGAAAAGAACTCTCCAAAGAAAAGAAGCTTTTTGAACTGGGCCTCTTGAGAGAGACCATGATACCTTCACCTTTTCCATTCTCTAGCACAGTTCAATGTGATGCTTGTGGGCAGAAGATCACTTCAAAACAATCCAAAAGCTGTTCCACAAACCAACAAAGGAACATAGTTAGTAAGCACTCTTGAAAGTTGTGTTGCTACAGCAACCAGTCTGACCTCCCCTAACCTGTAAAGTGAAAATGTGCCATCAAGAGAGGGATAGGAACTTTATCTGTGGTTTCATCAGTTTAAGGAGCAACTACATGAAGATACTCTCTCTACCATTACAGGTCAGTACCTTCTCTGCAAATAACAAGATACTGGAACTAACCATGTTTATTTTTCTTTTAAGTAATACCTTCTCTGTGTTAGGCTCATTGGGTTCAAATATAACTATAAGATAATGACATCTCCAAGACTTCCTGTAAGTAAATTATGCTAAGACATCTGGGCTTCCACCTGTTACTGTTTTGTTATTTAACTGGCTAATGTTTTCACCATCAGTTTGAAATGCAAGCTTTCATTTAAATCAGTCTTTATGGGAATTATTTCCTCTCCATTCAGGATTTTTTTTTTAAACTACTCAACATGACAGTGTCTATACTGTATATGACCTAGATGATATAGCAAAAGTAGTCACAGTTTAAAATTTTTTTAAAAAATTGGGAAACATGATCTGGAAATGTATTTTTTCCACTGTCATTAATATCTCAATAGACTCAGCATAACACTAACTTTCATGTTAGTGAGGACATGGCTCTCTGTTTTAGGGCTTACATACTCTTGATACTTAAAGATGGTTGAACCAACTTATCTCTGTAATTGAATGTTACAAGGAAACTTGTATGATCTTGATATGCCCTTGGAAAGGTCCAAAGAAATCAGAAATGAATCTTCTACTATCACTTTACTATAGTTAATCACCTTTGAAATCAGAATTGTGCCAGAAAATCTAGAATATATAATCACTATGCACATGGTTTATACATCTAACTATTAATAGTAACATATCAATAATTTACACAATAATAATACTTGATTATATATTCATGTTATGAGTCTACATGTATATTCATATATGTATTAGAGAGAGACAGAAAGAGAATGAGCATAAATTCAGAGTTAAAGGACATGGATTCAAATTGCAGTTCAGACACTTACTTTCCCTAAGCAAGTTACAACTTACCTAAATTTCAATTTTCTCATCTGAAGAGGGATATAGAAACATTTACTACACAGGGTTGTTTTGAGGAAAGAAACATTATTTAGACCATCTTCTACTATAAGCTGCAATAAAATCCAAAGTGATGTATGACCTAGATATGAAACAAACAAATATTTTTCACAAACATCATTCAATTGAAACTGTCCTCCACTAATTGCCTTTCTATGGCTTTATCTCCCTGACTTCTCTTTGGCATTTGACACTGCTTATCACATTCTTTTCCCTAGATTCTTCATAGTAGGTTTTCATGATTTTTCCCACTTCTGGTACTCTTCCTATCTTTATTACTGATATTTCTCACTAACTCATGTCAGTCCTTCGTCCACATTATATTTCCTAACTGTAAGATTATCTCACAGACTCTGTTCTGAATTCCCTTAAGCTATTCATCCTATATGATTTTACTCAATGATCTCATTGGTTTCCATGAGTTTAATTATCATCTCTATGCAAATGATTCCTATCTTTATGTGAACTACTACATTCGTGCATCTCCTACTGTTTATTATATATCTCAAATCAGATGTCATATCTAGAAGGACAGATAAATAATAGATATGATATCATATATACATGTAAATATAGGTGTACCAAAAACAATTTATGCAGTGGATAGTATCAGACTTCTACTGCAGAAGAGAAATTTTCCTTTCATCCTGCCACCGAGATTTTATCAGTTTGAGCATATGACCCAAGGCATCCTAGGGACAATAGTCACTTTTAAAAAGCTGGTAAAGAAATTAGTCACAAGCATGAATTATCTGGAAGTGTCAGCATACTTTCATTGTCTTTGGAAAGACACTGGAAGAACAAAAGATTGTTGGAAGTGTTGGACTATCTTAAGAAGGTTTGTATGAATCTGTCAATTAAAAAGTGACAGTTTTGCAGAACTTCTGTCAAGTATGTGAATCTCAGAAAGGCATTATTGATAATGTAGAGAAGAAGGATGTCCCCATCCCACCCTCCCCTGCAACTTGGCCATGCCCAAAGAACCTTCAAGATCTAAATACATTCCTATGATTTGACAGCTATTTACACAAATTTAAGAACTATTTTAGAAACAAAAATTTTTAGAACCATTAAATTATTTCAATCAGATATTATATGTGATTAAAAAGATCCAGAATCCAGAAAAATGTTAAATTGCTCTAAAACCTACAATGTCTTTTAGAGATTGATGGACCAAAACATCTGAACAAGTTTTCAAAGCCACAGTCAACACATGTGCTTCAGAGTTGACCCATTCAGATCCAAGAATGTCTTTTGTCCTACACATAGATTCCAGACTGAATAGTTTGAGAACTAATCTGTACCAAATAATGGTCACTAGAAATCAACTGCATTCATCAGCTGACTTGCTGGTTCTGAAATGAACCATTAGAGGAAAGTTCAAAGATTCTGTACAATATAGTGCAAAATTTCATTTATAAACTGATATGATATCTGCTGACATTTTGACCAGTGCCAAGTTAAATACTGCCACCAGAGATGAGTAGCAGTACTATTTAACTATGAATTCAGTATATATATTAATAGGTCTTTGACCCATAAATAGTCTTCAGTGTATCATAAAAATGCTTTGGATTGTTACTATTAGCATTAAGCTGAATTTCAGCTCTCTTTTTACTGAGCCAAGAATCCCATATTTCTATTAAGTTTTGATTGTACTCAATATTTCAGAGTCTGATTCTTTTTGTACAACAAAATAACGTTTTGGTCATGTATACTTATTGTGTATCTAATTTATATTTTAATATATTTAACATCTACTGGTCATCCTGCCATCTAGGGGAGGGGGTGGGGGAGGTAAGAGGTGAAAAATTGGAACAAGAGGTTTGGCAATTGTTAATGCTGTAAAGTTACCCATGCATATATCCTGTAAATAAAAGGCTATTAAAAAAAAAAGTTTTGATTGTACTTTACTTTTGATGGAATTGAATGCTACCTTCTTAGAGATGAATGAACTATCCTGCTGTTATCCCCTGTGGAGTTCTCAGTTTTCATTTAGCAGCTTCTGAATTTCCCCATCATTTTCATCTAACTAGTCTTGATGTTTGTGACTGTTGTGACCCAGATTACCAAATGCAGTGCTATATATCAAATTTCTAAAAGCTCTCCACTTTTTTCTTCCCCATTGTTGCCAACTGTTTCTTGGCTCAACTTACCCTGCAAGTTGGCAACAAACTGTTTCCTCTCAGAGAATAATCTGTTTATATTAATTCTTCTAGTATTCTTCTGCCTTGGGGCTGCCACTTTTGTTGAATGCAAATATTAAGCTTGAAGAGCATAAGTTTACCATCAGTCCAGCACTCTGTACCACCTATTTCCTTTGTCTGGATAATGGGCAATGTTCTTGAGCTTTCCCAGTCAACAATAAGATGAAACAAGGCTGTATGCTTGCTCCCATTCTTTTTAGCATGATGTTTTCAGTCATGTCCAATGACTTCAAGGAGGACAAATATGGAATCAACTACCAAATCCTCCATCAGCCAGTGTGTAATTATCAGTTATAGCAAAAGGTGAACCTTTGAATGCTGTGGATAAGTTCTCTTACATTGGCAGTATACTTTCCAGGGATGTTCATATTGATAATAAGATCGCCACATACATTACCAAAACTAGCTCAGTTTTTGGGAGATTCCAAAGGAAATTGTGAGACAAGAGAGGTATCACCTGACAAACAAATTAAAGATCTACAGAACCATTGTGCTGACCTAATTGTATGCCTTTGAAACCTGGACAGTAAACTAGTGCCGTGCTTGGAAACTCAATCACTTCTATTTGAATTGTCTTAGGAATATTCTTAAAATCACCTAGTAGGATAGGATACCAGACACTGAGGTCCCTTCTTAAAGTAAACTGCTGCAAAGAGTGCAAGCCTGGCCACATTGTTCAAATGCCAAGTATATGCTTGTCAACAAATACTTTATGGAGAGCTCACACAGGGCAAGCACTCACAAGGTAGGCAGCAAAAGTAATACAAGAGCTCTCTCAAGGTATCTCTTAAATACTTTAGAACTGATTGTATCTATTTTATTATATGACAAACATTGGCACAGAACTGCCCAGTATGGCATGCCTTCATCAGAGAAAGTATTGTGCTCTATGAGCAAAGCAGAATCAAATTAGCCCAGAAGAAACACGAGATGTGCAAAGTTACAGAAGCCGCCCTAAATGTTCATGTGGACTATTTTTGTCCAACCTGTGGCAGAATATTCTGAGCTCATACTGATCTGATCTGCCACAATCAGATGCACTGTAACTCAACTCTAACATAGTGATGTCATTTTGATCCTCTTTGAAAATGAAGGACAAGCAACCAATCATATATTACTAGTAAGAGAAGACAAGGCTGAATACAAATGCTCTGTCAGAAACATAATATCAAAACTATGGTTATACATAAGGGAGGAGTGAAGGATACGTCATCCAGGGAATTGGACAATCAAGTAAAAGTATAGTAAAAGGGCTTAGTTTCCATTCACCTTACTGTTCAGACAATGACAGAAGTTGGAGCTAACCCATACCTAGCTGCAGGGATGTGCATTAATTGGGGAATAGCTGAATAAGTTTTAGCATATGATTGTGCTGGAATATTGTTATACTATAAGAAATGATACACTCAATAATTATAGAAAAACATGGAAAGACCTATATGAAATACTGAAAAGCAAAATGAGCAGAATCAAGGGAACATTGTATACAGTAACAACAATATTGTTTCAAGAGAAACCTTAAGCAAATAAGCTATTTTGTTTATCATAAATAACTAAGTTAACTATAAGAACATCTGAAGAAAGATGCCATCTGTAACTAATGAAAGAACTGATAAATAGATGTATAGGATATTTTACATATTTGTGTATATATATCTGTGTCTAATGGTAGCCATCTCTAGAATGGAGATGGAGGAAAAAAAAGAAATTGCATGATAATTTCTTTGTACATTTGAAAGGAATAGAAAGTTGTGCACAGCAAATTTACAGTTTCATGTACAAATCTTTCTTATAATATTATTTTATGGAAATACTTATTTTGTTCCATAAATCAAAAATAAGTAAATCGCAGTAAGTATATAATAAAAGCTTGTTGATTTAAAAAAAAAGAAAAACAATATTCTCTGATGAACAGAAGTGATCGAAGCTTACATCACACTCTAAGGGATGATCAGACTGGTTCAGATGGTTTGCAGTGAAAGAGATACTTCCAGTAATATATTATAATATAGTCAAGAACATTTCTTCACACTGAATCTCAGTTCAGTGAAGGGGAAAAGACTGAACTCAGAGACAATACAATTCCTGACTAAAACTTCTGCTATGGAGACTTAGGATATGAGACAATTCACAGACGTGGAGCTATTGATAACTAAAGCACCAATAAGTTCAGGTTTAGGAATACTAGTCTATAGATATGATGAGATTAATGACAGATGAACAACATTAACTGGCTCAAATATTAGGAAAGAAAGGTAACTAGGTAACAAAAGAACAAGATATACTTAATCCATGAGTTAAACTCCAGTAAAACTGTAGGAATCGTCACACATTTTAGCCTACCAATCCCAATTCCAAAACCACTTTCTTTCTAACATATTTCTTCTCTATCAGTGACACAGGCCAATGTTTTGAACTTTTTTCAAAACTATTTCTTTTTTTTTTTAATTTAATAGCCTTTTATTTACAGGTTATATGTATGGGTAACTTTGCAGCGTTAACAACTGCCAAACCTCTTGTTCCAATTTTTCACCTCTTACCCCCCACCCCCTCCCCCAGATGGCAGGATGACCAGTAGATGTTAAATATATTTAAATATAAATTAGATACACAATAAGTATAAGTGACCAAACCGTTATCAAAACTATTTCTAAGAAGCTTTCATTTTTAAAATCGAATAAATTCATAAAACATGACCAAAATGTGTCAAATACACTAACTATTCTATAAAAATATTGATTCAGATTGCTATAGGTGCAATGTCTATAGTACATTTATACATATATTAAATATGCCAAATCTGTGGGGCTTACAGAATTTTTAAACTATCAGAGGAAACAGTGTGTACATAAGAATAGAAAAAATAGCCTAAGATATCATCACAAGTCTCCCTGTATTCAGCTGCAAAGCTAGTCAAACATAAGAAATTACCTTGCAAAATGAATCCCACAAGTGCTTTCCAGTTAGCTATGTAATCCATTAAAATGGCCACATGTTCTTTAATTATGGCTCCTTTTCCTCACTCCAAAGAGTGAATGAATGCTAACTAGGACTGAGTTGAAAGACAATCCTAGCCCAAACTTAGCAATTAGATTTACAGGAAAGAAGTGGGAGGGGAAGGAGAGGGTGAGAGGAAATAGGTGAAATATTCCCAAGTATGAGAACCACCAAATGAATGTTTGCTAAAGAGGAGGAAGAATAACCACCCTACATTACTCACCATCGAGGCTATTAGAATTTTCTACCTTAACAATGTGCTTTTAATTTTTAAAAAAAAACATAATCACCCATATGATAGTATTATTAGATCTCATTTTGTCAGCACAATTAACTTGTTTATAAATTTGCTATGAAAGTTGCAAATTATTATCATCTAATACTAAATTGTAAGTAATTATTCTCTTTAAACAAAAGGTGCAATTTGCTGCTCTAAATTCTGATTCTGGTCATAAATATTTGGGATCAATCAGAAAAGTACTTTGTTTCTCTTCTTGGAGCTGACGGATCTTACAAAAAAAAAGTATGGGATCACAACTGGCACACAATGAAGACAAAATGCCTAATCTCATGTGAATATCCTAGTAGAGAATAAAATGTACATTATTTGGGGGCATTAGTCCCTCATTTCATTGAATAGTTTTACAGAGCCTCAGGCTAAGTTTGAGCCCAACCTTCCAGAATTTAAAAGGTAAAAGGACAAAAAAATTAAAATCACTTTGTTTTTACTTCTGGCATTATAAAGGCAGATACAATGGTCATGCAGGCTAAAATTGAAAGGCACAGATGTGTGGGCGGAAAGAGCTTTCCCAACAACTATCTAACCAAATTCCTTAGACCAAAAAAAAAAAAAAAACCCATTAAAATTTTACCTACAGAATTGTTACAAAACATCCAGCTTGTTTTTTTACTCTATTTTTGTATTCTGTGTTTTTGTAAAATTATTTGGATCATGTCAACTATAAACTTTCTAAGAATATCAATTGCAGATGGCCATATCTCACTCTGTCCTTACAATTGTCCCAACTATTATTAATTGACTGGTTAATTGTACTGCTGGGATCTTCCTTGTTTTACATAGTAAGGCTTGATGTTTGTTGAATTAATCTATTCCAACCTTCTTATTATGCAGATTAGGAAACTGAGTCACCAAAAACTCAAATGATTTATTCTAATTAGAATTGTTCTAATTTTTTTGCAATTCTAGAACATTTTGTCTGCATCTCTCCTTTTTCTTCATTCTAGTCTATATTATGTTTAAGGTTATAAATTCCTTGGTGGAGGAGACCATAAGGGTGTTTATCTTTGTATCCCTAGAGACTAACACAATACTTTGTACATAATAGACATTTAATAAATGTGAGCTTTTTTATCTTTTGTTGATTTTTTTATTATAGATCACATTCATTTCTGAATATACCCTCCCTTAATTAATGTCTTCCCTTTTAACAAAGATATTTTTTATTTGTCATCAAACCAACTAATAATATAGGGACTGTGTTTTTAATAATATATATAATATTCCACACCTATAATATTATACCATAAATAATAATAATAATAAGCATATATGTAGCACTTTAAGATTTGTAACATACTTTACATATAATAAGGAAGGGCGATGCATTTTTTTCTTCTTTTCTTGGTGATCATAATTACACAACATTCAGTTTCATTTTCTTGTTCTTGGTTATAAACATCTACTTCCCAATGGCTCCACTCCCATCCCTGTAACGTTCCTGACCAAAGTGCTGGTCTGTAAGCTATCATGGCCCTTCATAGATCATCTCCCCTATTACAATATAAACTCCTTGGAAAAGGGACCCACATGTGCAAAAATGTTTGTGGCAACCCTTTTTGCAGTGTCAAGAAACTGGAAACTCAGTGGATACCCATCAGTTGGACAATGGCTGATTATGTTATGGAATGTTATTGTTTTGTAAGAAATGATAAGCAGGATAATTTCAGAGAGGCCTGGAGAGACTTACATGAACTTATGCTAAGTGAAATGAACAGCACTAGGAGATCATTGTACACTGCAATAAGAAGATTATATGATGATCAATACTGATGAAGGTGACACTTCAACAGTGAGATGATTCAGACCAGTTCCAATGATCTTGAGATGAAGAGAGCCATCTATATCCAGAGAGAGGACTGTGGGAACTGAGTATGGTTCACAGCATAGCATTTTCACTGTTTTTGTTGTTGTTTGCTTGCATTCTTATTTTCAAGAAAACAACTGGGTTCCTTTAAAATTGGCATAGTTTTCTAGTAATAAAAAGGTTTTTAATAAAAAAAATATATATATATATATATATATATATATATATATATATATATATACTTCTTAAAGGCAGTGATTGTCTTTGTTTTTGTTTTTGTATTCTCCCATGGATTAGCCCAGTGTTGACACATAGTAAAAACTTGTTTGATGTTTTTCTTGCATTCATTCTTTCCATTCACACTATTATGGTCACAGAATGTATTCTTTTTCTCACTTGTTTTGTATCAAGACATGTAAGACTTCTCATCCTTTTCTGAATTCTTCAGAATTGTCTTTTCTTGCAGCACAGCACTAGTTCACATTGTGATACACTACAGTATCTTCAGCTATTCCCCTATTCAATGGACAACTACTTTTAGTTCTTTGCTGCTACCAAAAGTAGTGTTGTTATGGATATTTTGGTATTCTTTCTTATAATGATTCCTTGGAGTATCAACCTAATACACAATATGTTTGCTGAACTGAGTTAAATTTTTCAAGGTCATATAACTACTTAATGACAGAGCAAGAATTTGAACAATCCCTTCCTTTTTTCTACAGTAATCACAGTGATTTGTGTAATGCTTACTATTTCTGAAATAATTTCCAAAAGTCTGATTTCTATATTTATGGATACAGATAGCATAATTAACTGTTTAAATAAAAAATTGATAAATAATATAAAATGATAATCTTGCATTAATTGATAATCAAATATATAACAAGGCATTTTCCCCCCTGCTATTCTAAACTCATAAAGTGAACTGCACAGAAATTTTTCCCTTTTTGCTATTAATTATATTTCCATCTTTTCATTTCAATTCTTTTACCTCTGCCACTAAATATACCAGTTACATGGGCAACCATGAAGAGTCCCTTGATTAGTGAAGCACATTGGTATATTATTCTTAGTAATAATTGATACCTATATGTGAATTTCCCAAAGATAAATCTCAAAGAGAAAAGCACAAGTAGCAGTTGAATGGAACACTGGAAAAAATGTAGGACCTAAAGTCAGGAAGACTTGCATTCAAATCTGACTTCAAACTCTAGTTGACATTGGGCGAGTCACTTGACCCCTCTCAGGTTCAGTTTCCTCATTTGTAAAATTCCATCAATATAATAATAATACCTCCCAAGTATACTATGGAGATAAAATGAGATAACATTAACAAAGTGCTTTACAAACCTTAAAGCAGAATATATAAAATGTACTATTATTTTTTAAATTAAAAGTAACATATAAAGTCCACTTTAGCCAACTGGAATGTCAAAAGAACTCCATCTTTGTTAATCAGCAACTTGTCTATATAGAAATATCTGGGACAGAGGTACAAATACCAGCCCTGAAACATGCCCAAATATGGACTAAACCAGTTTAAAATGTAATTGAGAACTATTTTACAAAAATAAAAATTAGATAATATTGCCCTTTTTTTGCTTTCTTTTTTATTTAATACTTGTTATTTTCCCCAGTTACATGCAAAACAATTTCTTACATTTATTTTTAAAACTTTTGAGTTCCACATTCTCTACCTTTCTCCATCCTTACTCCCCCACTGAGAAAACACTTGTGAAGTTATGCAAAACATTTCCATGAAAGTAATGTTGCAAAAGAAAACATAGCTCTTCCCCCTTATTCCCCTCCCAAAAAAAAACTCAAGTAAAATAAAGTTTAAAATAGTATGCTTTAATTTGTCTTCAGATAAAATCAGTTCTTTCTCTGGTATGGATAGCATTTTTCATCATACATCTTTCAGAGTAGTCTTGGATCATTGTATTGCTGGGAACAGTAAAGTCATTTATAGATGATCATCCCACAACATTGGTATTATTTTGAAGCTTTGACTTCAGTTTGTCAAAGAGAAAATATGTTTGTATGTATTATGTGTGTGTGTGTAGATAATTTGAAAAATGGATGGATAGATAGATGGATAAACTACTCTACCTCGGTGACCTGAGGGGCAATTCTTAAAGCTTTATATTTTAGTTTATCTCTAGAATTTTCCCAAAGCAAGGAATTAAAAAAAAGTACTCGATGAATCACATATGAGACAAATATTTATTCAATACAAGGAAAAGATATACAAAGCATACTCATGTAGGCATTGAAAGAAAAGCTTAAAACAAAGTTCAATAAAGAGATAACTACTTAATCCACTTACCTGAACAGTTGAAATGTAAATGCATCAGAATAAAAAGTAGTTTTCTAAGAGGATTGAATAAGTATTGTTACATTTCACCTCAGTTCTTCCCTATTCCCTTAAAGTCCATGCTTTCTATCCAAACAAACCAAGCCTGGGGTTTCTCCCCATGGGACTCATCTTCTCCAATAAAGAAACTCTCCATGCTGCCAATAAACTTCAACCAAAGAACGCAGGATCTCCAGACTTTTCAAATCCAAAAGGTCATCTCCAAAACTGTACAAGTCTGTATCAATTACCTGTTTTCAAAAAATATTCTGATTATCTATGATAAATGAAGGAACACAAAACAAAAGACGAGATGAAATTCAAAATCACTAACCCATGAGCTCTTGCAGTCAGGTAGGAGAAAGGACGATTTTTCTTTCCTCTGTCTCTTCACAAGAAGTCTGGAGAAGAGGAGCTAATTTGCTTCATAGGAGAGTTAAAGAGAAGTAGGGTTTGCTTTAAAAGTCTGCTTTTTTAAAGATCTACTGAGCCATTAATGCCATCTGCTAGTGGCCAATAATATGACTGACATTTGGCATTCCCACTGCTCCTAAGTTCTGACACCATGACCAATTGGAACTGTTCAGGAGCTTCATCATCCCCAAAGCATCCAAGCAATGAAATAACACCTATGATTGGCTAAAACAGGCAGGGAAACTGAATTCTCTTTGCACCCCCCAGGTTACATATGCATAATATAAAATATGTAGAAAGTATGAAGTCACTGATGATAGGTCATACCACTAACTAAAATATATATAGCTGGGGCAGTATCCAAACATTGGCATATCTATGTATTCATTCAAATCCTAAGTTTAGAGCCAGGGTTCAGCAAATATACCAAGCCAAATTAGATCATAGTTCCAGAAGAGAACATAATTTCCTGAGCTATGATGTTACTGCCTCCCATTTTTAAAACAACACGTCACTGGTTATTGAAGTTGCTAAGTTTCTGCTTTACTCTGAAGCAAAAAATATTGCCCTATGTGATCAAATTCTGAATTTGATTGATGCATCCTATTCTCAACTCACAAATTAAAATACCTGAAGCATTAATTGTATTATTTTGGCATTTAAAAAATAAAACATTAATTTTACTCAGTTTAATTTAAAACTAAAGAAAAAAGAACCCAATGAACAAATTACTGTATAAGACAAATATTACCATTCCTGAATAGTCCTATCAAGGTTACAGGGAGGTCCTCATCCATAACTAGTCTCGCCTTTGTAGGACAAGTATTTTGCAAAAATATTTCTCACAGTGCTATTAATGATGTATTGAATTTGAAAACTTTTAAAATGATACTATGCTTTTTTAGAAGTTCTTTTTAAAAAATATTTAGAGCACCAGAAAATTAATTTGTGACAAAGTGAAAATTTGTCTCCATTTGTCATGCACAGACTTTTAGCTGAACTAAGCCCTACTAACGGAGTGCATATGTTTAGAAGTTATAAATAAGGTTTTCTTCTGTATCCCACTGTGGTGCCTAGTAGGATAGAAGTGCAGAATGCAGTGGGTAAAATTGTTTACCCAAACAGAAATAGCTGAAACACAAGAAGGGATTGTCATCTAGTGGTAAAAATAAGGAAGTTAAGAGATAAGAGATTTATGTTCTTCAAATATATGGTCACCTGAATGTATGGTATAGTGAATAAAGCATAGAATTTCAATATATTCTATGGTTTATGTTTAGGGTAGATGATTTCAACTTCTCCATACCTCAGTAGACACTCATTATGAAATATTGGGGAAAAAAAATAATAATCATCCAATGGCCAGTCTTCAAAAAATGATGTTCTTTAATTTCAGCTAAACTGTGTTGGTCCTTGTACAATGACATATGCAAGCCATTTTGTTATCAGGCCTTTTTTAGCTTCATGGGATCTGCCAAATTGCACTCTATAGACAGACACAGACCTGGAAATCTATGGTTTTCTTCAAGATAATAATAAAACTTTAGTAAAGATAAGTAAATATGTTAATAAATTAGTGAAAGTTGATGTTTAAATATCTTGTAGACCACATATTAAGGACATTCATGAAACAGTAAAAAGATACATAAGTTTTGTTAAAATTGTAGGGGGGAGGGATGAAATTGAAGGAAATTGTCATCTCTTTTAATTAAGCTGGAAAGACTCCTTGAAAATAGATTTCTGAAACAGTTTGTATGAAAAACAATAAGAAACTGGTGAACTGAGAAGAAAACATGGCTTCCAACTTAGAAAAGAAAGTAGCCATGATTGACCTGAAAGGAATGGAAGAAAGAGTAAGTAATTTGTCCAAATTTATACAACTCATAATAACAGTTTTAAAATTTTTAATCCAGTGCCCAGCAATTGGGGAATGGCTCAATAAGTTATAGGATATGATTATAATGAAATATTATTATTCTATAAAACTGGTGAGTAGGCTGTTTTCAGAAAAGTGTGGAAAGACTTTTTGAATTGTTGATGAGCGAAGTGAATAGAACCAGGAAAACATTGTACACAGAAACAGCAAAATCATCTGATGATCAACTATTAAACTTAGCTCTTCTCAGCAATGTAGTGATCCAAGACAGTTCTAGTAGACTTGGGATGGAAAATGCCATTCACATCCAGAGAGATAATTACAGAGGCTGAATATGGATTGAAGCATACGATTTTCACCTTTTTTGTTCATTTGTTTGTTTGCTTTTTCTTTCTCACAATTTTTACCCTTTTTGTATGATTTTTCTTGCACAACATGACAGATATGAAAATATGTTTGAAAGGAATGTACATGTATAACCTATTATCAGATTGATTGCTGTCTTGGGGAGAGGGGAGGTAAGGAAAGGAGAGAGAAAAAAATTAGAAAACAAATCTTACAAAAATGAATGCTGAAAACTACCTTTATATGTATTGAGAAATAGTCTGTCCCTGAGGAGAAAGACACCTGTTCTGTAGCCACGAATCCTGTGGAACATGCCTTTAAAGGATAATCACTAGCATATTGGAAAACCATCTACCATTCAAAGATAAAACTGAAATGACAGTAAAAATTGTTTTAGAAATCCAAAAAAAAGAAGAAAATTCTTCTTAAGAGTTCTTCATTAGTTACATGTTGCACCCACTAAAACTCTCTGGGCTTGGTTTCTTACATTTAAAATGAGATAATTGGACCTTTCGAGGTATAGATCAATAATCCTACATCTATGTAACAACTCTGCCCCAAGCACAAAACCACAAGCATGTGAGTAGAGTTTTTGAAGGATCTCATGCAAGAATTTCATTCTTGAGAGGATGCCCCTCAGTTGGGGAATGAATAAATAAGTTATGGTATATGAATGTAATGAAATATTATTGTTCTATAAAAAATGACAAGCAGGCTGATTTCAGAAAAGCCTGGAAAGACTTACATCAACTGATGCTAAGCAAAGTGAGTAGAAAGAACCAAGAGAACACTGTACACAGCAACAGCCAGATTGTGTGATTCTAGGCAGTTCCAATAGACTTGTGATGGAAAGAGCCACCTGCATTCAAAAAGAGAACTATGGAGATTGAATGGAGAACAGTATTTTCACTTTTTTGATGGTAGTGTTGTTTGGTTTTTTTGTTTATTTTTTCCTTTTGATCCAATTTTTCTTGCACAGCATAACAAATAGGGAAATATGTTTAGAAGAATTGCATATATTTAAGCTATAGTGGATTGCTTGCCATTTAGTTGAGGGGAAAGTAGAGGAAGGGAGAAAAAAATTGAACACAAGGCTTTGCAAAGGTGAATGTTGAAAACTATTTTTGCATGTATTTGGAAAAATAAAAAGTGCGAATAAAAAATAAGCAAAAAACAATGAAGCTCAAAAAATTTATTCTTCAAAGTTTTCATTCTCTCCTTGATTGATCTTAAGCCCCTAATTCATTTATGTTCAAAACCCTAATCTAATCCATATAACTCTCTCATTGCTGTTTTACTAACTGCTTTGATAAATGTTTACACTTTAACCATCATTATAGTTAGTGTAACAAATGTCTTGTGGAGGGAAAGCTAAGTTAGCAGCCAAGAGTAAGTAAATTGTTACCCTCCTGATCTGAGGTGAGACTATTTCATACCTAGAGGAACAGAGAAGATGGATTTTACCCTGAATCCTCTTCAAAAAGGAGCATTATATTCCTAAATTACAAACATCTGATGTGTATATAAAAAAACAGATAAAATTTTAATCCATATACCTCTTAAAGACAGGAGAGTAGAGTGAGTACCCAATCTTGTATTCTTCCTATGCCCACAAAACTAGAAATCACAGTACATCAGAGATAAGGTAGGCCCAATTTCAGATCATATCTATATAAATAAATCTCAACACAACTCTTCTATGTTATATGTTAATCCATATTAAAACTATATAAATGTCAGCTATTTTTTTTTTACCTATTCACTGCTCTTTGTCTTTAATCTTGAATCTCTGCATCTAAACTGAGTCTAGCTTAATCTTTGCATCCTGACTTCTTATCGATATCAACATGGTAGGTACTT
Source organism: Sarcophilus harrisii (assembly GCF_902635505.1). Taxonomy (NCBI): domain Eukaryota; kingdom Metazoa; phylum Chordata; class Mammalia; order Dasyuromorphia; family Dasyuridae; genus Sarcophilus; species Sarcophilus harrisii. Next base: position 319,080,036 of record NC_045427.1, on the reverse strand, counting down.
CTTTGCTTCCTGTTCCCAACTCTGCATAGAATACTGATGTGATGATCCTCATGCCCTAGTATTATATTTTATAAGTGTCAAGACAACAGAAGAAACAATGAATTAGTAGTCATGATAGCTAAAATCTAATTTCTTCTTTTACTATCCTAATATTCCACAATAGGATAAATAAAATGTGAGAGCTAATAAAGCCATAAAGTTCATGTCACCTACTCCATCAAAGCACTTTGTCTTAAAATTTACTTTGCCTTTATTAAATCTTGCCTTCTGTGTATGTGTCTTTGTGTCAAGTCCAAACGCTGTTATTAGAATGCAAATTTTCATTCTTCTCCGGGTTATTGTGAGGATGAAATGAGATAATCAGTTTAAAGTATTTAGTATAGTGCCTAGCACATCGTGTTATGTAAAAATTATTATTGTTGTTGATTTCTGCATTCCCAGGACAATGCCTTGTAAGTAGTAGCTCTTTAATATTTGTTAAATGAAAATTATATATTTCAGCCTAAAAATTCTTCAATTTCTGAATTTTGGATAATATTAGAGGAATAACTCCTTATATTATGAATGATGAATATTTGAAGATTCACATGTTTGACATGAGGAATATTTGCGTTTTGGTAGTCCTCCAAAACACATAGGTGAAAAGTAAAATAACATACATACAAATACTAATGAAAAGGTTCATACTGAAGTAGTAAGAGGGAGTATATATTTAATTTAATTTAATTAAGCAATACAACCAACCATACTGAAGGTAAGAGATGTATAAGTCAGATGGATCCCTAGAAGTTACAGAATTATAAAATCTAAGAATTAAAAAAGGCTGCAAAGACTACCCAATCTAACTTTCCCATTAACAAAAAGTACCCCCATCAAAAAAGAGCCCCAATAAAGGGCCACGAAACCCCTACTCACAGATCTCATATACAGAAATAAATAGGGTAGGCTCTCACAAACTATATTAGTGAAGGAACAATTGAACAGATTTTGTATCTTGTCCAAAATGGCATTCTGGAATCCTTAATCAACCTTTTATCTGCAAAAGACAGCAAAATTGTCCTTGTTATTCTGGGAAGAATTTCAAATAATTCTCCTAATTTAAAGGCTATGGGAGACTAACCAGAATTGAAGCTCTCCAGTTCCATGAAAATGAACTGGTTCATAAGTCTTCTTCAAGCTTAATTGAAAAGTATTTTTTGTAACAGAAGATCAAAATGTTATTCTATAATTTATCTCTAATGGGTGGACCTTCTAGATTCAAGATGGCACAGCCAATATCTTTAATATTTGGATTTTATGCCATCCACATTCAGAGAGAGAACTATGGAGATTGGATGTGTATCAAAGCATAGTGTTTTCACTATTTTTGTTGTTTGCTAGTTTTTGTTCATTTTTGTGTTTTTTCCCCTTTTGTTCTGATTTTCTTGTACAACATGACAAATATGCAAATATGTTTAAAAGAATTGCACATATTTAACCCATCTCACATTGCTTGCTGTCTTGGAAAGGAAAAGGTAAGAAAGGGATGGAGAATAATTTGGAACACAAAGTTTTTTTAAAAAATGAATATTGAACTGTGATGGAATTGGATCCTTTCAACAACAAGATGATTCAGCAAGCCATTCTCGAACTGATAAATGGATAAAGGCTATATGAATAGACAATTTTCAAATAAGGAAATCAAAACCATTTCTAGTCATGCAAATTGACATCTCTAAGATACCACTACACATCTTTCAAATTGACGAAGATGACAGGAAAAGATAATGATAAATGTTAGAGGGGGTGTGAGAAAACTGGGACACTAATACATTGTTGATAGAGTTGTGAACTTCTCCAACTATTCTGGACAGCAATTTGGAACTATGTCCAAAGGACTATCAAACTATACCTATCCTTTAATCCATTAGTGTCTCTACTATGTCTGTAAAGAGGTCATCAAATAGGAAAAAGGACCCACACGTGCAAAAATATCTGTCGTAGCCCTTTTTGTGGTGGCAAGGAACTGGAAACTGACTGGATGTTCATCATTTGGGGAATGGCTGAATAAGTTATAGCATATAGCATATAAGCATATGAATGTTATGTTTCTGTAAGAAATGATGAGTAGGATGATTTCAGAGAGGCCTGGAGAGATTTACATGAACTGATGCTAAGTGAAGTGAGTAGAACCAAGAGATCATTGCACAGGGCAGCAACAAGATTATGTGATGATCAACTGTGATGGACTTGGCTCTTTTCAACAGTGAGATGATTAAAGGCAATTCTAATAGCCTTGTGATGGAGAGAACCATCAGCATCCAAAAAAGTGGATTCTGGGGACTGAATGTGGATTACAACATAGTATTTTTACCTTTTTGTTGTTGTTTGCTTGCTTTTTTTCTCATTTTTTCCTTTTTGATCTAATTTTTCTTGTGCATCATGAAAAATGTGGAAATATGTATAGAAGAAGTACATGTTTAACCTATAGTGGATTACTTGCTATCTAGGGGAGGGAGGGGAAGGGAGGGAGAAAAACTTGGAATAGAAGGTTTTGTAAGAGTAAATATTGAAAACTATCTTTGCCTATATTTAGAAAATAAAAAGCTATTTTTAAAAATATTAGGTGATTGAGGCCAATTTTAATAGACTTGTGATGAAGAGAGCCATCTGCATCCAGAAAGAGGACTATGGGAACTGAATATGGATCACAACATAGTATATTCACCTTTTTTGTTGTTATTTGCTTGGTTTTCTTCTTTCTCACTTTTTTTCTTTTTTGATCTGATTTGAGAATAAAAAATGTGGAAATATATTAAGAATAATTGCAAGAATAATTGTACCTGTTTAATCTATATTGGATTACTTGCTATATAGAGGAGGGGGGAGGGAGGAAGGGAGGGAGAAAAATTTGGAACACAAACTTTTGCCAGGATGAATGGAAAAAAAATAACTTTACATATATTTTGAAATTTTTTAAAAACCTATTTTAAAAAATGAATGTTGAAAACTATTTTGGGGGGGCAGCTAGGTGGTACAGGGGATAAAGAACCAGCCCTGAAGTCAGAAGAACCTGAGTTCAAATCTGGTCTCAGACACTTAACACTTCCTAGCTGTGTGAATTTGGGCAAGTCACTTAACCCCAATTTTGAAAGGGAGGGGGAGAGAGGGAGAAGGAGAGGGAGAGGGAGAGGGAGAAGGAGAAAGAAAAAAGAAAGAAAGAAAACTTTTTATGTTTGGGGAAAAATAAAATACTATTAAAATAACATATATAAAATGGAAAAAATTAGATTTTTCTAGTCAGACATTGTGTATGCATTGTTGTTGCCTTCCTTTTATCTTAATGTCTCTCCATTAAGATTTTTTATGTGACTTTTAATATATCACTAAAAATATTCCACTAAAGCATAATTGAACAATTTGAATTGTACGGTTGCTATGTAAGACATCTTATTTTTATATGGAGTTTCATGTTTTGCCTTGTACTGTAAATAAAAACTTGACTCCACTCTTTTCACTTAAAAAAAAAGTAGTAGGATTTTCATTGTTAATTTCAGAAAGTAGGACAAACTTTAAACTATTTTGTGCTTAATTGTAGAACTTGAAATTTAGTATGCATGAATAATTTTTTTGACTCAGTCAATTGATTTAGCACATCAAAATCATTGATTTTTTTCTATCATTCAATGTGTTCCCTAAATATTTAAGCTTCACAGTATCTCTAATTTTGATAATAAAACCATTTCATTAATAAAAAGGTTTAAAAATACTGGACCAAGAAGATATTTTCAAGGCACTTGACTAGAAACTTTCCTTCATATTGATTTATTTTTTACTCCAGGTATTCAATTAGTTACAAATCCACTATCCCCTTCCTATTTCTCTCCATCTTGCCCACAAAGGCAACATAAAATGACTTTATATGTTCACATTTAAAATCTCCCACTTATCTAAAGTATTATGGGAGGTCAAAAAAGCTTCATGGAAAAGTAAAAGGTGTTGGTCCACTTTAGAATAGGACCAAATGAAATAATGGCAGACTCTTCTTGGAATGTTCCAAACAAAGGGATGGTCTACTCTATTATGTAATTATTAATTTTTTGTTTCTTAAAAATGTTTTTCATTATTATAATAATTAGTAATAACAATAATAATAGCTTATATTTACACAGAGCTTATTATAGGCCAGAAACTGTGCTAAAAACTCTTTAGTTATTATTTCAGTTGATCCTCACAATAATCCTGGGAGGCAGATGCTTTTGTTATTGCCATTTTAAAGATGAGGAAACTGAGGCAAATAGAGGCTAAATGACTTCCCAGGGTCGCACAGCTAGCAAGTGTCTGGGACTATATTTGAATTCAGATCTTCCTGATTCCAAGCCTAACAATTTATCCACTGTGCCACCTAGCCATCTAATAATAAAATAAAATGATGAAAAATCAGTTTTGGAAATCTTAAAATACTTATTTTTCAATAGTTTTTTTTTTAGTTTTTCTAAATATATGCAAAGACAATTTTCAACATTCAAATCCTATGCAAAATCTTGTGTTCCAATTTTTTCTTCCTCCCTCCTCCCCTAGAGAGCAAGCAATCTGATATAAGCTAAACACATGAAATTCTTCTAAACATATTTTCATAGTCATCATGCTGTGCAAGGAAAATCAGATCAAAAGGGGAAAAAATGAGAAAAAAAAACAAGCAAACAGCAAAAAAAAAAAAAAAAAAAGGCGAAAATACTGTGCTTTGATCCATATTCAGTCTTCACAGATCTTTCTTTAGATGTGAATGGTACTTTTCATCTTAAGTCTATTGGAATTACCTTGAATCATTTTACTGTTGAAAAGAGCCATGTCTATCATGTTTCTTACAGTTGATCATCACATAATCTTCTTGTTGCTGTGTACAAAGTTCTTTCAGTTCTGCTCACTTTACTTAGCATCAAATCCTAAATATAGCTTTTCTTAAATCAGCCTGCTCATCTGAAATACTTATCTTAAAAAATGAAGAAAAAAATATTATTTTAAGGTTCATAATAGTTAAACAAATTATAATGAATAAAGTACAAAACTGTACCACTTACATGTATAAATGTCAGATTGCTAAATTATGATTACAGATTTATACCTGTCCATTATTGAAAGGCATTCAGTAATACAAAGGAAGAAGAAACTTTATAACAAAATTAAGGAAAAGAGAATATGTGTTTAAACATATTCTTTTTTTTTTTTTTTTTTGGTAAGGCAATTAGGGTTAAATAACTTGCCCAGAGTTACACAGATAGTAAGTGTTAAGTGTCTGAGGGCATTTTTGAACTCAGGTCCTCCCGACTTCAGGGCTGGTGTTCTATCCACTGAACCACCTAGTTGCCCCCTAAACCTATTCTTCCTTATTTTATACTTGGTTTTACATTTGAAATCAAAACACACAAGAGTAGAGGTGCCATCAGAACTCAAAGCAAATGATTTATCATAAAAAAAAAAATAAAAGGGACAAATTCAATTACATGTCATTGCAAAGATTTTGCATACAAAAATCATTTAGAATCTGTATGCATAATATCAGTTAGAATTAATACACAATTGATAGGGAAAAAATTCTCGCCAACAAATTTTTCTTATGAAAGTCTGACATCCACAAGATATATGGAATTGATACTACTATATAAGAAAAAGAGCTACTTACCAAAAGGGATTAATAGAGAGGAACAGGCAATCTTTGAATGAAGAAATTCAAAATAGCAATAATCATATAAAACACTCCAAATAAAAATCAATAAGAAAAACAAAAATTGCAACAACTCTGAGTATGCATCCCACATTTATCAATTTGGCAAAGATGACAAAAGATGAAAGTGACCATTTGGGGAAGGGCTGTGGGAAAACGGGCACACTAATACACCCTTAATAGAGCCATGAATTGGTGTAATCTTTAAGCAAAACAATTTAAATTGGATTAGGAAGTCATTGTACTGAACTCTGACCCTATAATACTATTACCAACAACAAACCAATGAGGGAGGAAATGTAATGAATGAGGCCACACCTAATGAGGAATGGCTGAACTAATTTTGAATACAATAATTTTGAATTCTATTGAATACAATAGACTATTACTGGACACTAAAGAAATTGTAATATGGTGGATCCAGAGAAATATGGGAGGATCTACATGAACAAATGCAGAGTGAAATGAGCACAATAGGACCATTTACATGCTGATCACAATAAAATAAAGGTTAGTGATTTTAAAGGCTATAAAATTCTATCAGCATAGTGACTAACCGTTTATTAATTAATAATAAAGAAGAATATGATGAAACATGCCATTCCATCATGGCAGAGAACTAATAGATTAAAGGTGCAAATGAGACATACATCTTCAAAAAAATGCCAATATTTGTTACAAAAGGAGCCTTCTTTCAGGGGAGGGGAGGAGCAGGGAAACTGAGTTAGTAAATAGTGAGAGAAATGCAAAAACAAAACAAAAGAAAAATTATTGAAACCTTTTAAAATTCACAAAAAGAAAGGGGGGACACAATTAAACAAGGCAATTTTACTGTTATCATGTTCAATTTTATATGCAATTTAAAAAAACCAGAAATTCATAGTTTTATTCTTTGTGGTGGAAATGTTCATGTTTATTGATAAATATTCATTTCAGAATTTTTTTAAAAAAAGCAAATACCTCCCAGAAATCTTTGAGTATACAACTGTCTTTTTTCTTCTACTGTTCAATTCACAAAATCCTTCTCCCAAATCCTTCTGTTTATCTGATATGTTATTATTCTTGGTGTGACCCTCTCAGGACTTTGTTATTTATTCTCATTCTTTCATTGTTTTGACTGAAACCCGGGAAAAGATCATAGTTTGGATTCCATGGAACCTCCCTATTGTGTACTTCTCCCTATTGGGTGAAAAATTTATTGGGCAGTGATTCAGACATAAGGTACTTAATAATCAATTCTATTCCCAGACTTAACCTTGACCTCGTAAGTAAATAAGTAACTTTTCACAAATTCACTAATACCTATCTTATATTTGCCAGTAAATGTATGGATACAAACTAACTGAAAAACAGCATTAATCACTTCCCAAATTTCCCAGGATCTTCAAGACCCAAAGTTACTCTGTGCCAGGCCAGAATTCTCCTTAGAGTCACTGTAAATTATAATTTTCCCATATTCCTAGGATCCACATGGGCATTTTGAGGCCTGGGCCAGAACCAAGCCAGTTTTCAAAAGCGAGAGGAGATAATGTACAGGAAGAAAGGCTTATTTGCCTTGCTGCCTTCTATTCAACATTGTCCTTGTGTTAGTGGAGCAGCCAAAATTACCCAGACTCCTCAAAGCATTCTCTGCATCAATCCAGTTCATTCCCACCTGGAAACAAATGATTAGAGTAAAAGGATTTTTTTTAATGCATTGCATTATTCAACAGCCTTTGAGAGCTGGCAAGCACAAGGGCCAGAGACCTTGTTTTAAGTCAATAATTTAAAAGCTCCCTGGACGCTGGAGCAGTACAAGTTGAGTCATCTGTAACTTCACCCAAAAAATGAGTCACCAGGTGCTTATGCCATCACCCTGGAATGATGTTGTAACTTTGAGGTAGCCAGTCCCTGACAGGAGGGCAACAAAAAGAAATGTGTGTGATTCTATTAAAAAAAAAAAATCCTCAAACCTTAAAGAAGCCCTTTTCCTATCACTTGTAATTATGTTATCTAAAACATGCACACAGAGAGTCAAGCATATAGTATACACTTAATAAATGCTTCATTCATTCATGTTTTTTTCATTCCTTTACTCAGATACTTTGGAAACAAAGGGAAAGGTTTCCCAATACAGAACCCTGAAAATTTGCTATAATCTAGTATACTGTCAAGTAGTCAAGTAGTCAGATGGAAGGTAATTAGCTGTTTGACAAATATTTATTGAATGTCTGCTACTGCCAAGGTAATATGATTTAATTAAATCATAACTAGTAGTTATAGTGACACTATGATACGGGAACAAGAAATTCCTGTTCTCTCTCTCTCTCTCTCTCTCTCTCTCTCTCTCTATATATATATATATATATATATATATATATATATATATATACACACACACACATATATATATATCTCCCCATTGTACAATTGGGGCTGGGGTTAAATTTGATCTATACACCTTTTAAAAGTTCCTACTCAGACTTTTCTTTCTCTAACTACCCTGATAAATTGTTAAATATTCCTTTTGTGGCCCTTAACTATCACTTTTTCTTTAAAAAAAAAAATCTGAACAATATTCTTCACATAAGCCTCTGTTCTTTTAGGGTTCTTTTATTTTAAAGATTAAACATCCTTTCACCTGAGCTGCAAAGAGTGGCCAGTTTCCCTGGTAACATAATTTGCTTCCAGTTCAATGGCAATCTGAGCTCATTTTCATAGGTTTGCAATACCCAGTAGCCAATCCCAGATCAGAAAGCCCTGGTATCTTTTCAAGCACTATAAAAAGTCTGTTACTAAGGTGTTTGGTTAAATGAACCTCTTAAATATTGATTTTAATGCTTTCCTTCCTATTTTTTTAAAGCTCCACTGGGTTTAGTCTTTCTTGAACACATAGGACATAGCTGCTTTGAGTTTCCAATTCCATGCTTTTTCTTTCTTCATCTCAATGATGCACATTCGTTGGCATCTTTTATCAGTTTCCAAATGAAAACACCAATTATGCCACTGAATGAAGATCATCAGGGACATGGTCATATTTGTCCAATTATAAGTATAATGAAACATAATAGCACAAAGAAAGGCCTGATTCCACAAATTTAAACAAATTCTGATTTTTAAAAGCCAATAAAAAGTCTCAAAAGCATGTGTGTATCGAGGGGTTAAGCTTCAGTTAGTGTTAAAAGGTCTGTTCCCTAGTCCTGATACAAGAATGCATAATTTCAGATTTATTTTGTTTGTGCTACTAAACATTATCTCTGGTGCTTTCTACATCCTAGCCAAATTGGCTTAGTCTCTTTTCCCATACACAATATTCCAAATCCTATCCCATGTTTTCACAGTCCCCTATGTCTGAATGTTCTCTTTCTAGATAACCTTCTCTAATAACTTTCATGTCCATTCAAGCCTCAATTCAAGCACTATAAAACAGCCCTTTCTTGATTGCCTAAGTTAATAGTGCTCTTCTCCCATTACTTTGTATTTATTTTCTAAACATTTTGCATTTGTTTATCTGTATAAGTCATGGCCCATAGAATCAATTATGTGACATAGTGGACAGAGAACTAGGCCTGGAGTTTGGAAGAACTAAGTTCAAATTTAACTTCAAATACTTACTAATAAGTGGTGTGCCTCCAGGCAGTTGCTTTATTGTTGTTGATGTTTAATCATGTCTGACTCTTAGTGATCCCATTTGGGGTTTTCTTGACAGAGATACTGGATTAATTTGCTTTTCCTTCAGCTCGTTTTACAGTTGAGGAAACTGAGACAAACAGGGTTACATGACTTGCCCGGGTTCACAGAGCTAGTAAGTATCTGAGGCTGAATTTAAATACAGATCTTCCTGATTCCAGGCCATTCCACTTAGCTTCCTGGAAAGTTACTTAGCCTGTGTTTCAGTTTACTCATTGATAAAATGAATATAACAGCCCCTACTTCTCAGAGCCATTTTGAAAATCAAATGAGATAATAAATAGTGGAAAGTGTTTAGCACAGTTTCTAACACATTTGGGAATTTAACAAATACTATTTCCTTCAATGACCTCCTCACTCTCTCAATTCCAAGTTCATGTGGACCTGATAAAATGCTGGGAAAGTTATTTTCTCTGTATATACGGAGCTGTTTAACAAAAATGATGCTCAAAAAATAAAACTTAGGCAGATGCTTGTGACTAAATTTTACTGAATGTAGGTCTGTCCACAGTTCTTACCCCAGCTCTAGAATTTAAGGTAGTTTATTATGTATGGGACTGTTTTTATTTCACCACAAGGGTGACAATCACAGAAACACATAAAACGCTCAGATACTCCGACAGCTCCCCCTTTGAAAATGATTGAACTTAGGGTTGTCATCAGGACAACTTTTGCACATTCTGCTGAGCTTTTCTTCTCCACAGAACCCTGCATAACCTACACACACACACACACACACACACACACACACACACACACACAACCAAAAACCAATATCCTCTAGTTTAGACTAAACTATAGAGTTTAAGTGATTGACCCACAGATATGTTAACCAAAAGATGAAAACATGCTTTGGTGGCTTCTAAGAAAGCACTGAACCTTTGAATAATTTACTGAATTTACTCTCCAAGATGGTCAGAAACTAGTTACACCAATTAATCCTCCTCTTTATTCAAGGACAGTGCTACATCCAAAAAAAAAAAAAAAATCTTTCAGCCCCAAACTCTTACATTCCCAAATAAACTTAGAGTTACCTATGAGAATACTGTCAAAGTTGAGTTTCTCAAGAAATCTTCCTTCCTCTGTCTGGATGAACAGAGTCAATCCATCCAGGATGATACTAAATAAGGAAGGTAAAATTACCTCACCACAAAGTGGCAGAGTGGAGGTCCTAGAGAGTCAGGTGGATTCATCTTTGTGAGTTCAAAGCTCAAATACTTATTGGCTTTATGACCCTGGCAAGTCATTTAATCCAGTTTACCCCAGTTTCTTCATCTGTAAAATGAACTGGGGAAGGAAATGACAATCTTTCTAGTATCTGCCAAGAAAACCTCAAATGGGGTTATGACTGAAACAACTCAAACACATAAGAGTTTGGAGTTCAAGAATATTATCCATTAAGTACCTTCTCATTCCCTACACAAACTCATGTTGATCTCCTATGTGATTTCTACAAGTCACTATCAACTGCTGCTGAGTTGAAGAAACCACATATGTAGAAAGGGAACATATCCCCCAGTCTCCTCCCCCATATTTATCTCTTATCTGCTAATCTCTTATTTGATCTATAAAAATAAAAGTCAGAGAGAGCATACTGACAAAGAAAGAGACAGAGACAGAGACAGAGACATGGAGAGAGTTAATTTGTCTATTAGCTCAATTTTATAGACTATGGAAAAAAAGACAGCTCCAATAAAAAAGAGTCCATCCTCATAAGAATTATTCTAAATTTAACAAACACACAAAAAAAAAATATGTACAAAGAAGAAAATAAAAGAGGATTATGTGTGAATTTCTTTTATGTGCACCTTGGTGGATTTTTTGAGTATAAATTCAGGATGTTCATCTTAGAATTTTTAGCATTTTTAAAATGCTTCAATCACCCTCTTTTCTTTCCTTGCTACTTTTTTTTTTTTTTTTTTTTTTTTGCTTTTTAGCAATGTTATTGCTAACTCCTTTCCTAAGTTTCTTTTCATAAATTAGGCAAAATAATCCTTATAACAAATAAACAGAGTCAAGCAAAACAAACCTTGTACATTTCCTATATCCAAAAATTATCTTGTTCTACATTGAATCCAGTGCTCTGTGTCAAGAAGTAGATAGTATGCTTCTTCTTCAGACCCCTAGATTTGTGATCACTCATTGCATTGATGAGAGTACTTAAGTCTTCTGGTTATTGCTTTCTTTACAATGTTGTTAATTGAATAAATTATTGTTGTAGTTCTATTCACTTTACTCCCCATCCGATTATATAAAACTTCCGAGGTTTCTCTGAAATTATCATTTTGTCATTTTCATAGCACAAACATAATCCACTAAAGTCATATATTATAATTGGTCAGAAACTCCCCACTTGATTGGCATTCTTTTTTGTTCCTAGTTTTTTACAAATAAAAATCTCTCTCTCCCCCCCCCCTCTTTCTCTCTCATATATTTGTAATGCTAGCTTTAAGATCATCCAAAAAACTTGGTTTTCATGTATGCAGGGCATGCAATTTTGATGCAATTCCACAAGGAAAAAATCTAACAGAGATCAGGTGCTGATATAACCAAATAAGAAAGTGTCCCCTACCAATCCATTGGTCTGAGAGTCATCCAGAAACTGCCTCAGATGTAATGCATAATGATAAAATATTCTATTTTGTTAAAACTAAAATTTAAAAAAATATTGTTCAGAACTTATGAAGTTAAATAAAGATAAAAGAAATTTAAATGCTTAAATTATAAAACAATTCTATTTCTTTTCGTAGTATTTACACTTCAGAGGTTAGTAAAACTTAAAACTTCACTCAGACTTTTGAGATATCCTATATATTATATAAAAATGTCTGTGTGTCTTTTTCCCTTATATTCACTCATTCATTCTTCCATTCCTTTCATTGTTTGGGACATAATAGTCAATTCTGGAGTTCTCAATGCCTTTGTATAAGGAACCAGTGGATATCCACTAAGATATCTCTCAAATGATCACCTCAGTGATCTTTCAGATCACCAAAAAATCTAATCAAGTTGATTGGGGGATTAGTCAAGGACTCTCTAATTTAATCCACTTTACTTTTGTTTACATGTTATTTTCCCTCAGTTGAATATAGATTGTTTAAGGGCAAGGACTGTGTCATTTTTGTCTTTCTTTACTCAGTATCTAACACAGTGACTGGTGAACTCTAGTTTGTTGAACTGAATGATACTATCAGCCTGGCCCCAAGCTTTCTTTCTGACTCATGAAAAATTTAGATATCTATTAAATTCATGTCCTCAAAAACAAGGAACCTAGAAGTTCCACCACTTTATAATTATACTGGTCAGGCTTAGAGATATTTAAGTGATGAGGTAAGAATGATATCTCCTAATATTGTGAAGAAGGTCCTGGACTTCTAGTTAGGAAAATATGGGTTCCAAAGATCCCAGCTTTTGGGATAAGAACTTACTGTTTGATAAAAATTGCTGGGAAAATTGGAAATTAATATGGCAGAAACTAGGCATTGATCCATACTTAACGCCGTACACCAAGATAAGGTCAAAATGGGTTCATGACCTAGGCATAAAGAATGAAATTATTAATAAATTAAAGGAACACAGGATAGTTTACCTCTCAGACCTGTGGAAGGGAAGGTCTTTATGACTAAAGAGAACTAGAGATCATTACTGATCACAAAATAGAAAATTTCTGATTATACTAAACTGAAAAGTTTTGTACAAACAAAACTAATGCAGACAAGATTAGAAGGAAGCAATAAACTGGGAAAATATTTTTACAGTCAAAAGTTCTGATAAAGGCCTCATTTCCAAAATATATAGAGAATTAACTCTAATTTATAAAAAATCAAGCCATTCTCCAATTGAAAAATGGTCAAAGGATATGAACAGACAATTCTCAGATGAAGAAATTGAAACTATTTCTAGTCATATGAAAAGATGCTCCAAGTCATTATTAATCAGAGAAATGCAAATTAAGACAACTCTAAGATACTACTACACACCTGTCGATTGGCTAAGATGACAGGAAAAATAATGATGATTGTTGAGGGGATGCGGAAAACTGGGACATTGATGCATTGTTGGTGGAGTTGTGAACGAATCCAACCATTTTGGAGAGTAGTTTGGAACTATGCTCAAAAAGTTATCAAACTGTGCATACCCTTTGATCCAGCAGTGTTACTACTGGGATTATATCCCAAAGAGATTATAAAGAAGGGAAAGGGACCTGTATGTGCATGAATGTTTGTGGCAGCCCTTTTGTAGTGGCTAAAACTGAAACTGAATGGATGCCCATCTAGTTGAGAATGGCTGAATAAATTGTGGTATATGAATATTATGGAATATTACTGTTCTGTAAGAAATGACCCACAGGATAATTTCAGAAAGGCCTGAGAGACTTACACGAACTGGATGCTGAGTGAAATGAGCAGGACCAGGAGATCATTATATACTTCAACAACAATACTATATGATGACCAGTTCTGATGGACCAGGCCATCCTCAGCAACGAGATCAACCAAATCATTTCCAATGGAGCAGTAATGAACTGAACCAGCTATGCCTAGAAAAAGAACTCTGGGAGATGACTAAAACCATTACATTGAATTCTAATCCCTATATTTATGCACACCTGCATTTTTTATTTCCTTCACAAGCTAATTGTACAATATTTCAGAGTCTGATTCTTTTTGTACAGCAAAATAACGTTTTGGTCAGGTATACTTATTGTGTATCTAATTTATATTTTAATATATTTAACATCTACTGGTCATCCTGCCATCTAGGGGAGGGGTGGGGGGTAAGAGGTGAAAAATTGGAACAAGAGGTTTGGCAATTGTTAATGCTGTAAAGTTACCCATGCATATATCCTGTAAATAAAAGGCTATTAAATTAAAAAAAAAAAAGGAAAATATGGGTTCAAATTCTGACTCAGAAACTTAATATCCTTGCAACTCTGAATAAATTACTTAATTTTTCTGTTTCTCAGGGTCCTTAATTGCAAACTAAGGAGGGTGGCCTCTAATATCCCTACCAGCTCTAAATCTATGAATCCATGCTTCCATGACCCTAGTTGATTTAATTATCATTGCCCAAACAGCTCTGGAGTGGGGGTGGGGATGGGGATGGGGGTGGAGGAAGGTGAGGAAGGCAAGTACCAGGGATGTTTTGTGTTTTTCTCAAAGAAAAAGTCCATTCATGTCAGTTAATATGATGCCCTTGGGTCCTGGCCTCAGTCAAAATTATAAAATAATGAAATTTGTCTTCATTTCATCCTCTCAAGTCCCCTCTCAAGTCTGTGAATACTTAGCCATTTCTCTCCCTTCTATTTTCCATGACAGTTTCCATAGTCATAAGCATCTTCTAGTCAAAATAGCTTAAAAATGTTTGCTTCTGCCAGTGATATTTGCATTTTAACAAAGGTAAATTATCTACAAGGGAAGGGAAGAAATATTTATTAAGCACCTACTATGTGCTAGACATTTGTAAGCATATAACAAATATTATTGCATTTGAGGCTCCTAATAACCCTGGAAGGCAAGTATTACCATGATCTTCATTTAATAGTTGAGAAGCAGAGTCAAGATGGAGTGAAGACAGGAACTTGCCCAATCTCTCCCCTAAACTGTTTCAAATTCCTTTAAATAATAACTCTAAACAAATTTTAGAGCATTAGAATGAAATCCAAAAAGATGGAGTAGGACATTTTCCAGCCAAAGGCAACTTAGAAGGTCAGCAGAAAAGGTCTTTGGCAAAGTGGAAGTCCAAAATGTAGTTTCAGTACAGGAAGTGCACTGAGCCAATGCAGCCCCAGCCCTGACCTGGCCCTGTAGTGTTCTGGTTAGCTTTCTGAAGGTCTCCGGACCAGCCTTGGTCTCAGCAAAATAATCACCACAAGAATAATCGGGGATAAAGTCCAGTCTTTATTATTTCCTTCACAGTCTGTCTCTTTCTCCTGGGGGCCCTCCGGAATAGGTCTTGGTTTCAATGGAGGAACATAGGAGGCTGGAGAGCCACCACAGGGCTGATCAAAAATGGAATCTTTGTGGCTGGCTTTGTCCTCAGTTTAAATACTCTATCAGAAGTACATTATCATAAATGTCACTCTTGTAGAATAGGTGTTAACTTGTAGAATTATACTAAGTATTAATCATTATCTTAATTCCACTGAATTAACACCTTGTTTTAGGATTAAATCAATCATACTGAACTAGAGAACTATTAATCACCATGCTAATCAATTCCACTGAATTAACACCTTGGTGTAGGATTAAATCAATCATACTGAGCCTTAATTTCTCCAGAGTTCCTGCCCTTTGCATGGCCCCATGCTAATAAAGTAAGAATGGTCTAGGGACCTCTGAATCAATGTCAGGATTAATGGTTTCTAGACCTCTCAGTTGGGGGGTAATTCTAATAGACTTGTGATATAAAGAACCATTCGCATCCAAAGAGAGAATTATAAAGACTGAATGTAGATCAAAGCAAAGTATTTTCACCTTTTTGTTGTTGCTTGTTTGCATGTTCTTTTTTCTTTCTCATGTTTTTTTTTTCCTTTTTGATCTGATTTTTCTTGTTCAACATGATGAATGTAGAAATATGTTTAGAAGACTTGCTTATGTTTAACCTATACTGGATTGTTTGCTGTCTAGTTTCCCTCCTGTAGGGAGGAGGGAAAGAGAAAAAGGAAAAATTTTGGAACATGAGATTTTGCAAAGGTGAATATTGAAATGTATTTGAAAAAATAAAAAGCTATTATTAAAAAACAATAAATCTGACAAGACATATAAACTGATGCAGAGTGAAATTAGCAGAACCAGGAAAATAATATATGCAGGAAAAACAGTATTGTAAAGATAATTAACTCTGAGAGATTGAGTAATTCAGATCAATCCAATGATCTACCACAATTCCAAATTACTCATGATAAAAATATACTATCTGTCTCCAGAGAGTTGGGAGACTCAGAGTGCAAACTAAAATATTTTCTTTTCTTTATTTGTTTTGGAAATAGTTAATGTGGAGATTCATTTTGCTTGACTATCCATATTTAATGGGTTTTGTTTTTCTTGCCTTCACCATGAGGGAAAGGAGTGAACAGTGAGGAATAGAATTCAAAACTAAAAAAGAAAAAAAAGTTTTTATTTTTTTTAATGATGTAGAGTTAAATGTTGCTAATTAAAGAATATGAGAAATCGCTGGGAGGTAGAAAAGAGAAGATCTGTGATTCCTGAAAAGAATATATTTTCCTGCTTATCGTAGTACCATTAGGACAAGAAAACTTTGCTGAAGCAATGCCATAGAGCTATGGATTCATAGGCAGTGGCAGCATCAATGGCAGGTGGCAGCTGCAAAATTATGTATAGCAACAGCTGATGAAGATGGATCACAACTGCCAAAATGGAGATATCAGTAAGTGAGTAGCTCAGTGAATACCAGAAAAGAAACCAAATGAAGAATATCAAAGAGAAATTTGCATACATAAAATATATACATTTAATACACTTCTACTTAAAATTCACATGTCATACAGTATTGCATTTTACAAGCTGATAGTAAAATTTATCTAAATAATATGGAATCATAAAATACTATATCTAAAAAAGGATTTTCAAGATTAGTCTCAGTTTCCTCATTTGTAAAGTGAATCAGTGGTGTTAAACTCAAATAGAGATGGATCCTCACAAGCAATATATTGACTTAGAAAATCACAACTCAACATTATCTATGTTGTAATGTGTTTTTATTTATTTGTTAAACATTTCCCAATTGAATTTTTTTTATTTAATCAGGTTCAAGCCTCATTAAGGAATTTTGCTTGCTACATTTATTCCATAGGCCCCAAGTGGGATTAGGTTTTTTAACCTAGTTAACAACCCTTCCAGTGTCAAATCTTGTGATATAATCCATTCCCCTCATTTTATAAATGAAGAAACATAAATTCACAGAGGTAGAGACTTTCCCAAAGTCTCACAAGTAGAGCCAAGACTACACCCAGAATGCCTTTAATACTTCACTACAATAAACCGTATTCCTCCTTTGGTCATGGATTTTGTCATCTTTCAACAGCTTTTAAAGTTTCCTTTGTTACATGTGGCTCTCCTGAACAGTAGAGCATTGTAAGCTATCTATCTTACCCTGGACACATGGCTGGACTATGTCCTCATATCATGCATTCCTTGATGATATCTTGTACTCCTGATCTTCAAAGTTCTTTGGAGGTTGTATCCAGTTCACATCTATCATGTGCTTCTTCATTGCCCATTCTGTGAAACTCATTTTTATTGTTCAGAGACTTTTTGTATGCCATGTTTCCATGTCCTATGACAATACTGGCAGGATGTTGGCATTAAAAATATTGATCTCTGTTTCTATGAAAACTTGTGAGGGACCTTTCAAATGAAGTTTTTCAATTTCCCAAGTGCAATTCAGTCTACTCTCTTGCTTTTATTCATTTCTAGATTCAACTCATCACCCATCCATAATGGATATGTTCTTTAATTTTCCATTCACATTCATGTCATCTGGACAAAATTTCTTTATTTCCTTAATATTTTCATTGTAGGAGCAGCTAGATGGTATAGTGGATAGAGTACTGGTCCTGAAATCAGGAGGACCTGAGTTCAAATCCAGCCTCTGAAATTTAATACTTCCTAACTGTGTGACTCTGAGCAAGTCACTTAACCTTAATTGCCTCAGCAAAAAACTAAATAAATAAATTTTAAAAATTAAAAAGAAAAAAAATTCATTGTAAATGACCAAGCCAAAACACTTCAATTTGAACTCAACACTTTCTTCTAGACTTTCTAGATCTAGATCTTTTAAATCAATAGATTTCTTCTAGATCAATTAAGTCCGAATCTTTTAGATTGCTAGATACAGTAATAAGCATTACTTATGTTTCCCTGTTTGAGGCCTCATCTTATATTATAATTAATACATAATTGAATTGGGTTATTTATATTTATGAGAGCAATCTTTATATCTCATTTTTCTTTTATTTGTTGTCCTTCCTTTTTTGTCCTTAAATGTTATTTGGAAAACTCTGATTGGTTGGTTCTCCTGCCAACCTTTCTTTAAACTGGCTTTAACTTTCACTGCTTCTTTCTGCTTTATAAGGTGGCATTTTGCATAGTCATCCATCATCTTTTGTAAGATTTTGCAGAAGAATTAATATTCTAAACTAATAGTGCTTTTGGACATCATCTCTTCATTTGTTAATGAAGTCGTATGTTTGCTGACTATGCTATTTTATGAGAATTTTTTGGTCTCTTTATAGCAACAGATTTATAACAGTTAAACTTCTATTTAAATGTAATTGAATCAATGTCAATGTTATTTCTGAAAGCCATTTCCCATTATTTATCACTGATTACCTTTCTCCAATAATTCAGGATTGAGTTGTTTCAATTGTATTCTATATCAGAAAATATTATTTTGTATGAGCACACACCACAATTTTGAATAAATTAAAATATAATAAATGCTAATAATAAACATAATTTACTTTTACAAAATGGGTATTTATATGTCTATATATAGTGATAAAAGTGGATAGGCAGCATAGTATTGTGACTAAAGGGATAACTTTGGAGTCAGGAAGAACTGGATTCAAGTTCTTTCTCTAGCATATATATTATCTTTGTGACCATGGATAAGTAACTTAATTTTCTAGTGCTCCAGGAAATATTCTAAGGCTGTAACTTATAGTTGTGTTGCTAATCTGAGGTAGTGGAGAGAATCTCTAAATCAAGAATTCTCACAAAAATAACATCACATGTAAATTACGTATATACACACACATACATAAATACACTAAAAAAAGATAGCTATATATAATATGTGGATATCTACATAAAATACAAATATATTTATTTGTGTGTCGTATGTCTATGTTTACACTCTTTATTAAAGCTTTTTATTACAAAACATATGCATAAGTAATTTTTCCAACATTGATCCTTACAAAACATTTTGTTCCAATTTTCCCCTCCTTCCTCCCACCCCCTCCCCTAACTAGCAGGTAGTCCAGTACATCTTAAATATGTTAAAATACATGTTAAATCCAATATATGTGTACATATTTATACAGTTACCTTGCTGCACAAGAAAAATCAGATCAAGAAGGAAGAAAAAGAAAAACTGAAAAAGAAAACAAAATGCAAGCAAGTAACAACAGAGAGAGTGAGAATGCTATATTGTGTTCCATATGTACACATTCTTGAGAGACATCAGGGACCTTTAAAACTTTACATTTTAACTTTATAGTACAAATTTGATAATCACAAGATGGCAGAGAGTAAACAGAACTTTTCCTGAGCTCTTCTTATCTTCCCTCAGAATCAACACTATATCAAGCCTTTGAAGGATTATAGAATGATAGAACTCACAAATATTCAGAGTGGAATTATTTTCCAGTAAAAGATATATTTTAAGGTCTTTAAGAAGAGTTTGTCTCAATTGGAAGTGGGGAACACAACCCAGCACAGGTATGGCAGAAAAGCCCCATGAAGGGAATCTAGTGGGAAACCCTTAGTCAAAATACATCAGAGTTGGCTACTCTATCATAGTTCAGAAAGCCAGTGGATTAACAAACTATCTGTGAAACGTCCAACTCAATTACAGAAGGCAAATAGTGAACCCATAATAGGCAGGACTTGGTCAGACCCACCCAGTACAGTAAGGAAGCTTGCAGAACTACTGACCCCAGTGCAGGCAGTGAGAAGCCTCTGTCACCTGTAGAGGAAGCTCAAAACAATCTCTCCTGTACTCCAGGAGCAGACCTCAACCTTTAAAAATGAGCAAAAAAAAAAAAAAAAAAAAGCAAAAAGAGAGCTGCTGGCCAAAGAGAGCTACTATGGAGATAGGGAAGAATAATACACAAACTCAGAAGAGAACACCAAGGACAAAACACTTCCAGGTGAAACCTCAAAGGGGGATATGACCTAGTGTCAAGCTCAAAAGGCTCTCTTGGAAGGGTTCACAAAGGATATTAAAAGAGAGTAAGAAGAAAAATTGGGGAAAGAAGTGAGAGTTTTAAAGGAGAGTTTGAAAAAGAAAACAGACATTAACTGAAGAAAACAACTTAAAAATAGATTTGACAAAATGGAAGAAAAAAACAACTCCTTGAAAAAATAGAATTGGTGAAATGAAAAAAGAAAGAAAGAAAAAAAGAAAAGACAACAACTCCTTAAAAATAGAATTGTCAAAATAGAAAAAAGAAATCTAATAAACAAAACTCCTCTAAAAGTACAATTGGGCCAAATGCAAAAGGAGGTAAAAAAGCTAACTGAAAAAAATAATTAAATAAAAATTAGAACTGGATAAATAGAAGAGAATGACTCAATGAGACATCAAAAATCAGTCAAATAAATTCAAAAAAGGAAGAAAATAGAAGAAAATATAAAATACCACACTGGAAAATCAACTGACTTGGAAAATAGATGGAGGAGAGATAATCTAAGAATTTTTGAGTCACCTGAAAGCTATGATGAGAAAGAGCCTGGACAACATTTTTCAAGAAATCATCAAGGAAAACTGCTTTAACGTCCTAGAACCAAAGGATAAAATAGACACTGAAAGAATCCACTGATCACCGCCTGACAGAGATTCCAAAATAAAAACTCCAAGGAATATTGTAGCTAAATTCTAGAATCATCAGATCAAGAAGAAAGTACTGTAAACAAACAGAACAAAACAATTCAAATATCAAGGAGCCACAATCAGGATTACTCAGGACCTAGCTGCTTCTACTTTAAAGATATATATGATATTCCAAAAGGCAAAAGAGATTGGACTACAACCAAGAATCAATTACCCAGCAAAACTAAGTGTTATCTTTCAGGGAAAAAGATGGTCATTCAATCATTTTTGATGAAAAGAAATAGAAATAGAATAGAAAATTTTTTCTTCAAATACAAGACTCAAGAGAAGCATAAAGAAATAAAAAGAGAAGAAAAAAGTATGGTTTTCAAAGGTTAAAATGTTTACATCACTACAGGAAAGATGATACATGTAATTCTTGAGAGCTATACCTTTGTCAGGGCAGTCAGAAGTGGTATATTTAGAGAATGTAGGTATGAGTTGACTTTAATGTGATGATATTAAAAAAGAAATTAGGGATGCAAAAGGGATCATACCAGCAGAAAAGGAAAGGGGAAGCAAAATGGAGTAAATGATGGCACATAAAGAAGCACAAAAGACCTGTTATAGTTGAGGAAAAGAAGAAAAGAGGATGACCATTGATTGAATCTTAATCTCATTGGACTTGGCTCAAAGAAGGAATATCATATTATACACACTTAGTTTGGTATAGAAATTTGTCTCACCCTATAGGGAAGTAGAAGGAGAAAGGGGAAAGAAAGGAGAGGCTAACAGAAGGGAGGGCAGAAGTAGAAGGAGAAATGGATAAGAAAGGGGAGCTGGAAAAAAGAAAGGGCAGATTGAGGGAGGTGGTGGTCAGAAGCAAAACACTGGTGAGAAGGAAAAGGGTGAAAGGAGACAAAAAAGTACAACTTGGAAAAAATAGGATAGCAGAAAATACAGAGTTAGTAATTTAACTGTTAAGTAATTTAAATGTGATGAACCCTCCCACAAAATGGAAGCAGATAGCAGAGTGAATTAGAAGCCAGAATCCTACAATGCACTGTTTACATGAAACCCCTTTGAAACAGAGAAATACATAAAAAATAAAGGTAAAAGACTGGAGCAGAATCTATTACACTTCATCTGAAGTTAAAAAAGTAGGGATAGTAATCCTGATCTCAGATCAAGCAAAAGCAAAAAATAGATCTAATTAAAAGAGATAAGGAAGGAAACTATATCTTGCTAAAGCGTACCATAGATAATGAAGTAATATCAATACTAATATGCAATACACATATGCATCAAGTGATATAGCATCAAATTCCTAAAGGAGAAATTAAGTTAATTGCAAAAAGACATAAACAGCAAAACTATACTAGTGGAAAATTTCAACCTCCCTTTATCAGAACTAGATAAATCTAATCGCAAAATAAAGAAGAAAAAAGTTAAAGAGATGAATAGAATTTTAGAAATTCTATTTCTAAGAAAGGTTAGAAAACCTTTGGAGAAAATTGGATGGAGATAGCAAGGAATATACTTTTTTTGTCAGTGGTATTTATCATCTACACAAAACTTGACCATGTATTAAGGAATAAAAAACTCATAATCAAATGCACAAAGGCAGAAATAATAAAATTCATCCTTTTCAGATAACGATGTTAGCAAAATTACATGTAATTAAGAGCCATGGAAAAATAGACCAAAAAGGAATTGAAAACTAAATAATTTAATGCTAAAGAATGAGTGGATGAAACAACAAATCATAGAAACTATTGATAATTTCATCCAAGAAAAATAACAATAATGAGACAACATACCAAAACTTATGGGATGCAGCCAAAGCAGTTCTAGGGAAGTTTTTATTATCTCTAGATGCTTACATGAATAAAAAAGAAAAAGAAAAGGTCAATGAGTTGACAATGCAACTAAAAAAAGTTAAAAAAAAAAACACAAATTAAAACTTTCCAATTAAATACCAAATTAGAAATCCTAAAAATCAAAGAAGAGATTAATAAAATTGAAAGTAAAAAATACTATTGAACTAATAAACAAAACTAAGAGTTGATTTTATGAAAAAATCAACAAAATAGACAAAACTAGAAAAAATGATGACAAAATTCATCTGGAAGAAAAAAGTATCAAGATTTTCAAAGAAATTAATTTTTTTAAATGCAAATAAAGGTGACCAGATCTAAAACTATATTATAAAACAGCAGTCACCAAAATCATTTGCTACTAGCTAAGAAATAGAATAGAGGATCAGTGGAATGGATTATGTTCACAAGATAAAATAGTCAATGACTCTAGTAATCTAGTGTTTGATAAATCCAAAGACTTTGGGGATAATAACTAACTATTCAACAAAAATTGCTGGAAAAAACTGGAAAATAATATGGTAGAAAGGCATTGACCAACCTTTAATACCCTCCTATACCAAGAGAAGATAGAAATGAGTTCATGATTAGACACAAAGGGTGATACTATAAACAAATTGGGAGAACAAGGGATATCCTACCTCTTAGATCTGTGGAAAAGAGAGGAATTTGTGACCAAAGAAGAAATAGAAAATATTACAAAATGCAAAATGAATAATTTTGATTACATTAAATTTAAAAGGTTTTATACAAACACAACCAATGCAGCCAAAATTGGAAGGGAAGCAGAACATTGAGGGAAATTTTTTACATCCAATGTTTCAGATAAAGGACTCTTTTCTAAAATATATAGAGAATTGACTCAAATGTATAAGAGCACAGGACATTCCCCAATTGATAAGGATATGAACAAATAATTTTTAAATATTGTTGTTTGTTTGCTCATTTTTTCTTTCTCTTTCCCCCTTTTTGATCTGTTTTTTTCTTTTGCAACATGACAAATTTGGAAATATGTTTACAAGAATTGCACATGCTTAACCTATATTGTATTACTTGCTGTTGAGGGATAGGGATGAGCAGAAGGAGAAAAATTTGGAACACAAGATTTGGCAAGGGTGAATGTTGAAAACTATCTTTTCATGTATTTTGAATAATAAAAAGATATTATAATTAAAAATTAAATAATCACACCTTTAATTAATTTTTCTAGCTCCAATATACTGACATGTGAAACATATACACTGCATGTTATTCTTTCAAAATATATATAGTGGAACCTGTACCTATAAATAGATGATAGATAGATAGATGAATTACATACAGATAAATTCAAAGGTTGTACTTGTCCCTCCAGATTTTAAAACACATTGTAGAAGAATAATTCTCAAATCAGAAACCACAAAATGAATAAAGGGATACTTGAATAAATATCATCACGATAACTGGATATCTGTTTGAAATAGAATTGTCTTGAATCTATATTTCACACTATTCTATTCTAGATAGTTAAAATGGGAAACTTTTTAAAATTCTTTTTAAAACCATAAAAAAATGTAGTGCTATATTTATCCTATATTTTGAGAAAAAATAAATTCCTGACTATTAAAAAAAATGAGTATTTATCAGAGACATATGGCTACATTATAATGTGATGATCTAATTTGTAAAACTATAAAATGAAATATAATAAATATTAAAATTAAATAACATCATAAAATGCAGCAAACATAATTAATAAAAGTTCACTATACAAAATATAGACTTCTATAAATTAAAACCTATAGTCTACTTAAGAAATAAATGACCAATGAACAAATAGTTCACATACAGAAAACATAAACAGTATATCACCATGTAAAAAATGGGAAGGTTCATTTATACTTAAAGAGATAAATTAAATACAATTTAAGATATCTTTGAGTTCCTATTAAATTAACAAAATTAAACTTTAAAGATAAAATTTAAAGTTAGTGAAGCTGTAGGGAAACATTACTATATTGCTTGTGGCACTATAAATTGCCACATGGGGAACATGATAATATAGCACAAAGGCTGTTTAAAAAATTATCCAGGAATTCCACTTCAGAGGAAAAACATTTCAAGAAAATAACTTTTATAAAAAGTAACTTGTACAATGATGTCCACAGGAACATTTTTTATAAAAGCAACAAATTCAAAACAACTCTCCACAATAGAGGAATGGAATAATATCACAATGTAACACTACGCAAATATGAAAAATGATTACAATCTTTGGGAATGTTTATGTGAAATACAACAGTCACATAAGGAATACATATATTTGTTAACTAATATTAAGAGAAAATCAGATTACTTTATAACACTATCTTCAATAAACCTATCCCACAGAGATTATTGAATTTTTAAAAGGCAAAAGAATCCTAAGAGATTTAAATTTTAACTTTCCTTATGGAGAGATTGTTATCTGTGATGGGGGTAGGAGAAGAAAAAGGGAGCAGAGCAGAGAGAGAGTAGTAAGTGCAATTATGATGGCTGAAGAGAGCAGAAACAGACAGAAATACAGAGAGATTGGTGAGACAGAGCAGAAAGCACATTGATTGAATGTTTACTATATGCCAAGCATTTTACTTGATGTTACATATAGAAGAAAGTCAAGCACTGTATTTAATGCAACATATAGAAGAAAACAAGATGATCCCTACTGACATGGAGCGTACATTCTAATAGAAGAAATCAACACAAAAAAGGGAGCTGTAAAACAAAAAGGTGAGATGGGAGAAGAGTTATTGGAGAGTCTCGTCATGTATAGCATGACCAAAATACCTCCTAAAATAGTGGTATAGGCAATCAATAATCATTCAAGAGAGCTTTTTATGAAGGAGAGGTTTCTCCAGAATAGCAAGAGGAGAAGAAGGAAGATGAGAATGACAAGGAAAATAAAGACAAGGATAAGAAGGAGAAAGAGAAGGAAGTAAAGAAGCTCAGAGAATCAAGTCATGAATGAAGGAAAAAGATTAAGAAATTTTTTTTTCTTCTAAAAAAAGATGAGATTTTTGAAAAAAAAATATTTATATTGGTCTTTGAAAGAAGTTAATTTCCAGAATTGAAAAGGCAGCAGTTATATCATTGGTTAAAAGTGAATTCAGGTTATGAGTTTTCTCACAGCTGATATACTGTGCATAATTATTTGTGGATTTGTTTTATTTTTCTTATATATTAACAAATAGAATATCCAGTAACTTTGATGTTCAGTTGAGCCTAGAAGATTATGTATCTGATATGGAGAAAAGTTCATAAATTTAATGCTGAAAGGGTCCTTACATCTATTTAGTCCAACTTATCATGTCAAAGTTGAGAAAACTAAGAGCCAGAGAGGTCACATGACTTACCTGAAGTCTCATGATTTCTAAATAACACAGCCAGAATTTAAATCAATATTCTATGACTCCAAATACAATGCTCTTAGTTTAATGCTAATTGTTCATAATTAAACAAATTCATACTTCAATAGATAGAACATTCCCACAGCCATATACATTTTAATAAGTGATTTCTTTATTTGAGACAGGAAAAAAAAATGTCATTTGGTGATTAGCACTTGTTAGCTATATTTCTGGGAATGATCTCCAAATTCATCTAGTGTGGTCCCCAAAGAACATACACACACACACACATACAAAATCTTTTTGTTATAGTATCATCATTCTTCTGGCATAAACTGCAAAAACCCAGTCTCATCACTGTCATGTTGAAGCATCAGAAAAAGGATGTTAATGGAAGAACAAGATGAATATGTTGTAAGAATAAATCTCTACTGCTAATTAAATGGTTCTCTTCTTTCTGTTCTCCCATAAAAGCTCATGCCCATTTTTTAAGAATGCATTTTAAGTGGGTTTCTCTTTTTCTTCTCTCAAAGATTCTTCTTGATGAATCTCTGATCAATGTTGGTACTTCTTCTATTAGTGCAGATCATGTCCTTGCCTTCTCTGCCTGACTTTTTTCCATATCTTCCCATATATCCTCCACAAGGAATCCACTGAATATTCCAGACATATTTTTCTATATATATATTGACTTTTCCTACATACCTCTGGAATCTAGGTATTCCCTCTATTGCTTATCTCTCAGTTCTATCTATATTTCAAGAATATCAGCAATCAACCATTTAAAAAATATCTCAACCTTATAAGAGGTTAACAATGTAAGAAAAAATATGATGCTTTTCTGTAGCTTGAGGAACCTAAACAAGTTATTTTGCAATTCTGATGCATATTGAACTGTTTCATTAAACTTATCTCATCAAATGAATTTTCCCTTCTATTTCCTTTCAGAATAATGAGAACAATGAGAAGACAGCAACAAATTTTGGATACTCCTCCATCACCAGGCAACTGAAATTACCCATTCTGTGGAAGTATTATGTGGAAGTCAGTGTTTCCTCTCACAGAATCCTGAAATATGCCTTTCTAATAGAGTGTATGATGTGTGTCCTTCGAATAAAGACAATAACATGAACTTGATTTCATACTTTTTATAGCAATCACTTTATGAGCCCTTTTTTTAGATTTTTATATTCAAACAAGGAAAAGTATTCTCCCCACTGAACAAGGATCTACCCTTTGTGATTCAGTGACTCTGCTTTCGATTAGCAATAATTTACTGCTAAAGTAAAAAAAAAATGGAGGAAATCACTCAGATGAATCTATTCATCTTTTCTACTTCCAGAAGAATTAATCCCTAGTTTTTGGTTCAAGTTAGCCCCGAACCCCAGACTAACAAGGTCTTTAGCACTGCCTGAGGAGACCACTGCAAAATAGAATCTTCCTTTCCACAAGATTTTCAACTCTTTCATTTCCAATTTTTCCCTCTCAAAATGCTTTTCTCAAACACAGAATCATCTTTTCAAATACATTTAGTCATTCCTAGTCAACTCAATAGATATTTATTAAGTATCTACTCTGCTGTGCACACTGCTGGAGAAAGATACAAATTCCCTTGTCTTCAAGGGGTTTATGTACTGGTAAAGTAAATGCTTTAAGATTGTCTATCTATAATATAATATAGTGTGTGTATATATATGTGTGTGTGTGTGTGTGTGTGTGTGTGTATAAATATATACATATACATATATATATATATCAGTGTATATCAGTGTGCTTGTATTCTTGTGTAAAATACTAGATTATGTAACTTGCCTTGTCCTAATTAGTTGGGGAAAATTGTTGATTATATTTTACTGTGTGTGCCAAGTATTTATTTTCCAGTTGTGAACCTGGTTTCTAAAAAGTGGGGCATGAATCAACCATAGGCCATTCAACAATGGGAACACCAATAGGCAAGTGGAACAAACAGAAGGATTGAGAATAGCTATCTGTAGTTTGTTGGCCCCGGAGTGTGCCTATTACCTCTACTTTAATAATAGACTAGGAATCAAAGGTATCTGGGAAAGAGTAATTCTTTAATTCTTTAATTTAACAAGACATTAGGTGTGTGAATTGAAGAGGTTCAGCTTAGTAGACAGCCTAATTTCTGAGAGCACTATAGGGAAATCAGGCTCAAGAGAGAGAATGGTGGAAGCCTTGACCATGTGGTCCTTAGGTCACATAGCTCTAAGAAAACAGGATGTCAAGGTACTAATTCAGGACAATAGGACTTAGAAGTCAAATTCATCAGAGCAAACCCAGTGATCATATGGATCATATGGAGTAATCAAAGGATTAAAATCAAACCAACCAACCAAAACAAGGAAAGAAGATAAAAGAAAAATTTCCAAATACAAATCTAATAAAATCTCCAAGAAGTATTGAGTTGACTTCCAAAGGTTGGATACTTAAGCAGTGCACAGTGGTGAAATGTAGAAGTGAAACCTTTGGAGGTTAAGTAGGGATGGAGTTTTATCACTTAGGGAGATAAGAGCATCCTTAAGATAGTGAGGGAATTGGCTAAGTTTCTTACAGACTGAAAGTGAAAAATGATCTAGAGGTAGAAGGTAAGGGAGAAAACTATAGGAATCCTTTCTATAAATGGAGAGTTTCCATACTCAGTATTAAGAATTGAGTGATTTTTTTAAATTATTTAATATTTTCCCCACTTACATTTAAAATCAATTTTTTACATTTCTTTTTAAAACTTCTGAGTCCAGATTCTCTCTCTTATCCCCACCTCCAATCCCCATTAAGAAATTATACATGAAGTTATGCAAAACATTTCTATAAATATAGTCATGTTGTAAAAGAAAACCCTCAAGAAAAATAAAGTTGTAAGAGAGAGACAGAGACAGATAGATACTCAGACAGACAGAGGCAGAGAGAAGAAGGGAAGGAGAGAGGAAAGGAGGAAGAGAAAAAATATGTTTCAATCTGTATTCAGACACAATTAGTATCTTCTCTGGTTTTGGATAGAATTTTTTCATCATAAGCCTTTCAGAGTAGTCATGGATCATTGTACATTGCTATTACTTTTTATATAGTATATTTCACTTTGCTTGAGTTTATGGAGGACTTTCCAGGGTTTTTTTGAGAGCATCCTACTCATCCTTTCCCACAGGATAATAATATTCCATGAAACCACATACCACAGTTTATTCAACCATTCCCCAATTGATGGGCATTCTCTCAATTTCCAATATTTTTACTCTAAAAAGAGAGCTGCTACAAATATTTTTTGTAAATATAGGTTCTTTTGATCATTTATCAATTGGAGCAAAGGTGACAGATTCTATAACAAATAGAATATCTACAGCTTGACTAAGCAAAATTAATTAGAAACTGAGACCTAATCTAATAACCAGATAAAATAAAACAGAGCTGCTTATCACACTAAAACTGACACTTCTTTTGCACTCTATAACTCATAACTGAACTCTGGTCTATAAGATCATAGATTAGGAACTATAAAGGACCTTAGAAGATATAGCCCTTCATCTTGCAGATAGGGAAACTGAGGCACATGTAGTAGGATGCATGTACACAAATAACTATATTACAAGATTGGTTATTTAAGGGGGAGGGGGGGAAGCACTACCAGATAAGACTACATTTGCCTCTTTAAAGTAGAACCTCTTGTTTCTTGCTGACTGAATATGAAGTTCATAGACATTTGTGCCCAAGAACTAGTGATTTTTTTTTCTTTGATTATGTTGTGCATGAAATTCTAGATGCTTCAAGTACCTTTATTCTTCCTTCGTTGTGGCTGCTCCCACCACCATCATTATTTTTTGGCTTGGAACATTTTTCATTAAATTTTCAAGACAACTGGCAAGGACATTCTCACCAACCTTTGTTACATTAACTTCATCCCTTACCAGGAAACTGTAATTCCGACATTTTAAAAAGTAGCCCAGAAATATAAATCTTTACTCTCAAACCCCATCTTCTAAGCTTCTTTTTTATTCATTTTCCAAGTCAATTTGTCTCTTCTACATTTTTTGCCTTTAACGGGCAACAGTGAAAACATGAAAATGACAGTAAGAGATGTACAGATTTAATCACCAGGTTTAGTGACTGATTGAATTTAAGGAGCATGAATTGGGAGATAGAGGAAAGAAACTGGGTAACAATAAATAATCAATGATCATCTCCACATTTTAAACCTGAATGACTGAGATAATAATGATGATGTCCTCAAAAAAAGAGGAAATTTGAAGGAGGAAGAATCTGTAAGTAAGGAAAGAATGATAATGAATGAATAGAGAGTTTTGAAAACTAAGCTAATAGTGGATCAGACAAGCATAAAATATCAGAGGAGTGGGAGAAAGGGAGAAAGGGAGAGGAACTAGGAAAGCCAGGTGGACCTAGATAAACTAATACCTCTTTAAACTTTGTAACTATTCTTATAATTTATTTTCCTTGAAGTGCTTATCACTAAATCCCTTTTAGACACCTAAAAGAAAGATCATACATAATGGAGACCAGAAAAGAAAAAAAAAATAAATAAATAAAGTAGATCAGCTACTTTGCCTGCTCGGGAAAAGCAACTGGTAGAAAACCCAAGTAAAGAACGGGGAAGTAATAACACTGTGCCACGTACTGTGTTAAGCAATCAAAAACGAGAAAGAGAAGCCAAGAAACTAAATCCTGGAGTTTGTGATGAGAAAAAAAATCAGGTCACAGGAAGAAATAGACCTGGGTAGCTACAAAGGGTAGAGTATGATAAATATATAGGAAAGTTACAAACAAAATACTATGAGATTTCTTAGGCGGAAAAAAAATTTTTTTTGGACAAGATCAGAGAAAGAAGTTGAGCCCTGAAGAATAGGGAGGATTCCAGCAGGCAGAGTTGTGAAGGGAAGATATTCTAGGAATTGAATATAACTTAAACAGAGTCAGGGAAAGAAATGAAAGGATGATTTTAGAAAATGGTGATTAATCAGGTTTAGCTGGAACACTGAGAATGTGGAAGTAAAAGAGGTAAAATAAAACAGGTCAGGGCCATGAAAATGAATGTGAGCTTTTTTCTATAAGCATTGGAAAGCCATCAAAGGTTTTTTGAAAAGTAGAGTGGTGTAATCAGAGCTATGCATTCAAAAGATTAATCTGGTCACAGCCAGAGAGATGAATTGGGAGGGGGAGAGAATGGAGGTAGAAAGAATGGTAAGAGTCTATTGTAATAGTCAAGGCAAAAGATAATGAAGGCTTAAACTAGAAAAGCAGCAGCAGGAATGGAAATGTGTGGATGAATATAATAAATGCTGTTGAGGTAGAATTAGTTGGACCTAGCACCTAAGGAGAGTGAAAGAGGTAGAGAAGTAAAAAAAAAAAAATTACTCCGAGTTTGTACCTGAGAAAATAGTAACATTATTAACAAAAGAAAAGGAGTTAGGAATTGAAGACAAGGGTAATGCTGACGCCAGCTTGTACCATCTTTTGAGGACCAATTCTCAAATTTTCAGGGTGAGCATTCATACCCCAGGAATAGTCAAATACTATAAATCAGAACTTGATTTATTGTTTTGTTGATTATCTAAACTGGGAAAAGTGATGGAGAAAATGTTAATAATACAGATTAAAGTGTGTCCTGTGTTTGTTTTTTGAGGGGTGGGTGGTAGAAGAATCAATTGGTAACATTTACCAAGATACCCTTCTTAGAGGGAAAGGTTTTAGAGAATGATAAAATCTATTTAGGACATATTGAGCTTTTGACATCAGTAGGACACCCAGAAAGAGAAATTCAGTAATATTTGGCCAAGTCTATAATTCAAGAAAGCCATATCTGTGGCCATTATAACTGAACAATAGATGAGATCACTAAGTCAACTCAACAAGCATTAAGTAAGAACCTACTTTATCAGGCACTGTGTTAAATGCTAGGAATACAATGAAAGACAAAAATAGAACCCATTCCTCAAGGAACTCACGTTCTAAAGGTGGAGATAGCATATAAAGAAATATGCACAAATTAAAATATGTGAAGGACTGACCTGAGATGTTGTTGTGGTGGGGTTTATTTGTCTTTTATTCTCAAAGAAGACCAATAACATCATCTTGACTTGCAAATGAACTGGATATAAGGAAGGCAAAACTCTGTAAAAACATTAGTCCCAATCTTTTCTACAAAATCATCCAAATCTGTTGGCAAAATATAGGTCAGGATAATAGATGATGGTCCAGCATTGATTGGAGATAATCTCAAAGGAAAGGTAGTTGAGCATTAAGGGGCATAGAGAAAGGCTTCTTGAAGAAGATAGAATCTTAGTTGAGACTTGAAAGAAGAAAAAAAAAAAGCCAGGAGACATAGTCTAAGGAAAGAGAGAATTCTAGGCAGGAGGAACAGCCAGTGAAAATGTAGAGTCAGGATAGATTGTCTACCATTTAAGAGCAAGGAGAACAAGAGAAGGGAATAAAGTATGAAAATAAGTGGAGGAGAGATGTGGGAGAGATGGAGAGGAGTAAGGTATAAAAAAAGATTACAAAAATATGAAAAAACTAAGTAATGAAGGGCTTTAAGAAAGTATTTTTATTTGATCATGAAAGTAATAGAGAGAGTAGATAACCAAAGAGAGAAATCTAGGGGATGCCTTCTGCAAAGGATGGAGGAAGAAAAAGATAAAGAAGTGTTTAAAAAGTTATTATGGACGCCAGGGGGACTAAGGCTCTGGTCATGACCTTGGGAGAGAGAGGAGAAAAGCTGCCTTTCCTTTCATCATCAGTGCAATTCACTGAGTTATAGGGCAAAGTTTGTCGTTAGTACCCCAGCTTCCTTTTCAAAATACTTTCTATCCTTTTCTAATGGCCCAAAACTGGTATTGAGAGGCAACATGGCATAATGAATAGAGAGTGGGCTGTTGCCAACAATTTCATGCAAGTGCTTTTTTAATTGTATTTTTAAATTTATGGGATAAAACCAGCATTTCCATAATATAATTTTTTAAAAAGATGATTGTAGTGAAAAAAAATCTATTTTATACAACTTGTTATTTTTAAAAAATGTACCATAGTTATCATGTAAATGTTTTCTTTTTTTTCTTCCCTCCCCTCTAAGAGTAACTACCTTTAGACACAATTGTGTATGTGTATGTGTATGTATGTGTGAAATCATTTTATATATACTTTATTGATCAGTTTTTTCTCTATGCTTTTGACCCTGGACAAATCATTTAATCTCTCACTGTCCAAAACAATTTTCTAAGACTATCCATTATATATAGGTTCTCATTCCTACATATAAAGTCACAGGTCCTTTAAAAAAATAATTCTGATGCTAAATGTACCTTTCCAAAACAATCTTGTCATATTTATAAACAAGTATGAATGAGTTCAACTCCCAAAATTCTCATGAATCATGTACAAATAGGGACTCAATCTGTGGTTTCACTGATTAAAGGGAACATTTGGGGAGGAAACTCCTGCTAAGGAATGTCAGCACCCTCTCTGTCATTTGTGGTCTGAGAGAATTGTCCAAAGTCACATAGAGATAGAATGTTAACTCAGGTGCTCATGACTAGCTTTCTACCCTCCACCACACACACACACACACACACACACACACACACACACACACACCCTATCATCACACAAACCATAAATTCAGCCTACAAAAGGAAGATTTCCATTTCATTCAAGTAATTCATCTGACTTGGGTACAAAATAAATAGTTGTTGCTTCCATATGGCAACTTTCCCCATCATGGTTTCTATATATTATGGATCAGCATTAGAAAATAAATAGGAATTAGGGGGGAGTTTTTTAATCGTCACAGGCAACTCAGAAAAAAAGTTTAGAAACTCAGAAATACATAAAATATATATATAGTGTTATGATATCAACATATTTTATCTTTTAATACCATAATAATTCAGACTTCTCTAGTACAAAGGAAAGGTCAAAAAACTGTATGTGGATTTTCCAGATCTTGGGGGTTCCATGCCCTTAACCCCCATGATATGGAAGAGATAACATATAGCAAAGACATGGCCATTCAAGTTGGAGAAATGAAAAGTCAGTACAAGGCTGAAGAGTAAGAGGGTAAGAAGAATACATGAAGAGTAAGAAGAATACAAAAAAAAAAAAAAAGGAAGAAGAAAACAGGTGCTAGACAATCTTTTCCTGATGTATATACGCCTGGAGGTTCTCAGTCGTAACTTAT
This sequence comes from Sarcophilus harrisii, assembly GCF_902635505.1. Classification (NCBI taxonomy): domain Eukaryota; kingdom Metazoa; phylum Chordata; class Mammalia; order Dasyuromorphia; family Dasyuridae; genus Sarcophilus; species Sarcophilus harrisii. The sequence continues at coordinate 319,045,662 of NC_045427.1, read as the reverse complement.
TCTTTTCCTCTAACTTCCTCCCTCCCCAATTTTCTTGTATACACTAAATCTCTTCAGTGGCTTCTTGACTTGGTTGGTGAATCAGCTGCCTGATTGAGGGAGCAAGCTCACAATAAAACAAGCACATTTTTCTGGGCATGCTGGCTGCTACTTATTTATCTACAGATGGCTTCATAAAAGCTATTCTTTCTCTTTCTGAAAAAATTCAAGCGGTAGCTCGATAGTCATTTAACATGCAAATCAGGTTATGCAGGTGGCATGCAATATAAGAAGAGTTAGAACAAGGAAAGAGAGGGAAGGATGCGACCGGCACAGAGCCCAAGCTTCAGCTAATAGCACAAGTTTTATTCCCTGCCTTCTTCAACCTATAGTGACTCATCTGCCCTAAGTACCTCTACCCAGAGGCTCTATGGCCTTAAAGAAGAAATAAGTTTGAGTTCTTAGCTTCAGTTTCCTCATTTTGAAAATGATAGTATATTCAGAACTGGAAATGACTCCTTAAAGCCATCTAGTCCTACCTTCCCACTTTACAGATGAAGAAAAAGGACCCAAGAAGTTAAGTGACTTATACAGATTGTAAGAATTCCTACTAGAAGTAAAAATGAGGAATTTAATTCTGGTCCAGACATTCCAAGTTTAGCATTTCCAAATTCAGGGGTCTTTCAACTCTGCCACATTGCTATCCAGTAGTTATAGGAAAGCAATGGGGTGTAATGAAAAGAATAGTGGGTCAAAAAAATCTGGGCTCAAATAAGGTCTCTGATGCTTACCATTTTGTGACCCTGGAAAAATCACTTAAAACTCCATAAGCCTCAGTTTCCTCATCTGTGAAGTGAAAGGAGTGGACTTTATGACCTCTGAGAACCCTTTCACCTTAGATTTAAGTAACAGATAATATATCTTTATAATTACAAAGTGTTTTAAAAGGTGCATTATTTCATTTGAGGCTCTCAACTATGAAGTAAGAAATGCTGATAAAGAGGTATGACTTAGCAAAGGGTATCCTCACCAATAACGTTTCACAATAACATGTTTAAAATATTATTTTTAAATGTCCCAGTAATCCATCATAACATCATTCTGCCAAGTGTTCCTACAGAATTATTTTGTCTACCATAATAGCTTTTGTGGACTCATTTTACCATTTAGGTAGGGGATGGGTGCACTGTTATCCCCCCCAACACACACACACAGGCTGCATATTTCAGTGGAAAGAGTGAATTTGGAATCTGAGGGCCGAGGATTAATACAACTCTGCTACTAAGCCTGTTTCCATATTTCTTTTTTTTTTTATTTTACTAGTATTTTATTTTTTTCAAATACGTGCAAAGATAGTTTTCAACATTCACCTTTGCAAAACCTTCTGTTCCAAATTTTTCTCCCTCTCCTCCCCTCTTCCCCCTCCCCAAGACAGCAAGAAATTTCCAAATTTTTTTAAATGAAAGAACTAAATGACCTCTGAGCTCCCTTCCAGCTCTAAATCTATGATCTCATTACAAAGGAAGAAATTGAAGCTTAGAAAAGTTAGGAGAGTTACCCATAATCACTCAGCTAGTAACTGATTCTTCAAAAATCAAAGCCCAGGCTCACAAAATTATGAACTTCTTATGGCCACTGACAACCCCATTTAGTTCTTGATCTGGAAACCATCGGTAACAGTATTGAGTGCCTACGAGCAAATGCATAATTCATGCAAACTGGAGCTGAAGATCAAAAAATGAGTAAGAGATAGATCCTGCTCTCCAGGAGTTTACAATCTATTAGAGGAACTAAGACACAGAATACAAAGAGAGTGTAATGGATGCATATAAGAGAGTTAAAAAAAATTTTTTTAATGTTGTAAACGATCCTTTGAGGGAGAAATTGTATTTACCTGGAATGATCAAGAAAGAGTTAATAGAAGTGATTAAGAAAGTATTGGATTTGGAATGAAATTTAGAATTCTGGCTCTGTTCTCTACTATTAGATATGTGACTCTAACCTTTGCTTTTTCACTTTTGCTTCTTGGATCTTTTCTTCTTCGTCTCTCAACTAAAAAACGGGATTAGATGACTTCTAAAGGATCTTTCCAATGTTGCATCCATGATAAGTCTTTAAGAATAGGAAAATTTTCAGAACTAAAAGATTGAAGCAGAGGAACAGGAGAAATAAGACATTCCAAGGATTGAGGAAAAGAGAACATCTTGATCAAAAACAAAGAGATGAGGAAACAAAGAAGGAGACTGGGGAAGACCCTGCAGAGCTATTTCTGAAGGGGAGAAGAGAAGACAAGAGCAAGGGAGGGGAGACAACCAAAAAGAAAGGACAGAAGAAGAGAAGAGAGGGAAAAGGAAGGAAAAGAAAAGAGGGTTATATTCTATTATGGGGAAAAATATTTATTCATATACATAAATAGAAAATAGAGACAAATCTCAGAGCTAGGAGTTCTAACAACTTAGGAAAATCAAGAAATATCTCTGTGGTAACTGGCAATCAAGCTTTGTCCTGTAGAAAGTAAAAGGTTCTTTGTCAGGGGTCCCATATAAAGGAGAATAATGTAAAATGAAGCTGGCAATAAAATAGGTAGCATTTATATATGTGCAAATACTTTACAAATATTATCTCATATGATCCTCGGAACAACTCTGAGAGGTGGGTGCCTATATTATCCCCCTTTTACAAAGTAAATTTACATAGATTAAGTGACTTGTCCAGGATCACACAGTTAGTAAGTGTCTGAGACCAGATTTCAGTTCTTCCTAACTCCAGGTCTAGTGCTCTATCCACTGGACCACTTAGCTGCCGAAAGACAGATTCTGAAGGAACAGTGAAACATGTTTGGACTTGATTGGTTAGGGAATAATGAGGCATTAACAATTTTTAAGCAGGATTAGGCGATCAACCTAGTACATCATAAATCCTAGCAGTGGTATATAAGATGAATGGGAGAAGAAAAGACAGGAAATAAAGCACATGCATATAAGGCACAGGAATCTCCCAAGGATAAAAACTTAACTTTCCTTCTATTTATTTCACAGTCTGGCAAGTCTATACCGCTTAATAATGAGATCCACTGTTATTCTCTGAAATGAAAGCCTGTGATATTTAAGCATTTAAAGGGTGGTTTGCCATTCAGCTGTGTGGAAAGATTTTTCAGAACCCATGAGTCCATGAATTAGTTCTGCTTTCACGAAGCACAATCTGAATTTCCCTTTCAATATATAAACAAATGCACATCAAGTCTGGGTTATCCTGGCCCCTGGATAAGTATGCCACCTAGTGGTATACAAATTGTTCCTCCAAATTATCTCAAGGTTTCTGAAATGAAGTGTTTCTGGCCATCAGTTCAATAGTTCCCTCATAGAGCCTATGATTTCAATAAATATGCCATCTGTTCACCTTCTGTGTGGGAGTTCAATCATCTTCTTGGCAGAAGCAATATTATTATATGGCAATTACCTAATTCTTTATCACCTCTCACTGTGGTTCATCATCATCTGTGTAACACTGGAGGTTGAGGGGACAGTGGGGGGCGGGGAATGGAAGGAAGGGAGGGAATACTGTTTTCTTTAGGAAGTGCAGCCCTGCTAGTTTCCATGAATAGGATCAGATTGAACTAGAAGAAGAAAAAAAATCTATATTTAAGAACTAATAGAGAAATGTCAACTAAAATGCAATTTTATATAACTATCAAATTTCACTGTTCCAGGGAGTCAAATTTAAAGAGGATTAAGCTGAGGCAATAGAATCTTGTTTACTAAAACTCAATTTGTTTTTATTTAACAAACATTTACTAAAAATCTGATTGTGAAAGGCCCTGTGCAAAATCCTGGAGTAGATACAAAGGTAAAATTAAACTATATCTTCACCCTTATAGGATCTTCATTACAAAAAGAGAATATTGTAATCAATCCAACAGCTAGGATATAAAATTATAGGAAATACAATGATATATATTCATTGTAATTAATAAATATATATAATTAATTATAATATACATTAATTTTATTTTACAAATATAATTTAGGATAGTAAAATTCTATATCAGGATGGAAAGATAAGTATCAATTTAAACTCATCAGAGAGAGTTGAATGAAGGAGATTTTGATTTGGACCTTAGGAATCAAACAGGACAGAGAAAGAAAAAGGGGTAACTGAAACTTAAGGAACCAGATGACTAAAGATATAAAGGTAGGGCACAGGATGAATGCACAAGATCTATTTAGCAAAGATTAATTCTATTTGACTAGAGGGTAGTGTACTTGGAGGGGAACAGAAAAAGATGAGTATAGGAAGGGAAGATTTCCATATCCAGGGTGGAGACAAAGTCTCCAGGACAACACAAGTCTACCTCTGGAGAGGATGTCTGAGAAGAAGGCAAAAGCCATTCCCTCACTTTCACTAGTAACTAATTATTCATGGTGACTAGGTACTATGGTCCATTCTTTCTTCACAACTGAAGACTAATTACCATGAGGTCAGGAGAAGAGTGGGGGAAAGGATGCTGAAAGTGGACTTAAAATTAATCTTCCTTCCAAAATGAAGAAGTACTATGACAGAACATTAGATCTGGATAGGCCATCAGGGATCACCCATTTCAAGAAATAATGTTTGATTTTTTTATATATTACTCCTTTTTTCCCCCTTTACTATCCTTTTCCCCTCCTCCAAAAGAACCTTCTTTTGTAACAAATGAATGTAACCAAGCAAAAGAAATTAACCCATTGACCATGACTCATTTCACATTTTCAGTCTGTCATCTCTCACCATAATAGGATGACATACCTCATCACCAGTCATCTGAAAGCATCATTGATGCTTTTCATTGGTTGCATTGATCAGAGTTTTGAAGTCTTTGAGCATTGTTTCCCTTGACATTATTGGAGTTATCTTGATGGTCAAGAAATCATCAGTGTTATAAAACCTGGAATCAAGATTGGGCATGGAAGCAAGTGAAGTCAGGTTTAAAAAAAAAATTTAAATAGGGGGAAAATCAAGAGACAAGAGGTCACAATGGAAGGGGAGAAGAGAGCAAATGTGACTAAAGAATAATAGTTGTGAAATACCCAGATACACTTAGAAGGTATGGGCAACTGCCTTCCCACACCTAAACTTCTCTGCAGTTTTCTGACTTTTAACTTAGATCTGCTCTTCCCTGTCTAACAATAAGCACAAATGCCTAATGCCCCTCCAGAGTTAAATCCTCAAAGACTGATATCTCAAGCAACCTACTGCTAGCCCAAATGGGACTTAAAAAACAAAATGACCTGAGTATTAGATACAAAGCCTGCCTTATATGTGGAAGAAATTTTAAGAATGTATACATCCACCAACATCTTGGAATGTGGCTAAAGACTTGGTGACATCTTTGAGTTTAATGTAATCAAAAGAGATTTAGAACTCTACTAAACTCTCTGCCATGACTATCCCAAATTCTCTGTTTTGGAGGAAATAACCTTACCAAAACTACTCTCTACCATCACAGGACCCTAGAGGATAGAGGTCCCAATTGATTGATACTAAGATCCATGACTAGCAGATTCAAAACTTATACTTGTCTATTCTGTAGGATTCAGAGTTCATCCCTGTGGTGATAAAAGCTCTTTCCCTTTTTACTTATTTTCATACTTTCATCTCTACCCAGCTCAATTTAATTCAGAAATTCAATTCAACATGCATTTATTAAGTACAAAGCACTGTCCTTTGCTATATCACCTGGGACCTCATCAACACAGGCCAGTTTTTAAGTTCTTCCTTGACTAATTATATGGCATCAAGGACTATTCCAAACTTTTTTCCCCAAAGTCCCTTTCTCTCAGGGAATGTTTTTATTGAAATCATCTACTATGAACTCACCCATATCTGCTACCATATAAATCAAAACATTTTTACATTTTTATCTGTTTACATTTTCTTTACATTTCTCCATTACTAGGCCTAGTTAGAGACTTTAGGAAGAGAAGACTACTTCTTTACAGGGCCAACCCACTTGGTGCCCTTGATGCAAAGAAGTTATTCTTCTCCCTCTCTTCTACCAAAATCAAAATAAAAACACACTTTTGACTCTTATCTGTATCATTAAGAATTTTTTCCATCACTTTTTTAACTCTAGAAAATCAAGAAAACAATAAATCAAACCCTAATTTGTAGCGTTTTCTTATTTCTGAGGTAAAAAGGATCACACTGAAAATTTAACAAATGACTCCAACTGGCTACAACATACCTTGATTTAATCCTATCTCCTCTTCAGGAGATTACTTCATCAATCATTTTCTCTATTTTGGTGTAAAATAGGTCCTTATTTGTGCTGTCACAAATTCTCTATGTGACTTTGGACAATTCTCTCAGACCACAAATGACAGAGAGGGTGCTGACGTTCCTTAGCAGGAGTTTCCTCCCCAAATGTTCCCTTTAATCAGTGAAAGTAGTAGTAAGACTACTAACTGTCTACCCATATTTTCTTCTCTTATGCCATTTTCAGTTCCTATAATTTAGAAAGAATCAAAAAAAGAAAAAAAACTAAGCTATTTTCCATAATAAAGCATAACATATCAAGGATTACCTCCAAGTCTAAATATTCTGTACAATATCCAAATATAGCATCAGCTTTAAGACTTGTTTTAGACAGTGAACTACCTGTACCAAAAGCATCAGAAATTTGGAATCTGAATGAACATGACAAATTGATTTAGAATGTAATAATGAAGTACTGCCTGACAAGGCAAGAATCCAGAAGATTTCAAATGAGAATTTGAAGTGAACTCTGTCTTTGGGTCTTTGGCTAATAATTCCCAAAGACCTAAACGGCCTTTTTCATAACTTTAACTTATCCAAACAGCAAGCTGAGCTTTTAGCTTCTGTATTTTCCACAAGAGGGCACCAAAATATGTTCAAAAACTGAGACATTGAAGGTGAAAAGCATTCCTGGTCCAAATGTGTAGATCTGAATTATGGACTTTCCCAAGCCAAAAGTAGTATTATAGTTCAAGAATACCACACATTGCTGCTTTATTTGTGATTGGTTCAAGAGAGAAACTGAGGATGGAGGAGGGTATTTAAAATAAAACACAGACTTCAAAAAACTAATTTCAGGAAAGAAAATATGTTAAACTAACCATAGGTTAGTCTAGAAAAATCCTCTTACCACTACCACATATTAAACTTGGCTTAATAAAAATTCTTATTGAGGCAATGGGTCAAAATAGTTCAGGTTTTCTTATCTGAAAAATAAATTTCCAATGCTCAAGCAAGCTAAAATTGATGAGAAATATTTATTGATCCTCACAAAAAGGGATTGATAAAAAAAATTGAGGAATAGTCAACTTAAGTTAAAAAGCTGTATGAAAATCATTTTTGAAATTAAGAAAAAAATTTGAGTAGAAAAGGCAGAAAACTACCAAGAAATTTCTAATGATTATCTCAATACCTATAAAGCTATAAGATTTAACATATCACTTAATATTCATTTCATAGATTCTTAAAGAGATGATCATAGGTAATGATTCTATTAAGAAATTTCCATTAGGGAAGTGCATACCAAGCTAAACAAAGTCAAAGCATGTTGGAAAATTGTTGTACACTGGGAATGTTTTATATGAAAAATATAATAGGAAATCATCAATATCTACATTTTGGGCCAATTAACAAAATAAATCTATCAATGGGTGATAAAAGTTGAAGCTATAGTTGAAATTAGCATAAAAAACTACAAGGTCTACTAATTAGTAGAGTGGCAGGAGAAAAAAAATATTTTTGTGATCAAGTGTCCCCCTGCTCAAAAATTTTCAGTAGTTCCCTATTGTCTCTAGAGGGAAAATATGCAATGTCTTTAACTTGGCATTTAGAGTCTTCTACAATCCCATTTCTTACCTTTCCTAATTTCATACTAACCCTTCTTCCTTAAATTTATGATCCAGGTATATGATTTTGAGAACTGTTGCCCAAACTCTAGATTATATCTCCTATCTCCTAACAATTTGTCACATTCACCCAAATTCTAAACTGTTTCCTATACATGGAGAGCATTCTGTCTTCTCCTCAGACTCCTCATCTTCCTCCAAGGCTCATCCCAAGAGCCAACTTCCTGATAAAGAATTTCCTAACTCCCACAGCTTTTAGTGCCCCTTCCTATTTGGATAATACTTCCTTTTCTACATGTGTATCCTCCCAGTAGACTGTAAATTTGGGAAGGGGGAGCTGGGATTATTTCATTTTTGTCTTGTAGGGATATGTCCCTAGTATGTAATACATTTGTGACATAGGAGATGTTTAATAAATATATAGTGTTGTTAAGGAAGTGAGAAACATGAAAGGATAAGAGATTATGGTCAGAGAGGATTTTGAAATCGTTTCTTCATCAAAGACTGTTGGAACTACATTTTATCTTTGGTTTTTTCCAAGTTCAACATTCTTCATCTTCTAAATAAACCATAAGAGACTCCTAACAAAATGACAGAGTAAATTAACACATATCAAACTGGCTCTCTTTCATCATTTCAAAAAAGCAACAAATTATATGATACAAAGCAAATCAACAACAATTTTTAAGAAAGAAAAGGAATGGAATTATGATAGGGAAAGCTTTAAAGGGAAAACCAGCAGGGTGATTAAAAATGGATAAGCAAAATAAATAAATAAGAATGTCCCCATTACAATGAAATTTGACCTATTCTTTACTGGCTGAAGGATGTGAAGATGTTTAGACTAGAGAAAGATAAGGCTTACAGAAAGTATGATAAATATCCTCAAGAATTTGAAGGACTGTTATATACAAGTGGGATTAGATTTATTTTTGCAAACTCTCAAACCAAGTGCAATTAATAGAAGTTTCAAAAAAGCAGGGAGGGAGGGAATTGATATAAGTAAAAGCTTCCTATTAATCAAAGCTATATAAAAGTGAAACAGGCTGCCTCAGGAATTAATGAGTTCCCGCATTAGAATTCTTACAGAAAATGGTTAAATGACCATTTGCTTGATATGTTGAAAAGAAATTATTTTACATATATAACTTAGATTAGATAGGCTCTGTTGTCCCTCTATTAAATATTCTGATTAAATACTGTGAGATTAAAAATTTTTGAAGCAAAATCTCCAAAAGAAAAGAACATTACAACTAAAGATACAGAATGAAATGACCACAAGAAATTTAAAATGCTTTAAAGCTTAATAAAATAATTAAATGAAGATTGCATTAAAAAAAACAGTAAGAGAGTAGGAGGCAGAGAGATACAGAGTAGAAGCAGAAACTCACCTAAACTTTCCCAAATTTCCCTCAAAATGATTTTAAAATAATGCCTCAAAGTGAATTCTGGAGCAGCCAAACCAACAAAATGTTAGGATGAAAAAATTGTCCACTCCAGTTGTGAACTGATCAAATAATTTTGGAAAGCAATTTGGAATTATGTCCAAAGAATATTCCAAACAGCATATTCTTTGATCCAGCAGTGTCTCTATCCCAAGAGATCCCAAAAAGATCATAAAAAAAGGAAAAGGACCCATGTATGCAAAAGTGTAGCAGCCCTTTTTGTAGTGGCAAGTAACCAGAAGCTAAGTGGATGCCTATCAGTTGTGGAGTGGCTAAATAAGTTATGGTATATGTATGTTATGGAATATTATTATTCTATAAGAAATGATCAGCAGGATGATTTTGGAAAAGCCTAGAGAGACTTACATGAATTGATGCTTTATGAAGTGAGTTGAACCAAGTGAACATTGTACACAGTGGCAACAAAATTATGTGATGATCAGTTCTGATGGACTTGATTCTTTTCAACAATGAGGTAATTCAGGCCAAGTCTAAAAGACTTGTGATGGAGAGAGTTGTCTGAATGCAAGGAGAGGACTATGGAGACTGAATGTGGATTATAACATAGCATTTGCACCTTTTTTGTTGTTTGCTTGGGTTTTTTCTTTCTCATTTTTTTTTCCTTTTTGATCTGATTTTTCTTGTGCAGCATAAAATATGCTTGCACATATTTAACATATATTAGATTACTTGCTTTCTGGGGTAGGGGATGAGGAGAAGGAAAGGAGAAAAACTTGTAACACAGAATTTTTCAAGGGGGAATGTTGAAAATTATCTTTGCATGTATTTTTTTAAATTAAAAGTGATTTTTTAAAAAAGAAAGAAAAATTGTCCACCCCAAAACAACTTAGAAGATTGACAAGAAGAGTCTGCCTCATCAGAGTGATGGGTGACCTGGAACACAGCACAGGCTGTCAAATACAGCCAGTAGCAGTAGCAACAGCTTTAGGAGTTTTCAGCCCAACGACTAAAAGAGGATCAATCACCTTGCTTTACAGATTGATTATATCAGTTCACCTATTCCACCAACAATTCATCAGAGTCTCTATTTTTTCACATGCCTTTTAACATTGTCATTTCCTTTTTCGGTCATATTAGCCAATCTGACAAGTGTGAATGGTACCAAAGTTGTTTTCATTTGCATTTCTCTAATCAATAGTGATTTAGAGCATTTTTTCATATACCTATACACAGCCTCTTCCTTATATTCTCTTTTTTTTATAGGTTTTTACAAAACTTCTCTTTTCTGGTTTTCCTCCAATCTATCTGATCATTCTCAATTTCTTTTTTCAAGATTTTGATGTAGGCCATGCCTACTGACCATGAGTGTCCCACAGGGCTCAATCTTGAGCCTTCTTCCCTATACTATCTTATTTGGTGACTTCATCAGCACCCATGAATCCAATTGTCATATCTATGCCAATGATTCTCAGATTCACTTATCCAACCCTAATCTCAGCTAGCATCCACTCTAGCATTTCCAATGGCCTATTAAATATCTTGAATGAGATGTCCTATAGATATCTTAAATTCAATATTTATATAATTGAACTCATATTTCCCCCAAATCCTTTCCCTTTTCTGTGGAGGACATGATCATTCTCCCCATCACCCAGGCTTACAACTCAGGAGTCATCCCTGAGTCCACACTCTCTTTCTCTCACCTCCCATATACTCCAGCCAATTTTACTTTTGTATCATCTCTTGCTTATGATTCTCACTCTCTTCTGATACTGCTACCACCCTGGTATATGCTTTCATCTCCAAAAACCTGGGATAATACAAAAGCTTGCTGGTTAGTCTTTCCTCCACAAGTCTCCCTTTTTTTTGTCCCTCCTTTATTCAGCTGTTATTTTCCTAAATGTTCTACTCAGCAAAATTCAACGGTTCCCTATCAACCAGGATCAAATGTAAACCCCCCCTTTTGACATTCAAATTCTTTCATAACCTAGCCAGGCCACCACCCTTCTCACATCTTACACTCCCCATACACCATATTCTTGATTCCAGTAACACTGGCCTCTTTTCTGTTCCTTGGACAAAATATTCTATCTCTCAACTCTGAACATTTTTACTGACTGTCTCTGATTCCATTTCTTTTTTTAATCTAGACTTTTTAATTATAGAAATTAATTTAATTATAGAAAAAAAGGAAAATGGCCTAATTAAGAGGAAAGGAAGTAGTTTCACACACCTTTATGTCCATTAATGGGAAGGCAGGAAAAAGACATTTTGGCAAAAGGCCTTTAAAAATATAGAGAGACGAAAGTAAGCATATCATATAGCCCCTTCTCCTCCTATAGTGTATTATTTACACAATATGATGAAATTAAGGAAATTGTTCAATGTAAATACAGGGGCTCATTTCTTTCCTACCTTTATACATATGTAGTAGAGGTGATAGGGAACCACCAATGTAGCTATATCACCAGCAGCTGTTGGTTGATGCTTTTTCATATTCTTATGACCTTAAGCTCTGTGAAAAGGGAAAGGTACCTGCCAGCATTTCCTTGGACTTCTAGTGAGGGAAAAGAGATTTCTCTCCCCTTTCCCATTAAAATCAATGATGACTGAAAGTCCATGCCAATAAGAGCATGTGCTGGCCCTGAAACTAAAAGGACCAGAGTTCAAATCTGGCCTCAGACACCTGACAATTATAAGCTGTATAACCTTGTTCAAGTCACTTAACCCAGACTGCCTTCCAAAAAAATAATAAAATAAAATAACATGTGCCTACTCAAGTAAGCCTGGGACTGGATCTTAAGTTTCTGGTTGGCTCTTCTGTTTCATGTTCCTTTTCCTCAGTCCCAAACTAGACGCGAATCTGACAAATGAACATTTCCAGCCTAGTTGATAACCTTTAAAGTAGACTGCTCAGCAGAAGATGGTTTCTTTTTTTTTTTTCAAAAACTTTTTAGTTTAGTAAAAAAATTCACCAGGAGACTGGTGTTCAGACTGAAGTTCAAAAAGTTGAGAAGCCATACTTATCTGGCCAGAAGATATGAAGTTGTGAGTGGCTAGACAGTACAGACATGATATCATCATTAAATGTCTGCTTATAAAATTGTCTTTATCCCCAGGGAGAATATAATAGGAATGATGAATTAGAATTTCATGTTTAAGCATTTGTCAATGTGCATTTATGAGTCTTTTGAGTTTTAAGTGTTTCTTTTGTGGTGATAGAAATAAACAGTTATCCTACACCTGCAATCTATTTTACACATTAAATGTCTTTTCTAGATGGTTTCTATTGGTCCTTTTTAGAGAAGACCCTAGGCATGAGTTATGCATTTTGTTGTTGTTTAGTTGATTCTCAGACATACCCAAATCTTTGTGACTCCATTTGGGGTTTTCTTTGCAAAGATGATAAAGTAGTTTGCCATCTCCTTCTCTAGTTCATCTTACAAATGAGAAAACTGAGGCAAGCAGGATTAAATGACTTATGTAGAGTCACACAACTAGGAAGCATCTAAGACCAGATTTAAACTCAGAAAGATGTCTTCTTGAGTCTAGGACCAGTACTCTATGAACACTGGCGCAATGTGAACACTGGCTGTCCCATCTCCATTTTACAGGTGAGCAAATTGAGATAAACATTATATAACTGGTTTAAGATCTTACAGCTAATAAGTATCTGAAGCAGAATTGGATTGCAGATTTTCTTGACTTCAAGTCCAATGCTTTATCTGTTACATTGTAGAGACTGAAATCAGATCTGATAGAGTTTAGAGCCAGAGATCGCATTAAAGAATGTGGCTTCTGTGGGCTATAAGCAACATAATTAAATGCTAATTGGTACTAAATATATCAATAATGGCTTTAATCTTCCACATAGACATGAACTCCAAGCCACTGCAAAATGTGGGATCTAGTACAAGAACAATCTGTATTATGGGCTCATTTCATCCAAAAAATAAGGAGAAAGGGAATAGTTATATCTATGTGAATTTTTATGTTATTGTAATACAAAACTGCTTTGTTGGGAATGTGGTCCCAAATGTAGTGAAGGAAAGGAAATGATATGGCCTTTGTAGAAATTTTATGGCCACAAAGAAGAGCAGTAAAGTATGATGGCAAACATGTTAGATTTGGAATAGAAGGGTCTGCCCAACTCTGATCCTTATTACATACTTTAAAGTTCCTTGTAAGGAACAGCTAGATGGCACAGTGGGTAGAGCACTGACTCTGGAGTCAGGAAGTTCAAATCTGGCTTCAGACAATTAACACTTCGTAGCTGTGTGAACTCCGGGCAAGTCACTTAACTCCAATTGCCTTGGAAAAAATAATAATAAAGCTCCTCATTACTATAAATCTGTGATCCTATAGAAATAATCTGGAGCTAGGGATTATAAAATAGCAAATGTTTGTAAGTACAGAGTAATATTCTTAGAGATATGCTGGTATTTATAATTGCCTGTGGACATATTTTTAAGTTTAATGTGTAACATTAACATTTTTCCATCACTTAAGTCTAGAAAATCAACAAAATAATAAATCAAGGACTCATTTACAGTGGTTGCCAGTTTCCCAAAGTATAAATGAATTTAACAATCATCTTCTAGTTCCAGAGAACTCCCGCATAAGTCCTGATTATGCTAGGCCCTGGGAGAGATGCAAGGACCCAAGAAGATTACAGTCTATGAGAAGAATTAGATATCTGCACAGATAGCCACTGTACAAAATATTACCTTAAAATTTCCCCAAAAAAGAGCAATATGAAGTTTGAAGAAAAAATCATCATCAGGATTTGATGAAACAAGGAAGGTTACACAGATGTGGTAGTGTTTGAGTTGGCCTTTAAAAGGTTATAGAAATTCAATAAAGAAGGAAATGACAAATGACTCCAGTATCTTTCCAAGTCAAATGGGAATATGAAGAGTTGTGAATGACTGAAACAACTGAACAATAATAATAACAACAACAAAAGGAAGTCAATGACAAAAAAGAAATGGTAAGATTTCCAGAAATACAGAAACAGATAGAATAGCTATGTGTGTTTTTGGAAAGTAGAAAGTAGTCGTTTTTGTCTGGAGAATGTGGCAGGTAAAAGATGAAATGACTAAGGAAACAAAGGTTTGAATTTCTGAACATATTGACTTATTAAGCAATCCATGCCAATTACCTAACAATCAAGAACAGGAACCTTCCTCAGGTTAGAACTGCACCCTGAATACAGAAGGGTATTCAGAAGGGAACAGACTTTTATTCATTAAAACTAAAGAATTAAAAGAAAACAATTAACCAGAATTCCAAATTAGGTAATCTGATTTCTAATTGAAGGAAAGATTAAAGACTTTCCAAGTTGGGAAAGGGAAAATAAACAGCAATTGCCTGAAATCAGGAAAAAAAAAAAAAAGAGGTGTCTATAAACCCACCAAAGTGTCTATAAACAATCAAAAGAACATGGAAAACATAACTGATTAATCAGTTAATCAGTACAGGGACAGTTTTCAGATAACAGTTCTTTGAGACATATAATTGTGAGAAAACTCATTGCAGTTTAAAATCATGACTTTTTTTCAAAATTTCATTCTATAGTAACTCAGAGATGATCCTATATCAATAAATTAATTAATAGATTTAGTATTATAGTTACAAAACTTTTACTGCTCACCTGTCCTGACAATAGAAATTTTCCATGAAAGTAGGAACATAGTTATACAAGTGTCAAGACCCATCCTCTCAAGAGGACAGACTGATGACATACTAGAGCAAGGAGAAAACTCCTTTAGTTCTGTTTGATTCTAGGCATGAGTCATACCTGACATATTGTCACAGAATATCAAAAATCAGGCTCAGGATTAATCAGATAGGGAAATTTCTTGTTCAGGAACAAACTAGCACAATGGGAAAATTGAGTCAAAAGAAGTCTTCCTTAGGTTATTCACCTCAACTTTTCCCATGGCCAGATACCCACCTATGACAGTTCTCAAACTGCAGTCTACTATTGACTTCATGACAAACAACTATCCCTCTAATCAAATCTCAAAATAACAGTAAGTTATAAAAACTCCCAAGAGTTTTTATTTCAAGTAGAAAATTTTAACTAGCTATAACTTAGTGTTTTAATATTACTAATTTCTTATATTTCCTTCCCAATTACATTTAATTTATCCTATACTTGTAAATTAAAACCAACCATATACTAGGGTATTTATATACAGCAAATACATACAGCAAATATTTAATACATGTCTCATAGTAATTTACTGATGTCACATCTTTAAACAACCCTATACCTTTTAATAATTTTTATTTTAGCCAGTTACATGTAAAACAATATTTTTGCTATATATGTACATTATTTTTTTACATATTTTCTTATGAATCACATTGGGAGAGAAAAATCACAACAAAAGGGAAAAACCATGAGAGAAAAAAAGTTATATGATTTTAAACTGTATTTGTGGTCAAATTATAATATAGGGATGATATCCACCTAAAAGGGGAATAAAATAAAGTAATAAGAACAAAGATGTAGTGTAAAAGCTTTCTAATTAAATGGAATAGTAAAATTTTGAGAAAGCAACAGGATTAGACTGACTTCACTAAGAACCATACACTTAAAATTCAATTAAAGAATTTACATATAAAATTATATTAATAATTAGAAAATAAAATTATTTCCTCCTTTTAAAGTATATGATACTTTTAAAAGACAGAAGAATGTTTTTTTAAGAAAGTAAATGTAACATATGTTGATTTATAGTCTGTCTCCATAGTTCTCTCTCTAGATGCAGATGGTATTTTCCATCCAAAGTTTATTGGGATTACCTTGGATTGCTGAACCACTGAAAAGAATCAAATCTGTCATAGTTGATCATCACACAATCTTGCAGTTCTATGCACAATGTTTTCCTGGTTCTTCTAGTTTCACTCAACATGAGTTCATGTTAATCATTCCAGGTCTTTCTAAAATCAGCCTGTTCATCATTTTATAAAACAATAATATTCCATTCCTTTCATATACCATAACTTATTCAGCCATTGCCCAACTGATAGGCATCTATTTATTTTCTAATTCTTTGTCACCACAAAAAGGGCTGCTACAAACATTTTTGCATGTGTGGGTCCTTTCCCCTCTTTTACGATCTTTTTAGGATATAGATTCAGTGATTCACTGATGAATCAGAGGACATGTACAGTTTTATAACTGTTTGGGCATAGTTCCAAATTGCTCTCCAGAATGAGTTGAATCAGTTCACAATTCCACCAACAATGCATTAGTGTCCCAGTTTTCCCACATCCCTCCAACATTTATCATTATCTTTTCTTGTCATCTTAGCCAATCTGAGAGGTATGAGTTTGTGCCTCAGAGTTGTTTTAATTTGAATTTCTCTAATCAATAGTGATTTAGAGCATGACTTTAGACTTTAATTTCTTCATCTGAAAATTGTCTGTAATGCCCTTTGAGCATTGCTCAATTGAGGAATTACTTTTATTCTGATAAATTTGAGTCAGTTCTTTCTATATTTTAAAAATAAGACTTTTATCAGAAACAGTGGCTGTAAATTTTTTTCTCAGCTTTCTACTTCCCTTCCAATCTTTATTCTGTTCGTGTAAAACATTTTTAATTTAATGTAATCAAATTTGCCAATTTTGCACTTTATAAAGTTCTCTAGTTCTTCTTTGGCCATAAATTCCTTCCTTCTCCAAAGATCTGATAGGTAAACTATCCTTTGCTCTCCTAATTTTCTTTAGTGTCACCTTTTCTGCAAAAATCATGTATCCAGTTTGATTTTATTTTGGTATGGAATGTGAGATGTAGGTCTATGCTGTATTTTTGATATATTATTTTCCAGTTTTCCTAGCAATTTTTGTTAAATAGTAGTTCTCATCCCAGAAGCTAGAGTTTGGGGGTTTATCAAACCCCCAAGTCAACATTGAAGTCAACATTTCTAGTACAATTTAAGAGTGGTGATAATGGGTATCCTGTTTCCCCCTTTATTGGAAATGCATCTACCTTCTCCCAATTACAAATAATGTTTGCTGATGATTTTAGATAGGTGCTGTTTATTATTTTAAGGAAAACTCCATTTATTACTATGTTCTCTAATGTTTTTAATTGGAATTGGTACTGTACTTTGTCAAAAGCTTTTTCTACATTTGTTGAGATTATCATATGATTTCTGTTAATTTGGTTATTGATATAGTTCATTATGCCAATAGTTTTCCTTATGTTTAACCAGCTCTCCATTCATAGTATAAATGAAACTCACTCATAGTGTATTATCTTGATGATAAATTATTGTAATCTCTTTGATAAAATTTTATTTAAAATTTTTGGCACCGATATTCATTAAAAAGATTGGTCTGTAATTTTCTTTCTCTGTTTTGACTCTTCCTGATTTAGGTATCAACACAAAATTTATGTCATGGAAGCAATTTAACAGAACTCCTTTGCCTATTTTCCCAAATAGTTTACATAATATTGGAACTAATTGTTCTTTAAATGTCTGGTAGAATTAATTTGTAAATCCATCTATCCCTGGAGATTTCTGTCTTAGATAGATCATTGATGGCTTGTTCAATTTCTTTTCTAAAATGTGGTTATTTAAATCATTCTGTTAATCTGGGCAACTTATATTTTTGTAAATATTCGTCCATTTCAGTTAGATTGTCAGATTAGTTGGCAATCAGTTGGGTGAAATAGATTCTAATTATTGTTTAATTTCTTCTTCATTGGTGGTAAGTTCAGCTTTTTCATTTTTGATGTTGATTATTTGGCTTTTTTTTCCATTTTCTAATCAAATTAACTAAAGGTTTATCTATTTTGTTGGGTTTTTTTTCATAAATTCATCTCTTAGTTTCAATCTTTTTGAAGCTTTTTTATTTGCATGTCCAATTCATTAATCTGCTCTTTCTCTATTTTTTTTCATGTAACTATTTAGAGATATAAATTTCCCCTAATCACTCTTTGACTGCTTCCCACAGATTTTGCTATGTTGTCTCATTATTGTCATTCTCTTGGATGAATTCGTTGATTATTTCTATGATTTGTTGTTTGACCCATTCATTCTTTAGAATTAGATTATTTGATTTCCAATTTGTTTTTAGTCTATTTTCCCTGGTCCTTTATGGAATGTAATTTTTTATTGCATCATGATCTGAAAAGGAAGCATTTACTATTTCTGCTTTACCATATTTGATTGTGAGTTTTTTATCCCCTAATACAGGGTCAATTTTTATGTACATGCAGTATACTGCTGAGAAAAAAATATATTCCATTCTATCTTTATTCAATTTTCTCCAGAACACAATCATATCTAAAGTTTCTAAGATTCTATTAATCTTCCCAATTTTTTTCTTATTTATTCTGTGGTTAGATTTATTTAATTCTGAAATGGAGAGGTTGAGATCTCCCATGAACATTGTTTACTGTCCATTTCTTCCTGTAAGTGGTTTAATTTCTCTAAGAATTTGGATGCTATATCACTTGGTGCATATACATTTAGTTTTGATACAACTTCATCATCTGTGGTATCCTTTAACAAGATGTAGTTTCCTTCCTTATCTCTTTTAATTAGATTTATTTTTGCTTTTGCTTGATCTGAGATCAGAATTGCTACCTCCACTTTTTTTTTTTTTTGCTTCACTTGAAACATAATAAATTCTGCTCCAGTCTTTTACCCTTACTCTATATATATCTCTCTGTTTCAAATAAGTTTCTTGTAAGCAGCATACTGTAAGATTCTGGTTTTTAATTCATTCAGTTATCTGCTTTCATTTTATGGGAGAGTTCTTTTAATTTACATTCACAGTTATGATTTTCAGCTGTATATTTCCCTCGATCCTATTTTATCTACTGTATATACTTTTGTTCTTTCTTTCCACCCTGTGTCTCCTTAGTAGTATTTTGTTTCTGACCCATTCTTCCCCCAACCTTCCCTCCCTTCTATCACTCTTCCTCTCATCTCCTACCCTTTTCTCTTAGTGTTTCTGCTCTCTTTTTTTTATCTAGCCCTTCCCTTTTCTTTCCTCTTTCTCCCCCTACTTCCATATAGGGTAAGATAAGTTTCTCTATCCAGCTAAGTGAATATGTTATTCCCTCTTTGAGCCAAAAGTGATGAGACGAAGCTTCAGACAATGCTCATTTCTTTCCCTTCTTTCCTTCTATTGTAATAAGTCTTTGGTGCCTCTTTGTGTGATCTAATTTATCCCCCCTTTTCTCTTCTCTCAATAGAAGCCTTTTTACATCCCTTAATGTTTTTTTTCTTTAGTATAATCACATCAGTCAATTTATACTCACATCCTCTGTCTATGTATGCTGCTTCTAACTGCCCTAATAAAAGATTCTCAAGAGTTATAAGTATCATTTTTTCCATCTAGGGATGTAAACAGTTTATCCTTTAAACAATATCATGTTTGTTTTTTCTTTCCTGTTTACCTTTCTAGGCTTCTCTTGAGTTCTTGTGTTTGAAGATCAAATTTTCTCTTTAGTTATGATTTTTTCAATAGAAATGATTGCAAGTCCCTTACTTCACTGAAGATCCATCTTCTCCCCTGAAAGATTACTCTCAATCTCAATGGGTAGTTGATTCTTAGTTGTAATCCCATGTCCTTTGCCTTCCATAATATGGTATGCCAAGCCCTCCAATCCCTGGAGAGCTGCTAGATCTTGGATAATCCTGACTGTGGCTCCTCAATACTTGAATTGTTTTTTTTTCTGGCAGCTTGCAGTATTTTTCCCTTGAAATATTAGTTCTAGAGTTTTGCAATAATGTTTCTTAGGGTTTTCCTTGTGGAATCTCTTCCCTGAGGTGATTGATGGATTCTTGCAATGACTATTTTATCCTCTGGTTCTAATACATCAAGGAAGTTTTCCTTGATGATCTCTTGAAGGATGCTATTCAGGCTCTGTCTTTTTGTTGTGGCCTAAAGGTAGAGTGATAATTTTTAAGTTGTCTCTCTTGAATCTATTTTCTAAGTCGACTATTTTACCAATGAGGTATTTTACATTTTTTTTCATTCTTTTTAGTTTGTTCAACTGATTCTTAATGTCTCACAGAGTCATTAGTTTCCATTTGCCTGGTTCTATTTTTTAATGTTTGATTTTCTTCAGTTAGCTTTTGTATCTTTTTTCCATTTGATTAATTCTACTTTTCAAGATGTTGTTTTCTTTGATGATTTTTTTTTCATTTGGCCAACTGTATTTTTTAAGGAATTATTTTCTTTAGTCAGTGTTTTTCACTTCTTTTTCCAAGCTATTGACTCTGTCTTGCATGCCTCTTGTTCATTTTCTCAATTTTTCTTCTACCTCTCTTATTTACATTTCAAAATCTTTTATAAGCACTTCCAAAAACTCTCTTTGGGCTTAAGACCAACTTGGATCACCCTTTGAGATTTCCCACTTGGACATTTTGTCCTCTTCTGAGTTAGTGTTTTGGCCTTCCTTGTCACCATGATAGCTTTCTATAGTTAATGTTCTTTTCTGTTTCTTACTCATTTTCTTTCTTTTTTGTCTGTTTGTGATTTTTAAGGTTGAGCTCTGCTCCTGAAGTACAGGAGACACTATCCCAAGCTTCATGCGTCACTCTGAGTCTTTGTGTTTGGTGTCTTGCTCATAGAACATGAAGCCCTACTTGTTCTCTTCAAGCAACAGCCTGGTTTCCAGAGCTGGCAATTTGTTTTCTATGCTGAGACTGCAGGCTACCCCACTGGTCTGATATGTTACTGAGCCAGGATTGAGGGTCTCAGTTACTCAACTGTTGAGATAAGGCCTTCTCACTGGCCTTCCCAGACACCATCGTAAGCTGGACTGAACACCCTTTTCATAATAATGAGGCTTTCTTGGAAGTTTTTCTAATCTACCGTGAACTGGAGAATGGTTTCATTCCATTAGACTCTGTTCATAGCCTTGTTTTCATGTATTTTTCAAGGGAAACTGACTACTCAAGCAGCTTCCTGACTTCATTCCACCATCTTGGCTCCCTTTTTCATAATTTTTATAAATGATAGCCAAAATTTTTCAAATTAAGACTCACTGTTTATTATAATAAACTAATATTATTATTATTGCCTGCTTCAAAACAAAGTATATATCCATTAAATATGTAAGTTTTCAAATATCTGTTACGTTCTTTTAAAAGCTCAATTGATAATCTAATCACATCCATATTTTTACAAGTTCTTTTTTTTAACAATATATCTAATAGAATGGCTGTCCAAACAGAACACTTATAAGAGAATTTAGAAACACATCATGCTATATCATATATTTTAAAATCTAGAATTCAAAAGCTTTGTTTTTCATTTTTAAAGCCCTTAAACCAAGATTTCATTTCTTAATGTATTCCACTGCAAAAATGTTTCCTTTTTTGCCAAGTCTCATGTGACCACTTGCTGAACATAGATCTGCACCTGTATGCAATTATCCTTCCATCCAAAGGCATTATTTACAAGTAGAACTAGCTCTCAATGTTTTCTAGAAAAGTCAAAGGAAAATTTACAGCAATCTCTCTATACTAACCATATTCACAAATTTAATGTGGCCTTATCCATTATTAAATTGATAATGTAGAAGTAGGGATAATACCAGAAAGTGTGCCTAAATGGAAAGGAGAAATTGGGTGCATCATAAAAGCATAAAGAAATGGAAATCATCAAAGTTTCAATCTATCCTGGGAGAATACATTCCATTACAGTATGGCCTCATATCAAGAAGAGAAAAGTTAAGCTTCATTTCCTATAGTTCTCTGGCATTTAGTGGGTCCCCAGTGTGCCTGAGATATTTCAATACCATGTTCTGAGTACTCTGATAGTGTGTTTTATTGATTTTTTTTGCTGCAAAGGGTGGGAAGAGTTATTTCTCTTTCCCATCAACTATATAAGGAAAAAATGAGGAATATGTGGCTAGATGGTAGATGGTGCAAAAAAAATCTCTATATTTTACTGAACTGCAAGCTCAGTTGGAATCAACAGGATGACATGGCAGTCCAAAGAGCTAATGTGATCATGAACTACATTAACAGAAGAATAGTGTCTAGTATGAAGGAAATTAAGATTCTAATGTACTCATGTAGTAAATGCATTCACTTCTGAGCATAACACTTTACAAAGGATATTGACAAGCTGGAACCTGTCCAAAGAAGTGCAAGAAGGATGTGATGTGGAGATGACTCAAAACATTCTCATATCAAGAATATTTAAAGGAATCAAGAATATTTTGCCAATGGAATATCATAGAAACAGAGAGAAATATAAGAGTTAGAAAGGCATATCAGAAATAAGACATATCTTACACAAATTCATGGATGCTCCCTGAAGGCCTTAGTCTAACTCTTCCTATGTATAAATAAGAAAACCAGGAAATCTAAGTGCATCAGAAGCATAATTTAAACATACAACTTCTGAATCCAGAGGCAGTGTTCTTCCTACTGTACTATGATGCCTTCCCAAGCAAGAATCCCCTCTGTAATATCTCAGCCTCTATCTCTCTACAATTGTATTTGTTGGGAAGTTTTTTTCTATTAAAATGTGCCTTTCTCCATTTTTTCCATTGCTTCTAGATGTGTTTTCTAGGATAAAGAGAAAGAAGTCTCATTTCAAACAGATATTTCTATGTTTATTTTTAATGATTTATTTCAATAAAAATAAGCAGTAGAAACCACTTCTTGTTAAAAAAAAATTGATGATGTTACAAGTCATAGAAAAGCCAACTTTTCCATGAAACCTCAACAAAAATATAACAAGGTTCACAGAACTTTGAAAAAGAAATATTAAAACAAAATAGAAATAAGTTCTTCCACTCATCCCAATATTTCACAAAAAGAGAGTGGAGGGGAGAGAAATTAAATTAGGGAAACTAGTTTCTAGCTAAAGTTAATAAGCAAGAGAGATAGGGGAAAGGATCAAGTTTAAAAAGAATTAAAGTAGGAGGATTAGCAGGGATAGGAAATAAGAGATATACACAAACACTACAAGGATCAGGAATAGAATTTACTAAAAGAAAAAGTTTGGCTACTAATCACTGATCTTAGACAAAGTCAAACTTAAAAGATTCAATCAAGTGAGAAATCAACATTATATATCAGGCATACTAACATTGTTTTAGATGCACGTTTATATAACGGTAAATGCATTGTGTATGTGTGTATATATACATATATGTTTATATATGTATGTGTGTGCATATAAGTGAGTATGTAGACATGTAGGTGTATATATGTGTGTATAAAGATATAAGTCTATGGTGGGTGGGTAGGTGGGTGTGAATATATAGGTGTATATATCTATGCTTAACTGTAGCCTACTTGGGGGAGCTGTAGGGGGATGAAAGGGGAAAAAAAGAATAGAGTAAAATGCAGAGAATAAAAGAATAACCTACAAGGAAGCAAAGATGAATATAATTTATTTTGATATTATATATGCTTTCTTGAAATGAAGTTTTATGTTATATATTTTAAATCCTTCCTGATGTTCTGCTTAGTGCATGACAATGTTTTGTTTAGTTTTGTTTTTTATTTTTCCTTTTCTGTCTTTCTTTTTCTATTCTATTTTTTTCTTATTTCATATTCAGTTCAATTTTTAAAAAATAAAAAAATTAAATAAAATAAATGAAGCTTAAAAAAAGAATAGCTCCAAGAGAGAACAAGAAGAAGGGAAGAAATGTAAACTCTCACAAGCAAACCCAAAACTAACAGAGGCTTTGAATAGAGTCATCATAATAACAATAATAAAGTACCTAAACCTAAAATCTGCCACTGGTCAGTTCAAACTGAATCAGGTAAGAAAGAGAACAAGACCCATCTAGGCACCCATTGGAGCAATGGAAGACACAAAAGGAGACAAAGCAAACTATCAGAAAGGCCAAGCTGAAGGCCAGAGGTCAGTATCATCTCCATCATCTCACGGGGCTGAATTAGGGCTGCAACAAGGAAGGAAGTCAATAGATTGAAGATCATGCAGAGAGGGAAACTGATGACTTTGTACAGTTCTGCTTGACCTAAATCCACCTTACTTGCACATCAAGATATCACCCTACAGATGTCATTGGTCCTCTTTGAGAATGAAAGAGGAGCAATGAGGAAGAACAGCAAACTGTTCAACAGTATTCCGGCCAGGAGACAGAATCCTGCTTCAAAATACTGATGCTCCTAGAAAACACAACATAGATAATCAATAGAGAATGATCCTCAAGGAATAGAGAAAATGGGTAGTCTAGAAGGGTAATCCTAGATAGCAATTGTATTCCTAACAAAATCATGTATCACTACCCCTTGCTATACTTTGTGGGAATTGCTAGGAGAATTAGGGTTAGGAATATAAGAGAATCAAGGAATCCAATCCTCGTAACAGTTGTTTCAGAGGAGGATTAATATGAAGCTAACCTGGGCCAAGGTTTTAATGGTAATATTATATAATAAGGACAATATTATATAATATTATAATATAATACTAATATTGTGGTATTACCACTAGGAAATGTGGAAATCTGACAAAATTGCCTTGACCCATTAAGAAACCTCCACCTGAGCAAAAGGAAATGATAAATCTAAAAGTAGTTAGATTTCTGTCTGTCACTCAACTGGAGATATTCAAGAGATGATGAAATGAGAGACTCAACTGAAAGCATATTAAGATACTCCCAACTAAGAATAAAATAAAAATCTTATCAAGCTATATCAATGTCAAGATGAATCCACCATTCACACAAAATTATATAAATGGAACTACTTACAGAGGAAAAATCATTTCCTAAGGGATACCCAGTTTTCATTTAGTGCTGACTTTGGAATGAGGCAATGGACTAGAGAAGAGCTTTAGAATGGCTGGGTAGGCTCTAATAAAGAAAATCTTCCATGAAGGTGATAGGAAGGCATGCTTCAAAAGCTTCTCAGGCAGCAATGCAGTTGTGTTTGGAACTTTTAAATGCAAATGATTTGGTTTCTTGAGCCTATATAGCAGATCAGGGAAGCTCTATCCCCATGCAGTAGGCAGTCTCTTTTCCATACTATCATATGTTCAGGCAGGAACTTTTCTCTTATTTCCCTTTTACTGTTCGACTATTATCTCCTATCAAGTTGTATGAAGAAAATTTTAAATTATCATATCCCCCCTCTCCTGGTCTATTTTTCTTTCTCAAATTATGCTAGTTATTTTTTTTACTCTGACTTCTATCCTTTCTAGATACAAGAAAATTATCTAGAATACCATCTGTCATCCTGAAATAGTCAATCTGGGAGCTATTTTTACCAGGCAATTATCAAACAAATTGAGCCACTGGAAAGTCACAGCTGTTACTCTGTTACCTCAATACAAACATGATAGAGTACATGCTGATGTTGTCTTTTTTTTTTTTTTTTTTTTTTTTTTTTTTTTTTTTTTTTTTTTTTTTTTTTTTTTTTTTTTTTTTTGTCTGATATAGACTAAGGCTATGCTGACTTTGCAATCCACTATCAAGTATACAAGTCAAAAGGTGTATGCTATAACTAAGTCATCAGGGCACATTAAAGAGTTCTTATAGTTTTGATTGTGTGGTAATTGTTTAGTTTAAGTTCAGAAGGTAAATTCAGAGAATTAAAGATTTCTAGTTTTACCCCTTGCAAACCTTTGGATAAGAATATGACCTAAATAGTTAATAATATCTCTTGGTTTACTGAAGAAATGTAAGCCATCTCTTAGCTCTAAAGTAAATTGTTGTAAAATTGTATCCCATTTTCTCACTGACATTCAGTTCCAAACTAATCTTCTACCAAACCCCACTGAAAGCCTTTATTATGCACAGAAATTTTGATGTTGTTGTACATATCTTGGGATTTTTTTTGGTAAAACTGTTGGAATATTTTGTCATTTCTTTCTCCACTTCATTTTGCAGAAGAGCTAGGGAACCAGTATATACCAGGGAGGACCTCAGATACCAGCAGGCTGGACGTTCTTTTATCCAACCTATGAAAAGTGTATCAGATGAAATGTAAATTACACAAAAGACCATTCCAAATACCTAATTGTTTATGAACCCTTTTATCAAGGCCCTGGTTTCACCCAAGCAGAAATTCTCCCTCTGAAGTTTCTAGGGAAGCAGAAACATGTTAAAAGGCTGTCTTCTTTTATATGTATTTTGTGTCGTTATTTCCTCTTTTTCTCTGGAATCTCTGAAACCCCACATGTCTTTCTCTGAAGAATTTCTTACACCAATTCTACCCCTCAAGTAAAAATGTAGTCTTGTCTCAGGGTTTTCTCTGCCAATTAGTAGTCTTATCTCCCCCTATAAACAGCACAAAACAGAGACTGGCCCTCCTCTACCTCTCTGGAGTAGGAGTCAGAGTTACTCCAATTCAATCTGAACCATCCTTTATACAAATGGGCTAAAAATTATTGAGTTCGCCCAATAATAGGAAAAGCAACTGGAGAAGAGAAGGAAAATAAAAAATGAAAGAAACACAGAACGCCACAGAACCAACTATAGAAAAAAAAAAAAAGGAGGATTAGTTCTTTAGGTAAAAGATCCTGGAAATCCATAAACAATTTTTCTTCTGTGAAAATTATAAACCAAAATTATCTAGTGCAAAAGAGAATTTTCAGGCTTCCCAGATACCAAAGAACAAATATAAGAAAATCTGTAATGTTTCAAAAGAGAAATAAAAAACTTTAGGAGAAATCAGAGCCCTCAAATCTTAATTAAAAACACACACAATAATCCCTCTAAAGAAAGAATATCTAAAACAAAGAATAATCTATTTGTCAGCATAAAAATATTGCTGTGAGGAAAAATTGGCAGAAGCAAAAGTCAACAATTTTAAAATAATACATGAATTCCATATATGTCAAAGTAAATGACCTTGAGGATAAGATGTGCAAAGATCACTGAATAATTATAGATCTTCCTAAAAGACATTTAAAAATGGAAAAATTACAAATACTATGCTGTAGGACAGTGGTTCTCGTTTAATAGCTCATGAGTTCCTTGCAGATTCTTGACAAAGGGCCAATTCACATTATACTTCCTTAGGAGTGCCTCAAGTATTAAGTAATTGCCTGTTTATGCTATATATATGTGTATATATATACACATATATTTTTCTCTGTGACAATAAACATTTGTATACCTGAAATATTCTGCAGCAGTTCAAAACTAACATAATCATATGCACAGTGATGTTGGTGTTTGTGCAATAATCATATCAAATGAACTGCTTCTGACTAGAAATTCTTATAGTTTCTCAACCTGTCATCAAACTGTTGTCAAACTGCCACATGGTTGAATGCAAACTGATTCCCAATGGAAGTTCAGGTATATGAACACAACTTCAGTTTCTGGATACTGCACCAGAATAAATCCCTCATTCCCCTCTGTCATTCTAAGATCATGCCTCATCAGCTGTGTAAACACAGGATCAAGATATTATGAATATTTGCATTCTTTCCATACATAATCAGGATGCTTAAAAATGATGATTGCTGTTCATGTGTATTACAAGCCATCTCAAAACTGTCACAGAACCTCACAAACATTCTACAAAACAAACTTCATACCACATAAGACCTTTGATTTTAGGAATATCACTTTGCTACAGTTGTGAAAGATGGATTTGAATGAAAAAAGGTATGAAGGCAATCATAATAACAAAGAGCCTCCAATTCATGCTATATTAGATTCATTTGAATGAAATGAGAAGTCTTAAACTGGAGAAGAGAAATTTTAGGGACTTCCTGATCTAAAAATCAATTGTTAAATCTTCAGTATGAATTAGTAATTGCCATAAATAGGGATTATCTAGATTTTTTAAAAGTACAAAGTAAGTTTAAAAGTGAGAGGGGGTGTTTCTGGAGAATCTGGTTGCTAAAATTTACTACCATACCTCTGTATTGCTTTATAAACATTGCTTGAGCTCAGTCAGCAGTAGTGTAATAAAAGGTTTAAGGGATGCAGATATGAGGCCTGGTTACTAAAGGCTAATAAAATAATAATAAAGTAGCCTTTATATAGTACTTTAAAGTTTGCAAAGTGCTTTATATCTATTATGTTATTTTGAGCCTCATAATAACCCTGCTTAAGGAAGACATGCTATCTGTGTTCAAGTTTTTGAAGGGATATAACATGAAATAACAACTGATTCTACTTTGGCCCAGAGTGCAGAAATATAAGTAATATATAGAAATGGCAAAGAAAAGAATTGGGGGTTCATATAATAAAAAATTTTCTAACAATTAGACCTATTCAAAATGATAATGAGCTGTCTCCAGAAAAAGGGTCAGAAGAATGTTGTATTCAGTAACAGCAAAATTATGTGATCATCAACTATGGTAGACTTAGCTCTTCTCAGCAATGTGGTGATCTAAGAAAATTCCAATAGACTTGAGATGGAAAATGCCATCCATATCCAGAGAGAGAATTATAGAGACTGAATGTGAAGGGAAGCACAGTATTTTCATCTTTTTTCCTTTGCTTGCTTGCTTTTTCTTTCTTGTGTTTTTTTCCCTTTTAGTCTGATTTTTCTTGTGCAACATAAATATGGAAATAGGTATGTATATAATTTAGATCATTTGTTGTCTTGGGGAAGTAAGATACAAGAGAAAAAGGGAAAAATTTTTACAAAATTTTATGAAAATGAATGCTGAAAACTAGCTTTACATATATTGGGAAAAATAAAATATTATTGAGAAAAAAAAAAGAAGTAGGAGGTTTCCTTGCACTGGAGGTCTTCAAGAAAATGTCTAATAATCACTTGAAAGGTAGGTTGTGGAAAGAATTCTTGTGCAGGCGTGGTTACACTAGATGACTTCTATTGTCCTTTCCAACTCTTACATTCAGCAATTCATATTCTCCATAGTTTAAAAAAAAACAATTAACAATAAATGAGCCATCGTGTTCACATTCACTCTTCCAGTGCCTTGAACACCACTTCACCTGATGTCAAATAGCCAAATAAAAACATGTCAGTATTCTTTTTACCAACTCTTCATGTATTTTGGATTGTAATTCCCTCTTGGTCATTTTTATTCAGTCCTCTAAGTCTGAATATTTTGTTTCCCTTAGAAGAAAAAAACAGACATAAAATATGAACTGGATAAAACTACTATCTTTTTTGTCAGTTATCTTCATCTCAGCCTCCCTTAGTGGTGATCCTATCCTTCTTTGATCATTTTATCTCTAAAAAGCTCACTAAATAAATACAAAAGGTTTTTTGTTGTCCTTAGCAGCCTCATTTTTTCTGAGTTTTAGTATGCTTCCAGATTTATTCTCACAGCATTATCAGTCTTTTATATTTGTACTCAAAATACCTGCCTTTCCATTTTCTTTACTTCCATGTTCCTTTTAAAATCAAAACTGATCAACAAATGAAAATTCTTTGACATTCCCAGATTATCTACTTAGGAACTCCTTGTCATCAGAATTTTATTCTTCAGAATGAAATACCCACAACATTTGGGTAGCTACATATACCTAATTCTAAGGACAAAGGATCCTATTTTAAGGTCAAAATATTCTACTTAACCTTTCTTTGAATTCTTTTAAATCCATTCTACTAAAATCATGTGTGTCTATACGCTATTGTTTAATATCTGGTTCTCCAAAAATAAAAATGTATCTATGACAAATTTTTAAGTTTAATCTACATTATTATCATTTTCTCTATCATTTTTTAAGTCTAGATAATAAACACAGCAATATCCCTGATTTGGAGCATTTGTTGATTTCCAAGATGCAAAGGCTCACACTAAAAATTTAACTATTATGTATCAGAGAACTACTTATTACAAGCTGGTTCTAGTGTATCCCTGTTAGGCTATTTCCCCATTGATACATTATGTTCTCCATTGATACATTATAACCCCTTTGATAGAGTCATTATTTCCTCTCAATGTTCCCATAATTTATATTTCATCATATGCTTTTTTTCTCATTTCCAAGGCTCATTCTGGATTAGCTTCTACTTCTCAAACTCTTTGCCACATCTGAGAGGTAGGATAAACATGCCTTGTCAATGCAATTAATTTTTAAATCAACAGTATCTTTCCCTGTTAACAAAAGAAAGCTGCTTTCTTAGATCTCAAAATGAGTCTCACTGAGGCCCATTTATTGTTCTGGCCAGAGCTGAACAAGAGATTTATTTTTTCCCTTTATCACAAACATCAAGAAGATAATCAGCACCAGTTGAAATTATACTATTGACAAGGATGGTTAAGAAAGCAGGCACTTAACAGTAAGTCTAATGAAGAAAGTACCTAAGTGTGAAGAATTACAGCACATTTTTTTTAAATTAGATGTACTACAAAGTCCATAAAACAGATGAAGTCTGTGCTCATGAGGAATTTAAAACCTAAGACAATACACAAGCACTTAGGGAAAAATGGGAATCAATAGTGATTTAGAGCATTTTTTCCACATAATTATAGATGACTTTAATTTTGTCATCTGAAAATTGTCTGTTCATATCCTTTGGCCCTTAATTGATCCTCACACTTTGTTAAATCCTAATGACAAAATGCAATATTATTAGGAGATGGGGTATAGGTTAGAGAAGGGAATGTATACATGAACCAATTCTTTATGTTTGTTGAGTGTTTCCTATGTTATAGATAAATAGACTTCTTTTGTTGTCAGATGCTTTATACTGTCTCACTTTGTTTTATGTTTGAATCTGAATTATTAGCATATAAACTCTGAGATAACCTCTCAGATTGGCTAAGATGATAGAAAAAGATAATGATAAATGTTGGAGGGAATGTGGGAAACCTGGGACACTAATGCATTGTTGGTGAAGTTGTGAAATAATCCAACCATTCTGGAGAACAATCTAAAACTACGCTCATAGGGCTCTAAAACTGTGCATAACCTTTGACCCAGCAGTGCCATTGCTGGGTCTATATGTCAAGGAAATCATAAAGGCAGGAAAAGGACACACGTGTGCAAAATGTTTGCAGCAGCTCTTTTTTATGATAGCAAAGAATTGTAAATTAGTAGATGCCCATCAATTGGGGAATTGCTGAACAAGTTGTGATATATGAAGATAATGGAATATTATTGTTCTGTAAAAAATGATGAACAAGCTTATTTTAGAAAGACCTGGAAAGATTTACGTGAACTGATGCCGAGAGAAACAAGCAGAACCAGGAATACATTGTACACGTTAATAGCAAGAATGTGTGATGATCATCTATCAAAGATTTGGTTCTTCTTGGTGGTTCAGTAATTTAAAGCAATCCCAATAGACTTTGGACAGAAAATGTCATCTGCATCCAGAAAAAGAAAGAGACAATGTAAATCAACACATACTATGTTCCCATTTTTCCCGGGTTTTTTTATATCTCTCTCATGGTTTTTCCCTTTTGTCTGAGTTTTCTCTCCCAACATGATTCATAAAGCAATGTATGTTAAAAATGAAGAAAAAAGAAAAGAAAAAAAAAGAAATTGTGGAGATTCAAATAATAATGTCAAGTTTAAGGGGCACTAATTTTTCATAGATTGGTCTTTTTTATAACCACAGGTAAGCAGAAAGTTGAGTCAACAAAACTCAGGCCTTTTAACCTCCTAGACCAATTAAGTGATGAGGAAATATGCCTTCCCTTTTATAAGGAAAAAAAAATTAACTTCACTTATATGTGTATATTGTTCCTATTATACTTTCAAACTGAGCTATAATAAGCAACAGAAAGGAAAAATAAAGAAGGCCCTTGCCTCTTAGTGACAGTCAGCTAGTCACAGCTTCTCTCAGTAATTCACCTTTTATATCTCTCCACTGCATTTGTACAATGACACATAAAAGTTAGAAATGAGATGGTTATGAATGAGAAGTGGTAATGTTTAAAAAACAAAATGACCCAAGACACAATAGTCAATAACCAAGATAATCTAATGTTTGATAAACCCAAAGACTCCAGCTTCTGGGTTAAGAAATCACTATTTGACAAAAATTGCTGGGAAAATTGAAAAATAGTATGGTAGAAGCTAGGCATTGACCAACAGCCTTTACTGAGATAAGGTCAAAATGGCTTCATGATTTAGACTTAAAGGGTAATACTATAAACAAATTAGGAGAACAAGGGATAATCTATCTCTCAGATCTGTGAAGTAGAAAGGAATTTTGGCCAAAGAATAACTAGAGAACTATGAAATACAAAAAATCAATACAGCCAAGATTAGAAAGGAAGCAGAAAATTGGGGGGGAAGGGGAAATTTTACATCCAACAGTTTTGATAAAGGCCTCGTTTCTAAAATATATAGAGAATTGATTCAAACTTGTAAGAATACAAATCATTCCCAAATAATAAATGGTCAAAGGATACGAACAGACAATTTTCAGATGATGAAAATAAAGTCATTTCTAGTCATATGAAAAAAAAATGCTTTAAATCACTATGGATCAGAGAAATGCAAATGAAGGCAACTCTTAGGTACCACTACACATCTCTCAGACTAGCTAAGATGACAGGAAATGATCATGACAAATGTTGAGGGGATGTGGGAAAACTGGAACACTAATATATAGTGTGCTTTTTAGAGTCTCTAAGTTGGGGTGACAAAACGTACCGTTGCTTTCTAGAGCCTCCACACTGGGATGCCAAAATATACCATCCAGACTAGCTCTCTGGAGGACCTTGGGACTAGACTGAGTCTTTGGTCTTGGTAAAGGAGTGATAAAGTCAGGAGATTCACAAGGATGGTCAAAGATGAAGTTCATTTATTTCAAGTCCTCTCATCCGTTAAATACCTTAGTATGATTACATCACTACAGCACACTGAGCATGTGCCAACTGTAGAACCATTACATTGTGCAAGTGCTAACTATAAGCACTCTGCTATTGATATGTAAACGCCTCTCTTTACTATAAGTATTATTTGCTTCAAGTAGCACACAGGAGGTCACATCCTCCCTGACTTCTCAGGAAGGGAGGTAGGCACCAAAGGGAAATGGGGAGCCAAACCAGACATTGTCAGCAGGTTCCCTCTGGGGTGAAGGGTCTTATACATTACCCAGAGCTCCCCCACTATTTGCTGCTATCTACATTAATACATTGTTAGTAGAGTTGTGAACTGATTTGAACATTCTAGAGAGCAATTTGGAACTATGAAAAGTAGTTTACTACTTTTCAAACTGCATATCCTTTGATTCAGCAGAGTCTCTACTGGGTCTGTATCCTAAAGAGATCATAAAAAGGGGAAAAGAATCCACATGTGAAAAAAATATATAGTAGCAAGGAACTGGAAACTAAGTAGATGTCCACCAGTTGGAGAATAGCTAAAATTATAGTATATGAATGTTATGGAATATTATTGTTCTATAAGAAACAATCAGCAGGATGATTCAGAAAAGCTTGAAGAGACTTAAATGAAGTGATGCTAAATAAAGTGAGTAGAACCAAGAAAACATTGTACATAGCAAACAAGAAGATTATGTGATGATCAACTCTGATGTATGTGGTTCTTTTGAAAGATGAGATGATTCTGGCTAATTCCAATATAGACTTGTGAGGGAGAAAGCCCTCTGCATCCAAAATGAGCACTATGATTGCTGAATGTGAATCACAACATAATATTTTTAACTTTTTTTTGTAATTGTTTCCTTGCTTTTTTTCTCATTTTTTTCCCTCGATTTTTTTCTTGTGTGGCATGACAAATGTGGAAATATTTTTAGAAGAATTGCACATGTTTAACATATATTGGATTGCTTGCTGTCTAGGAGAGGAGATGTTGGGGAAAGGGAGGGAGAAAATTTGAGAACACAAGGGTTTTCAGGAGTGAATGTTGAAAGCTGTCTTTGCATGTGTTTTGAAAATAAAATATTATTTTTAAAAGAGAGAAAAAAGAAAACAAAATGACTGTGTTTACCCAGTTTATTATCTCTCATATCATTTCTGCTTTCCTTCTCTCTTAGGATAGGGCTAGCTTATCAGTAAGAATCTGATCTCCAGCAGTACAAGTTTAAAGCAGATGATATTCAGAAAGAATGCTATATGTGCATTACATGCCTCTGAGGATTATCCAAGAAAAGCGTTTGGATTTCTTAAAGTATTATGCAATTATAAGTTATTCTTAATGTAATCATAATTGAGGTCTGTTGACTCCAGAG
Organism: Sarcophilus harrisii; assembly: GCF_902635505.1. NCBI lineage: Eukaryota > Metazoa > Chordata > Mammalia > Dasyuromorphia > Dasyuridae > Sarcophilus > Sarcophilus harrisii. The sequence continues at coordinate 319,011,366 of NC_045427.1, read as the reverse complement.
ATAAAATCTGGAGGAAGTAGATTAGTCTGAAAATGATGATGGGGATAGAGAAAAGGGTTAAGAACGATGTAGGCCTACCCCCATCTAAATTTATATGAAGATCAGAGAAGATTTTTAAGATTTATGTACCTTATCACCTTTTCTTTAAAATTCTAAATAGTGGGCAGCTAGGTGGTGCAGGGGATAGGGCGCCAGCTCTGAAGTCAGGAGGACCTGAGTTCAAATATGATCTCCAACACTTAACACTTTTTAGCTGTATGACCCTGTGCAAGTCACTTAATCCCAATTGCCTCAGGAAAAAAAAATTCTAAATAGCTGAAGATTTTCATTTAATAGCGAAAAGGAAAAAATCTAATTAAGAGATTATTGATGTTTTCAAAAATGGCATGGGGAAAAGTGGAAATCTAGATCCCTATCTTCTAAAGCTTAAGAAAGATTGCTTTTAGACATAAATTCTATGATTTAATAACTATTTAAATAACTATGCACAAATAAATAAACAATAACACACATATGTACATCGAAGTTTAAAACCATTAGCAAATCCTATTAATTTGGTAGGTGTTATTAATGAATCCTCTATTCAGGATTCATTTGGCTTACAAGAATATTTGTGTATCACAATGTCTATGAGGGTGGGCTGGAGGAAAAAATAATACTGAAATCCCTAGGAATAACAGTCCAATCCAAAAGAGGATTCAAACATTGTCTGTCCTTAAGTAGCTTAGGGGGAGGAGAGAAAAAAAGAAGAAAGGCAAAAGTATTTGGAATATAAACATAAGCCAAGACAAAATCATTTTTATCATTTTTTTAAATCCTCTTAAGGGAGAGAATACTATATCACCAACAATTGGAGAGATTCAGTTAAGAATTTGTATAGGAGACAGGAACTTAGCTTTGGCAAATGCCCGGAGATATGAGATAGAATGCTGATTTAGAGGACCAGGCAATGTAGTTCTTCCTTCAAATTGTCCATGGCTGATCACAATGCAGGAATAATTTTCTGACAAGCCTCCACAAGTCCAAAAATGTGCTGGTAAATGTTTAATAGTCATCTTGGATGGGAAGGGAAAGGAAACATTTCTTTAAGTTTAAACAGTCAACAAAACAACAAATGAAGCCCTGACTTATAGTGTTTGCTGATTTTTTGAAGGATAAATGCTCACCCTGAAATTTTAACAATCAGCTCTTGAGCTGGCTCCATCACACCTCTGTTTGAATCCAATTTTACCTGAGGAGACTGCACAGCTTATAGCATCAAAGACTATTTCCAAAGTCTGTTTTATCTGTATATAAACAACTTTTTGCCATTTTCCATTTTCTTTGGTTTCATTTATGAGAACTCTAGAAGGATCCAGCCTGAGCATTAAGATTTACCTAAAATGTTTGTTAGAGATAGTTCATGAAAAACTTGAATCAGTGACTCAGAAACCATATGGAAAGCTGAAACCCATGTAGGAAATGATGATTTAGTGTGTCACTTTTTTCTCTTCAAAATGAAATTGTAAGAAGGTAGTTGAAAGGATGCTAGATTTAGAGTCAAAGGACCTGATTTCAAATTCCAACTGCTACCTACTTACGATCTATATAATCTTGGACAAATCACAACCCTCTCTGGTTCTCAGTTTCTCATCTAGAGGGTTAGTTTTAGATAACTTCTAATGTTCTTTCAATCCTAAAATCTATGGCATATGCAGGTCCTGTTGAAAGCTAAACAAGACACTGAAATCTGTCCCCTTTGGTGATTGTCTTCCTTCATTTTCAATTTTTTTTCTCAAATTCTTGATAACGATTTCTACTAGAAACTACCTTTTCTTTGAAACAATTTCCCCCTTCATTGTTTCTTTTTTCATAAATTTCTGTGTCATTGTCCTATGTCTGGCATTTAAAGTTTTCACAACTTAAACCTAATCTACCTGTCCAACTTATTACACAGCATTTCTCTTCAGTCTTATCCAATAAGCTTTCTTGTTATTCCTCATACTCAATATTCCATCTGTTCCCTGAATCTTCTTACTAGTTATCCTTAGTATCTATTTATAATATGGAATCTCTGGTCACCTTTATGATTCAACTCAAGCCTAGTAACAAGAAGCTTTTCCTTAATCTCTCCATATTCTCTTCAAAAGTGGAGAAATCTTGCGTCTATCTCTTTTTTAAAATTTTATTTTATTTTAATTTGTGCAATAAAATAAGCATTTTGAATATACCTAGACATGTTTTCTCTCCCATGAAATATAAGCTCCCTGAAGCCAAAGACTGATTCATTTCTGTTTTTGTATCCTGAGAAGCACCTATTACAGTGTTTAGCATCTGGAGAGGGATAGGGACCGGACCTATGATTTCATTGGTAAAGGAGATTCCTTCTCCCTACACAGATTGGCATCTTTGCTATAATTTCTAGTCTTAGGGAGTTGCCTAAAAAATTCTCTGGCACATAGTAGGTGATTAATAAGTGTTTGGAGAATGATTCATTGTCCCTTTCACTGGCTCCTTGGGTTCTGCATTCTAATCTAGGTGTTATAGTAGTTGCCCCAGAGATTCTGTGTTCCAGTAGTTGTCCTATAAATTCTTCAATCACTGCTGTTCACACCTTAGTCATAGGGCTTACATCCTACTGAAGCCAATATAATCTTTGGAAAGAAGTGAGAGTGATAGTAACTGGCCAACTCCAAGATAGGCCACATGCCATTACCACCTGCTAGTCTCCATCATATCCCTGGACCAACCCCCTCCATAATTGTCCTATAGATCACTGAACTTGGAGTCTGGAGTCAGGAAAAACCAAATCTGGCCTTAGACACTTACTAGCTATGTGACTTTAGTACAAATCACTTAACTCCTATCTGCCTCAGTTTCCTCACCTGTAAAATGGGGATAATAAAAGAACCTACCTCTCAGAGCTTTTGTAAGGATCAATAAAGCACATGGTAAGCACTATAGAAATGAGAGTTATTATTATTACTTGTTGGTCTAGTCCATGATTGCCACTCCTGCTGCCTTAGCCCCTTCCTTAACTTCTATCTGTCTTTGCTACCACACAGACCTTTGAGAGAAGGGCGGAATAAGTCATGTCCTCCAACAACAAACTGCTCTAAGAGGGACAGGGCCCTGGCCTGTCTTACATCCTCTACTGATCATCTCATACACTCCCTGGTATACAAAGCTCCCATGTTAGAGATATATTGTTCTAGAGACCAATTTCGATAGAATGGCAGAATCAGAAGTCAAATTATAAAAATAGAAAAGGAGAAAATAAAGAAAGTCTTTTAAACTTTCTCTAGGACTTTGGCTGCAAAAGGAAGAAAAGAAAAGAAAAATCACAGCCAAAGGCAGGGGTGTCAAAATCAAATTTAGGTTATTTAACTAACCAAGCAATCTGGGCATGCTTTGTAGGCTTCAGAAAAGGTGTCAGAGCATAAAGGAGAGATTGAAAATGTGAGACAGAGAGAGACAGAGAGATAGAGAAAAGAGAAAGAGAAAGAGAGAGAGAGAGAGAGAAAGAGAGAGAGAGAGAGAGAGAGAGAGAGAGAGAGAGAAGGATTAAACGTATCCAAAGATACTTTATAAAAGAAAGTGGATCCTTTCTTCCATCTGTATTGTTTTCAAGATCTTATTTTATACATTCCTTCCCATACTTTTGCTCTGAGTCCTACAATATTCTTCTACTGGATCTATTCTCTGGACTATTGCCTCTGTGGGCTTAAAAGTCTCATGGCAAAACAACCTATCTTCCTGAACAGCATCGTTTCCCTCAGGTTTTATTTATTCACTCCAAGCCTATTAATAAATGGCACTTGCTTATTTCTTTCCTCCATAAAGAGTCTCAGAAACAGATGCCTCTGGAGGAAAGTGAGATTGATAAAAGTAATCATTGAGCAAAAATAGCTGCTCCAATTGGTACCCAACTGGCCAAGTCCAGTGCTCTTTCCCTTCCTCCTTCCTTCTTGTCTTCCTTCCTTCCCTTCTTTCCTCCTTCCTTCTTTCTCTCACTTTCTCTTTCTCCATCCCTTTTTCCTTCCTTCAGCCCCTCCCTCTCTCCCTTCCTTCTTCTCTCCCTCTTTTTCCCCCCTCTCTTCCTCCTTTTCTTCCTTCCTCCTCATAGGGAACCATATACTTATTTGTGAGTGCTCTGATTAAAGTAATAAACATTTCTTGAAACAAAGCTCTGGGAAACGAGGCTTAGATAAAGCCCACTGGAATTCAAATAAAGTTACTTGATTATGCCTTAAAACCAAATTATTCTGCCCCTCATTGATTGGCCAATAATAAATCTCAGCTTTGTATGGGTTTTGATAACTCAGAATGAGTGTAAATTGCAATTGTTTTAGTTCTAGCCAGATATCTTGAGGTCTTCTTCTCAAGGACTATACTTTTTGGTTTGTTTGTTTTTGACTAAGTAAAAGAAACCATTACTTTTTGTATCTGATCTAAGGTAGAGACTTCTGAGTTCCTATTAGTATGATCATCCACAATCAGACAATCTTGAGCCCAACATACTGATGTAATTTTGGTCCTTTTGAAGAACAATATATACATATATAATATTTATTTATATTTATATCTGTGCATTATATGTATGTTTGTGCATATATATTATATATATATATACATATATATCTTACATATGTGGAAATAAAGAGGTTGTCTTTGATATCACAATCTTGGTCAATACAAAACAAGATTTTTTGAGTACCAGGAGAATATTCCTTTTGATTAGATAGTATTAGCACTTTTCCAAATTCTCTTTTCTCATCAGGAAAAATTAGCACATAAAAATACATGCCAAGATGTAATGTGACATGAAAGAAAATCACAATATGGGTTAAAAAGAAATGAACCTTTGACATGTTCACTTAGTTAAATCATTTTATCTCCCTAAAGGTGACCTGACCTGTTATTTCTTTCTTCTTGGGAATTTTTTGAGATGTCTTCAGCAATTTGCATGGTCTTGTCTAAATTCCAACAGAGAAATGTAGAAAATAGAAAGGCAGAGAGAAAGGGAGTAGAAATACCTCTCTAGCTTAACCAGCAGGGATCATAAAGCTTAGGAACCAATCAGTCAGTAAATAAGCAGTTGTTAAGCTTCTACCACATGCCAGGCATTCATATAAGCACTGGGGATACGAAAAGGCAGCAAAAGTCCCTGCTTTCAAGGAATTCACAAGCTAATGGGGAGACAAGATGCACATAATTATGTATAAAGAAGCTATCTCAGGACAAAGAAAATATAAGCAACAAAGGGAAGGCACTAAAATTAAGAGGTGTTTCCAGTAGAAAATTGGATTTATTGGGAATGAAAGGAAGCTAGGGAAGCCATGAGGAACAGAAGAATAGGGAGAACATTCCAGATAGTGAGAAAAGTCAAAGAAAATGCCCAGAGCTGTGAGATGAAATGTCTTTGTTAAACAACAGCAAGGAAGCCAGTGTGTCACTGGATAGAAATGTGTAAGTAAGGTATAAAAAGAGCAAAGGTGAGATGGTGCAATGTGGTCTAGAGCTCTAAACGCTAAACAGAGGATTTTCCATCTAATCCTAGAGGTGATAGAGAACTACTAGAGTTTATTGAGTATGGAAGGTGATGTAGAACAGAAATCTTTAATCAGTAACTCTAATCCATCTGGTCTCCTTGAAGAAATAAACCAACTTCTGACACAGTCTTGATTAGCATATCTTTAAACAGATAAATGCCAGATAAAATGGCTGGTCAAAAGTAAACTCCACCAGGTCCCTCCCCCATCTCCTTTCCAATCCCTCCTTTTACTCCCTTAAACTTCAGCTTCACTTTAAACTTATTGATTAATCATATTATGATTCTTCCTTGCCTGATCATATTTGTTTAAGTCCGTGAGCTATTTCACATAATAAATGGCAAACCTTTGTCCTGTAATAAATATCTCTCATAATTGTTTCATGAATCTTGAACCACTATTCTAGAATTACTACTTCAAAATTGCTCTCCCACCCAACAATTTGGTAATTTTTTTTAAGTTACCATTTCAAGAATGACATGGTTGTAACTGTGCTTAAGGAAAATTACTTTAGCAGCTAAGTGGAAAATGGGGCTGATAGTGGGAAGAAATTACTGAGCAGGCTATTGCAACAATGCCAAATGGGAGATAATAAGGATGGAGACTAAGGTGGAGTCAATGTCAGAGGAAAAAGAGCATATTGTACAGCAAAGGTGAAATCCATAGGTTTGGGGAACAGATCAGATTAAAGGAGTGAGATAGAGCTTGAGGACTGATGATATCTAAAATGTGAACCATTGCTGGAATCCTTGACAATAATAGGGAAAATCTGAAGGGATTTCTGGGAGGAATTTGAAGAGAAAAGAGTTCAATTTTAGACATATTTGGTTTAAGATGGTTATTGGACATATCATCTACAAGAAGCATATTTGAAAAATAGACACAAAATTAAATAAGAGGTTGGAACAAAATGTATTTTGCTTCAGGCAAATTTTAAAAAGCAGGAGTAGCAATCATGATGTCAGACAAAGCAACAGCAAAAGAACAATTAATAATAATAGCTAGGATTTATAGAGAGACCTAAGGTTTATAAAGTGATTTGAAAATATCAATTCATTTTATTTTCACTATAACCATGGAAGATAATTGATTTTATTAACCATATTTTACAAACACGAGAACAGAGGAAGATAGGAAGTGATTTGCCCAAGATCACATGTCTAGTAATAAAAATTGTCATTGATATAAGAAGTAAGAAAGGAAACTATATTATTATTCCAGGCACCATAGGTCATGAAATACGATGAATAATTTATATTAATATAGTCACTGAAAGAACAAAAATAACAAGAATAAGTAGACCATGCCTTAATATGGTAAATATATAAAAGCTAGCATTAGTATTATCTTTACTAGAAGACAGTAGAGCCTAGAGACTTTTAACCTAAGATATACTTAAATTATTATATATCTTTAAAAGATACATTTCAATAACGATTCATTGTTTTATAACCTTACATTTCTGTTCTTTTATATGAAAATCTTCATATATTTGTCATGTTTTAATTTTTTTAAATAAGATAAACAGACAAAGGTGACTTTGGAAATAAACACCCATAAAGAAAGCTATTTCGTTAGTGATATATAAGAATGTTGATGACTTATGTGGGTTTATTTTATAACCAGCAACTTTGCTAAAGTTGTGGATTATTTCTAATAACTTTTTAGCAGAATCTCTGGGGTTCTCTAAGTATACCATCATGTCATCGGCAAAGAGTGATAATTTGGTTTCCTCATTGCCTATTCTTATTCCTTTAATCTCTTTCTCAGCTCTTATTGCTATAGCTATTGGATAGGGCAAGCAAATATAATAAAGATGACAATATTACCTAAACTAATCTATTTATTTAGCGCTATACCAATCAGACTCCCAAAAAACTATTTTAATGACCTAGAAAAAATAACAACAAAGTTCATATGGAAAAACAAAAGGTCAAGAATTTCAAGGGAATTAATGAAAAAAAAATCAAATGATGGTGGCTTAGCTGTACCAGATCTAAAATTATACTATAGAGCAGCAGTTACCAAAACTATTTGGTATTGGCTAAGGAATAGATTAGTTGATCAGTGGAATAGATTAGGTTCAAGGGATAAAACAGTCAACAAATATAGCAACCTAGTCTTTGACAAACCCAAAGATCCCAGCTTTTGGGATAAGAACTTACTGTTTGATAAAAATTGCTGGGAAAATTGGAAACTAATATGGCAGAAACTAGGCATTGATCCATACTTAACGCCGTACACCAAGATAAGGTCAAAATGGGTTCATGACCTAGGCATAAAGAATGAAATTATTAATAAATTAGAGGAACATAGGATAGTTTACCTCTCAGACCTGTGGAAGGGGAAGGTCTTTATGACCAAAGCAGAACTAGAGATCATTACTGATCACAAAATAGAAAATTTCGATTATACCAAACTGAAAAGTTTTTGTACAAACAAAACTAATGCAGACAAGATTAGAAGGGAAGCAATAAACTGGGAAAATATTTTTACAGTCAAAGGTTCTGATAAAGGCCTCATTTCCAAAATATATAGAGAATTAACTCTAATTTATAAAAAATCAAGCCATTCTCCAATTGAAAAATGGTCAAAGGATATGAACAGACAATTCTCAGATGAAGAAATTGAAACTATTTCTAGTCATATGAAAAGATGCTCCAAGTCATTATTAATCAGAGAAATGCAAATTAAGACAACTCTAAGATACCACTACACACCTGTCAGATTGGCTAAGATGACAGGAAAAAATAATGATGATTGTTGGAGGGGATGTGGGAAAACTGGGACATTGATGCATTGTTGGTGGAGTTGTGAACGAATCCAACCATTTTGGAGAGTAGTTTGGAACTATGCTCAAAAAGTTATCAAACTGTGCATACCCTTTGATCCAGCAGTGTTACTACTGGGATTATATCCCAAAGAGATTATAAAGAAGGGAAAGGGACCTGTATGTGCACGAATGTTTGTGGCAGCCCTTTTTGTAGTGGCTAGAAACTGGAAACTGAATGGATGTCCATCAGTTGGAGAATGGCTGAATAAATTGTGGTATATGAAAATTATGGAATATTACTGTTCTGTAAGAAATGACCAACAGGATGATTTCAGAAAGGCCTGGAGAGACTTACACGAACTGATGCTGAGTGAAATGAGCAGGACCAGGAGATCATTATATACTTCAACAACAATACTATATGATGACCAGTTCTGATGGACCTGGCCATCCTCAGCAACGAGATCAACCAAATCATTTCTAATGGAGCAGTAATGAACTGAACTAGCTATACCCAGAAAAAGAACTCTGGGAGATGACTAAAAACCATTACATTGAATTCCCAATCCCTATATTTATGCACACCTGCATTTTTGATTTCCTTCACAAGCTAATTGTACAATATTTCAGAGTCTGATTCTTTTTGTACAGCAAAATAACGTTTTGGTCATGCATACTTATTGTGTATCTAATTTATATTTTAATATATTTAACATCTACTGGTCATCCTGCCATCTAGGGGAGGGGGGGGGGGTAAGAGGTGAAAAATTGGAACAAGAGGTTTGGCAATTGTTAATGCTGTAAAGTTACCCATGTATATATCCTGTAAATAAAAGGCTATTAAATAAAAAAAAAAGAAAGCTATTTCAAAAATGTTACAAAAGGAAGAAGACTTTTGAAGTCTTATTAAAAGCAAAAAAATTATTAGTACTTGTTACTAGGAAACATATGGAGTTCTAACACTTCAAGAAACATTATTTTACAATAGAGATAATTCTTTCTTTCCATTTACTTACTGATCCCTTTTCTTCTGCTTTTTCTTTTAATTTTTTTATCTCAATAAAAATATCAGGGACTGTCAAATATCTCAAAAGAAAAAGATAATTCTTGTAAGTGATTAAAAAAAAATCTTGATTGAAGAACTGAACATTCTTTACAAATTCAATTTCTACCCTTGAACTTACTCTTAAATAACATAATATAGGACATATAAATATAATCTTGCCAGTGTTATATTTTTTCTTTATTAGCACAAGTTGCCATCAAAATATTTTAAGTACATATAGCAGGTTGACAAGAGAACCTTCTCACCCCTAATCAATTTCATCTCTAAATGCATTTGATGAAATTACAGTAATAAAAATTTGTAAGAAAGGGGTATTTTCTTGTGGTACTGAACATATATCCTGGTGTGGTGCTTTAGGAGGACACAGCTACTAATTGGGGTTGCATGAAAATAACTGCCATTTGAAGCAGAAAGAACTATTTCTGTCTCCCTCCACACAATGACATAATAAAAAATAGAAATGACTCCAACTTTTCTCTCTCTTTCAACTATTTGTATTTGAGAACATATCCAACAACTTTCTCTTCCTTAGAATTCTCTCCCTTTCACACCTTGTGGCAGGGTGGATACAAGCACATATCAATAAGAACATGTGATTCCTGAGAAAAGCCCAAGTCACAGTTTGAGATTGTGTTCTGTATTCTTCCTTAAGGACAGAACAATGAGCAGTGATCCTGATAAATAAAGTAACTCTAGCAAAGTAAAGAATTCAGAATTCTGGAAAAAGCATCCATTCTTGAGAGGGAAAGTACCAATACCAGGAGGATTCTATAGTGGAAAGCCTGAAGAAATCCCAATGCAAAATGGATAGAATGCTGAGTTTGGAATCAGATAAACCTGTATTCAAATTCCTCCACAGAAACTTACTACCTATGTGACAATGAGCAAGTCAAAGGCTAGTTGATTGACAAATTCTCTCAGCTGCAATTCCTCATCTATAAAATGGGGGAATTGGACTACATGACCTCTAATTAAGATCCTTTCCATTCCTAAATTTATGCTTTATGATCCTCTATACAACATAATGTCAATGGAAGTAATGATGTGGACATCAAGACTACAAAAATGACTAGAAGAAATAATGGGTGAGCTTTGAAAAATATATATATATGTATGTATGTATAAAACCATAACCCTTCGGATGTCATTGGTTTTCTTAGAAAATGAAGGATAAACAACAACAACAAATGAAATTAGAATTCAGGAGGAAAATTATAAGGGAAAGTATTAATAGATAAAAGAAGAAAGAACAAAAACCTTACCCAAGTAAGAAATTGCTTGTAAATTATTCAAACCTTTCAGAAGAAAAAATGGATTTTTGATAGAATCAAGGACTTTAATATTTTTCTGCTAAAGCCCAAAACTGAGTAAATGGTGAACTCAAGAAGCAAGAAAAATCTAGAAAAGTAATCCACTTGGGTGATTGCAAGAAGGAAGAAGAATAAGAGTTCCTTTAAGATTCTAATGTCTTCAAAAGCAGCAAAGGGATTTAAATATGCAAACATTGGGAACAAGTGTGATTTTGCTCTTTTTGTTGGTTTTAAGACATGGAAAAAATGAGGGTGGAAATCACTATAAAGAAGAAATGAGGAAGAAATAAGAGGGACTTATTTTTCTTATAATTGAGGTTCATGAAAAGAAGATAATACAAATATGGAGGACAGGTTGAAGGGAATAGCATTCTGATAACTTTATTCTTATTTGAACTGGATAAATTAGGATGACAGATACAGACAGACAATAAATCTGAGACAAAGAGAATTTGTATAGAAATGCATTAAGTTCAACAGAAAAACAAGGAAACATGAGAGAACTATGAAAGAGAACAGGCTATTATAAGAAGGGGATCCAAGAAATGAACAGTCACAACAAACTCCAACTTTAATTTCAGAGAATTGATTATAAAAGGCAACTAAAAAAAAATAAAGTATAAGATCCAGAGATGAATGAGGGAAGAAGGGAGGACAACAGGAGATATAAAACACTTCAATTATCAATTACTAATGTTGGCAGATTTCTCTTTCTCTTCTTTGCAAAGGGGAAGGGTGAGAGAAAAAAAATTATAAGAAGCAATATACAACTAATCTTAACCATAAAGTGAATTGGGATAAGCTCATCCATAAAAAGAAAAAGTGTAGCAGATTGAATTATAAAACAGCATTCACAATATGTTGTTTATTAAAAATATGCTTGAAACAAAAATTCTCAGAGTTAAATTGAGAAAAACAGAATTTGTTATGCTCTAAGAATTCTTTATCCATATTGTTTTTTCTTGGGTGGATAATAAAACTGCACTCTTCAGAATCATTATAGATCCCACTTAGGAGGCTTTACAATGTTCTTAGGCTTCAAGAAATCAACAGAATAGTATCCGAAAACAGGAAAAATAGTAGGACCTACCATCTATAGAGACTCCCTCTTCTATTTGGATTCTGCAAATGCTCTTTGATAATAGCTCAAGCATCCCTGATGTACACTTTGATTAATATTAACAACTAGAGGGGCATTTTAAAAGTTTTGTTTTCTCTGACATTTTTACATTTTTTTCTAAATTTAATTTTTTAAAGTTACAACAAAGCAAGGGAATGAGTATTTATGAAATGATTATTATATGCCAGACACTGTGCTAAGCACTGAAGATAAAAATACAAACAAACAAAAAAAATCTTTTCCCTAAAGGAGCATACATTCTAATGGGAGAAGACAATACTGGTAAAAAGGCTAAAAGGGGAAAGAAAGCAGAAAGTATTCATTTGGGAACATAGTATTAAAGCCTAGAAAGTTAGGAGCTCAAAAGGAAAAAAGCTTGACTAGGCTAGGTCCCTTCCCAAAACTGAGGTATGGAAGATCTCATCATTTCAATTTGTATCAGTTTATATAAGTCTTCCCAGGTTTCTCTAAAAACTCATCATTTCTTATAGCATAAATAATATTCCATTACATTCATATCCCATAAGTTGATCAGGCATTCTCTAATTCAAGGGTTATCAAACTACAATCTGAAGGCCTAGTCTTACCTGACAAAGTTGGAGTTACTTTACTTACCCAATATCACAAAAATAGTCCTGCTATCTGCTTTTGGATTACCTACAAACCAAGAATGGTTTTTACTTTTTTAAGCTTCATTGCATTTTAAAATGTAAAAATCATTATTATTTCTCAAATGCTACAAAATAGGCAGTGAATCAGATTTTTCCCTTGAACCATAATTTATTGATATTCATCCTAATTGATGGGCAGCACCTTAGTGTGTTCTTTGTCACCACAAAAAAAGCTGCTATAAATGTTTTATATGGATAAACCCTTTTCCCCTTCTTGTACATCTTTTACATCTTTCACAGAGTCTTATATTATTTTGAAATATGCTTGAGTCAGCTTGCAGGAGAGCCTTTAAGATGCTATTTTGATCTACCTAAATCAAAAATTTTTAATAATCAATAAACAACAATCACAGTGGAATCTTGCATTCCCTAATCACTTTTGTCAATTATATGACTGTAAAGCTGTAGTCTTCTACAGAATATTGTTTCCCAAACCCAGCCTGTATTTTCTTCTCATATCTTAATTTGCAGAGAAATAAAATATCAAGAATCACAAAGGAAATAATCTAAAGAGAGGAAAGTGAAAGACTTAGATCTCAAACTGTGTTACAGTAATCTGTAATGCTATACTGTTACAGCAATAATCTTTAGAACTATGATAGTTTTAAATATAGAAGTTAATCAATACACAATTGTGATTAGACAACCTTGAAAAGTTTTGATACAAATAAAATTAATCTAGTTAAAAAGAGAAGATAAACATCTTAATATTCTCATAGTAATGAAAAGTGTGATATTCGAGATATATATTGAATTGATTTAAATATATAAGAACAAGAGCCATTCTCCAATAGACAAATGGTCAAGGGATATGAAAAGTCACTTCTCAGATGAAGAAATTCAAGGTATCTACAACCATGTAAAAAAATGTTGCAAATTGTCAGTAATAGAATTAGCTAGTAGATGGCCTACTGTATAAAGCACTGGATTTGTTCCAGGAAAATAAACTCAAATTCAACCTCAGAAACTTATAAGTTGTTTGATCCTGAGTAAATCACTTACCCTCTGTCTTCCTTAATTCCCTCATCTATAAAATAGGAATAATAGTACCTGCCTTGCAGGGTTGATGTGAGAACAAAATGAAGAGATTTAGAAATACTAAAAAAAGGAAAAAAGAAGGAAAATAGCATACATGAGTCATTTAAAATAAACAGAGAAAAGAAAGAAGTTCAGAATGGAATACAGGCAAGCAGGGCAATGTTTGAGCTGCCATGTTATGTTTAAAAAATTCACAAGCTGTACCTAGTAAAACGATATCCATATATAAGAGAAGATATCCATACATAGTTTCATACACAATCCTATTTTTATATTTTTCTTTGTATATTGAAATGTGCAAGTTTGTTGATGCTCATCAAGTTTGTAAAAAAAAAAAAAAAAGTGAAAATTTTGATTAAAACAGAATATCCTAAGAAAGTCTAGAAGCACATAGATTCTCCCACAAGATGGCTTGTTCCAATAACTGGACACTCTCAGAATTCCTTAAGCCTATACCTAGAAACTTCAGTTCTCATCTATGCTTAAGTTTCCAGTTTAACAACAGTAGGGAATAATACCCAAATTTCTTTGAATTAATCAGTTCTTCCTGACACTGAAAAAAGGCTCCTTCAAAAGGCTTCCTTGAGCCCCGAAATGGGTAACAACTATCCCTTAAGGTTCTACACAGAGGAAGCTTACTTTGTCCCTATTTATATAAATATAAACAAATGGGGACTCTTGGTCCTTATATAAATTGCATACTAAACCTTATCTAGGTCGGTGTTTTATCCCCTACTGAAGTATAAGCACCGTTAGAGCAAAACACTAGTCTGTTTCATTTTTTTAATATACCCTACAGCGAGCTAGATGTTCTGACATAGTGGATCATAATAAATGTTTCTTGTATGGATGTATGGAGGCTAAGGGAATTCCCATAAGCTTCTGACTTAATGGGCTTTTATAAATTTGATGATATTTTCAAAAGCACTGAAAACAACCTATGATGCTAAGTGCCAGCAAAGTCTTTGCCAGCACAATGACCTCACCTTCCTTCATTCAGTAGTTTCAGCATTGATTGTTTCTACGTGCCACTATTAATCATTTCTTAGCCAACAAGATCCTGGCATGGGGGGGGGGGGGGGGGAGGGGAGAAGCGTGTTACGAGGCCGAATTTAGGATCTGTCACTTGTACCTTAGGCAATGCTCAAAGGTGTCACACTTTCAATTTTTTTTTTAGCTTAAAAAAGCAATGACAAGGAACCCAAAGAGAATTCTCTATGCCCAAGACAAACCTCAAACCAAAATAATAATAATAATAATAATAATAAAATTTAAAAATAAAAAAATACACAACGGGAATCTAACTGATATGTGGGAATATAGGAGGGCCTCTTGGGGACCTGCCATTCAGAGGCACTGCAGCTTCTGAAGCTGACCAACCAGAGTTATCTGTCCAACGACATATAGCCATTTCCACTTCTCCGTAGAAAGCATGCAACAATTTGCAAGCCCCATTCCTCCACACACACCCCAAAGGACCGAGCACTATCCTACACTTAGATGCAACTGGGCCAGAGCAGTCTCGGTGACGAAGATGGAGTGCCAAGCACTGGTTGCCAGGGAAGTAGTACATCTCTAGCTCGCTTCTCATACTCTCGGGGGCAGAGAGGCAGATGGGGAGCTGGAGGCAAATGGGGGAAGGGACCAGTGGAAGGATTTATCTTTGACTAACTGGAGAGAGTAAGGCATCTCAACGACGCCCACCTACCCAAATCACTCCCCCACCCCAACTCTGCGTTATCCGGACACTTACTGTCAGTAGCCATGGCTTCCCTAGTAAGGGACTTTACGCAGTGCTGGGCTTTCGGCGCCCGTAAGGCCGCCGGGGTTTATGCGCCGCGAGCTCTCCTTCCCTAGTTCTCGGCCGCTGCCAAGCGCCAAGCAGTGCTTCCTCCTAGTCCTGCTCTGCACTCTTTTCCTGGTATCTAAAAGCGGCCGCTGCAGCCTCAGTTCCCCTGGGTCGCAGCTGCTGGAGGAAGACCCAGTGGTCACAGCGGAACTGACCCCACGAAAATGCCGCCAGACATCTCACTCGGTTAGCTCAGTAAGGGATCTATCTCTCCAGTTTCGCATCCTCTCTCCTCCTTTCATCTCTTCGTCCCCTCCTCCCGCCCCCAAACAATGCAACAACTGAGAGATTCTTAAGGGCTTCTCTGGCCCCAGAATTTTTGAGGATGCCTCCCAGCATCGCTTTCCAAACCTCTCGCAATCCTGCTGAGAAAAGAGGTGGCACGTCTTCTGCTTGTACCTACCTAAAGATAAGGACATGTGGAATTTAACTGCTCATTACATTCGTCAGAATACTCCAGTCTTTCAAGGTCGTTTGTTGTTTACAATGTTGTAATTGTTGACCTGGTTCTGTTCATTTTAATCTGCATCCGTTAATACATATCTTCCCAGATTTCTCCTTCCTTTTCATCATTTCTGACAATACAATATTATTTCATTGCATTTATATGCCATAATTTATTTAGTGATTCCATGATGGAGGTCCCCTTAAGTTTCCAGGTCTTTGCTACTACAGAAATAATGCTGTCCGTATTTTTGTATAAATGAGTTTTCCCGTTCTTTACTTGATCTTTCTGAGGTGTAGATCTACCGGTAGTATCCCTGAATCAAAAAGTATGTACAGTCTATTGTTGCTCCCTCATGTCTGACCCTTTGTGAGTCCATCTCGGGGGTTTTCCTGGAAGATACCAGATTGGTTTACTATTTCCTTCTCCAGCTCATTTTACAGATAAGAAAACTGAGGTATTCAAAGTTAACATTCCCAGGGTCACACAGCTAAGGTCAGAGGAAAGATGTAAAACTCAGGAAGATGAATCTTCCAACTTCAGATATGGCATTCTATCTGCTGCGCCACCCAGCTTAGTCAGACTCTTATAGATGTTTTATGAAACTTTAAACATCTTTTGGACTCTTAATGTTTCCTTGGATAGTTAACTACCTTTCTCTAAGTTGTGAGGCTGAGAAACCAGACTCAGTAATCTAGTAAAGATTGGATCAGAGCTCATCTTGATGGTAAAAGCATCTCATTACACAGTATTCTCCTAGTAATGTATTCGAGCATTATTGTTGTCCCGGGGTTTTTAAATAGTATTTTATTTTTCCAAATACAAATTTTTCATTCATCTTTGCCAAGCCTTAATGTTCCTAATTTCTCTCCCTCTCCTCTTCCCCCCCCCCCCCAGGACAGCAAGCAATCTGACATATGTTAAACAAGCAATTTTTCGAAATATTTCCATGTTGCTGTTTTAACTGAATTTATAATATTAACAATCAAGAAATACTAGGCTAATGTTGTAATGACATTTAAACACAAGTGATCTAGACATCATGGAGATCAGATGAGTTAGAGTTCTATCTCCAAAGATCCAAATCTTTATTCTTTATTTAAATGATAGGCATAGAAGGAAATATAATAATGAAATTTTACCAAAAAGTATTGATGAAAACACATATTACACATCAGTGGTTTTATTATGTTTATTATGTTTATTGAAGGACCAATAAAATTTATTTTTCAAACCAAACTACGTTCTTAGTAAGAAATTACAGGGAATTGAGAACTCTAGGGACAAATCATAAATAACCTTTACCTTTAAGTCACTGAGAATTTAAAAAAAAAGAATTTAAATGTTTTTGCAATGAAACCACATTTCAAGGTTCCATTTTCCAGAAAATTCCATCCTTCTGAATCAGGTATATAAAATACCAAGGAGGGGGAAAGGCATTTAGAATTTTTGAAAATGCCAAGAGGCAAGTTGGCTCCTTACATTGAATATAAGCAATAGGTATAAATTTTGAATTTTTAAAATATGACTTTAATGATGTACACACATTGTAGATTCATATCAGTAAAAGAAATTCCTTTAAAGACTGCTATATAAAGCAATAATCTTACTCTCCTTGTTATTTAACACAGCTATTATAGGGCTCATAGCTAACAAAATAAGATTGGATTTGAAATTCAGTATTTATGTCTTTGTATTTTCAAAGGACTTCCTATAAGATCACACTCAGTTTGCTGTCCAAGGCCCAATAATTAATCACATAGAGGTCATTCACCAGTAAGTTGAACATTAGATGATGAATACCTTGATAATAGCTACACATGAAACAAAGGAAAATGAAAAATGTCCCTCTGATATCATATGTCTTAATTCTAATTCCACAGTGATAATGGCTGAATAGTGGAAAAGACACTTTTCAGACTATCTATAAACATCTTATTATGGATACTCTAAATATGAAATTATTGTTCAATAACTAACAAATGGACATATTATTGGACGAACATTGTCATGTTAATAATGCTAGCCCCGGGTTTGTTGTTTGGTCATTTCAGTCCTGTCTGACTCTTCATGATCTCATGTAGGCTTTTCTTGGCAAAGGTACTAGAGTAGTTTGCCTTTTCCTTCTCCGGCTCAATTTAAAGATGAGGAAACTGTGGCAAATAGTGTTGTGTCTTGTTATGTTAATATTGACACCTTTTTATTTTGATGGATCTGTGATCTCATAACTATGGATATCTTTTTCAACAACTCTCTCATCTTGCACATCTCTTGTTCATGACCTTCCAGTAAACCTCAACATGTGCTACACCAAACATGATGGAGGTGTTCTTCTAAATTATTAGCAGTGAATGGATATCAGAGGAGATTGTAAACTATCTCTCATTCTTGCTACATGACCAGTCCACCATCTTTTTACAGTTACTTTTCTTTTGCACACCAATGTTTACAATGTTTAGTGCAATTCTTCATTAGTAACAATTTGCAACCTTCTGTCATCCACCATGAACCTCTTCTATTCTTTGAATAACACTCAAATTTAAGTCTTAAAGACTTAACATTGTTGAATTTCATGCCACTAAAATATTCAGCATCACTAGAATATTAATGTTAAAAATGAACCTTCAACGCAGAAATGTGTTTTGATTGAGTGTAATGGGATTTGTTTTTCTTTAATTCTAATTTGTAGAAGAAAGTCTTAAGGGGAGGGAAGACAGCTCATTTTTACTGATTGAAAATGAGAGCCCAAAAGGCTATCAACCTGTGCACATCCTTTGATCCAGCAGAGTTTCTACTGGGTCTGTATCCCAAAGAGATCATAACAAAAGGAAAAGGACCCATGTGTACAAAATGTTTCCAGCAGCCCTTTTTTGTAGTGGCAAGGAACTGGAAACTGAGTGCATGCCCATTAGCTGGGGAATGGCTGAATAAGTTATAAATATATGTATTGAATATTTATTGAAGGACCAATAGAATCTATTTTTCAAACCAAACTCTACTTAGTAAGAAATTATGGAAAAATGAGAAGTCCATGGATGCATTTATTTTCCATAAGAAACAATTAGCAGGATATTTCAGAATATCCTATCTTCTGTAGAGACTCACATGAATTGATGCTAAGTGAAGTGAGTAAAAAAATGGCTCTTTTCAACAATGAGGTGATTCTGGCCAATTCCAAGATACTTGTGATGGAGAGAACCATCTGCATTCAGAAAGAGGACTATGGGAGCTTGATAGTATCAAGTCCAGTATTCCCTAGTTATTATTGGCTATCCAGTAGAAGTTGTGCCATCAGACAAGTTGGACTGCTAACCTTGAAAGTGAAGTGGTCCAATGTTTCTACTTACTTAATACATACTATCAATATCCTGCCTGTCAGTTTCCTCCATCTACTGAGTTACTGTTCTACATCCAAAGTCTACTCATTGAAAAGATTCTCCATTTATGACCAAAAGAACTTGTAATCATGAATCACTGGTTGGTGTTTGGCCATCCAAACATCCTATCCTCTGGATTTTCAGTGCCTTTCCCTCAACTCAGCCATGATGTAAGCCACTGGGCATTCTTGTCAAAAGTACTATTTCAAATTAATAAGGAACATAATGCTAGCACCCGGGTTGTTGTTCAGTCATTTCAATCCCGTCTCACTCTTCATGATCTTATTTGGGCTTTTCTTGGCAAAGATACTAGAGTGGTTTGCTTTTCCCTTCTCGGGCTCAATTTAAAGATGAGGAAACTGGCAAATAGTGTTGTGTCTTATCCAGGGTCATACAGCTAGTGTGCTGAAGCCAAATTTGAAGATTGTTCCTGATTCCAGCTCCAGTACTTTATTCACTTTGCCACCTAGTTGTCACTATCCCCTTATTAGTTCAGGTTCAATTTGGAGATGAATTAAGTCATTTAATAGTTGGAAAGTTTACTTTGCTCCAACATAGCAGGAACATATAACAAGTAACACAGTTTCAGCTATGGTAGAAATGGCCTCTCTTGCCTCTTTATGAAAAAGATCAGAATATAATAATATGACTCAAATGGTATTCAATTGGTATCCACCAAATCTGAGAAACCCAGATACCACACAAATAGATTTATATACTTAGGTGATCAAAAAGTTGCATCAAGACCTTTGAGAAAGCTTTGTCTTCTTTTAAAGAAAATCAATCCCTGGGGAAGGTATGGGGTTATTTCAAAAATAACTCCCATATTGCCAAGTAGTAGATTCCTATTTAAATAAATTCAATATTCATTTTTGTGATATTATTTGGTACATTTCATGGTAAATGTTTCTCAATTCTCTTCTTGAAAATAGTATTTCATACAAGACTTCTATTTAACACTGAATCATGCTTTTCCAACACAATTTTTGCTACTCTCCTTATATGTTCACCTTATCTTTTCCCTGAAGTCACCAAATATATACTAATATAATTTTGTAAGTATCATGAGTTTTTTTCATAGAATTTTTTTCAATTTCTGATCTTAAAGCAATATATGTAGTACATGGGACAATTATTTTCAAGATAGTCTTATAAATGTTTATCTGAGCACTGCAAGGTAACCACATATTCCATGCTATAAATGGCTTAGGACACATTATAAAAATCAACTGCAAGTAGCTCCTTTCCTTACTTAAGAAGAACCAAGTCATCTTTTACTTAAAATTAAAGTCTCTTAATTTTATTACAATGAAAATGTCAATATTATGATTCAATTCTTCAAGTAGTATTATTCACTTAATGGTCAATAGATAATTATTCCACATTTAAGAAACCAACAGCTAAATTAATTTTTATAGACTGCCTAAAAATATTGGAATTCTTAGCACTTTGTCCAACATCATTACCATCACAACAGATATGAAAAAAGGTCCCCAAGTACTAAGGGGCATTTTAATTTTTTATTCATTTTATGGATTCCCATGCCCCCTAAAATTCATAATACCAAGTAACTGAATTACTGAAATTTCTCCATTCTTAGTTTAGCTTCTTTTTTAAAAGCCTTTTTTCTTTGAAAATAGACACACCATTGTCAGTAACATAAAAGAAATCTTTCCAGCATGATCAACCATATAATCTTTTTTGTTCATTTAAAAATTTTATTTGGAAGGCTTTAATAACTCCTTAATAAATAATATATATTAAAATATCCTTGTACTCAAGATTAGTCAACATATTATTTTCATGATCTGGATATTTAAAGGTCACTAAAACAAAGGAGACTTTAACTGATAATGGCATACAATAAAATTAGGTTGATAATAAAATAGCAACTGAGTTATGATCCTGTCAGTAGGAACTATCAATAGGAGTTTCTTGTAAAAATAAATCAAAACATTTCAATTCAACCTTTTTTAAGAACTTGCTACTCATATTTCCAACATTTATTAAGTACCTACAATATGCAAAGCATTGTGTTGAGCACTGGACTTTATCTCATTGAATTTATAATCTAGTAGTACTGAAGAAAAATATATTTATTGCACTTACCCATCTATATTAGATATATGATGATTCCTTTCAAGTCAAAAATTATCACTAAGTACAATGCAATACACATTCCAGCTAAATTAAAGTTTAATTTAAAATAATAATATATAATAATTAACATGGCCACAACTGTGTTAAGGCAATTTTGAAACCATATAAAGACCAGCAGAAACCAAGTTTTCCATGAAGAATTGCTATGGTAGTGCAGAAGAAATACGGAACAGCTGATTTTAACACTTTCAATCTTTATGTTCACCACATAAAGATGTTAACTGTCCAGAAATTCAAATTTCATAAAAAGTATATAGTCCAAGTTCTTGGGTCAGCATCTTCTTTTCCTCTTAGGTGCTGGGAAATCTACAAAAGCATAACAAAATTTACAAATTCATTAGGACTAATAGATAGCACAAGAAAATAAACAATGCTCCCTTAAATTTAGCAGTAATGTATTATCTATTTTTTAGGACCCCAAAACATAAAGATAAGCATATTTATTATGATAATTGACAATTGGCTTCCTGGGTACCTTTATTTCTTTATGCTATATATAAACATACATTAAGTTAAATACAGGTTTTTTTATTGTAATACTGAAAATATTAAATAACAATAAAGAAATAAATTGTCTAACCTCAATACAATGATTCAAGAATCTAAGAAACTACAACTCTAACCCGCAATTGAAATTTTCCTTCAGAGTGACTCTACATTCAACATTTTCATTCTGATATACAAAATTTAATCATTCATAATTTAGGTGAAAGGCTACGAGTTATATCAACAGAGTTTTTGCATTAAAATGGGAAATTCTAATACACAGAAAAAAACAAATATGCAAATATTAGGGTTCTTCAGTGGTTCTATATATGACTTGCTTATCCAAGTGGAGCAGCAGCTCTTTTAAAAAGAGGGTAGGAAGAATAAACACTTATTAAGTACTATGTCCCAAGTACACTAAGAAACAAGTACACCAAGTACACCAAGAAACACTAGAGATCTTTCCAATAAAACAGTACATTGTCATTACTATTTAGCATAGCTCTTAGAAATACCAGTTTTAGCAAAAAGAAAAGAAAAATAAAATAAGGAATAAGCATAGACATGAAAAGAAAACAAAAATTCCACTCTGCACATATTTTACTCAGAAGAACCTAAAATTCGACAGTTACTTGAAAAATATATAACTTTAGCAAAACTGAAGTGCAAAAAATAAATCCACAAAAATCAACAGTCTTTCTGTATTGTCACAAAACCCAGCAGAGAGATTACATTTAAAATTAGCACAGAATAGAGAATATCCCTACTAAGATACACAAAGAATATAAGTACAACTACAAAACACTCAAATAACTGGAAAGACATTAACTATTCATGGTTGGACCATGCCAAGATATATACTAAAATCAACCATAATAACAACTAATTTACAAAGTCATTATTATCGCAATCAAACTCAAGAATTACTTTATGTAACTAGAAAAATAAACAACAAAAAAAATCATCTGCAGACATACATGTAATTTAAAGGGGGAAAAAAGTCCCAAAGAAATTCAAGAGGAAAATCATTCATAACCACAAAATATTTACAATAACACTTTCTATTGTGGCAAAGTCCTTTAAACCAAGTAGATACACATAAAATGGGAAATGATGGCACATGAAGGTAAAGTAAAATTGAATCATAAAGAAAGGATGAAAGGAACAGATTCAAAGAAACCTAGGATGGGCAGATAGATACATGATACAGGAGACAAAGAGCTGGGCCTGAAGTCAGGAAGACTCCTCTTCATTAATTCAAATCTGGCCTCAGAAAGTTACTAGCTGTATGTCCCTGAGCAAGTCACTTTACTCTTGTTTGCCACAGTTTCCTCATCTGTAAAACAAGCTGGAGGAGGAAATGGCAAACTATTCCAGTATCTTTGCCATGAAACCCCACATGGGACTAAGATAAATTAAAACTGACTGAACAATAACAACATAACATGGCAAAGGAAAACAACTAGAAAGACTTAGGAAAATTAATCAATGAACAATTATAATTCCAAAAGAATAATGATAAATCATTCCTCTTACCTTTTGAAGGAGGTAACAGGTTAGAGATTAGACTGAAGTATAAATTTTTAGATCCAGTCAGTGTATGAATTTTTTTTTTTGCTAAATAAAGGAAGAACTTTTTTTTTTTTTTTTTCTGAAAGGAAGGTATGGGAAACAGTGATGCCAGTAAAAAGAGAAAAATATTTTTAAAATAGAGAAAAGGGCAATTCTGGTACTACCATGTTGTGTATTACACTAAAAAAATGCCCTGTGTAGAGATTTAGTTTTATATATAACCATCTTTTTTTCTGTACTTCTTGGTATATGGAAATATTCATATTTATTCATTTTAATTATTACTCTACAAACTATGAGCTACAAACTTAAAATTTATTCACTGACATTAACACGTTAAGTTCATGTTAAAAGGTTTCTTTTGAGACCCTGCTTCTGAGAACCCTTACTCTATCACCACCACCAAAATTCCCAATGCCTGTAGAGCCTTTACAAGTCAGAAATCTATTCCCAGCACTACCAGAGCTGCTGCTGCAATTCTAAAATTTCCTGTCATCAAAGTCTTCATTTCCTACTCAAGGACCAACAAGAAAAAGTTCTACCCCACCTCTACAGATCCAAAATTGCTGCAATCAGTATTCCTGTAGAAATCTTTTCAGCTTCCACCACCAAGAGAATTGCTGTTCAAAAAACTGACAGTTCCCAATCATGGTGGATTAAATTAGGAAGTTCTTATACTCAAAACTAGAGTTTTTAAGTCATAGTCTCCTATAACTCAATGTATTATAAAAGTGAGAGACAAGAAAGTTATCCTGCTATGTTCAAGGAGAGAACAGGGTAAGGAAGTTCTTCCCTACACTCTCAGAGAAGAGAAAGAATTGTTCTGTCCTGATAGAAAAAGACCATGATTGGATTCAAGGTTAAGGTATATTATAAATTAAAACAGGTTTTCATGAGATGCTAAAGAAACTTAAACAACATTAGTAACATTTGTTCTGGAAAGAAATAATAATAGGTCACATAGTGCACTTTTATATGTGAACTAATGCTCATATGATTTTAGATCAATCCTATGAGATAGACAGCACAAACATTATCCCTGCATGTTTCATAGTGGGAGAAAGCAGGGTCAGAAAGGCCCTCAAATTCAGGTCTTCAGATGTCAGGTCTAGCTTTCTACTTTTCTATCTGCTGTCTCTCCAAAACAGCATTCCAAAAAACGAATAAAATGGTGAAAAATAGAACTCTAAAACACATGTAACATCTGGGTAACTGTTGGTACATACCACAGAAAGACAGAGCTCATCATACAAATATAAACTACTTGGCTACCTTAGAATCAGGGGAGAAGAACTGAGCAAAGCAGGAAAAATATCCTAGATTGGTGGAAATAAATTCTAATAGTTCAAAATGAGCAAAATCTCCTATTCTAGAGGTTCATGGCTTGAAATTCTACAAGTAGATGGGAACAGTGGGAAAAAAATGCCATTTGGAATCAAAGAACTTAGGTTTAAATGCCAATTCAGTTATTCTGTATGTGGCAGTGAATATATCACACTAGGTGCCTCTGTTTCCTCATCTGAAAAATAAGGCTGGGCTAAATGAGGTCTCCAAGGTTCCTTCTAATTCTAAATCTACAAACTATGAGCTATAAACTTAAAATAAAAAGGCTTCTTAGATCTCTTTCAGCTCTAAATCCATTACCCTAAAACTTCCTTTTCAAAAAATACAACATATAATTACATTTTCTTTTTCCAAAGTCAGAGAAATTGTGTAATATGTCTTGGGGGAGAACTGGGAGGTAGGGGAAAGAGGTAAGAAATCAATTTTAAAAAATAATTACTAAAAGCTTAAACATATAAAGTAGTAACTTCTTTTACCTAGAAACCTTACTTGACCAAACCACCATGCTGATTAAAGGAGATTTAATTATATGAGGTCATTATTAAAGACAATAACAAGTATGAAGAGTAAAAGACCAAAAAAAAAAAAAAAAAAAATGTATATTTCTTCTTAATTTCTTGAGACAGTTTTTGGCTATAATGGCACAACCATACATATGCTTTCAACCAAAAGCTTTCAACAGATGGCATTATAACAGGTTTCTTAAAAATCCTGTTTCACTTTGTTATTATTCAGTTACATCCAATGCTTTATCACCCCATGGACCTAGCACATCAGGTTGTTCTATCCTCTACTATCTCTCAGTCTGTCCAAGTTCCCATTCATTATTCCCATGATGTTTATCTATCCATCTCATCATCTGCCATGCCTTCAATATTTTCTTACATTTGGGTCTCTTCCAATGAGTTCAATCTTCCCATTATGTGGCCAACATATTTAAGCTTCAGCTTCAGTATCTGACTTACCAGTGAATAGCCTGAATTAATTTCTTGTAAGTATTGACTGATTTATCTCCTTGCTATCCTAGAGATTGTCAAAAGTCTTTTTCAGCACTATAATTCCAAGTGTCAAATCTGTAGCACTCAGCTTCCTGATACTCCAACTTTTACAGTCATAACATTTCTATTAGAAAAACCAAAGTTTTGAGTATATTTAAGAGGAGGCGGGGGGACAGTATATATGCCATCAAGATTTTGCACAGCTTTCTTCCCATGGTTTGTCTTTTAATTTGTCTTTAATTTAATGCTGTCTGCATTGATCTTTGAGTCCAAGGAAATAAAATCTAACACTGCTTCTATTTCCTATCCCTCTATTTGCTAGAAGTGTAGAGCCCAGTTGCCCAGATCTTTTTTTTTTTTTTAATATTAAGCTTCAAGTCAGTTTTTATACTCTGTCAGTCATGATTATGTATATGTGAGCAATGGTCTTGTTTCTTCATCTGCAAGATAGACTGGGTCACCTTCAAGAAGTCATTCAACTCTAAAACTGCATGCTTCTAAAAATTAATTTCCTGATTCTAAAGTATACAAGGTTCTTTAGTACAATGAAAGAGAGTCTGGTTCACAACAAAGATATAAATCACTATCTCTCATTTCTATAAAGATCTTAATAAGTTACCTTTAATTTGAGATGATGTTTCCTCTTCTGATTCCAATTTTTCTTTATTTCTTTTACTACAAGGTGTCTTGCCTAGCTTTTTAACTAATTCTGATTCAAGTGGTTCAAGTTTAACCTGACGGTGTCTTCTTGACTTGGATGCCTGAAGAATTAAAGTTACTAAGTTACATGGAATTCTGGTTTTAACAGGTACACAGAATAGAAACATAAAATTCAACACAAAGAACAAGTCAAAAGATATGATCAAAACATAAGATATTTTTTCAGAAAAATTATATTTTTAAAATTTTAGTAATATCCCTAGTATGCATACTATACATATCTAACATATACCACACTATGATATTATCCTTATCCAAAGAAGCTTGGATTCAAGTAAGTTATACTTTTTCTTTTTTAACCTAACACAACACACTCATCCCCTCTGCTCTAATCAGGCTAATTTCCTACTCTCTCCACAAAAGCTATGCTCATTTCAGCCTTTATGCTTTTTACTCGTCACTATTACTGTCATTTAGAATATCCTCCCCTTCTACCAAACTAAATCCTACCCAATTCCTCCACAAAGCTTTTCCTGATTACTCCAGAGAAATCTTTCCTTTCTCTGATTTCCTAAAGTGCTCTAAACTTGCACTAAAACATGCAACATGACAGACATCAATAATATCATAAATGTAAAACCAACAGCACACATTATAAGTGTAATCTCAGTTTCTTAAAAGGTAGATGACTACTTCTGGTTGCTCAAACTCTAAGGCAGCATAAATAGTTAATAAACTCTATCTGGCCTGGTTAGAAAAGGAGGTGTTATAATTAAGAAAA
Organism: Sarcophilus harrisii; assembly: GCF_902635505.1. NCBI lineage: Eukaryota > Metazoa > Chordata > Mammalia > Dasyuromorphia > Dasyuridae > Sarcophilus > Sarcophilus harrisii. The sequence continues at coordinate 318,984,185 of NC_045427.1, read as the reverse complement.
CATGGCAGTTAATGTAAAGTCAAAGATTTAGAGCTAGAAGGGGTTTTGTAGATCTAGTCCAACTCCACCCCAATATGTATATGATGAAACAGAACCACCCAGGATAATTAATTAGTCTAAAGTTAGACTGTGGTGTTCTTGTTCTTTTTCTTTTTCTAATATATAATGGTTCTCTGGGAGCAGGTTTTTTGGGGGAGGTTTTCTGGAGGAAGCCTTAGTTTCAGTTCCAAGTAATAATCACCTCAAACGCAGCCAGGGATTTAAGTACAGTCTTTTATTGTCTCTTCCAAAATAGCCCGGTTAGTTTTCTTAGAAGCCTATCTTTTATTGTCTCTTCCAAAATAGCCCGGTTAGTTTTCTTAGAAGCCTATCTCCCGCCTTGGTTCTAAGAGCTCTTCCAGCTTTTGCCTCCGACTCATGGCTTCTCAATCTCCAACTGACGCTCCCCTTTCAATCTTTTCAGCTGAATTCTCCTGACTGAGCTCAGCTGTTTTTATGCTCTTTTAGAGGTGTAAACTCAAAGGTTGACTCCTCCTCTGAGAGTGGGGTTATGGGAGGTGTGAATTTGGATATCTCATACTGAATCCTGAAATCTCCCAAATGTGTGAACTAATGTGTGAACTCTCAAAGGTGTTAACTTAAGCATTGTTTCTATCAATACTAGTGACTTAACACCTTGCAAGGATTTGCTCTAAAGTGTGAACCAATAAGCATTGTATCAATTCCATTGAGTTAACACTAGGATTCTAACATCATACAATTAAGTGAGTTGGTAGTAAGGGAATCTAAACCAAGTTGTTTCAACTCCAGTTGTTTTCCCTCTAAGCACATTAATATGGAGTTTTTATCTTCTATGGATTACAAATTATTTTTAAAAATTTAATATGCTATAAAACATAAAATACTAAAATTATATTCAAACAAAATTTAATCATTCCTTGATTAATCAGAAGACATTTCATCACTTTAAAGTGACTAAATCCTTAGGTACTTTATCCCAATGTTATGATAGTAATTATCACAAGACAATAGAAAAGATCATATTTACTGAGTAGTTTTGGTTAATAAAATGTTTTTTTTAAAAATTAATTAGTTTTTGTACTTGGGAGACCGCATGGTAGAGTAGTAAACTACTCTCTATGAGGTCAGAAAGTCTATAATCAAATTTCAGGTTTACTGCCATTTACTCCTATGCAATCTCAGGCAAATTTCTTAAACTCTGGATCTCCTTTTCATCATCTCTGAAGTGAAAGAGTTGGACTAGATGATTTCAAGGTCCAGTCTAGGTCTAAATCTGTGATGCTATAATTATAAAAATGACATTAGCGATATTTTGGCCACAGGGTTATGAAAATAAAAAATAACTGTGTAGTAACAAATAGGTCTCTTTTCAAGCTCTGAAGGTCAAATTCCATTGCTATGAATTCCATGAGGTTCTCAAAACTGAGTCAATCAATACCATAATAAAAATATTAATATAATCAAAGAATTCTATGACATTAGCTGCAGCTAAGAAATTTTCATCAAATAAAGTTTATTGCAGTACTTACTGCAAATGACCCATTGTTCAAGTATAGGATTTTAAATGATCTATTAACCAAGAAACCAATAAATATTAAGGCTGATGACCAACTTGAAGGAAGCACTTTTTTTTTTAACCTATAGTAAACTGACATATAAAAGAGCAGACTATTAGAGAGCCTGCCACTAATACTATATAACTGACTACCATAGAGAAATAGCTATCAAACTAAGGTTAATTGGTAATTGTTTTGAAGTTGAATGTAAGAAAAATCCTAACATACATAACTATATTTATATCCACACACATAAATTTCTCACCATACTGATATACCAATCTACTGCTTACAATAACTGAAAATGGAATTTTAAAAACACCCCTAGATTTCAAAGATTATTAAATAAATAACATTATTTAAAAGTCTAGCAATGTACCCCTTATTCAAAAATCAAAAAGGATAATACTCAAATGTATAGCTAAAATGCTTAACACCCCTTAATTAAAAAAAAAAAAAAAGACCAAAATATTCCTAAAAATGTTTGTTATCTTGTTTAAAAAAAAAAAAAAAACAAATTTACCTGAGTGACAATTGAATAGGCCTTGGATTTTATTTTAGCCAATGCTCCTGCTCTTTCAGAACCCTGCAAAGAAACAAACAAAAATTGGACAGAAATAAAAATAAACAGTAACATCACTAGAAGAAATTATATCCAACTAGTATCAGAAATGGTATTTAGGCAATATCAATTAATGAAGTTATTAAACTCTACCAAGACTTTAAGACCCAATATCCTTAATGTATATAATTAACTATCCTCCTTCACAAATGACTTCTACTTTAAAAATTAACTCAAAACATAAAAACATTTACAACGTTATACTGGGATAGAATACCTATATATAAATCACTCATACTACTTCCTTTTTCATAACCACAAGCAAGTAACAGCTACACTCTCAGATCACTGAAGTTCACAAACATTTCCAAGCAAGACAAAAAGGGCAAAAAGATGCACTCAATCCATCAACTGCATTGATGTCCCACAAAAACCCTGGAATGTCCCCTTGGGTGCATGGTCTCTGACAAATAAGCCTTCACTTTATTTATCTTGCCTGGAACAAGGCCCCTGTGTGACTTCTCCATATCAGAGCTCTTGTGGGCTGCCTGTTCTTTATTTACCACATTAGAACATAAGCCTCTTGAGAACACACAGTCTTTCCTTCCGTTTGTATACAAGAAAGCTGTATACTTGGTGCCTCCACTTCTTTTCTTCTCACTCTCTTCTAAACCCTCTGCAGTGTGGTTTCTGATCTCATCTATCCAAAGTTATTTTAACATTTTATTGCCAAATCTAATGACCTTTTTCCCTCACATCTTATTCTTCTCAATATCTCTGCAACATTCAATATTTTATCCTCCTGGATCATCTCCTTTTTCTTGACACTGTTCTCTCCTTATTCTTTGCTCAATGATTTCTGTCTTCTTCACTTCATCCATGTCAGTAATCATCCTCAGTAATAATCCTGGGTGTTCCCCAAGGATCTGTCTTGGGCCTTCTCTAACATGTGTGTGTGTGTGTGTGTGTGTCCATACTCAAACCCAGATGTTCAAAACTGAAATTATCTTTCCCCATGAATTCTCTATTTTCCCTCTAATAATAGAGAATGTAGGAATAATTATCTGTAGAGTACCCTCAAGAAGCCACAAACTTTGGTAACTGAGATGTTCCCCTCCTCCAAAGATTAATCAAGGGTGCATTTAAGTTTGAAATCATGAGAAAACATCAGGTCCTGGCACAATTAATAGGCATTGTGAACTTTACATTAGACTGAATCCCTAAAAACTAACGACATGTTTCAGAGAGTTAGATTATAGAAAATAGAAACCAGGGTTGGCCACTGAACAATGCCTTTCATAATAACATATGGTTTAAAGATACATAAGCAGTATGATTTCTCTTAATAAATGATTGCTGAATTATCAGCAAACCCATACTCCTTATTTTCAACCACCACTAGCCCATCTGTATTATGCTGGTAACAACAGTCATCCAGGTTCACCACATCAGTGTCATCCCCCAATCCTTACTCTCACTCACTCTCCATTTCCAAATTTTGTCACTTCTATCTTACTATTTCTTGACTGCGTCTCCTCTATACTATCACAGCCACAATCCTAGTATAGAGTTTAATTACTTTTCTAATTGGTTTCCTGCCTTAATTTTCTTCCCCTTTCCCTCTATCCTCTACTCTTTCCCAGGTGATTATTTTACATATTAGGTTGAACACATCACCTTTATTCAAACTCCAGTGGCTCCCTATTATCGCTAGATAAATTTTAAAAGTCCTTTGCACTTAAGTCTTTATAACCTGGCTCCAGCCTATCTTTCTAAAAGCTTTAGTACACTTTACTCTGTTTTCCATACTTTATGACCAAGCTACACTAGCTTATTTGCTATTTCGCAAGGATGACACTCCACCTATCTTCCCTTGGCACTGGCCATCCTCTAGGCCTAGAATGCCATCTCTCCTCATCTCTACTTCTTAGTTTCCATGGAATCTTTCAAGACAGTTCAAATCCCATTGTTTATCCTATCCCATCTACCCAATTGTCTGTGCTTTTTCCTTCTTTATTCTTGTCTGCTCTGAAAATTGTATGTACAGAGTTAATTCTAAATCTTAAAGATTAAAGTTAATTCTAAATCTTAAAGAACATATTTCTTACTTCCAATTCTTGTGAACTTCCTTCCTTTTCTTTTTGGTCATCTTCATTTTTAACTTTCGTGAACAGCTTCTGTGACACAGAAAAACATTGTATAATTCAAAGAAACTTAGAACAAAGGTAAATAACTCTTGAGAATAAAGAAACTTTAGAATAAGAAACAATTATTTCTAATGATTATTTAAAGTATTTTAAAAGTTATTAGTTTTCAAGGATCCTCCACAATCTGAAATTCACAGTTAAACTTCACTCAGCACAGTAAATTATTTCTAATTTATAGCAACATGAAATATTTAAAAACAACTACAATTTAATCCTAAAAAAAGAAATCAGATTATAATATACTTTTTTCTTCTGATTTCTTGAAGTGCCAGAATGTTTGTTCATTTTCATACCTTTTAAAATAAAAATACCTTATTCTCAGAAGAAAGAATACTAATTATATGCTTGATTAGATCACCTAATATGATTTGATAGAACAGTATTAAAAATGAAACTTTAAAAAATCTTGGTGTTTAAGATTTGGGAAAAATTAAATAAGTCAAAGTTGTTAGTTTAATTCTACAAAGTTACTTCAGACAGTACTGAAAAGTGAAAAGCTTCTGAAAAGTGAGCCCCAATCTGATTCTGCTGCTCCTGACCTATATGACACTAAACCAATATTCTTCTGGGTCCATTCTCTATCTTTAAAATATGGATTTGGGGTTGGTTCTACCTCTGAATTTTATGATTCTGAGTGGCACCCAATAGCACCATTAGCCTTGCTTGCTATGTCTAATTAGCTACCAATCTATATCCTGAATCCAAAAACTAAAATGCCTTTAAAAGAGAATTAAAAAAAAAAAAGCCAGCATTTTAGATAAAAGGATCCTAAATGGCAGAAAGTTCCTACAACTTAATCCCAAAGCCAGATGTTCTTTGTCAAAATTAGAAAGGAGAATTGAGTTAAGTGAAAATAGGAGATCACCTGAAAAAAGAAAAATCATTTATTTTTCAACACAAATGTCCCAAATTTAATGTTCAGTACTCAAAATACATGCTGCATATAAAATCAAACCTTATTTTTAATTTTTTTGAAAATTCCACCTTTCAAAACAAATATTACCCGATAAGAGATAGAACCTAAAGATACTTATCAAAATGTGAAGAATTTGTAGTTGACATTGGATGTAGTTGCTTCAATAATTCAAAACTTCAGCTTCAGAATTCTTACATTAATTTAAATAGTGAGTATAAATATCTACTAAGGACCTCAAAAAGATAATTTCTAGAAATTTAGGAATGGTATAATACCAATCAATGCAGTTTTTGGGTAAAACACTGGTTAAGTAATTCGATCCTAGAAAATATATTATGGTGTTCAATTCAACAACATTCATTAAGCACCTATTATATGTAATGCATTTTGCTAGGAACAGAAAGTAATTTTGGAAGAAAAGGATAACAAATGGAAGGGGTAAAGAAGGATTCAGGGAAGATTTCATGGAAATGGAAACAGTAACACTTGAACTATGTTTTTAAGAAGAAAGAAGGACTTCCTGAGGCAGAGAATATATATTCTAGATATAGGGAGCAATAAATAGAGTGTCAAGTTCATAGAACAATAAATAAAGCAATTTTTTTGAGAAAAAAAAAGTACATTAAGAATACTAGTATGGTATAGAATAGTGCTGAAAGGGCAGATGTGAGGCCAGGCTGAGGAGTTTGTACCTTATCCTAACAAACGTGGGTAACCACTAACAATTTAGAGTGTGTAAGTGGGAAAAAGAGTGGCAGGAAGGAGAGGAGGGACTACATGACAGTATTATTATTTCAGCACTGTGTGAAGGTTGGAACAAAGAGCACAGAGTCTGAATGCATGGAGACTGAACGCATAGGATGTTATAGTCATCTAGGCAAGAGTGATGCAGGCTAGAAAGTAAGGTTTCAAAGAATATTTCAGAGGTGTTACAAAAGAAAAATCAGTAAGCCTTAATATCAGATTAAAAGGGAGTAGGGAAGCTGAGGAAAGGGAAGTAGAGTTAATATGTGAAGTTGTGTTAATAACTAAGATGAATTTAAACATAATTTCAAAAACATGAACAAAAAAGTTGCTAACTTCATATTATAGAATCTATGAATATTACATATTCAGATTCTCTTTGGTTACTACTTTCCTTCATACTTTTAACTGAGCTATTAAAGATGCAATTACATACCTTTTTGTCTTCATGCCACTGTTTATGTTCTAAAACCAGATTTTTAATGTTGACTAAAAACTCATCTTTTATCAAGCTAAGGGCTTTGTCAGGCTGGGACTTATCTGCTGAAATTATTTGCTTCATTTCCTGGTAATGCTCATGGATATTCATAATTTCCTGGAAACAAAAGATAAATGCCATATATTTTTGAAATTTTCTACAAAACACAAAAATGTTCACACAGTAAAACTCCATCTCTTAAATTTCTTGGGTAGATCAACGACTTTGGATATGCCAAGAGAGAAAAAGTAAAATATAAAATGTAAATATAGGGGTCTGAGAATGATAAAGTTGCAAAAAAAACAAAAGAAAATAAAATCAGGAAGAACAGCTGGACCAAACTAAGTACATATCAAAGAAAGCCATGATGAAACAAATAAAATCTTATTTTCCAAGATAACTTAGGAAGGAAAACTTATTAAAACAATGGAGGGGAAGGAATCATAGACACCACTGCACCCAAAAAAGTGATAAAAGGACACCCAGCAGGGGTCTTAAGCTTTAAGGAGTAGCAATAAAGGATCTTCACTAAAGGGGACTGATGTACATCAGAGAAAATAAAGATATTCATTTGTGATTTAGAGCATAAGGGGAAGTGCTCCATTGACAATGTTTTCTTTTGGAACTACTTTCAGAATTCTGGAATGACTTTACTTCGCAGGTGTCAAGCTTGAGATCAATTCATGTCATTCATCAGGTGTTTACTGCTCCATATATTTGACCAGAACTCTGCTAACTTCACATGCCACCTACCCATTCCCAGATCCCCATATTTTGAGTGAGAAGTCAAAGAAAGTGATTAATAAATCTCCAGAGGGATACCATGCTAAGTCATCCAAAAAATCCTGGTGAGCTGGATTCTTTGACGTGGTTAAAAAAATTTCCAAATTATATGGCACAGATTTCCTAGCTACTGAGATAAAAATACTTTCTTCCTCCTCTTTCTCCCCATTCTATTGACCAATGTATTAGAAATGGAATTAGAATTAAAAACAGAAATGGAATTAGGATTTGACACAGAGGCATGAAATAAACAAAGAACAACAAATTTGCCAATTCATCAAAGGCCTAGCACTCCACACACCATATCAAGACCCCTACACTTTGTTATTAATAATCTTTTTTTTTTTTATCCTAAATCTTTTCCCAACTTCTGATTTTCACAAATTTATACAACCAAGCTCTCTACAATAGACTTAAAGAAAATGTCAACCTTCTTCTTGGTTACTGCCTCTGCTTTCAGACTCTCTCCCTCTATTTCCATAACTATGTAGTATCTTTTTTGAGGCTCATTCCATCTCTCTATATCCCTTTACCCAGGTCCATATCAAAAAACAAAACTGATACAAAGTTATAAAATCTACCTGAATCATGGGTTTCTGAGCTCTAACTAGTTTTACTTTGGGAAGACACTGGCCAGTAAAGCTTAAGATAATAACACCACCAGTATTACTATGGAGGCTCTCTCACTCTATCACTCTGTATGGAGGGCTAGGGGCAGTGTAGAGATTAAGGAAATAACTTCAGAAAGTCCAAATGCATGATATCAGTCTTGTTGACTGTTCCTCAATCTATTAATTCTTTTGGAGTCACCAATCACATCCTTCTGTTTCCCAGAAATAAAGGGAGAAAACACCAGGTTATTGAGACAATTCCATCTAGTATTTAGGATGCAGCCCTTCACCTATGTAATGGAACATATTTAGACAGCCTGTGTGATTGGCAAGCAAACACTTTACAGTTACCTAGTCAGTAACTTTGGAATTGTTGGGAAGCCATTAGAATTTTTAAGTTAGATTCTGAGATATTAGATCCCTTCACAGGGTGTAGAGTACTGCAAGCACTAAACGTTAGGCAGAGTACAAGGTTCTTGATGGGAAAAAATATTCACATTTTAAGGTCATTTGGGCCAAGGAGGAAGCTCAATTAAAATAATGTAGATTTTTTTAAGCTTTTTAAGTTCCTTGCCCCCTAATAACATATCATGTTTGAAAAACCTATCCAGCTGAATTACAGCCTAAATATCAAAGAAAAGAAGAACTAAAAGACTAGAAATGAAAATGAGAGGAATCAAGAATAGATATCATCAGACAACTAGAACTGAAGCCACCTCTGGGGACCAACTAGCATAAATAGGTGCCAACTGTAAAGGAAATTATAAGGCTTATATTATCACTCTGAAATCTGGGGTAACTTAGTCTTTCTAAGTGTTTCTGGCATGTAAAGAGTCATCAGAAAGTGAGCAAATGGCTATCAAGGTTTAATCTGAAACACACAATCTCTACAGTAAAGCCTTACTTAGATAGCTGAGGCTTGGCTCATGCTTTAAATGCAAGAATCTAAAGCAGTGGTCTATTCATAAAATAAATCCTATCCATTTGGCTCACTTGCCAAAATGTCTCCTCTTTGACCAGATTCAGTGATTTAGAGCCAAGAATACACTTTGCTCTTATTCCCTTAATTCTACTGAAGTAACAGAATCCCAAGTCCAAGGTCATCAAAGAAGCATACTCAGAATGAGATAGAGAAACGAGGAAAGATTTGTCTGACTTTACATCCAAAAATAAAAGACCCACAGTCGATAGGACCTTTAAATCCTTAAAATTCAGGCTTTCAAATGGAAAGTCAGATTTGAGCAAGAGAATAGATCACCAAGAAGACTATATTAATCTCTCCCTTATATTTAGTCCTCTGTAAAAAGGGTAGAAAAAAAACAGAATCTAAGTACTTAAGACTTTTAAGAAAATATTAAGCAATTGAAAAAGCTATCAGTCAGGTTTAATACAAATATTAATCTTAACATATTTAGTTTTGACTGGAAGTTTCATTAGTTTAAAAAAAATTCTGGTGAGGAAATTCTAACAATAAAGATCAGTGACTGTAATTATTCTGCACCTTACATTTTAAAGAAAAATGGTAGGAGATATAACTAAAGGGACAAAAGTAATTATAAAATATAAACATCTTGATTACATAACATTTAAAAGGTTCTGGCCAAACAAACAAAATCAATGCAACTAGAATAAGAAGCAATTTAGTGGGAATATCTATAGCAAATCTAATAAAGACCTGATATCAAAAATATATAGGAAATTGATATAAATACATAAAAATAGCCTGACAAACTCCCTTGGGGAGTGCCATGTTAGTCAGGTAATACTACACAATCAAAGAAAAACATTAAACATTAATTTTGGGTTTTTCAGATTTTAACTGAAGACCTACCATTAAACTCTGTCAAATTTCAAGATTCATAGTAAAAATGAGCATATGGGATAATATTTATAGTACTTCACTGTGATGAGTTAAATTAATCTGAAAAATCAACAGTTCCTCCTAAAATTCTCTAATCCTCTGGAAAACAAAAATTAAATTACCTCTAATGTGTCAGCAGTGATAAGCTTCATTACTCGGTCATTTGGTTCCTTAAATTCCTCTGTAACTTCAGTTCTTGGAATATTTTTCTTCATTCTATATGAAAGCTACATAAAATGGTAGGAATTTAATACAGTTGGCTGTTTAGGAAAACAAGAGCTTATTAATAGTACTGATATAAGGATACCAATAAAAATACTATACTTGAAAATAAAAATAAGACCACAAAAAGCAATTGCACTCTTTCTGTTGTTGTTTGCTTGCATTTTTGTTTTTCTTCCCAGGTAATTTTTACTTTCTTTCAAAATCCGATTTTTCTTGTGCAACAAGATAACTATATAAATATGTACACATAAATATGTACACATAAATATGTACACTATATTGTATTTAACATATACTTTAACATATTTAACATGTATTGAACTGCCTGCCATCTAGAGAAGGAGGTGAAGGGAAGGGGGGAAAAGTTGGAACAGATGTTTTTGCAAGGGTCAGTGTTGAAAAATTACTCATATGTTTTGTCAATAAAAAGCTTTAACAATAAAAAATAAGTAAATAACAAAAGGAAATAAAAATAAGAAAAAAATAGCCCTATATACAGTCGATTTATTATTCAATGAATCCTGTCTTTCAGTCTTCACACTGTATCTTTGATATGTCCTTTAGTAACACAGAATATAGTCATATTTAGAAATACTGAAAGATGCTACATTAAAGTCTCATGAGAAACCCAATATACTATCAAAATGTAAATATTTTGTCCAACAAATCTGTTTTGAAGTAAGAATGATTATATAATTAAATGACTTTCAAATAGTCATATTTTGCTATTCTGCTCAATTAAAACTGCCTCTAAATGACCTTCACTTAATATCCATTATTCCATGATTTCTAATATAAAACTATACTCAAAGATTCAGGGTAAAATAAATGCATCATCTGGATTGTACCTTATAGTAGGTATATCTGTTTTTATATGCAGTCTCTGGAAACACAGTACAAATAGATATCTCCACCTGAGGATAGCATGTCTCCATTTTTGTCAGAGGCTCTCAAGCTAAATCATGAACCTATTTGGTGGCCTGATAAAGTCAGAATATGCTTTAGAATAATGCTTTAAAAGGCATAAAATTAAATCCCTAAGATTACAAAAGAAACCAGTTAAGTTGAAATAGTTACCAAATTTAAATGAAAGTTCCTGTTTTAAGAATCCTGATCTAGATATGCCACCAGCAACTCAAACTCAACAAGTCTAAAGAGTTCAATATCTTATCCCCCTAAACTATTCTTCCTTCTGATTTCACTATTTCTCTCAATCAGAAAATCAGTCCCATATATAAATATTCCTGGATTATAAAATGAGTTATTTTTTACCCTTCCTATCTCTTTCCTGTATTATCCAATTAATTACCAAGTCCAATAAAGTCTATCAATGAATCTCTCAATTTTGCTCCCTCTTTTCTAATCTCACTATAATTAGTACAGACTTTCTTATTATTTATCTGGAATATCACAAAAGTCCTCCATAGGTTTCTCTCCCCTCCAAATTCATCATTTTATCTAAATAATTTTTCTTGACTCATAAAATTGGTCAGGTCACCCCTCTGCAGCTCCTTAAAGCCTAACTAGCAGAGGTCCCATTTCTTTGCCTGGCATTCAAAGTCCCTTACAATTCTTTTCTATCCTTATTTTCTATTACTCCTCTCCTAGCTCTCTACAGTCTCACCTAATCTGACAACTCTCTAGCCCTCGAACAAAAACTGCATACTCATTCTTCTATACTTTTGCCCAGGCTATTTCCAACTCCTGTCATGCCTTTGCTCCCTTTTTTCACTTATTATAATTTTAACCATTCTTCAAATGCCACATCCTCCAAGAAGCCTTCCAGCATATCTCTCCTATCTCCACTGCAGACCTGAGACTTCAAGCAACACTTTACTTTATCATTTTTGTGTCCTAGTAAGATAGCTGAATAAATTGTCATTCCTAAGTCCACTTCCTCTAAGATATAAAACAAGATATTCACTAAAGTAAGACAAAAGAACAATCCAAAAAAAAAAAAAAAAAAGAGAGAGAGAGAGAGAGAGAGAGAGAGAGAGAATGAAACCCTCTTTAAATAAAGACCTTACTAAAAAAGAACACAGAAACTGAACAAGTGAATAAATAAAAGCAATTATGATAAAATGAAGGAACCCTATGAGGCAAAAAAAATTAGAAAAGGAATCACCAGAAGAAAGGAATTCTTTCCAGTAATTCTTAATTGTAAATAAGAAAGGAACATTATAAGAAGACTCGAGATGATCTGATAAACTAATAAATGAATTTAAAGAAGAAAAAAGGGGAAAAAAATCATCCCTCAAAAGATTTGTTTTAATCTATGTTTATAACAGAATGGTAAAATAATTCTAAAACATTCATGTAAAATTGTATAACATAGTTGTCTATTCTGCTTCTTAAGTCCATACTTGACTATGCAGCTTGGTGGCACAGTAAAATGGAATGCTGGGCCTGGAATCAAAAAGCTACAGTTCAAATCCAGGTTCAGACATTTAATAGCTGTGTGATCTTAGACAAGTCACAGAACCTGTCTGCCTCAGCTTACTCAATTTTTATAGGAAAATAATAACAGCACAACAACAGAGTTGTTGTGAGGATCAAATGAGATAATAGTTGCAAAGCACTTAGCACAGTTCCTAGCACATACTGGGCAATCTATAAATGCTTATTATTCCTTTCTCCCTTCCCCTTCTTTACTAGATTTTAAGATTTACAAAAGCAATGACTATGTATTATCTTAACTTTTTGTCACCTCACTGATTAGAACAATACTGTTCACATAGCAGAGATTTAATAAACATTTTTAATTGATTTATATATACTATGTTCACATACAGGTTTGGGCATTGCTGTAAAATGGAAGGCTTTGTCTAATCGCAGCTTCCGAAGAATATAAGAAGCATCATAATGTTGTGCATTTGTCAGATCTTGCTGAAATTTCATAACTTCATCCCAATCTTTAAGGCATGCTCTAATCTAAAAGCAAAAGAAAAAGAAAACTGTTATTAAATATATATTTCAATATATATTATACACACAAAATTAAAACACTGGCCTTTCTGGCTGAAAACTGCCTGCTATTAATATATTTTATAAATTGTATCTGTTTCCAATTACTCTATGAGAACTTTATAAAATATTACCTTTTGCTTTGGCTGACAGAGTTGTGTATTATATAGTCCATACATAAGATACAAAGCACCAACTCTGATCTGGAAGGTGTATGGAGGTAGAAAATATTTCCAAGCCAGAGATAAAGCTTCTTTTGTAAACTTGTTCTTTTCCATATGTCTTGTTCTACCACTAGAAAACAAGAAAGCATATTATGGCTAAAAATAATTAAACAGGTTATCTTTTTTTACGATAGAAGAAGAAAAATAACATGGTTCTATTGATTCATATGAGTATAAATGATATGCCAAAAGAACATTAAGAAAACATAGCTAAGATTATGAAGTCCTTAGCAAACAACTAAAAATATTAATGGGAAATGTGTTGTTTTGTTTTTTAATCACTTCTGTTAATCAAAGATGAAACCTTCAGAAGAGAAAGGCTTTAAACTAAGGAAGTACCTAAGAATGGACAACTGTATTTCTAGAACACAGGTTAAAATATACAAAGAAGGGTTCTTGGTCAGGGACATAGTATACCTAAAAAAGATTTGGTAGAAAATGTTTTGCTCCGAATCTTAAAAGACTAATTTAAAGAGTTTACTAAAAATAGGGTGGGAAAGAAGAGAAAACTTTCAGGTCAAAAACCTTAAAATAGTTACAATTTACAATAAAAAACTAAACCAAGTCTAATAAATCACAAGAAACAAAAAAGATTAGGTCCTAAAAAAAAAAAAAAAAAAAAAACAAATTTCACTTCACATTTATTGATGAGATTTAATAGAATGAAACTTTTCAGAAACTCAACTGAATCTTGAGGTCTATGATCTCATTTATTTTGAGGGCACCGCCCTCCCCAATGAGATCAAAGTTCACTCTTAGTAGATGAGTCCTGTCTACCTTCTACTTTAAGTTCACCATCTAAAATGCTGGAGTATTTCCTCTATTTCTTGTGATAATGAAAAGATGCCAGTGTAAGACTTTACCTGTCACCCTGTTATCCTCTACCCTTACCAAGAGACTACTCCCCCACTTCTCTTCCTATAATGTATTTCCTTGATGACATTTATTTGTTTTTAACAGTTTTTCACTGGTTATATATTGCAGTCTGTTCACACCTATCATATTCTCCAAAGCATTCTAATATTTATTTTAAATTTTTCATAAATTATTGATTTTCACGTCTTGGAACCATACAGCAATACTAGCAGAATGTTACTTTAAAAAAAAAAAAAAAAAAAAAAAAGCTTCTAAGCATCTCTTTTCATGGGAAGCTTGGGGTTCTTAAAGGAAATTTTCTGTTTTCCAAAGGCCATCCAGTTTATTATCCTATGTTAACTCCAAGTCCAAATTTTTATCCAACTATCATACAGGTATATCAAACAGATTTACATACTGAGGGTTACATGTATTTTGCAAGTTGCCAATCCAAATGCATGTCATAAGCAAAAGGTTTACAGTCAACCAAAAGCCTGGTCCTTTCTCAAGGGCAAGAAAAACATAGAAAACACCATTGAAGTATTAGAGGAGAATCAAAACTAAATGAGACATGATCTTGCTCTAAAAGCACTTACCATTAATTTACTGCCTATCACCCATTCTGCTGTTTCTAATTAATACCTCTACTATTATCTTCCATTCTTCTCTCCACTCTTCCTTCTCCTCATGTTTCCTATTGCTTCTCCATTTCTCAATCCTTTATTTTAGGCTTTACATTTTACTTCTAATATTACAGGCTTATCATCCTTTTACTCACATCACCATCCATCCAGCTTGCCTTTCTTGTTGTTCCTCACATAAAACATTCTGCTGTCTTGTTTCCCTTGATAATATGTCCCCTCCTTACTTCTGCTTTCTAGAATCCCATTTTTTTTCAAAAGTTAATTCAAATGCAACTTCCTAAGTTTTTCTGATACTTTCATCTGCCTCTAAAAGTCATCTAATTTAATTTTTTGTCTATCTATAAAATATACGTATCATTTATCCTAATAAGAAAATAATTCCCCTGAAGGCAGAGAACATTTTATTTCTATGTGTATCCTCTGTGACTGGAACACAATTGGTCTTAAATCAAGGTTTTTAAAACTTCTCTCCGAGATTCCATAAATTTGGATGGGAAAAAAAGAACATCTTTATTTCATTAACCTTTGGTCTCCTTTGTAACATTACATATTTTATTTATTCAATTTTATTTTTCAGTCAACAAAAATCTATTCTCATTCTCTCCCATTCCCATTTATTAAGGGGGGAAAAACCTTTGTAAGAAATATGAACAGGCAAGCAAAACTAATTCTCACAATGATCTTGTCAAAAAAAAAAAGTCATTAAACACCTTGCTTCTAACACATCTGTCACAAGGTGGATAGCATGCTTTATCATCAAATTCTCTGGAAGCATGGTCAGTCACAGCATTTAACAGAATTTTTGCAACTTAAAAGTTCTATTTTTTTACAGTAGTATTTTATAAATTATTTTTCTCTTTTCTGTCTTCCCAATTTTCCCTAATTTTTTAAGGCAAAATTTTAATTCCATTATATTCATATACTATTCCCCAAGTGATGAACACTCCCTTCCATTACTTTCCAATTCTTTGCTATTACCAAAGAGCTACTACATTTTTTTTAAACAGTTGGCTCCTTTTCCCCTCTTTCTTTTAACTCTTTGGGATGATGAACCAAGTAGTAACATCACTGATCTTAAGGTATTTAATTTAATAACTTTGGGGAGAGTTCTGAATTACTTTTCAGAATAGCTGGACCAAATCCCAACTTGACCAAAAGTACATTAATGCAACTCTTTTTTCCAGTTCTTTCAATATTTGGAATTTTCCTTTTTTGTCAACTTTGTCAATCTGCTATAAAGTACTACCTCAGAGTTGCTTTAATTTGCAATCTATTAATGACTTGAAATTTTTTTTCATGTGGACACTGACAGAGTTCCACTTTATGCAAGAGTTTTACACAACCAAAATTTTATCTTCAGTGATCCTCTCTATCCCTTGTTTAGCCATGAACTATCTACAATCTTATATATTTTATGTATATAAAAAGAAAGTATCTGTAGGTTTCATCATACTGCCAAAACAATCCATAACATAAAATATTAAGAACTCCTGTAATAAATGAACTTTTACTGACAGATGGCCATCTCCAGCCAATCAAGGCAGTACAAGGTAATCTATTCTGTGAACCTGAGCTTACCCACAAATGAAAAAAGATTCATATTAAAAAATAAAAAGGCATTTGAATCATTCTTAAGGGGAAAAACAAGTCCTGAAGAGATTATTTGCTTCTCAAAGACACCAGACAGCAGAAAGCAGGATGAAAAATTGAAACAGGCCTTGACCACAACAGCAAAATCATGACAGTAAAGAGACTAGTAAGAGCCTTCTTTCTAAATGTATACAAGAAGATAGAGCTGAAGGCCTAAGTCTGGAAGTGTTAAAAGTGGAAAGGCTGGACTGAAGCAATATGGACAGACCCTTAAAACACTTGGACTATTGCTGAATCAATGTTTTTTGTGATACTATAAAGTAAAAGGCAACTTGAGAGTAAAGAGTGTGTGATGTGTCAAATCAAGTCAAGTCAAATCAAGCAAGCACTAGCATTGAGGGGATAATGACCCCTAGGGTCTCTCAGAAAGAGAAGTAGTGAGAAGGGAAGAAAAATTGAAAAGGAGGGGAGACAAAAGGAGGCTTTGCTTTCATAATGGGAAGGGATCCACTGATGGATGTTCTTAAGGATGAAGAGAGAGAAAAGGAGAATCAGAGGTGAAAAGGAGTCAGCTAACAGGAATAGGACCACCACAAGAAAGATAAAGACAAAATAAAGAAACATAGTACTGTGTTTACAGAAGGAAAAAAAAAACGTAACTTGAAAAAATATTAGAGACAAATGAAGGAAAATATAAACCTATTTCATATTCTCATAACTTAATCCAATAAAATAAGAGTGACAAAACAAAATCTTATAAATACTATTTGCAAACAGAATAAACTCTGCTGACACTCAGAACAAGAAACTGCCAAGTCCACGTAAAATACTACTATTATTTAATGAGTATCTTTTTTTCTCTTTTTAATTTATGGATCGACTCAGTTGCACTAAGAGGCTGTACCCAGGTACTCATGAACCAAGAACATGAGTGGCACAATGTAAAGAGCAACCTATCTCATCCTCTAATTAGGTGACTGAACCTTAGTCAAGCCTCAGCTTCCTCATTTTAAGAGTTTGGTATTAATGATTTTTAAGCTCCTTCCAATTCTAATATTCTTTGAATCCTTATCTCCTCATCCATGTTATCCAGAAATATGATATGAGTTTTCTTTTCTTAAGATAACATGGGAAAAACTTCGCAGTCACGAGTTATTTTTCATGGATGGGGAAAGGGGATAGAGAGTTGTAGAATGTGCTCTCCCTGGGACTGAGGTTTGGCACAGTATCTTTGACGTTATTTACTCCATCTTTATCACTACACGAACCTAATAAACCAACCAGAAGATGACTTCCTGTGATAATGATAAAGCATCAAAATTCCCTTAAATCAGAGGGGATCCTAATAACAGTAACTCACATTTCTATAATAACTTTAAATCTACAAAATCTTCCCAAAACCCAAGTGCAAGGCACAATGCGATTCAAATATTGCTATTCCCATTTTACAAAAGAAACTGGAGCCCAGAAACAACTTGCCTCGAAACAAAAAATTAGAAAAACCACGTTAAATCTCTTCACTTTTTTTTTTCTTTTTTTTTTTTGATATGGCTGAACTGGAATAGCAGCATCACCCGAAGGGCATCAGGTCCCTCCAAGCCAAGGTCCTTTATTCACTCTAATTATGACATTCAACGGGGCTTTTGGATGTCTTAAGAACAGAAGTCAGATCCTGACTTCTGTCTGCTAGGAACTGAATTGAGATTCTGCCTTTGCCGTTAACTGGCTGCACAATCGTGGGCAAGCTGCTTTAGCACGCCGCCGGCCGCCCGCGGTTTCTGTAAATTGAGGGGATTTCCCTAGAAAACTCCAGAGTCTGCTTCCAAGCTCTGTCTTTGGGAATGTTGGTGGGAAAGAGAGAGTGGAAGGAAGATGGATAAAGGAACGGCTTAAAACGAGCAAGCAAGCAAGCAAGGAAGGAAGGAATCGAACCCCGAAAAAGTTGATTTCAAGTCAACCTCATAAACCATTATGACTTTCTCCGAAAGCTATTAGTGACAACCATTACATAACTTTGCCGTAGTTAAATTAGGGTGGAAGGGGTAGAAGAGAAGGAAGAAGGGGAAGCTGGGGGAGGAGGGAACAGGGGAGGGGAGACTGGAAGAGGGAGGAGAAAATTGGGGAGGGGGGGCAGAGAATAATGGGACCAGAAAAGGGAAACCGGAGAGGAGGGAAGGGGCAAATGGGGAGCAGGAGGGAGCGAACCAAGGGAGAAAAGAAGGAAGCAGGGGGATAGGAAGGAGGAAGCTAGAGAATGGGAAGGGGGAGGCGGGGGACGGGAAGAGAAATGCTAGGGGAGGGGGAAGGGGACGACCGGGAGTGGGTTGTGGAAGAGCGGGTAAATTTGTGCCCGGATACAAGAGGTGGAGGGAGAAATACTCACTAAAAAATAGTATGAAACTTCATGTCCCTCCATAGTGCGGTGAAGTCCTCGAATCGGACGCTATCGGTCTCCTGGAAACGCGTGAGAAGCGTCTCGAAGTCCGAGTGCAGGCCCCCGGGAGTCCCCATGCTGCTGCCACCTCTCGGCAGTCACGCCCCGCTCTAGGTGCTAACAGGTTTTAGTCTCCGAGGAAACGCAAATCCAGCACGCTGGACGTCGCTCTAGGATTACGCCATGACGCAAAACGCGCTCGTCACTCGTAAAGCGCCGGATCACGGAAAAGTACTTCCACGTCCTCTTTCGCCCTGAAGATACCGGAACAAGTGCCGGTTAAGGTTAAGGTTACGGTGCACGCGGAGACTTCCGCTTCCTTTCTCTTCTTCGCGACGCTTACTTTCTTAAAGAGCCGGTTAAAAAGAAACAGAAGAAAGCGAGAGAAGAGATTCGAGTACGAAATACTCGGTCTTTCCCAGTATGTGAATTGGTTTTGATTAACGACATATATTTGTTGTAAGGGTTTTGTTTTTTATTGTGTTTGACACACACGAGGAGACATTAGTAAGTTTATTAATTGAATTTTTTTTAGATCGTAAAGTTACATAATCACCAAGATTATGAGCTCATGGAAAGGATTAAGCAAACCTTACTAACCATTAATTAAGATATAATTTCAGAGGGAGCCACAGAGCGGGAGATAGGAATGGGGGGAGGGGGGCAGGGGGAGAAGCGTTTATTTGCACAACTACCCTAAAAATAAGGAATTATGTTTAATTTATTGCTCATTATTTACGTTGTACTAGTGAGTATATAATAAAATTAGCATCAAAAAGTAAAAATGGTGTATCTGGGAATTGTCACTGGAATATAGAAACTGAAAAATTTGTTCAAAAGGAATCGATAAAATGATGAAAGGGGTGAACTCATCATGCCAAGGGTTTTTTTCTTTTAATTTTTTTGATTCAGTTATCATAAATATTATCGCTGTGTTTTATGATAAGTGTTATCAAGAACCCCGCCCAAAGACCTAAGCTTTGTTCTCACCATTTAACAAATAATGGAGTTTGGCAGAAACTAGACATAGACCAATATTTCACACTTTATGCCAAAATGAGGTTAAATTGGGTACATGATTTAGTTGTAAAGGATGATTTCATAAGCAGATGAAGGGTACTTAAAAAATTTTACCTGCCAGATCTATAAAGGGAAGAGTTTATGGCCAGACAAAAGATAGAATCATGGAAAGTATAATAAATAATTTTGATTTAAAAAGTTATACAGAAAAAATAAAAAATAAATAAATAAAATTAAAAATAAAATAAAATAAAAAAAAAAACACATAAAAAGTTATACAGACAAACCATTGCAGCCAAAATGAAAAAGAAAGCACAAAATGGGGGGGGGGGGGGACATTTACTGCAAATTTCTCAGGAAAAGGCCTCATTTCGCTAGTACATAGGGATATGATTCAAATCTTTAAAAATAGCCATTCCCCAGTTAATAAATGGTCAAAGGGGGACAGCTGGGTGGCGCAGTGGATAGAGTACCAGCCCTGAAGTCAGGAGCATACGAATTCAAATCCAACCTCAGACACAGAACACTTCCTAGTTGTGTGACCCTGGGCAAGTCACTTAACCCCAATTGCCTCAGCAAAGAAAAATAAAAATAAAAAATAAATGGTCAAAGGACATAAACAGGCAGTTTCTAGAAGAATAAATCAAAGTTATCAATAATAACCTGAAAAAAATGCTTTAATCACTTTTGATGAGAAATATAACTTAAAACTCTAAGGTACTACTTCACACCTATCAGATTAGCTAACATGACCAAAAAATAGGACAAACGATAGAGAAGCTATAGAACAATAGGGACACTAATGCATTACTGATGGAATTGTGAATTGGCCCAACTATTCTAGAGAACAATTTGGCATAAGGAACAAAGAACTATAAAACTGTGTATACCCTTTGACCCAGAAATATCACTACTAATTCTGTATAACAAAGGAGAAATCTTCATGTAAAAAAATATTTATAACAAAAAATCGTAAATTTGAGTACCCAACTGTTGGAGAATGCTGAAGAAGTTGTGGTATGTAGTTGTGATGAAATACTTTTCTGCTATAAGAAATGATGAAGGGGGTAATTTCAGAAAATAAGAAGACTTATGTGAACTACTGAAAAGTGAAGTGAACAGAACCAGGAAATAGTTGAACACAGTTAACAGAAGTATTATTAGGATGACTAACTGTGAAAGATTTAGCTACTCTGATCAATATAATGATACAAGAAAAGGACCCATGAAAAATTTTTATCTACTTTCAGAGAGAAAACTGATGAACTCTGAGTGCAAATCAAAGTATACTTTTTTCCCACTTATTTTTCTTGCCTTTTTTTTTTTTTTTTGGCAACAATATAGAAATGAATTTGCACGATTTCATATATGTGGGTGGGGGAGCAGCTAGGAGGGAGGGAGAGAATTTGGAATATAAAATATATATATATATGTATATATTTAAAAACATGCTAATAACAAATTTAAAAAAAAAAAAAAAAAAAGATTCTCCAAGTTAGAAGGTACCTTGGATGTCATTCAGTCAGTAAATTGTTTGCCTACCATGTGCCAGACACTATGGGGATACAAATTTTTTTAAAAAGTCCTTGTATTCAAGGAGTTTACAATCTGAAAGAGGAAGACACACCAAACGAACCTGAAAATGGAAAAGGGAGCAGAAGATACAGGAGAATGGAGAAATCAGGCAGAAAACTCCCAAAGTAGTGCAGCCAAGGTGAGAAATAAGGAAATATCTGAGGTCAATTATTAAAGACAAAAAGGAAATGAGATGGAGTACCACGACAGATTTTAAGAATAGGATTATCCCAATATACCTAATTTTATCCAATGATACTTAAACAAGAAAACCTTCAATAACAATACTGTATATATTTATGGTTCAGGATCTGAATTTATACAAATCAGGTTTCAGTCTGCAAGGATCTCCCAAAATACTTTATTTCATATCACATCTTTCTAAAGTTTATTCCAGGATATCTCCAAAAGTTCAAATCTCCTTCTCTATTAATGAGGACCAAAAGGTTCTTAGCATCCATATAAATACAAATATGGTCCCTGAAAGACCTAATGAGAAAAGGACCTAACAATGATGTGTTTAGCTGCCAAAGACAGAGAGCTAAGCGATCCTTTTGAAAGATATAACTAAATCTTTGAAATGAATCAAAAAGGAAGCAATCAATCAATAAGTTATTAAGTACCTCCCAGTTTGCCAGACAATGTGCTAAGAACTGGGGATACAAAAATAAATAACGACAGTCCCTGCCCTCAAGGATTTTACCGTCTAACTGGAAACACAACATTCAAACAAATGTAGACAAACTAGTTCCATATGGGATAAAAAGAAAGTAATTAACAAAAGAGAAGTTACTGGAATTAAGTGGGGTTGAAGAAACCTTGAAGAAAATACGATTTTAGTTGGGACTTAAAAGAAGCCAAAGAATCAGTAAATGGGGAGCGGAGAAAGGACCAGATTTAATGAGGAACAATGGTCTTCGCTTTAAAAATCGGTTTACTGAATAACAAGCGAGTGTGGCTGAGCCAGGGAGAGCTAGAGATTATTGGCGTGGTGCCTGGAGGAGGAGCTTTTGTGTGCTGCTTCCGTCTTCTCCTAAACTGCTCCGAGTTGGGGATCCCCTCCAGACCTGGGGAAGTTTCGCCCCGATCCCTGCAGCGGAATCTAACGGAGGTGAGAACAAACTTCCCAAAAGCAAGTTTCCTTTTTGCAGAGAAGCCTCCTGCTAGGAACCGTGCCTTCATTCAGCCCAATCGCCCTTAAGCACCCCACGTCAGACTTGCTCATGGCTACAGAAAAGCAACCCGAGACCGAAGCCCCGAGAACACAGCAAACACCTTCATCCACCAATCAAAGCAAGCTTGCACCTCCCAATCCAAACTACACATTAAAATTTACATTAGTGGGGCATACAAAAGCTGTATCTTCGGTAAAATTTAGCCCCAATGGAGAATGGTTAGCGAGTTCTTCTGCTGATAAGCTCATTAAAATTTGGGGAGCATATGATGGAAAATGTGAGAAAACTATATCTGGGCACAAACTAGAAATCTCTGATGTTGCCTGGTCTTCAGATTCCAACCTTCTTGTGTCTGCCTCAGATGATAAAACTCTTAAAATCTGGGATGTGAGCTCGGGAAAATGTCTAAAAACCCTGAAGGGACACAGTAATTACGTCTTTTGCTGTAGCTTCAATCCCCTATCCAACCTCGTCGTTTCCGGCTCTTTTGATGAAAGCATAAGGATATGGGATGTGAAAACAGGAAAGTGCCTCAAGACTTTGCCGGCTCACTCCGACCCAGTAACAGCTGTGCATTTTAATAGTGACGGATCTTTGATTGTGTCGAGTAGTTATGATGGTCTCTGCCGAATCTGGGATACTGCGTCAGGTCAATGTTTAAAAACTCTTATTGGTGATGATAATCCTCTTGTGTCTTTTGTAAAATTCTCTCCGAATGGTAAATACATTCTTACGGCAACTCTGGATAACCTTCTTAAGCTATGGGACTACAGCAAGGGGAGGTGCCTAAAGACATACACTGGTCACAAGAATGAGAAATACTGTATTTTTGCAAACTTTTTAGTCACTGGTGGAAAATGGATTGTGTCCGGATCAGAAGATAATCTTGTTTACATTTGGAACCTTCAGACAAAAGAGATTGTGCAGAAATTACAAGGTCATACAGATGTTGTAATCTCCACAGCTTGTCACCCCACAGAAAACATAATTGCATCAGCTGCATTAGAAAATGATAAAACGATTAAACTCTGGAGGAGTGACTATTAAATCTTTTAAATATCAGATCGTATAAAGAAGTAGATCCTGTTGGGCAAAAAACTTGAATATTTGAAAATGTGGTTTCTTGGCCAAAAGGAAAATCTCTTTTATCTTTCCCATCCTGGCAAGAAATGGCAGTATCTGCTTGATTTGACAAGTAGATCTTTTTTTTTTTTTTTAAAGGAAGAAATGAAGCATTTCTTAAGGATGTTAAATATGTTACATGCAATATCTCATTTGATCCTCCCAATAGCCCTGGAAGGTGCTGTTATTATATTCACCCAACACTTGAGGAAACAAACTCAAGCAGACAAGCTAAGTGATTTGCTCAGGCTCACACAGCTAGTGTCTGAAGCAGGTTTTGAACTCGGGTCTTCCTGACTCCAGGCCCAATGCTTTATCCATTGTAATACCTGGCTGGGAGGAAAATTGGCTTATGTTATAACTAGATCTCAAAAAGCTTTTGTTCTTGCCAATCCTTCTGATGCTATCAACAGAAAGATTTCAATCTATTCTGTATATAAATTCAGTCAATAAAAACCTGAATTTAAAAATTTTTCATATTGAAAGATTTCACCATGGACTTTTCCTTAACTAAAGTTTCTGTTTCTTTTTTTAAAGAGGCCATTTACACATACAGTTCTAATTCTATAACCAAATATCAAGTTGTAACCAAATGTAAGTTTCTGGCTTTCTATCTCCAAATTTTACTGATTTTGTAATGAAATGTCTTTTTTACTTTCTATATGGTTGATTATTTCTTGTTTTATTTATAGGTATTTCATATATACACATACTACATATAAAATATATATTTAATAGATGTTGTCATGTTGCAAGTTGCCATTTTCCCCCCTCTAATCCCTAATTAATTCCTTCTGATAGTAATTTGAAAGACATTCTGATTTTTTTCAAAGAAAAAAAATCTTGGAACATTGTAAAGTTTTTCGAGGTAAACAAAATTTTGTATTATGGAATTTCACAGTATAAAACTTTTAAATTCACCTTTGTATACTTCAGTCTTGATATTTTCACTCCATGGTTTATATAGTGAATCATAAAATTTAAAACAGTAATTTTCTAAAGGTGAGATTTTGTGGTGTTTGTTTTTAAAGCTGTCTGTAATCAAACAGATATAACTGTAACAAAGAAAGTAACCTGGATTTTGGGTGTGAGGGTCATTGGGTCTGTAATGCCAAAGAAACTGAGCAAGACAAGAGATTAGAGACCAATTCAATAGTTTATTAAATGGAGAGGTATACCGGGACCAATGGATCCAGGCTTAGTCCCAGGGCTGGACAAGACTATCATCTCAAAGAGTACTGGGACAGCAAGCTTTTTTATGGGATAACAAGAACAGTGACATAATGGGGGAGGTACCTAGGTGGGGATAACCTAATGGTGGGGGAGGCCCCTAGGATGACACAATGGAGGGAGGTCACTGATATTCTAATGACATCTAAAATGGATAAATCTTTATCTGTCAAACATTAAAAAGGTATGTATATAACATAAAGATATAAAACCTTCATCTCATCAACCATTTAAGAGAGAATGATTATATCCTGGGGTTTTGGGGCAGAGCAACTGAGGTAGGCTTTTATCTCATCCAACATTAAGAGGGAAAGGTTATAACCTGAGGCAGAATACCTAAATAGGACAATTGGAGAAACTGGGTCACAACATTAAAAGGGAACTTTGGCACAATAGGTCAATCTGTCATAAACTGTGTTAGGATCAATGTTATGTGACTGGAAACCCTCAACTGCAGATCCCAAAGTGGTAATCTTACATTTCTTTCTCTCCTTGGATTCTTTCTTGGAAATGTTAAACCTCTGTCCACAGGAAAGTCCATTTACCTCTCTTTTGTTTTAAACAGTTACCTTGTATTTATTATAAATAGTATTAAAAGCTTATAAATACAGTTGGGAGAAAGCAAGCCAGGCTGACTTACTGACCCTAAAAGAGAGGTAAATATCAATCTAACACAAAGGTGTTTTTGTTAGGACCCCTGTCCCTGGCTAGGGCCTCAGAGTTAACAAAAGGATAAAGAGAGTTGCAGATCTTTTGATATTATTTTACAGATTAGCAAAGGAATATTTACTTTGGGAAATCTACCTGCACAAGTATGGTGAGTAGGGCAAAGAGAAAAAAAAAATAGTTGAATGATCTTCATCATGACCATATAGCTAGAGAAGTACTTAAGATTTAAAAAAAAAAAAATTCATCAAGTAAAGGCTTTATTTCAGAAGACACAAAAACTTCAGAACATAAAGGAGTCCAAAAACAAACAACAAATCAATCAAAAATCATTTACTAAATCATGTGCCAGGCAAAAACAGATTTCTGGGCTGGGTTGAATTCAGGCTAGTCCCTGAATCATTTATGTTTTATACTGGAACAAAATGAGATAAATTAGCAAAGATATTCAATGAAGATATAAGAGGACCCAGGAATTAATTCACTTTATTTGATTGAGTTGTCAACCACCCGTCTTGATGTGGCCAGCCAAGCATCAGACCATGCATAGCCCTCCTCCTGCCTGTTTTACACTTTTGGCAACCAGGCTATGGCATAAACAGCCTGAACCTTTCATCCCCTAAATTAATCAAGACTTGAGAATGGTGAAAAAGCTAGCTTAACTAGAATGCAAATAGTAAGAAATTACTCCTATAGTCATAGTATAATGTGTAATACATAAGAGAGCTACCTTTACAGTCAAGAAAACCTAGATTCAAGTACTGTTTCTGACATATATTGGCTGTGTGAGTGAACAAGTCATTTAACTTATCAAAGGACCAGATAATTCTTTTTTAAGTACATTTATGTAGGATCTCTTTCTCATCAGAGGCTTATGTTTTTGACTAACTGAAACCTAAATTATTCTGAGCTTCCCTGACCTCAGAGAAGTCAGGTTTCTCTTGTACTCTGATTCACTATGACCTTAGAGTCAAAATCTAAGTCATTCACAAACAATATTGCTGTTAACACTGTATACAATGTTGTCCTGATTCTTTTCACAAAAGTAGGCATGAGTTCATGTTAGTATTTCCAGGTTTTTCTGAAATGTGCCTGCTTATCTTTTTTTTTTTTTTTTTTTTTTAAAGAACAATAATAGTCCATTACAACCATACACAACAACTTATTTAGCCATTCCCCAATTGATGGGTGTCTCTTAGATATCCAATTCTTAGCCACCACAAAAAGAGCTGCTATAAGTATTATAAAAGAAATTCTTAAAACAGGCCTAATAAACATGTTGTAACAATTAAAACATGAACAACTGCCCATCACTATTATAATTCTTTAAAAGGTAAAGGCACTTTGTGGGGCTATGGAATAGACATTTCACATTTCCTGAGGCTTATATTATCCAATCAAATTACAAGGTCCAGGGTTACTGATCCACCTGGCATGCCTGTTGAGTCCTTTAAGGTTAAAGTTGATCCTATTCATGATCATCTCACTCTTCTAAGAAGCAGTACTGTAGTAGAAAGTATTTCATTCATCAGAGCCCAAGGATTTTCAAACTCATTAGCTTACTAATCAGTATAAAAAGTCATCTCTGAGGGCTACAGTGTTTTCATTGGTTCAGTTCCCTCCTTTACTTTATAGTTTATTTCCCCCGCCTTGAGGCAATTAGATTTAAGTGATTTTTCCAGGGTCAAACAAGTAAAAAGTGTTAAGTGTCTGAGATCAAATTTGAATTCAGATCTTCCTGACTTCAGGGCTGGTGCTCTATCCACAGCCACCTGGCTGCCCCTAGAGTTTATTTTTGAAAAAGAAGAAAGTCAGACAAATGTCAATGTTTTTGTTCAGATCTCACAAGGACCCCCTTATTATTTATTTTTTTTCGTTTTCTTTCTTATTGAAGTTTTTTTTTTATTTTCAAAACATATGCAATGATACTTTTTCAACAATGACCCTTGAAAAACCTTGCGTTCCAATTTTTCCCTCCCTCCCACCTCTTCCCCTAGATGGCATATAATCCAATATATATTAAACATAATAAAAATATATTTTAAATCCAATATAGGCATATATATTTATACAATTATCTTGCTGCACGGGAAAAATCAGATCAAAAAGTTAAAAAAAAAATGAGAAAGAAAATAAAATTCAAGCAAACCACAACAAAAAGAGTGATAATGCTTTGTTGTGATCCACTCTCAATTTCCACAATCCTCTCTCTGGTTGTAGAAGGTTGTCATCATCACAAGATCATTGTAACTAGCCTGAATCATCTCTTTGTGGAAAAGAACCACAAAGGACCCCCTTTTTAAAATTATGTAGAAATAGTTGTTTTCTATGTGAAATATTCAAATGCACTTATCTACCAACCCGACCAAAAAAAAAAAAATAGAAATATCATTTTTTTCTGTTTGCCAGTATAAATACTAAAACAATTAACTTAGCTTTTTATATTATATCAAGAATGAAGTAAATACATTCTTAAGAAAATATAAGAAAATGTTGGAATCTTTACAAAGTGTTGACATTGGAGTTGATAGAGAGACAATAATTATCTAATTTGGCATGGTTCAATATGATTGATTTGATCTTAGAAGGAGATATTTTGGGCCTGAACTTGAAACAAGTACTAAGTACAACTGATAGAACCGATGCTTGTGTTCACACCTTTAGAGAGCTCATAAGTATCTAAGTACTCAATGGAGTTCAGATGTTTGGGAGACTTTAGGGATTAGAAAGAGATATCTGAATTCACACCTCCCTTAGGGCCAGAGAGCACTCTGGGAGATAACCCAGAAGAAAAAGAAAGGGAACCAATAACATTGTTTTTGTCATCTTGGAATATAACACCAATGCTCACTTATAACTCTAGTTATACTCTAGTTACTCTACTCTATACTCTCTACTCTATACTCTATTACTCTAGTTATAACTCTAGTTATATATATATATATGGCAGAGAAGGTAGATATCAAGGAGAGTCATTGGCTCTATAGGCATCTTCAGAGTAGAGGTCCCAGGGTGAGGCACTCCTGAGGAAAGGTCAGTCCTTTCCTCAACCTCCCCATTTGAGGCCTATCTATCCATATATACTATCTATATACTATCTATATATATGTATATATATATCATATATACTATCTATATATGTATATGTATATATACATATACATATACACTGTTTCCATAAATTGACTTTTGCCTCAACCACAAAGAAAATAGGAACTAATTTAGGCTGAAAACCTACTCTATCTACCTGTTACTAAGTTTCTTAATAGGGAGAGAGGAAAGTGAATAAGTCTTTATACAATACCTGTTTTTTTTTTTTAATATAATAACTTTTTATTGACAAAACCCATGCCAGAGTAATTTTTTTACATTATCCCTTGCACTCACTTCTGTTCCAATTTTTTCCCTCCCACCCTCCGCTCCCTCCCCTAGATGGCAAGCAGTCCTATATATGTTTAATATGTATATCCTAGATACAATGTATGTGTGCAGATCCAAACAGTTTTCTTGTTGCACAGGGAGAATTGGATTCAGAAGGTAAAAATAACGCGGGAAGAAAAACAAAAATGCAAACAGTTTACATTCATTTCCCAGTGTTTTTTCTTTGGGTTATACAATACCTGTTATGTGTAAAGGATTGTGCTAAGTGCCTTGAAATGCGCAAATACTCCAAATGTTCATAGGGACTTTTAGTGTCCAATCTGTGGCAGAACATTCCAAGCTTACATTGGTTTGATATTGATGAGGTTTAAATTTGGAATACCCAAATGAAATTAGGGTTTCTGGTCGTCAGGGAGCTAAATAAGGTCTAGTGGTGACGCAAGGGTAGAGAGTTTTGGGGACTCCCTTCTGGCAGTGCAGAGGTTCTCTGTAAAAGAATTTACAGACCCGAAAACCTAGATTGATAAAAGAGGTTTATTATGGGGATTGGAAGTAAGGTTAAAGTCTGGTTAAAGAAACAGGTAAGGATAAAGAGAAGAGGGCACTGGAAAAGCAGAAGCTCCTTGGGGTGCCAAGCAACCAAACATGTGCTGGCATGTTTGAAATCTCTGCAAAGTGAGGGTTTTAGTTTGGCACTTTTATAATAGGGGGCTTTGGCTACAAGCTGAAAGGGGCTCGTGGGTGGAATCACAGGTTGGCTCCTCGATGGGTTTCAGCTAGGGCTAGAATTTGAATTGAATTCAAAGGGTTTCGGGACTGAACCAACCCCACCCAGATAACAAAGATGAAATTGTTTGTGCTTGGGGTGGAGTACCCTCACTGAGGCAGAGTTGAAGGAGATTTTCTCCTTTAAGGATTTTCAGAGTTTTTGGGGATCCCTCTTCAAAGCAGAAGCAATTAAGAAACACTGAGGCAAACAATGATTGGTCAGGGTCACATAACTAGCAATAGTTGTTTAATCATTTTCAACTCTTTGTGGCCCCATTTGGGATTTTCTTAGCAAAGAGTGACTTGCCTTTTCCTTTTCTGGCTTATTTTACAGATTTGGAAACTATGGCAACCAGGGATATGTATTTTGACCATGGTCACCCAGATAGTAAATGCCTAACGCCATATTTGAACTCAGGAAGATGAATCTTCCCTGACTCCAGGCCTAGCTGTCCACATTAAGCTACTACTGTCTGAGGTTAAATTTGAGCTCAGATCTTCCTGGCTACAGGTCCATCACTTTATCTAGCCACCATATGCCTCTAACTGGTGACTTGTTACTCAGAACTGTTCATCTAAAGTAAACTACCTAAAGCAGAAAAGAAAGGAAATGAGTGAACTTTAGGAGTCATTATGTTGCCTGATATGTTTAAATAAAGCAAGCCAATTATGATAGAGCTATAGTACTATCAGGATTGGAACCCCCCAGAAAGAAATGCATTTTTGAGCAGCAACCCAAAAAACATCACTCACATTCCAGGGACCCCTCTTTTATCTTACAAAGATGCATAAATAGTCAGTATTATGATATTATTAACTATCTCTAGAAGGACCACAATTTATGAATGCTATTCAGGTAAACACCCTTTCCTTCAGATTTAAGCCATGTGAAAAACTTACTATAATGGTAGATTGCAAAGTACAGAATCATTGCTTCTTTATAGAATGACTTTATTTCCTTGCTATGTGTCTTCCCAATACCAAGCCAAAAATATCATACTCTTTTCTATCTAATAGGCACAGTGTTTGGGTAATTCTCCTTCTCTTGACAGAATACCAGATCCCTAAACTCTTGAACTTAGTGTTATATAGGGGAAAAAAAAAAAAAAAAAAAAAAAAAAAAAGGAAAAGAAAGGAAAAGAAGAGAAAAAGAAAAAAATTCCTAAAATGATATTATATAGAAAAATTTCCCTTATTTGTCCTGAAGATCACATTCTGATGTCATTTTGCCTAAAAAATCCTTTCTCAGGCTACAAAATTTAATTCCAGGATTATTCTCAAACTTGGGGAAACTAAAGGAACACTTAGCAAATTAAAATGTTCAAGCTCCATGGTTGAATACATATTAACCTCTGACATCTGCTTCTTCAAAACCATTCAAACTTCTTTCATACACTTGTACTTTCTGGGAGAAAAAGTCTGATTTTTTGATGATGATTTTTTTATATACTTTTAATGCTCTCTTTGGCATTCAAAGTCCTTCGGAATCTAGGTCTCTCCTACTTTTCCAGTATTCTTACATCTTAATCTCTGACACTTATTCTTAAATCCAAAAATATTGACCTCCTGGCTACTTTATGAACAAGACTTCAATTCTTCCTGGCTCTTACCCCGCTAACTTCCTTTCAGTTCCAATTAAATCCTATTTTGGAGAGAAAGTCTTCCTCAATCCTTCTTAATCCTATGATTTCCTTTCTGTTAATGATTTCCTCTTTATCCTGTATGTGGCCTGCTTTGCATATATTTGTTTGCCTTGTGTCTCTTCTGCTAGATGGTTAGCATCCTGGAACTTTTTTGCTTCTTTTGGTAACCCCAGTACTTAGCACTGTGTCTGGTATGTGATAGGTGCTTAATTAAATGTTTATTGGCTAATTAAGGGCCTACAATGTGCAAAGTATTTTATTATTACCTGAGCTTTTACTGTAACAAAAATTATACAATTACAATGCTAATTACAGAAACATGAAAATTAAGACAAATCTTTAAGTATTACCTTTCCTACAACTGTAACATTGCACTTATTTTCTTATCAACAAGAGTATTTTACAATGGACTTTCAAGTGAATATGTAGTAACCCTATGACCTTGAATTGAACTATTTAATTGTGAGCTCCTCAAGGGACAATCTTACCTTTATATCCTCACAGCTTAGCACAATGCTGGAAATATAGCAGGTACTTAATAAATTTTTACTGACTTAAACTAATCCACATCAATAAAATGTAGATAAAAAATACTTGTGCTAGCTGCCTGTTATGATTGCTGAGAGCAACGTGCTATAGAAATGAGTTATTATTATTGTTATAGGTAGTTTAAATACATTGAAGGCAAGAAAAACTGAAACTTTGATCTTTTAAGATCCAGCCCATGGGTCCCACAAGATGCCTTTTCTGAAACTTTTAGTTACTGGTACTCTCTCCCTCTTTGAATTATCCTGTATATATCTACCGGAATGCAAGTACTGTTTTTCCTTTAATCACTATGTCCAGCACGTAGAACAGTGCCTTAATACTTGCTATATTGAATGCACTCTGATATACCAAGAGTTTTATTTCAATAATTCCACTGAACTTACAGGCAGGTGAAATGGCAAGACATTTCCCACCTGCTTTTGCCATAGTTTGGCAATTATGACTGGACAATTTCTATAAATATTCCCTTAAGTTACAGAATAAGTCTAACTTTCTGTTTTCTCAGTAAGTAAATGCTTTTGAATACAATGCAAATAACTAAGATTCAAATCCTTAGGAATTTTCCGATATCCTTACTTTCTGACCACCATCAGTTGTGTACACCGATCATTGATTAGGAAATAGAAGGAGCTTCTCTGTGTCCTTATCTTTGAAGTCAGTGGCTCCTCACCATCTGTTGTATGAATGGAGTTTCTGAGAGGAAGAGGCCGCATCAGATTCTTAAGGTTAACCAAAGATAAAAGGTGGTCTTGACCCCCTCGCCGCCCCTTTCCATCCAGAGAGCTGAATAAGTGAACAGCCCACTCCCAACATGCACAATCACACGTAGACGGCCAGGAAGCTTGGAGCGGGCACATTAAGAAACAGCAATCAGATCAGAAGCGGCTGCAATGGTAGCTGCCCTGGGCCTAAGGGGCTAGCGGCAGGGGAAGGGGCTGCTGTGCTGCGGTGAAGCACGTACAAGGGCGTGGCCTGGAGCTGGACAGGGCGGAGCCACGAGTGAGTCGCCTAGAGTGGCTGGTGTTTAGCATCCTTATCCAATATTCCCTGCAACTGAAGGAATCGGGGAGATCCTCACCCACTTGCGCCTTTGTTTTGGGTATTGTCCAGATGAGGGCCAGGATCACTTTACCAAAACAAGTCTTTCCGTCACTAAAGTGAAGAGGAGTCGAAGAGTGAGCAGTTTAAAATATTGAGAGGAAGGAGTAGGACGTCGGGCCAAGAACCATATCTCTTCGTCAACCACAGGTAAGAATAAAACTACGTATGCACCATTGAAAGGGAGTCAAGCTGAACCCAACAATCCTCCTTCCAAGTTAAATTCTATCTTTTATAAGTTAATGTGTTGCAGTGCAGCGAGAGACCGGTAGGTTTGGAGCCAGAGGTCCAGTCTTGGGCATGACACGAGCTTTGTACTCATGGCAAGCCATCTAACCGCTCTGGGCAGGCAGATTCCCTGGTTTGTAAAATGGGGATGAAACATCGGTGTGTGGTACATGATTGTTATGAGGCTCAAGTAAGAAAATGGAAATGCTTTTTTAAACCTTTATATACTAGATAAGTGCCAACTGAACATTCACCTGGACTATTCAGTTTATTTTTTTTCAGGCAGGGGTAAAAAAAACGTTCATAGATTATGTAACTACTTAAAGAATGTGGGGAAAGTTGAGGCAATTATTTTTTGTACTAATTGTATTTGCAAAGATATAACAAAATCCATTAAAAAGTAGGGAAGTTTTTCAAAAGAAAGTGCACTTTTAGGGACATTACTTCTTTTAAAAATTTTGTGCTTTGACTTTTAAGGTTTTATGTCCATTTTAAAAGATTTTTTTTTTCTGTAAAAATTTGTTGCTTGGAATGGTAGTGATAGTTATGATAAATTTAAAGTAAAAACAAAAAACAGCTATCTTAATGTCACTGAAACAAACTACACAAAGAAAACAAGATGACTAGATGAAATCTGGAAAAAGGAGAAAAAATTACCCAACTAGGACTCTAAATATTACAATTTCTGCATAACACTAGTACTATTTTTATGCTGTCTCATCAGAAGAAATCTGAACAAAGCAGAGAATAGGGAAGAATAAATACTCAGAAAGCATTCATGAGCCAACTATAATGTACTTAACAATGAACAAAAATGCCTGAGTTTTAACTCTGCTTCTCCTAATTAGTTGTCATTTTAGGCAAATTACCTCAATGTGAGCTTGTTATCTAGTTTGTAAAATAAAGACACTTGTACCACCATTCTCAAAGAATTTATAGAAAAATCAGATGTTAGCAAGTAGTAACAAAAACATTTAACAAACTCAAAATCTGATGCAATAATATAAACTGTGATTTTATACTCACTGAATTTTAAAAACTTAACCAAATTTTAGTATTCATTTGAAAAATGAAGATATTATTGTGGCTTTTCATTTATTACATATAGCATTTTATAGGGAAATTTCCCAGAAGCAAAAGTTAGGCTATTTGTAAAATGTAAAGTATCTATCAGGTAATGTAGTGCACCTTGGAACCAATCTATTTTTAACAGATTAAACTTAAATGAGACCAAGAAACTAGTATTTCCTATTTGAATAATAGTGGACTTTGTGTGGCTATTTCCCTTCCAGCCATTACCTTATTTTTTAATCTTTCTGCTCCAACCTTAATCTCTTGCTCTCCCCTTCTTATGATCTTTTCCAAACATGTTAATTTAATATTTGAACACTAATTTATAATCAAATGCTTATAGTATGAAAATTATGAAAAAAGTATTTATTAGCCCTTATGGGCAAAATACTGCATTAAGCACTGGGGGTACAAATGGAAAATCGAGTTATCTCCTTGCTCACAATTCTAGTAGGATTTAGGTGCAGGGTATATGAAAAGGCCTAGAGCGCCTGAGGGTGCTTTTAGTAAAAGTGGCCCATATAAGATTTCATAAACCACATCATACTTTTTTTGTGAAATACTAGTGTTCGTTGACTTTTATAAGGTAATAGTATATTTAAGGAATAAACGAAGCTTGGAATCCTGTTTACTCAATTCTTTCTACCATGATTATTATTTATTTTAATAAAATGGCACTTTTAAGATTTGGAAAACATTTTTATCTCATTAATCTTGTTTAATTCTCAGGACCCTGTGATATAGATGTTATTTCCATTTGCAGATGAGGATATTAAGGCTGAAAAGTTAGATGACTGTGTGTTGTTTATGAGAACAGATATAAGTTTTTAGTGAAATTTATATATTTAGTGAAATGAGTTATATAACTCATTTGGTAGAGGAAGAGAGTGAGCTAGAAAGGGAGTAGCCTCTCTACCCAGATTCTGGAAGATTTACATTTTGTAGAATTTTGATAAAAAGTTTCTCCACACAGGAACCTCCGTACTTCACTTACACAGTTAAGCAATGTTGCCCCAAAAGCAGCCTAAAAACAAGATAGATTGAGATCATTGTAATTGTAACCCCAAACTGAAGCTTGAAGTAGACCCCTCTGAAGTTACTAGATGTGATCATTTAAAACAAAAATGCTTTGGGTGGGTTTGGGGCCTGGGGCAATCAGAAATACTTCGTAGTCACCCCAGGCATTCTCAGAGTTACTGGAGTCAAATGATATTCTGGTTGTGAATAACCTTTAATCACATATAGTTGGATTTAAACAGTATAATAATTTTTTCCCCAAAAGTATAGCCCTTGTTTTTTCCCCACAGTTCCCTTTAAATAGTGTCTGAAGTCATATTTCAACTCAAGCTTTCCTAACTCCAAATCTAATACCTCTGTTAACGTTTTAATCTAGTTATAATCTTCATCCCAAACCTACTTCTCAATTTAATTCCCATACGAATTGAAAATACTAAATATAATTTTGCTTCCATATCTTTTTCACACTCAATTATAAGATACAGTCAATTTTCTTCCTAAATTGAGTGAATTTGTTGAATATCATTTAGTTTCCAGATCTTGTTTATTCCTCCCTTAAGAATTTCAATTTATTTCTTTTTTTTCTTTCTTTTTTTTTTTAAATGAAAGTAACCTAGGATTCTCTAATGCACAAGCTCTTTAGGTGATGCCAAGATGGAAAATCTTTAGAACAGGGTTGGCAAGACATCATGGCTTTATCATCTGAAGACCATCCTAAATTCAGAAAAGCTAATTACCCAAAGCTTAACTTCAAGATTATTAAAAATTTTTTCTTATTTTGGACTATGACAACTTATTAAGTCTTCACATAAGGGTTGCAATTCATGTCAATCCATGCCCACATCAAGATAGCTTGATGTATTTTGTTTATCAAAATAATTATTATTTATTCATAGGTCCAGTGAAGTTTATAAAAATTTTATCTGGTCAAAATTAATAGTACTGTTCTTAAGTATGAAGGTTTAGTCTAAAACATTTGATTTGTATTTATCACATTTTATTTTCCTTTTAGTGTATGGATCAAACATCTATCCTGACTTTTTTTGATCTATGACTGAATACATTAGACTTAATAATCTGAAGTAAGGGACTGAATACCTTTGGCACTGAATACCTTTATTTTTCCAGAAGGCACATTATCATTGTATTTCATGTCAGGAAATCTGGTTTCTAGTCTAGGTCATACTGCATAATACAGCTGTATAGGTAAGAAAGTACAAGATTTGGATTCAGAAGCATGGGTTTTTACCCATCACTAACAGTCTGATCTTGGGCAAGTAATAACCACTGTAGGGCTTAGATTCCTTATTTGTTGGACAAGAACAGTTCCCAACTTTTTTTTTGAATGTCATGGATGGACCTTCGTTGGTAGTCAGATGATGCCTATGGACTCATTATTCAGAATAAAGTTTTAAATACATGAAAAAAATACAAAAGAAACCACTTATATTGAAATAGTTATTAAAATATGAAAAAAGTTGAAAGGTTAAGAACCTGTGGACTAGATAATCACAAATGTGCCTTTTAGTTCTGAGTTTATTAATATATACAATACCCATTATTTCTTATTGACTCACCCCAGCCAAAGTACTGACATTACATCATTTTAATATTTATAATTTTTAAAATATCTAAACCAATATTCTCTAAAACACATCCTTTGTGTTAGGATAATAGGACTTAATATTATTCAACATGACATGTAAAGATTTCACAGAATATTACTTACGATGATAATACAAGAAGGGATATTTACCTTTAACAGTAGAAAGTCAAGACAGATTTGATTTTGCAAAATATTTAAAGGCAAATGAACAATTTTAAAATTTGTGACTACATTAGGATTCAAATACTGTTTGTTGATGAAACAATTCTTAGAGGGCCTGGTCCACATAAAATGTTTATTGATGTAACAAAAACAATACAGTTAGTGTTAGATCCAACCACAAACAACAAAAAGAATAAGGAAATGAAAAATTTGTACAATACCCATAGAAAAACAAGGTGTTTAATGTGACAACTATATATTCCTAAAATAAGGTTTCTAAAAATATATTCAATTATTGAAATCTATATAAAAACATGAAGATGTTAATAGCGACAAAGTGCATGAAACCAAAATGTCAAATATTGAGCAACTTTGCTAACAACGCATGATTTATTATTTATTTATACAATCTGCTTAAAATATCACCTATGCCACACAGGGTAAGCGGAACATTTAGAATATCTGTAACACAATATTAGCATAAACTTGCACAACTACAGATAGGGTTTTGTTGTCTTTTGAACTGGCAGTGACTACAGACATCTCTAAGTGAAGAGAATTTGTTCAAATAAACGCTGCTAGGATTTTCCAGATAAAACCCCTGTTTTTCTATACCATGTAAATAGCTTCACTCCTTTTAATCATAAGCCATGCAGCATTTAATAACCATTATTATATGACCAACAATGACATACTCCAGATTTGACAACTTCATAGGCAAACAAAAAATTTTCTTAAAAACTAGTCTTATAAATGCAGAATATATTGCATGAGGAACTGCTGGTATTTTTTTTTAAGAAAATATATTGTGCGATTATGGCTACATGTACTGCTGATAAAAGCATTATTGTTTATGAAAAATTGAGTAAAACTGTAAAAATTTTTCAACTGCCTATGATCATGATGAAAGCTAGTGCCAGATTAACTATACTGGCATTTCATTAATAAGAATTCAACAAGGGACAAATTCCCTAGCCAAAAATAAATAAATAAAAAGGTGCATATTTTAACATTGCTACGATAGTGTACTATATGGTTTAAATACCAAAGAATTATAAAACTCACTGTTTCTGATCCATTAAAGAACATACTAAAGACATTAAAGTAAAGTAGAAAGGGGACCAAAACTGAACTAACTGAATTTGTGCAGTATTGTAGCCAGGCTTCTAAAATCAGATATAGAAAATATAAATAGACTGCTTTATAGGTGATGATTCACCAGTGTCCAAAAGGAATGAGAATTGTGAAAAGCTCAGTTAAGTTGATCCAAAGCTCTCTGTAATTCTTCCCCTTGCAGTAGGTTTCTATTTCCTTGTATAGGAACATTAACTTCACAATCATAACTGGTGAGTTGTGGTAGTCCACTGTCATCCAATGATGGGCCCAAGAGTCTGCTTACTAAATCTAAAGAAAAATAAACATTTCTTAGGAAAAGCAGAAATGTAACAATATCGCATAACAAGTTGATAGAACTTTTCCCTAGTTACTTTTGTAGTCATCAATATACACAAACTGGAGGAAAGCCTTAGATATAATTTATATAAATCTGAGGCAGTATGGATTCCCGATATATCAAGAAGGGGAAAAATAGCGATGTTTAAGTACCTACATATTATTCTACCTGCTTAAGCAGGTAGGAATCAAGTAAAGAGGGAGGGTTTAAAAACAAAATACTGAAAAAAAAAATACTCCAGTTCTAGAGTTAAGTCAATATGGATTCTATTCTAGGCTGTCAAATTAACTTTAGCATTGTCATTTATTTTTGGGGCTTAATGTACTCATTTGAAAGAATGACAGAATCTGAGCACTGGAAGAGACTTCAGGGATCATCCAGTCTAACCTATAAACTAAATTAGTCTCTATTATACATATCCAACAGGTAGTCAGCTAAACCGTTGCTTGGGTAGCTCTAATTGTTATGATGTTTTTCTTTACATCAAGCTCAAATTTTCCTCCTTGAAATCTCTCCCTATTTCCTGATTTAGCCTACTGGGCCCAAACAGAACAAAGCATCTAATCTCTCTCCATGACAGCCCTTCCAATACTTAAAAAAACCAAAAACAAAACACAAAGTATGTCTTTTGAGTCTCATTTTGATTAAGCATGACCTGTTCTTTAACCATTTCTAACCATTTAATCATTTACCTATTAACATTTTATAAATGGACTATAGAATCTTTAAGATTTTTTCCTGCTCAAATCCTATAAACATAAAAGGAAAATAAATAGTTCCCCATTTCTTCCCTGGTCTTCACAACTTATCCTGAAATCTGAATTCTCTTGAATGTAATTTAGCACAATTTGGCTCTGCAATTTTGCC
Organism: Sarcophilus harrisii; assembly: GCF_902635505.1. Classification (NCBI taxonomy): domain Eukaryota; kingdom Metazoa; phylum Chordata; class Mammalia; order Dasyuromorphia; family Dasyuridae; genus Sarcophilus; species Sarcophilus harrisii. Next base: position 318,944,879 of record NC_045427.1, on the reverse strand, counting down.
ATTAATTCCAAGAGCTCAAACATGTTGAATATAAAAATCCAAACCCTATTTTGCCTTATTTACTACCCATTAGTACAAATGATTAATTTAATCTTACATTGTGTCTCTGAAATTTGTTTTAGTTGCTTGTTTCATGTGATATAAAAGGAAAAAAGAGATTAAAAACTCACCAGAGGGTATTAAGATGACTGTCTTTTGCTCTACTCCATTCTGTTCACTAGGTTTGCATCCTTTTACACGTTTCCAAGAAAGAGATATAGTAGTTCCAGGATCATCTGGATCCTGGCAATGATGTAACGATCCCTAAAAACAGGAAAATAAATGAAATTCCATTCAATGAAATCTTTACACAGGAAAGCTCTGAAATCACTTTTAAACCAACAATATATCAGGATACCATCTGCTAGACTATGCTAAAATTTTATCCATTTAAAAAAAAACAAACAATAATGCCATTATTAGATAAAATTACTTCTATAACAAAAGGACTATTAAGTATGCAAAAATCATTCTGTGGAAATGATTTCAAAAAAATATTTACTAGGAGATATTTAAATGGGAGCTGTATTCATTTATTCAATTAGTACTTCTGTTCCTCATATCAACAAGGGAAAGGATTTGAAAAACAGAAGACCACATTAAGTATCTTTTCAAATTTAAATAGGAATTCAATATTTGGAAAAAGAACAAGGGAATCAACTAGCTCATAGTTCTAAAAATCTGTCAGATAGAGAAATATATATATATATATATATATATATACACATACACAAACCAGCACTTACAATTCCTACTGCTTGAAAAAGTGAACCTTCATGTTCCATTTTCCTTTTTCTCTGAGAATTCTGCAAAGCTAATATCTTTGGATTAAGCTCCTCATCTATAGCAGTAGTTCTAAAGAGAAAATAAAATCATTCTAATTTGAATAAGTTGTAAAAAACTTAAAATTCGCAGGCTCATTTATCTGGCATGTCAAGTTGTCTGTATTATTGTAGTATCACTTTCAGTGTTATTTTGATGTTTATTTTATTTTATTTATTTTTTGGTTCTAAATTACATTCAAGAGAATTTAGATTTCAGGATAAAGAACTTGTAGACAGGCAAGGTGATAGGTATAAGCCCAAGTTTAAAAAAATATTACAATTTTCTTGGTCTTGTATAATTATCTTCAAATAAAAACTATAGCTTAAAACCCATCAAGATTAATTTAAAAAGAAAAATTTAAAAACCTAAAATTACATTCTTGTGTTTATAAATGTAAACCCCTATCAAGGGTTAAAAATTAGACAAATTCTTGATGAATGAACAAGCTTTTTAGAACAACACTGCTGATGTTGGATTTTTTGTTTGTGTTTTTTTGCTCTGTGTCCTTTTAACCATGCCTAATTCAGTGTTTTGCAAACATTTTGTAGCAGACACTTCATGTAAAAATGAACTTTTAGTGCATACCTAATATAGAGAAATGTGTTTGAGGCAAACCTGGGCTATCATGTAGCTATAGACAAAATTAAGTACTAAACATTACTCCTGAAATGTTATCTAAAGTGAATTGAAGACATGATAGCTGACAAAATTAAGTACCACAATGTCAAGGCTTGCCAACAGCCTGGATCCCAATGCTTCTTTTCTATATTACAGGGATGGATGAAGATTAAGTCTCTTGTAAATTGGTCCTTGAATAAGAGTAACTTTCTATTTGAATTGGGAAATTGAATTTTTGAATTCTCTAGCCTCTATGGCTAGAAAAAAGGCATAATAATAGAAGAAAGGACAAGAATGCAATAGTGAATGATGCAAGAAAATTCTAAAATAAATAATTTACAGCTAAATCATGGTGGGCCTTAAATACCTGGGAAGAGAGCTTGTATATTTATCAGCTGACAAAGGGGCAAAAGAATCCTTTCCTTTTTTTAAAAAACAAGGCAAAGGAGTGATGTGATCAGAATTATGCATTAGGAAGATAGTATGAAGTATTATTATGAAGTCTGGAACAAAAAATCCAGGGAAAAGGAGAATGGTCAATAAACTATTACAGTAGTCTAAGAGATGATGAGAGCCTGAATTAGTGTAGTGGAAGGGGGTACAGAAAAGAGACAATAAATCTGAAATTTGAGAGTTATCACAAAGATGAAATCAACAGGACTTGTGAGTGGCTTAAGAAAAAAATAAAATGGAAGACGCTTCCAATCTTTATTAAATTGCTGAGTCCTGGATGACTGGAAGGACAGTGAAGCACAGAATTTAAGATAATAGTCTTTAAAAGAAGAAATGTAATGAATTTTGACAGAGGAGTGATACATTCAAGGGATAGAATGAGACATACATTTTTAGACACAATCAAAATGGGCCTGATCACGTAGGGGTGTGTAGGGTTTGTGTGTGTGTGTGTGTGTGTAGAGAAAACGTTCTCCTCATTTCAATTCATCTTCCACACTTCTGCCCAAGTGACTTTCCTTAAACATAGATCTTACCATATCAACTCCCCAACTTTATCACCTTGAGTGGCTTCCTATTTCCTCTTGGATTCAATATAAACTTCTGTTTAGCTTTTAAAGGCCTTGAAAACTTTGCCCAGTTTATCTTTCAATCTCATTGTACATTAATCCTTCTCTTGTACTTGGCATTCCAGCCAAACTGGCTTGCTTTCTGGTTCTTACACATGATCTTTGAATCGACACCTTTGCCATGGGCCATTCCCCCACACGTAGAATCCCTCATAGAATCTCTCTCTTCCTTATTATCTTCAACATAATAATTTTCCTAATAACCTAACTACTAGTCTTCCTCAAACAATTTTTATATATTCTCTCTCTGTGCATGTAATGTGTGAAGCTCCTTTCAAGTAGAATGGTTCATTTATGTACTTGTATCCCTAACACTTAGAATAATACCTGACACACCTTGGCACACTTAAATACTTGTTGAATGAGAGAGAAAGGAAGACATAAAATGTAATTTCAAAGAAACCAAGAGAGTTAGGAGAAAAATGGAAGGGATGGTAAAACCATGTTAAATAGGGCTACAGTTCCCACCTACAATCGGATGTAATCTAGACTTTTCAGCTGTATCTTTAATCCCCTTAAAAATGAAAATTTCTAAAGAGGAAGTTTCTAATTAAATGATATGCTCCAGATATTAAGTCAGTTAAGAACATAGAAAAAAATACCATGAATAGAATTTGGATACTGAAATTATACCCAATTAATCTCTTTTTAAAGCACAGTGTTGCTATAATGCTTAAACACTTGCACTGAAAAGCAATACTTTTGTCAGTCATAAATAAGCAAAACAGAAAGAGGAAATTGAAGCATTAAAAGATAACATAGAGACATATTTTAGTTAATAGTAAGCTTATTTCAAGTTAAATAATATGCCTTTTTTTTTTTTTTTGCTGAAGCAATTGGGGTTAAGTGACTTGTCTAGGATCACACAGCTAGGAACTATTAAGTGTCTGAGGCTGGATTTGAACTCAGGGCCAGTTCTCTATCCACTGAGCTATCTAGCTGCCCTATATGCCATAAATTTTAAAGGGAGATATATGTACTGTGATATTTTTCTTCTTATTACCAAACTAAAACAAAACAAAACAAAACAAAAAACCAAGAAAGGAATAGTGATTGGGGAAATTAATATTAAGAGTTTCAATGAAGATTGAGCAGATCAGAAATCTCAAAAACAGGTGAATACATAATAAAGCAGTAGAATAGAGAAAGCCTTTTGATACAAGAGAATGATAGTTTGGTAGCAAAGGTAAATTGGGAGTTATGGTTGAAAATGCACTGGGAATAAGAGTAAAATACTTTTGCAGTGAACTAAGAAAAAATCCTAGAGGCTGGGATATCCAGAAGTTCATAACAGCTAGGAATAATAGTAAGAAGTGAAGATTAAGAATAAATCCTTGGTATAGCTAGACAAATCTGAAAATAATACTGAAACACCAAGATATATATTCAACAAGAGGATTAGGTAGTAGAGGAGTCCAATATTTATTTCAAAGACAATGACAATTAACTTGGGGGAAAAGACACATTTAAGAAAACAACTTTACATGTACTTTAAATTTCAATAAAATTATTTTGAAATTCAATTTAATGCTATAATACAAGTCCTGATTTTCTCATTAACAAAATTAAAGCTTTTTAATATAAAGATTATCAATACCTTTGACTCAAAGCGACAGATAGCAGATTAGGACTTCTTGGATGAGATTTCTCCATTTGTTCTATTACTTCTTTTTCTGCTCTGTCAGGAGAGACTGTCCGATTTTGATTCTCATCATTTGATGCTGGGGCACTGGCAGTTTCATTAATTACGTAAACAGAATATGGAGAACCAATCAATATTTTATTGTCATCTGTACCTTCTGTTTTCACCGTTTTAACTTCATCGCTGGTAGTGGGTTGTGTTTGAGACTGCTGAAAAATGTTAAGGGTGCTCACACTCTGAGAACTTGTAGAAGTATTCTCTAATGGTGAAAGTTGATCAAAGGAACGCAACTGAAAGTCATCATCCATTGGGATATAAGGAGCTAACATTTCCAAGTCTAAATCAGTGTCCTTAAAAAAACACAAGATATTTTGCCATGAGAACAAAGTTTTCAATTGGTAACACCAGGACAATAATTGTCTACTCTATCAGTCAAACCATATGGAAAGGAAAAAAGTCTTACAACTTCCTTGCTCTGTTATGAACATGCAGAAGGCAGAATAAGAATAGACTTTTTGTACATAACTAATATACAGAAAGGTGTTTTGGGAAATGATGCTAAGTTGGGAAATATAAATGTTTTCCTCAAAACTCAAGCAGAAAATTATTACATACCTGAGTAGAAAAAGGATTCTTTGCTTCTGTGTCTTCTGCAAAAAGTTTCTCCACTAATTCCAACTTGAATTCGTTAGCCATATCATTATCCACATCAAAACAATATTCACTGGAACTGCTAGGCTATAAAAGTAAGTTAAGTGAATTATATTATTCTCCCCAAAATCTCCACATTTTGTTATATTATAAAATGCATGCAAAAAAATTATTGAAAAACATACAATTTTATAACCATTTCTTTGGTGAGTTCTGCTCCTTTTGACAAGAAAAGTTATTTGGTTTATATGTTGAGCTAATTTATTATTCCAGTTTTGGACATAGCATAACAGTGCTCAATTGTCCTTCTGAACCTAGCCAAGCCCAGAACTTTTGTCATATATTTAGAGCAGTTAAATAATGAAAAAGCTGTAACAGCTGTAAACTGATGGCTAAAAAATTTGGACATATCCACACACCACAGTTTTTTTTGTACGTCTAGATTCAAAAATTGTGTGCAGTTTTGCCAAACTATATATAGATTATCTTAATTATTCTGGCATCACATCCAATTCTGTTGCCTATTCCTGACTGGCTAATTATCCTTGAACATAAAATACTGGTGAAGTATAGAATTCACCTTAAAAAAATTTTTTTTTTATTTCAACCTAATTTCTTAAAATCACAAGTATTTTGGGCAAGAAATATATCATTTCATCTTTGTATCTAAATAACTTGCATAATGCATTGCAAATGGTTCAGGTTTCCCCTCTTCCTTAAAAATCTTTCACTAGATAACTGATTACTGTCCCTTCAACTTACTAGTCCTCTCTTTTATTTTTCATATCTAAATTTTGAGGAAAAAATTTGCCTCCACTTCCTTTCTTTCCTAGTCCCTTGTTATCTGGCTTCTAATCCTATCATCCTACTGAAGTTTACCAACTCAAGCTACCCAGTCCTTTTCTGTTTCCTCTTCATATCCATATTCTTAGATTGAAAAAAAAAAAAAAAAAACCTCTATTTCATTAATTTCCATCCTGTTATCTGACCTCCGACTTTACTGCTCTATCAAACATTAATCAACTGTTCTACTACTCTACTGCTAAGATCACCAGTGATTTTAACCACTAAAACCAATGGTCTTTCCTCAGAACATGTAGATGTCCCAACAGCATCTCAAATTCCACATACCTAAAACATTACTTATTACCTTTCTGCTGAACAATTCATCCTGACTTTTAAATATCATAAATTCAACATCCAAAATGCTTTATTATCTTTTCTACTAAACCCTACTCTCCTCCAAACATCCCTATATCTGTTAGGGTATCACTAGAAATATTTTTCTAGTCATCTAGATTCACAACCTAAGTGTTATCCTTGATCTCCCCTTTTACTTATCTCCCATATCTAATTTATCAAGTCTTGTTCTTTAAGTGTCCATGTGTCTTGCCATCTAACCCCTCCTATCACTTACACTATCAAAACTACCCATTATCTCAGTTCAGGTATTCATTATCTTTCTTTTAGACAGCTTTAATAATCTAATTGATTTTTCTGCTTCCAGATTTACTTTTCCTACAATCTTCTCCACAAAGATGACACGTTAATATTGCAAAGACAGAGCTCTGTTTATGATATTTCCCTACTCAAAAATCTTCAATGCCTTCACATTGCCTCTGTGATAAAGTACAGGCTTCTTAACTTGTCTCTAAAACATTGCAGAGTCTGATTCCCACTTATTTTCCAAACTTATTTAGTACTATCATGAATTGTACATTTCAACCAATGTGTAGGTGTTTCACGTTCATCTTCACTTTTTCCACCTATATCTGAAGTACATTCTCACTTCTATCTCTCAGAATACTTAGCTTCCTGATCATCTAAGTTGATGCTCTCTTCTTAAATGTTATCTTGATTATTTATGTTTGCATATTTATTTCCTTTTTGGAACTTCTATGTCTAGACATTTAAGTGTTTGAGTTGATAATAAAATTTGAATCAAATTTCTAGATTTAGTTCTTATGCAGAAAAAATGTTTGGTTTTGAAAGAAAACAAAATATCATTCTAGTTCAAGATACTAACCTCGGGTGAACTTTGTCTTGTGCTTGCATCAGAAGGACTAGCTGGACGATCTTGTATTTGAGGCATGGTAAAAGAAAGTTCCAATGGCTCTGGATTTGGTTCTAATTTCAGTGCAACTTCTTGATTGAGGGCAGGGTCAGCATTGCTACGGAGGGGTTTTGTAGTTTCAGTGGTGGGTAGTGGGGACATTGCCAAATTTATATTCTGTAATTTCTCACTAGATGAGGGAAGCATGACATCATTGTATAATGGAACTTCAAGTTGTTGCTCATCAGCTTCTGGAATGGTAGTGAAGAAAAATAAATCTATAAGCTATCTTTACAACTTCATTAAATTAAAAAGTATGTTACTATGTACCTAGTTAATTTGCTCAAATAATAAAAACTCTATAACTAAATTCTTTTAGAGAAAAATTTACCAAAGTTAGGGGATGTACAGATATACTTAAGTATATTATTATTCATATTTTAACATACTGTTCAAAATAATTACTAATTGCATATATCAATGAAAGGTTTTTTTTGTCCATCCTCTATACATAAATACTGCTCTGATTTAGGAATGCAGGTTTTATTTATGGAGCTTGAGGGCACATGCAACAGTGGTAGGGTTTTTTTTAGCCTTTCATGAAACAATACTTATTGTGGTGCAACTGCATTAAATTGCTCAAGTTCAAAAATTAAATGAGAGCAGAATACAATATTAAGCAAAATATATCAAACACTATATGAGTAAGAGCACACTAAAGCATAACTGCAAAGAATGGTAACAGAAATGGAGATATTTGGAAACAAAAGTAGCAGAGAGAAAAGCAAATTTCTGAAGGAGGCTAAGGCCCACAATATAAAACAAGTAAAATAATAAAAAGACAAGTGGTTACACCAACATTCTGCTGAGCTAGCTCACTGCTCTAATGATTATAGAAAAATGACACATTTCATACTCACGTCTATTTATTTTCATACATATTTGTATATAAAATTAGCCTGAAGCAACTCAACTGTCTGTAAGCACCTGGTTCAATAAAGGATGATAAATAAAACTAGACAAGCTCATGGTTTACTAAACATGGATTACCTTAAGTAGTAAGTACATTACTAAATATGTACCCACCATTATTGTCAAAGTCCAAAGATATGATAGTATCTCCAGCAGCTGGGGCTAATAAAGTTAAAGCATCTGGTTCCTTCTTAAGTTGATCAAAAAGGCTGCATGCTTCTGTTTCAACCTTGGTCAATAATCGAGTTATTTTCATATCAACTGTTTCCACTGGTTTTAGCATACATTCTGTTTGTCCAAGGGAAAAAATCAAGTCGTGCTGAACAATACCACTAAAACAAAAGTAGAGAGATATTAGTAACCTCTAAATGAGCATGTGATACTGTAAATAAAACCTTCAGGTGACAATCTTTCTTAAAATAAAATCTGCTAATAGCACATTTTACTTTCACAGCTTAATCTATATAGCAAAAATCATTTACCTTAAAAATTCAAATGAAATACCAGTTTTATAAATTAATATCTACTGTCAAATGACTGAATTGAAGCGAGTTAAAAAAGAATCTTGTAACTTTATCAGATAGTCAATAAGCATTTGTGAAGTGTCTACTATAAACAAAGTAAGAACTGAGGATACAGAAATAGACCGTTTCTCAAGAATCTCAGTCTAATGGTAAGAGAACATAAAAATCATTAGGTACAAATAAGATGAAATGCTGGATAAATTAGAGCTGATCAATAAGGGAAAGATATTTTTTAGGAGATGGGATTTTAGTTGTGAATTGAAAAAAGCCAGGGAAACTAGGGACATGGAAATGAGGAAGAAAAAGATATGGGAAACAGTAAAAGTGCCTTGAGGAACAGGAATAGGGAGCTAATATCTCTGCATCTAAGAGTATAACAGATTAGAAAGGTAAAATAGGACAAGGTGGTAAAAGAGTTTAAGGACTTATTTGATCTGAGAGATGATGAACCACTGAAGCTGACTGAATTGGGGGATGTGGTGGGTAAAATAAGGTTAGATTTGAACTTTACAAAGATCCATTTGAGAGCCAAGTGGAGGATAAACAGGAGTGGAAAAGAGGCTTTGGGTACACAAATTGACCAGCATGCTAGTATAATAGTTGAGGTATAAAGTGATGTGGCCCTACAGGGTGATGGCAGTATGAAGGGGGAATATGCAAGAGATGATTTGAGATTTTCAACAGACAATTGGAGATTAGAGTCTACAGTTTAAGGGAGAAGTTAAAACTGAATAAATAAATCTGAGAATCATTAGAGATGATACTTGAATTCCCAAGAGTTGCTGAGTTAAACATAATCTTTTCATAAGTACACTATCTTTAAAATAATTTACTGTATGCCAGTTTGTTGAATAGGACAATGATATTTTAAATAAATATGGTTCTTTCCCTCTACGTAATGATAATTACAAGTAGATAACATACAGGATATACAGAAATACAAGAATTAACCATATATTTACATCAGGAGTAACGATCCAAATCAGTGGTGCAATTTTAAGGAAATAAATGCTACTTTTTCAATCATCCAATTAAAACAATGGGAGAGCTAGATTTTAAGAATCCTTTGATATTTTGTGTTAGCACCACAGGAAGATAAATACAAATGCCTTTCAGCAACACACTCTACCAATCAATCTGCTTAGCTCATGTGTTTATCTTTTTCTATCATCCTCCTTCCCCCAGACTGTTTCAACCAAGAGAATGTATATGCTTTCCCTTGCACTGCATATTATTTGTTCACTTTCAACTCTAAGACTTCACATATTATTTTGTCAAATCATATATTACAAATTCCTTTAAATAGTTTAAATTGCTTTCACCAGAAAAATCTTTACTAATAATCCCTAGATTACATTTCTTTATATGAATTTTTTTAAACTTGTAGTTCTGTGTAATACATTTATACATTTACTTGTATGTTTATTTTATCTTTCCCACTTAGAATATAGAGTTATTGAGAGCAAAGAGTAAAATATTTTGGCAAGGAAGAAAGAGGAAGGTGGAGAATGATAATTATATTGTGAAATCTGTGAAGTTTTTAGGAAATAAAGAGTTTGCAAGGTTTCTGAGATTTCTTTGCTGCGCTTTTGGAAGTGTTACAGCTCCATCGGCATTCCAACCTGAATGTCCAAGACTATTTAGGGTTCTGAGGAGGTGGGAGCACTAAAACTGAAGTAATTTCCTTTAACAATGAAAAATCACTTTAAATAGAGAGTGGAGGATGGACTGGAGTGGGAAGACTTAAGGCAGGCAGACCCACTGGCAGGTTATTACAGTAGTCCAGGCATACAGTAATTAAGGCCTGCACTAGCATGGTGGCAGTGTCAGAGGAAAGAAGTGGAATTATTCAAGAGATGCTGCACAAATGAAATCAACAGATCTTGGCAACAGATAGATTTATATGATGGGTAAGAGATACTGAGAAGTTAAAAGATGACACCTAGGTTATAGGCATGAGGAATTGGATTATGGTGCCCTTGACAAAAAATAGGAGAAAGTTTGGAAGAAGGGAAGAGTTTTTGAAGAAAGATAATGAATTCAATTTTAGACAAGTTAAGCACTACATTTAGTTCCCCCAAAACCAAATAAACTTCTGCACTAAACTTACCTCACAACATAATTTACACACACTATACACTGTGGTTGGGAATTTTTAGTGTTGTAAATCACAGTTGCTTGAGTTTCAACCCAGACGTATCCACCTCGTTTGGCAAGCATTCTATATTGTCCTGTAGTGACTTGTCCTTTAGTAAACACTAGGAATGGAAAAAGTAAATTTATGCAAAGATTAATTTCCAAAAGTAAAATCATGCTACCAAGGAAAAGAGGAACAATTTTGTTTTATTTTGAGGTCTTCCTTTAAGAGGTTATCTCACTTTAAAATTCCATTGTGGGGAGAAAAATAAAACTTGCTCACTTAAAAATTATAAGAAGCAATAATAATTGCATTCTTGTGACCCTGTTATGACAATTAATTAGTAGTGAATTATGCATATATGAATTCTGGATCCATAGGAGATTTCATTATCAAAAGTACATTATCAACTACATTAGTCTAAGGTCCAAAGATTAGTGATTTCATAAGGATCTATTGAACAAAATCATATTCTGTTGCCATTTTTTGGCAATTTTGAAATGAATCAAATTTTCTTACTGGGTTATACTGAAACTGGTATTTATTTCCTAAATCCAACCCACAAATATCTTATCACTTAATAAATTAATAAAAATGTTAAATAAAAATAAGAGAAATATTTAGAGGATTCTTTAGTTGTTCAATTTTACTTACTATCATGATGAGTTTTGGTTAGATGATCTGAGTCTAAAGCATGGTAATATTCATAAATTGAGCGACCTAAAAGTTCCTCTGGTTCATATCCCATTAGCTCTGTAATTCTTTTGGATAAAATACAAAAAAGGAAAAATGATAAAAAAATTTAAAGATAATACATTTATAAATACATTTGTATTATATATTTGTATAAAATCTCAAATTCAAAGATAATCAAAACACTAATCTTAATTCTTCCTTCTTCCTCTTTTTCCCCACTCCACACAGTATATTCAGAATTAGAGATACCCTGGAACAAACAATAAATTAAGCTTTCACTGTTTGTTTCAGTAATTTAACTGCAAATAATCTGTCCAATCAATGAGTAATATAACTAAGTACAATTTGAAAGTTGTTACTTTGGTATGAATTTAAATACAAGCCATACTTTCCCAGCACTCCCCAAATCTGACTGATATAAAATCTGATTTGCTGTTCATAATTGTACTCTTAATAAGACAAAGACAGGTAAAGCTTTAAGTTTATCCAAAAACAATCCTAGAAGCTTCCCCAATAACTTAAATGCACATGAGAGGTGCCTGTATAAAGTTAAGAAAGCCCTCTTAGAATTTCTTAGAGAGATCTCACTACACTGCAAAGTCTCTCAACATTTACCTCTCTCCCTCCTCCACCTGTCTCAATCCCTATCCATGAATTACTGGGGCTATAAAACATCATTGTAGGTATACAGTGATCACTAGGAGTCCTGCAATAATTTATACCTTTGTTCCACATTTTTTGTGTGTTTCTGACTTGGATATTTTATATACTTCTGGATTACTATTCAAAAGTTGTAGAAATGGTCTTATGGGGTCCAATATTTAAGAATAAAAAAATAGGTGGGAAAAGAAGAAGGTTTCAAAATTTTAAGAGGCTAAGACTAAAAACAAAAAGGTAAGACGACAAAAGTGTCAAAAACACAGCACATTGTCCAAAGCACTTGCAGGTACTGCCTGAACCAGATTGAAACATAATTGGAAAATACATAACATCACGTTTTAAAACTAAATCAACATGTGATCAGTATGGATAGAGGCCCCATTTTGATTTGAGTTTTATACCAATAAAGCAGGAGACATAAAGACAAAAGGTAAGAAGAACAAGTGAATGATCTCTCTGTATTAGCTTTTACCTTTGACCACCCCAAAAAAAAAAAAAAAAAAGCCAGCTTCCCATATTTGTTTATATTAAGTTTTCCCACTAAATTTGCCTTTAATTTGCTATAATGCTTTACATTTTTATGTGGCAAAAACATTTTAAAAACAAAATCCATTTTTTTAGTATCACGTCACATAATTTTTCACTGTACCAAGTAGTTTTGTTTTGTTTTTATATCTTCAAAGCTCATTTTAAGAGTATGACCTTTATTCAGATTAATGTGGTAACTACGTAATTTTGTTGTTCAGTCACATAGAGCTCTTTGGGATCCCTTTTGGGGATATTAGATAGTGGAATATTAGATATTAGATAGTGGAATATAGATATTAAAGTGGTTTGCTATTTCTTTCTCTAACTTATTTTATGAGATAAGGAAACTGAAGCAATCAGAGTTAAGAAAACTGCCCAGAATACACAGCTAATAAATTTCTGTAGACAGATTTAGTCTTAGGAAGATAAGTCTTATTGACTGCCAGCCAGACACTCTACCCATTTCATCACCTAGCCGTCCTTAATTATCTATATTATCCTTCAACTATTTTATAATAGTAACTACTACTGAAACACGGCAAGTCAATAAAATCACAGGCTATATAATTAATTTTTTTTCTAATTTTTAGAATGCTTAGCAAGATACTGGGCAAATGCTTGTCTCTCAACAAGAAGTTAAATTAACTTGCAATTTAATATAAATTCACATAAAAAGAAAAGAATCAAGACTCTTCCTGCAAACACAAATTAAGATCTCATAGTCAATATACAGTTATAACTAAGTTCTTTGCAGGTTATAACTTCTGTGAGTCAATCATCTCAAGTAACATTTGATACAAAATTGTAATAATCACCTCCGATTTTCATGAAAACAAATCAAAAGTAAAAAAAATAAAGTATGGAATGTTAAATCTAGCTTGGAAACATAATTTGAATGATAATATCTAACATTTATATATGAATTTAAGGTTTATAAAGTACTCTACATTATCTCATCTCATCCATTCAATCCTAAATGAGATTCATATAATGATTTAAAATTCCACTTGAAATAAAGATTCTATACTGTGACTCATTAATTATGCTATTTAATTTTCCCCACCCTATTACCCAGCTAAATATTAATTCATGCTAAGAATAAACAACTAATATTCTACTCTCTATCAGCATCAGATTGAATATTTATATCTAAATATTTGAGTGTTCACTAGAATTTCCAAATGAGATGGATGTAAAGAAAATAAAAAGTATGGGATAGCCACCCAGCAAATAACATAATGAATATGCTCATGAGAAAGAAGTCTTTTGTCTCAAAAGCAAATAATGAAAAATACTTTTGGTATTGTCAAACTAGATATTGAAAGCCATATCCATTTATTATGATCATAATGAAATTATTTTAAGCTTTAAAAATGCAAGTCTATGCATATCTACATTATGACCACAAGATGGCACTGTTACATGGAAAATGAATTATCAGGAAAAGCAGAGTGAAGTTATTCTGAAATACTGCTAACATTTTTAAATGGTACTTGAATTAGTCTAATAGATAACACAAATCAAATTTTAAAATGCTCCAAACATACTTATTTTTAGCACCTTTCTTCTTTTAGTGGTTTTCACTAATGTTTTTCTACAAAAATTTTCTCCAAGGTCTTAGTATAAACTTTAAATTAGTTATCTGTTACTGATTTCTATGCATTACTATTTCAACTCTGGCAATAAAACTCATGTGGCAGTGTGTTCAAATAATAAAATTTTTCAAGCGTTTACAAATATATATTTCATTTTTATGCAATTTTGTGATTCAATATAAATTAAGCCCCATATTTTATAATACATGTGCTTCTGAAAAGTAAATTGAGTCCTTGTAAATTAAATTTTTTATATGAACTGAGAGGCCAGGAACTTAAAGGAATTATGTGATTTTTAAAAAATCATCTCTTTAATCTATTTTGTAATTGGAATTTCCATGTTAGGAATTTAAAAAGGGAATTTTTACAGTATCTCAAGGACTGCTGGCCTTCAGTTATTATAATTCCTGGTAAATTGGAATTTATTAGAGAAAGGGGAAAAGGAAACTCTTCCCTGAGAATTTTTTAGGAGTACTTTTTAAAAAAATCAATTTCATTAACGGGGGGGGGGGGGGGGGGGGGGGGGGGGGTGTTAAGGCAAAGAATATAAAATATCCCACCCCACAACATACTTTCATTTAGATCGGCCTCCTTTTTTCTTTAACAACACCCAGTGCTTTTCAAGATGTAATAGCCTTAAAAATGGGAGTGGGCGACCAAAGGTAGAAGGTTGGCTACCATAGTAATAAAATGGAAAAAGAAAACACAGCTATAAAATTTCAATTTTAGAACTAGAAGGAACAAAGGGACTCCCCACGCCAACTTTACAGTTGAAAAAACTATACAAACTGATATCTCTAAATTAGGAAAATGGAATTTCCTTTTCTTTTTTAGAACTTAAAATTTCTCAAGACCAAAGCTGCCCCCTCTCCCTTTGTGACCTTGCTACTCATCTACTACCTTACTCTTCAACTTTAGAAATAAGTAAGGATTATTGGTAAGCTGGAGTTCTTTTCCTTGATCCCACCCTTTCAAGAGTAAAACAAAATGGATACAAGTAGCACAAAGCTTATGAGGTGGATTTTTCTCTAAGTGTAAAAATTTAATCTAACAATCTAGGTTGTTAAAGCATCATAAAGCATCAAAGAAATTAGTATATTAAAGTCTTATGATTTATTGCTTACTAATTGACAAAATCATCCAGAGATTTTGATTCAAAGAACCTGTGTTTGATTTGACTTTGCTACTTGGTCTCAGTTCTTTATCAGTAAAATGTGGAGGTTGGATTAGATAACTTCTGAGATCTCTACCATGTCAAAATTTATGATTTTATAAATATTCAAAAATCTTTTGAAATAATTTTTAAGTTTCAGAGTACTTAATTTACCTTTCATCACAATATGAAAACTTCATATCCAGGCTGTGGCGGCTGAGAAATGTTTTGCTATCCAAAGGAACTTCAATATTTGATGGATGAGGAATGGGTTCACAAATCAATACCAAACAGGTCATAGGTGGTTTCTTATAACCACACTGAGACTGGTTATTGCAGGTATCATACACACGAATGTGACCAGTACAATGAAGTACCTAGGTGGATACATGGAAACATGTAAGTTATTATCCATTCTACATAAAGGCTAAAAAAAAGGATAAAAATGCAGAAAAATAGTTCAGAGATGTATGGCATAATTTTGTGTGAACCTTTTAATCTATTTGCCTCAACAAATGGTTCATTTCTACTTGCTTTGGTAAATCTACATATTATAGTGATTCCCTGTGACCTATTCCTTAGTCAAATCCTAAGAAAAACATAAATTGTTTGAGGGTATTTCTTGTTCTAATCACATACTTCTGGTATAGGGAGAGTAAAGAATCAATTAAGCATTATCTTCCTAATTTAAATCATTTCCCCCTAACCCTCAATAGCAATCACGTACGCACTCTTCGGAAGATCAGACTTTCTACCGAGGTTAACAATATATGTACATACAATATAATTTTGGCAAATGAGAGATGGGAACAATACAAATAGGTGAGTGTAATGAAAAATCTCTTGACGGAAGTGGCATTTAAGCTAAGTTTTAAAGCAATGAAAAAGTATGCTTCTGGTAAGAACAACCTAGATAAAGACAGAGTCAGGAGACAGAATTTTGTCTATATGAAACAATAAGCAGAACCAATATGTGAAAAGAGTAATGTGTATGAAGCCTGAAACTTGTAATTATCTTTTTTGTAGTTTATCTTAGAGGCAAATGGGAGCCTTTGGGACATCTTGAGGAGGGGTGTGAGATGGATCAAACATGTGCTTTAGGAACAGCACTTGGCAAACTGGAGGATGGACAGAAAAAGAGACTCAAGGAAGGGAAATGAGCAATGATGCCAAGTTAAAAACAGGTATTTTTTTTCAGTCACTTTTTATTAATTCCATCTTCATAATCTCTATCTAGTAACTATTCTTCATAATTCCACTCTGATTGCAATCATTTTGTTTCAACCTCCATCACTTCTAATACACAGCTTCTTAACTGGTCTTTTCATCCTCTATAGCTTATTTTCTCCAATCTATCCTTCATACTGCTACTTAGTAGGTAAACTCAAAAACTATCGACAGCTTCCTATCAACTACCAAGTAAATTACTCAGTTAATCTGGCTCTAAATTATCTTTTCAGTTCTATTTCATATTTAATATTATCTAATCCAACTAAACTGAACTGTTGCTCAATTATCTACCTTTTCCCATTTCCTTGCCTTCTCTCACTTTTCCCTTTTGACTAGAATGTACTTTTTCTTTGTTCCCCATTTCTGCTTGATGAAATTCATTCCTTCTTTCAAGGTGCAACTCGGGTACCTATATGGAGACTTCCCTGACAACGTAGCTGGATGTGATTCCTTAAATTTCTCACAGCATTCTGACTGAAACTTTCCTTTGTACTTATCACATTGTGCTTAAAGAATAATAAAGAACAGTTCTTTTTATACATATCATCCCCCTGCTATTCATCTGTAATTTCACAGAAGTTAGGGATGACATCTTATTTTGTTTTTATATCCTCAGTGCCTTAAACATAGTAGATAATTGATAAATTTATATTTTAAAGGAGACTGAGGAGATAGTGCTTGTTGAAGGTTTTAATACATAATCAGGATACCTTAGATGACTATTATTCAAAAAATAAAAATGGGAAAAAGCCATAATGTTCCACAAATTATAGCTGTTTTTTTGCCCCAAAAGAAAAAAAAAATTAAGTTCAATCAGTTCAACAATTCTAATTTTTTCCCATCACCACCATTGCCCTTCCACAGGGTTAAATCGAAGGAAGTTAAAAATATCTCTAACAGCTAATGAATACAAAAAAGTGAACCACAGGAAACAAAGTTCAGATTAAGGTTTTCTATGTTTAGATAATATTCAATTTTATCTGCAAGATAACATTTTCAAAGCAATATGGCTTTTTATCTAAACTAGAAATGAATCTAATATATATTCAATGAAAAGAAGTTATTTTTTAATACTAGTTTTGCAGTGATACCTAGGAGAACACATCACTAAGATCTTTTCCAAACCTATCTATTGTCCAGTCAAATGCCAATCACATGCAAAAATCACGCTGACTACCTTCCATGTAGCAGACTTTATGTTCATGGTTCGTCCCCGACTAGTTAGGGTACACTTCATTCTTAGGAAAAAGCTGCGTTCTGTGTTTTGTTCTTTGCCTTTTTTCACAGGACCTAGTATGAAACAAGGAAAGAAAATTTTATTTTTAAGGAAAAAATACAAATAAACCTCATGACTTTTTTTTTGGCCCTGTAATGTTATTTTATTGATATAACATTACCTCACACTGTGATATACTTTTATCTAAAAATCATAATGTTAACTTGTTATACTGGTTATATTTTCTCAATTCTTTTATTAGCATTATTGGCTTGACTGATAAAGTGAGGAACCCAAATTATAGTACAAACTTACTCACTTGATCATCACAAAACGAGATATGAAATATAAGTGCTTACATTAGAAAATAAAACTTTTTCTCATGTGAAATTTATAGTAAGTTGGAGGAAAGCTTTCAGTTTATAATTGGAGAGGGAAATGTTCTTTTTAATAACTAAAAGCACATAATTTTTCTTTATTTCTGTGTTAAGTAAAAGGAAGTAGCAAACATTAACATTTTAGTAATCAAAAGACAGATATCAAGTTCAAACAAAGCAGGAACTAATCCATCCCTTTCCAATCCAATGATATAGGATTATGATGGAAAACAATATGCAGATGAGTTCCTACAAAAATAATTTACTTACTTCCTTATTATTAGCTCAATCTAAATTCTATTTTGCTCCTAACTTATATGGCAAAGTGATATTGGAGAAGTTCTCAGTCTGACTCACATACTTGAGAATAATCAAAGCAAAGATAGATTACACAACTAGAATGAGCTTAAATACCCAAAAGTTTGGTCTTAGAACATATCTTTCAATTTTTAGAATATTCTTTTATATCTGAAAATCATTTTGACTCTTTGTGCAAAATAGAACCAGATTGATTTCTGAATATTGAAAAGAGAAAACCAGCACTAATGAATGATGCAGTTTTCCTTGTAGTATTTGTTCAACATGTTTGGTTTCTCTACTAAATCAATTAGGCTGATAGTGTATATAACATTTTTATAAGAACATTTTGCATATTCATATCAAGATTATTCATTATTGGTATTTTTATAATAAAACTGTTTTATGAACTGAGTAGCAAGTATTATAGTTATGAATCATGCTTTATTACCCAATTAAACTCAGGATCATATTCCTGAAAATAGTCAGTTTTCCATTTTTCATGAACATACTACATATAAATAAATTCTCAAAACAAAAAAAATTTCTAAAACAGGTAGCTGTTTCTATTAAAAATGAATAAGCTATATTTAAGATCAATTTCATTCTGCACAAGTCTGAAATCAGTAAATTTTGCATTAATAGTATTTTCTGAATTTATATATATATATATATATATATATACACATACACACACAGAGAAAATTATTGGTTTTGAGACCTATATTATTTATAATGTTTAAGTAAATCAAACTTGATTTAGAGAAATATATACACATAGTAACCAAGCAGAAATTAGATACACTGAAATTTTTCCATTTTTTTATCTAGTTAACATGCCAGAAATAAAAATGAAAATGCTAGGAGGAACATGGTTGCATTAATTCTGACTTTCTCAATAAGGAATTATAATTTTTTGAAAGAGAATATTAAAATTTGGGGGGGTTTTCTATTGGAAAGGACATGAAAGAAAATTGTTTCCTTCCTATAAATTCAGACTTAGGACAAACATTTTTTAAAAAATTATTGAAAAATGGCTTAATTTTTGCTATTTGTAGATGAAGTTATATCAGCCTTCTATTTCAGGAAGAAATCAATTTAAATAAAACTGAACCTCTAAGCTCAAGGAAATTTATAAAATTTTGTTATAAGCCAGAACTTTTGAAATAAGGTACTAAGTGGAATTGAGGAGACAATGGTTAAATCTAGTTTAGCATTGATTTACTCCTACAACAAATAATGGTTTCCTAGTGATATAATGATTGGTGTATACTCAGTGTGGAGCATATAAAGCAAAGGGACTGAGAGCCACAGAGGAGAAGCTCTCGGGGCCAGAAGAGAAGCTATTCGAAGCTCTTGGAGGCTGAGACAGATTCATTCCATCATCCACCTTTGTGGTGACTGGAGACTGAAGCACAAATCTTTGGAATTGGAGAGATTCAGAGGGCAGAAAAGGAGAGAGGAGCTCAGGCTCTTGGAACAAAGGAGAGAGATAGGCCTCTTAGAAAGCTAACCAGGCCCCAGGAAAAGGAGACAAGACTTTGAAGGAGATAATAAAGGATTTGGCCTTTAACACCCGGCTGCACTTGTGGCGATTACTGAACTGAAAGGAAGGCTGCCTCCAGAGACCCCAAGAAAACCTCAACAGAGAACATTACATTTTAGAGAGAACATTGTCAAGTTTACTTATGTTTATAAAATCAATCAATATATGATAAACAGACAACAAAATTATATTAGTAATGATAATATTTATAAAACTGGCTACTCATATAACTCAACTATGTGGAAATCAGATATCTACTAGAGCTTTACTTATCTAAAATATAGCCAAACAAATAAAGAAAAAGTCCACATGCTTTATCCAGAGAAGTCCTTACTTACTCTTAGTAAGTACTCTTATTTACTCTGACACACCACTGTGTCAGATTTAATCTATGTCCTCAAAACTAAATGGGGTGGAGAAAAGATGTTTCAGTAAGAGGAACAAAAAATGACAATGGAAAATTTGATGGGAAATTTATAAAAAAACCAGGCATAAGAACTCAAAAACTACTGGATTCTAGTATACACAGTATACAGGACTTTAACCTTAATAAGGGTTTTAAAGGCATTGATATTACAGTAAAATAATTTATCTTCATAGAATGGCCTGGGATTCTTGAATGCTATGCCATATCATGCCTAAAGAAGGTTACTACTAAATTGACAAAGCTTTAAACAGAGGCCTAGAAATGGACTTGTGTCTGTTGTTCAAGCATCAGCATAGGTAAGTTTGGAAGCCATTTTGGCTGCAGAATAATCAATTTTTCAGTCATGACGATCTTTGAGGACCATTTAATAATAGTTGTGATCTAAATTGGTGAGGGTAGTTCTTACTGATAACAAAATTATTGAAGAACTAAGGTAATTTATACTCATATAATAACTCTGAATTGTAAAAAGGCCAAATTATAGTCTATATTAACATTATGTATTTTTTATCAAAGTAGAACTATAAATTTTATAAAGATTTTAAAATTGTTTTGTAAAGCATGCATACTTAAAGCAATAAGCCATTAGCTAACTGAAAATCTTTGACAATCCAAATAATATTTTGACCAAGACAGCTACAATTTAATTGTATTTTCTTGTTTATGAGAAAACTTGTTATCTATTGCTTTTCAATTTAGACAGTCTCAAAGGAAAATACTGTAGCATATCAGATGAGCAAATTTACTTTACCAAAATATCCATTTGTTTTAATTTTCTAAATAATCATTTTTAAAGCAGATCTTTCTTAAACTGAAATATCACAATAGGTAATTAAAATGTGCTTAATATCATAGAAACTGGTGATAATTCCTGACTATATAAGGCTCATGAAAATCATCTATTATATCAAATCAAACAATTTTTCTTCTTCTTACCATTTCTATGTATAAGCATTTCTCTTAGTTCCTCATGGTCACATGGATGTGTAAAATCAAATACACTGTGTCCAGTTAGTTCAAACTGTAAATACAAGGGGAAAAATAAGTTCTATTTCTTGAAATAAGGGCATAATGATGATAGAACACCTGTCAATATTGTAATATTTTTACCTGAGTTAATCCCATACATTTGTTCACATTTTCAGACATATAAATCATGTCACCATCTTCTGTGAGAACCATAACAAAACCATCTAGGGCTTTCAAATAAAAGCAGTTTAATTGTGCTTCCATTTCAGCTTCAGCTTCCAGATCACCTATAAAAAAGATTTTTAAAATAAAATAACTTGAGTTTTACCTGAACTACAATGTATTATTTAAATTCTATACTGCATGTTGCTATCAAAAGCTATTATTTTCAGGTATCAAAAGCTTAAAATAAGTTTTACTTTTAGAAGTTCAAAAGAAAAAAGAAAAATTGGATCATTGGGGAAATGTTAAGAAAATATAATACAACATAAACAATGTTAATTTGTGCTTTTCAAAGTCAAACAAAGCCACAGGGATCTAGTTCTATTTGAGTATGACACCAGTTGTCTTCTATGGTATGATACATACATACATACATACATAGACACACACACACACACACACACACACACACACACACACACACATGCCATCTATTTCGAAGGATTCATTAATGAATCTTTTAAAGTAGATTTAAATTTGCACTATTTGAAAGTAATAATTGGGTTAAAGATGGCAATAGATTTCAACCCAATAAAAAAATAAGGTATGAATTTATATAATATCACCATCTTATGGGATTCATAATTTGCACTAATTGGGACCTAGAAGTACACAAATTCTTCTATTGTACAATCCTTTTCCATTTCTTGGATTCTATACTGCCATAGAAAAAATTTCAAGTATGAATGTCAAAAACAAACATACATGTGTGTGTATATGCATGCATGCATGTATGTGGGTGCATGGTATATGTATGTATATTGGTATATTGCACCCATATAATTATTTTTGAGGCACATTTTTTTCAAGAATATCTTAAATCAAATTTTACAATTCTTCCTAAGTATAAAGCAATAATTCCTACTTGGTTAAGCTTAAGCAAAAACTGTTAAAGTTAATTTTAAAAACTTAAATCTGCACTAAGACTTTTGGAGAAGCCTTTATGTCCAACTTATTGGCAGAGAAACTAGATTCCTGTTCTAATGCACAATAGCTATCTAAGAAAGAGTTAGCTCATTTTTTACTATGTTGGTTTTTAATATGAAGTAGATGGTATAGAGACCTATACCTAATTCATAAATAATATAAATATCCTATTCATAAATGACATAAAAATGGTGGAAATCAGGAATGCACAGACAAGACATCAGCATATAGATATTTCTAAGAAATAATAAGGAAATTATGTACTACAAATATGCTTATACCATGTAGAGAGGGGGCACTCTAAGTTTATTAAATGTAATTAAGAATTTTATAAATAAATTTTAACTTAATATTACATGCATATACCTTTTCCTTTAATGTTCAGTATTTCTAAGGTTTATTTTCCTAAGCAATTCAAAGAATACTATTTTTTCTGCAACACCTACTTAAAGACAGCATGAAT
Organism: Sarcophilus harrisii; assembly: GCF_902635505.1. Classification (NCBI taxonomy): domain Eukaryota; kingdom Metazoa; phylum Chordata; class Mammalia; order Dasyuromorphia; family Dasyuridae; genus Sarcophilus; species Sarcophilus harrisii. The sequence continues at coordinate 318,922,030 of NC_045427.1, read as the reverse complement.
TTAAGGTCAGGGTTAGGGTTAGACACAAGCCTGGAAGCTGAGAAATCTAAACTGCCAGTTGGCAGTTACAAATGTTGATAGTAATGTAAGCACAGACCAATATAAAAGAAAGTAAAGAGTTACTTCATCATTTAAAAAAAAACTTATCTCAAAAGCCTTTTTTTTTTTTTTTAACACATGCTAATGTGTTAAAGTAGTACAAAATAAGTTACTTAAGAACTGAAAATGTTTCTAAGGTTAAAATAAAAAACAAAATAACTTCAATGAAAAGAAAAAAGAGACGAATTTCAAATGCAAAAGTTGGGTAGAAGAAATAAACCCTTAATAAAATAGAACATCTTTAAAATTTTGACCAGTCCAAAGAAGGTAGTACTTTTTCCAACCTTCACTCGCATTAAATCATAGTTGGAGTATTTACTTACCAGCATCTAGAAGTTTTCTCATTCTCAAATAACTGATGGTAAGTCTCATGACAGAAGCCTTATCAAGATGTGAGCTCACATTATGAGGAAGTGGCAACTGGTGGGCAAGTTCATAGAAAACTTCAGATTCCTTACTTCTACGACATCTGGCTGCATCTCGAGACTTTTCCTTTCGGCGTTCAGAGCTAATCCTATAAAACATTTGCTCATTTAGATTCTTAAAATGTACATATTTGAAATAAACAGTGCACCTTTATCACTTTAAAAATAATAACAATCTCATATTCTTCTACTAACTATAAAAGAGAGGCAGCTTGGCAGAATGGATTGAAAAGCTGAACATGCAATCTGATGATGGAGGTTTAAGTCCTGCCTCTCTCACTTAATAGCTATTTGTTTCTGGCCAAGTCACGACGTACTCTTAGGTAATTGAGATTATAAACTGAAAAACTGGTGCTGATCTGTTTCCTCTTTGGGAGTTCCATAAAATCAGATCTGGACAGAAAAAAACATATTCCAAGGGAGAGAAGGTGTTAATCAATTCTAGAGATGAAAAAAGACATTTAATTTCTAACCATGATACTTAAATAAGTACAAGTAAACAGGTCAGATAGGAATATATGAAACTTCCATAAAATATGAGGTTAAACTATACTACTGTAGAATAAAGAGGTTCCTTCCTATTTGGCATATAAACCATAAAAGTGGCATGTCTTGACAAGAATACCACGCTTTTAGTAAAAAAAATATTCATGCCTGAAGAATGCCCTCCTTTCAGTTATGCTTATTTAATTTCTTTCCATTTTTCAAAATGCCATGTTCTCCATGAAGAGATATCCCTGATACTCTACTAGGAGTTATCCCTTCTCTGAAATTCACAGAATGCTGTGCCCTTTCTACTGAACTTAACATTTTATTTTGTTTTAGCTGTGTATTTGTATCATATTCCCCTTAAGATTCTAAAATCCATGAAGTCAAGGAACAATGTTATCCAGAGCAATATCCCCAGTTTCCTGTCATCTACAAATGTGTTAAGTAGCCTACTTTCTATGATTTCAAGTTGTTGACAAAAATGTGGAGCAGATCAACCAAGGATGAAGCCCTGCAACACTTCATTAAAAGGACCAGGTTATTAAACTAGAAGGAATCTAGACATCTAGCCCAATTCTAAAATCTTAGATCTCTTGAGAGATGTGAAATGACTTGCCAAGGTGGTAGTAAACTGTGATTCAAAATTTCAAACTGACTTCCAGTGAAGAGTGACCAATTCATTTTTATCCCTTAATTGTCACACATTGGATCAAGCTAACACAATTAAATGGATTAAGATTGTTTGACATCTCTGTCTTTTTATTTCATCACAAAGACATCCTAAAATCACTTTGATAGCATCTTGCTATTAATATCCAGACAAGCTATATTTATGGTGTTGTCCTGTTCTACTAATCTATCAAAAAAGAAAGTTGATATTATATTAGGCAATTAATGAATTATTATGGATTATGGGCCATTTACTAAGGTAATTTTTAAACTAGAGTATATGTACCCTTTGGGGTTTGTGGATAGATTTCAGAAGAGCCTACAAATTTGGGGAAAATTACATCTTTATTTTCATTAACTTTTAGTTTTCTTGTAATTTTAGGTACTTTATAAATTTGAAAACTTAATATTCTGAGAAGGGGTTTATGATAAAAAAAAAAAAAAAAAAGGTTAGGAACCTCTAGTCTCTCTCATTCCCCTATACTTTACCAATAGAATGTACCTATACTATGTTCTTAAGAGGCAGCTCTGATATAGGAAATAGAGCCCTAGGCTTGAAGCCAGGAAGAAATGAGCTCAAGTTCTGATTCTGATACATGCTGATAGTTATGACCTTGGAAGCCAGTCACTTTACCTTCTCATTTTCCCTAAACTTGCATTTCTAGGAGAGATTCTTCCTCTGGGAGTATTCAGGCCCAGTTTCTATCCCCTACTTACTTAAAATTTATCATACACCTTGGTTTGAATGTATATTTTATTTCTTTTATTAGATTCTCTTAATAGCTCTGCTTTCCACATCCTTGCCTATATATGACACTCTCTCAGAGAAAAATAACCTTTAATAAATGCTTTCACCCCATCAGAAAAAGGAAGAACAATGTTTTGTTTTGTTTTGTTTTTAATCTGAGATTTGTTAGCAGAAGCATTCACAAAAAACTTGATGCACTGTTGGTGATATGCTTCACCTCTAACCAGTCAGATACATTTTCCTCACTTCTAGACTGTCTTTAAGAGAGGTTCTGTAAATTTTTAAAATTTACTTGGGACTTCTGAAAGGCCTTGACTCAAAAGGATACTTAATGTAGTGAATTTCAGACATTGTGGTAAGCTAATAGAAAGGAGCTGAAGAGGCAGAAAATATTTTCTCTCAAATCATAAACTCTGAAGATCATCTATTCCAACCACTCAGATTGCTGAGCAAATAGTTCAAGTGCCTTGGCTTAAGGATCATAAAGCTTAATAAGTAAGTAGAAAAGATGAGATTTGAATCCAGTTCATTTAATGCCATAACCAGTATTCTTTCCATTACATCACAAAAGGAAGTTGACTATAAGAATAAGCAAAAATTCAAGGGCCTTCCTCCAGGATTCACTGTAATGTTTATACTACACATAAAAGAAAGCTACCTTCAAGAAATTATCACAACTTTACTATCCAGAAACCCAAGTTTTCCTTAAGAAGATTGTTTGTAAAGAAAACTCCAAATTGGTTAATGAAATTTTGAATGTAACTGAACAAAGATATTGGAGTAGTCTGCCATTTCCTTCTCAAGCTCATTTTATAGATTAGGAGAATGAGGCAAACAGGATTAGGTCACTTCTTCAGGGTCATATAGCTAGTAAGTATCTGGAAGGCAAGGCTCTTTTTGTTTTATTCCCGATTACAAGCCTAATACTCTATCCACTGCACCACCCAGCTGCCCATCTTAAGGAGATACACCAAAACAGAACATTTGGCCTATCCTCACTGCTAGGGGATACACAGATAAAAATTATTACATTAAGAAGTTTACAATTTGATGGTTTTAGAGATAGGCCATATCTTTTTTTTTTCTTTCTTTTTTAAAGGTAGAAAATGATTAAGTGAATCTAAAAGATTCAAGGAGATGATAGCATTTTGCTAGAGGGTGGTCTGAAAAGTTGAAGAAGTCTTAGGGAAAAACAAACTAGGTCTTGAAAGAAATTAGTTTGCAGGTGTGCAGAAAGATAAAAGTGGTAAGAGAGGAAGACCATTTCAGGTAAAAAATACTGTAGAAATAAGTGGCCTAATAGAACCTAGCAAGTTTCACTCTCAACTTGCAATATCAGAACTCTTAGGCTCTCCCCTTGTCTCTAACTTGTTGCTTTTTTCTATCTTCTGTTCTTTTATGTGTTTTTTCTCTCCCTGAAAATATTGCAAAAACAAGGCTCTTCTTTTCAAATCAAAACCTATTTGATGAAGAAGTGATTCAATTCTCTCATGTAAATTTTGGTTTTGGTCATGAGATTTAGGTTAAATGAGACAATATATTTTATTCTAGAGGCAGAGGAGCCAATAAAACTTCCTGAAAAGGGAAATGAGGAAGTGGGAAAGAGTTGGTTGCTCTAATCAATACAAAGATCCAAGACAATTCCAAGAACTCTCCCCAGAGAAAAAATTGAGCGCAAACACAAGTATATATATATAGATTTTTTTTTTCATTTTCTTGCTCCCCTTTTTTTCAATCTAGATAACACAGAAATAGATTTTATATACTTTCACATGTATAAATGATGTCATATTGTTTGCCTTCTCATTAGGTGCAGGAGGTTAGAAAGAGAGAAATTGGAACCCAAAGTTGTTTTGTTTTCTTTTTTCTAAATATTAAAAAAAATAAATACAAATAAAGAGCAGGACAAAGGGATTAGACCTATACTTTAGGAATACCACTTTGTCATATATGTGATACATTTAATTTTACTTAGAAGCTACTATCTATGTCAATCTCCTCATTTTATAAACAAATGACACTTAGATTAAGTAACTTGCCCAACTTGGTAAGTGAAAAATTGGGATTTTTTAGCTCATATCCTCTGAAAACAAATTCAGACAAAGCTCTTTTCAATGTACCACGCAGCTTCATGCATTATAATAGAATTTAAACTTTAGGGATCTAAGAATGACCCTAGTCTCCTCTCATGATTTCAAGAGAAAAAAAAAATACATATATATATATATATATATATATATATATATATATATATATATATCCTATATATCCTCCAAATAAATCAGAGAGTATAGGCTTAGGAGTAGAATGATTAGATTAAATGGTACATATACAGTTGTGATATACAAGTGATTTAGTTTTACTAAGGAACTGTACAAGTCTTAGTGTTTTTAAAACAATTACCAGAGTTGCATACAAAATTCTGTGTATTCACAAACTAAGTGCTGGTAGACATAAGTTACTAGAAACACACCAATTGTAGATCCTATATCGTAATAGAATCTGTTAACTCACAAAGTAAAAAAAACACTACAAGTGGCAAAAGGCTTAAACAATCTATACTAATGATAAAATGTTATACTATGAACTAAAGTAAAGAATCTCCCTTCTGTCAGAAGTAAATTAGACTTTTTAATGCATACTATGCCTAAAAACAAACTGCTACTATGTTAGTATACTTGTATCACCTTTATATCCAATCTGATTCTAGATCTTTTTTTCCACAGCTTCATGGGTTAGTTGGGAGGAAAAATTCAACTGAATTCCTTTGAAAGGGAAAAGGCAGTTTTCAAAATTTAGGACAATAAGCTTGACCTTATTTCCTCCAAATGTGATATTAAAATAGAGTCCAAAGAATTTGTAAAATATTTAGAAAGAGCAAAGATTACTGGCATTTTTATTGGTCTTGATTTTCTGACTATACAGAGTACTAGACCTTCATGCTGCACTCTGCTTAATAAATTGTTGTGACCGATAAAATTACAGAAACCTTGGGGAAGAAATACAAAAGAATTATTAAGTCTTCATTCTTGAAGAGCTGGCAAGCTTACTGAGGAAAAAGGAGGCATAAAATAAAGATGCAGCCATAAGTAAACTATAACCAAATGTATTAAACAATTTGTCTACATGTAGCCCAAATAAATAGTTTCTACTCCCCAAAGGAAAACATGAACAAGTGTAAGCATTCTGAATTTAGTCCCATTACCTAAAAAGTTTGCGAAAAAAAATTCTTTTAAATGTTAACAGAGGAGGTACTTAGATCTCCTTTACCAAATTCTTTTGATAGAGCAAAGGACATCCTACAATGTGAACAATAACTCCATAATTTAAGTTTGAATATTATTACAGCAAATTTAAAGAAAGACAGATATCTTAATATTAATTTTTTAAGCAAATTCATTAAGTGTCTGGGAGTCAGAATTTGTATTTCAGTTATCAAGGAAACAAATGGAATTGATTACATTACATTAAAAATGTCAGCTCCAAGGCTGACAGCTACGTAGAATGAAATAGGGATACTATGCCTTAACCTGGGGTCTGAGAACTTGGTTTTAAAAAATATTTTGGTAAGTATTTTTTAAATAATTTTGGTTTTCTTGTTAATCACATTATCTGAGAAGGGATACATGACACACACACAAAAGTCTGAGAACTCCTTCCTTGAAAAAGAAGCAGAATTGTGAGACAGCATATAAATTAGTCTTCTTAAAGAGCTCTGAGTCAGAAGTTGGACTTGAATTCAAATCATCTTTCTGGTTCTATATTTGCTTATATCTGAATAAATTTACACTGACATCTGTCTAAAATTAAATGTATAATATATCAATTTAGCCTTAAATTTTTAAATTTAATTTGCAAATGAACAGTTGTTCTGACCCAAAATTTTATGAGACAGTGCTAAGGATGGGTGTTTGGCTACATGATGTGAAATGCCAAATCTTGAGGGTTGGGTATATATGCAACAACAACAACAACAACAACAACAACAACAAAAAACACGTTAGCAATTCAAAGACAAGAAATCTGGCCCATCCAGAATATTCAAGACTGGTGGCAACTTTTATTATTCTATTATTACTTCTAGGGTTGTCACAATAAAAAAAAAGCTGAAAGAGTAGGCTTGCCTAGATGATTTTCATGTTCTCTTGGGTTAAACTTTTTTTTTTTTTAATATTGTATACTATCGTTAACATACAAATTATAAAAATTAAAACCTACTCATTTTTACAAACCCGGAATTAGTAACATCAAATACTGAAAACCGAAAATCATATATGGTAGTGGACTGTGGAATTTGTTGGCAAACCATATCTAAATCCATCAATCTGTCTACCTGCCTGCCTATCTACTTATCTAATTTAGGTCTGCCTACAACAAATCTCTCCCCTTGTAAAACCTTTCCCCACAGAGATGCCAAAGAATTCCTAAAGGACAGATTCAACAATGACATTACCAGCTCAGTAAACCCCAGTGTCTATTTATTTACCTCAAAGACTGAACACAGATTCCTTTATTTGGCTTAAGCCTTTTACAACCTACCTCTTTTAGCCTTATCAAACATTATTTCCTTTCAAATACAACACTGTCTAGTTTGTCTAGTTAAACCTTCTCACTGGTCCTCACACAAATCACATCTCCATGCCTTTACAAAAGCTGTTCCCCCATGTCTGAAAAGTTCTCTCCTTACCATGGTCTTTTAGAATCCCTATAGTATATCAAAGTTCAGTTCAGTACTTGCCTACTACAAGAGGTTCTCGCCCTATTCCTTTGTATATATTTTTGTATATTTATTTGTGTATGTGGATCCCTCATGATAGAAAATAAGGTCCTTTAGGTGAAGAATTGTTTCATTTTTGTGTTTCCCAGTTTTTAGCACAGTGCCTTATACATGGCTAATAAATATTTGTTGATTAAGTAAATTTTATACCTAATTCTTACCCTAATTTTCAAAATGGTATATAACTTGAATGTCATGCTGTCTCTGAAATTCTTGAGACAATGTGCAGATTACCACAAAGTGGGAGCTTTTATTATCAAGTACTAAACTTTAAGATCACTATACTTCCAGCTTTAATGATCTAAAAAGACTAAATTGGCTGCTTTTCACAGACTGTATCTAAATTTTTTAATTTATTTTGAAATTTTTATCTTGAAAATCCCATGATTGTTCCTAAATTGTTAAGAAGATAAATCCCAATTGTTCAGCGAGTCAAAATTCATAAAAGGCAAGATAGATGGATATGTTCAGCAAGGGCAATCTCAGTCTAAGAAAGGTATAGGGGGATATGAGTAAGAGGATTTGTTCCTCACCTTAAAATTGTGATAAACCTTACTAATGAATCTCCTAAATTCAAGTCTGTGATCCAGTTTTTAATCTGGTTTATTTATGCTGGCCTATTCACAGTAGGCTATTTGTAGGAGGAAGATTTTTTTTTTTTTAGTTACAAAATATTTGTAGTAGATCCTTGTCTGCAAATGATGGAAGATAATACATGTCAATGCTTCTTGGTCACACAGGTTTGGATTAGTTTTAAGTTTCTACTGTCGTATGTGGATGACTAGCTAGTGCATTTATGATGTTGTGCACACATAGGGAAATTTAGCCACAAATTTTCATGATTTTGCATTACACTCTAGCATTTTTGGGTACATTAATGAGGTTTATATATATAAAAGACTGAACCAAATTCCTCAGAGTTTGTGTTTTGAAACTAAATTTTACTTCTAATATTTCTACATGTGGCTGTAAATAGCTCTGAGTTAAGTCTGAAACTCTTTATTGTGTATATACTGGAGTCATCAATAACTTTGAATAAAAGACTATACACTGAACTAGAACATTGGACTGAATCTAATATGTTTACAAGGGATAAATGTCAAGTTTTATACTTGAGTTCAAAAAAATCTTCCTCATAAGTATAAGATGGAAAGAATATGATTAGAATAACAAATTTTAAAAGCTCTGCAAATCATCAGTGTGACAGGCAACCTAGAAAGCAAATATGACTATAGGCTATAAAATGCAAAGTGTTCTGGGACTATACCTGAAGTGACTGTCCCAAATACTCTGTGCCCTGGCCAGCCTGTATTCAGAATACTATGTTTGGTTCTAAGCAACCACATTTTAAGAATATTGCCATGCTGGAGGTATGACACGGACAGTAAAAGAGCTTTGAGATTGCGAGATTGTACCATACAAAAACTAATAAAAGAAATTGAGGTAATTTAGAGAGCAGAGTGGAAGCCGTGACAGTTTTAAGTATTTTAAATATTTAAAGGTCATGTAAAATAATAGGACTGGACTCCTGCTCAGCTTCAGAGAGTTTAATATAAAGAAAACTTTAATAAAAATTAGGACTCCAAAAGGAGAATGACTGACTTGTTTACACAACGATTCCTCCTTACTAGTGTTCTTTATGCAAAGGAGGATGGATAATCATTTATTAGATATGTGAAAGAGAATTTTTGTTAAAGGATATGTCTTGGAATAGATAACTTAGAAGTCTAGTTCAACACAGGTTCAGAGAACGAAATTATCAACAATTGCTTAAAATAAAATAAATCTCAAGGTTAAACTATATAAGTCTATTTTCTTTCAGAATTTTAAAAATATCTAATTTTCTCCAACAGCATTCACTAGACTCAGAAAATTTTACAGCTGGAAAAAAACTTGAATACTTAGTTTAATCCCCTACTTTTATGGATGGACCCAATGAGGGAAACTAGCTTATTCAAGGTCATAGAAATAGTTAATAATAGAACTAATACTATAACACTTCAGGCTTCCTAGTTTGATGCTTTTGTAATTGAAAAAAAATAAGGTTTTCTTAAATCTTCAAATAATGGACAGAACTCTTAAAAAAAAAAAAAAAAAAAAAAAAAAGCCACCAGGCCCAGAGGTTTAAATAAGTTCTTAATTGCATGATCCCTTCGGGAGTCTGAACAATCAGAAAAAAATATATATAATTATTTTTTAAAATAGATAATCTTGCATTTCAAAAACCACAACCTGCTTTATCAATTTTACAAAGCTGAGATTTTGTATATTAAGTGCTAGTAGAAAGGCAGGGGAACTACACACTAGTCTATGCCATTTATGAAGCAAACACAGAAATGAATTTTTATTGACAATGAAAATTTGTAATCTCATATTTTTAATGGCGACTCAAAACAAACTAGGATGGCAGTTGTTCATATACTTTGATAGATAATAAGGTCTTAGAGATGCTATCTGCAGATGACATGGCTCACTACTTCAAGCTCCAAAAGACTGTGAGGCCTCCAAAATAAAATAAGTGATTCAGAACTACCTAACTACCTACATATGGGGAGGGAAAGTGGTTGAAGAATGTCTATTGTCCAAGAGATCACACACAAAGCTGGAAGGTCATTACACTGAGATAAGACACTATTGACAGACAGATGAGATGTGTATAGAATTGAATAGCAGAAAGAAATTTACTTGGGAAATTATGCAATGATTTTAACAACCTCAAGCTTATCTATAAAGCAAATGTCTACCATTAGCACTTTTTCTTCTGGTGATGCTAAATGAATTAATTAAATCAATCAACCAATTAATTAATTAAAAACATTGACTTAATTAAGTGAATTAAAAAGCTACAGTGGACATCAGTAGGATTCTATATATTTATTTAAATTCAATTTTATTTTATTTTCAGTTCAAAATCTCTTCTCTCACCCATTAAAAATAAGAAAAACCAAACCTATTAAAAATATATGATCAAGAAAAACAAAACCTATTAAAAATATATCACCAAGACAAACAAATTCTTTCATTAAGCATGTCCAAAAGAAGAAAAAAAAATGCTTCAATGTGTACTTTTGAGTCCATCATCTATCTGGGGTGGAAACCATGTTTCATCATCAGTTTTCTGAACAATTAGTTTCCATAGTGCTCATCAGAGTTCTCAAGTTTTTCAAAAGTGTTTGTCTTTATAATGTTTTGTTCTGTATTTTTTTCTCTTGGTTCTGCTCACTTCACTTTGCATCAATTCACACAGGTATAACCATATTTCGCCAAACTCATGCTTTTCATAATTTCTTAAAGTACAATAGTATTCCATCACTCAACCTCCACTCCCTAAAGACCTCCCTCTACCCCCACCTCATAATTTGTTTGGTTATTCCCTAACAGATACACAGCTTCTGATTTTCTAATTTCTTGCCACCATGAAAAAGCTGCTATCCGTAATTTTTGTCTGTGGGTCCTTTCCCTCTCTCTCTGATCTCTTTGAGTTATAGGTGGATTTTAATGGGACAAAAGCTATGGAAAAATTAACAACTTTTGGGGCAGTTCCAAAATGATTGGACAAAAATACATAGCTCCACAATGCATTAATATCCCTCTTTTCCCAAAACTCATTTGTCATCTTTCTTTTATGTCATTTTGCCAATCTATTGGGGTATTAAGAAGGGTATCTCAAAGGTGTTTGTATCTCTCTTCTTATAAAGATTTGCAACATTTTTTCATATGGCTGATGATAAATTAAGATGTGCTCTGAAAATTTCCTATTCATATGGGGGAATGGCTCTTATTTTTAGAAATTTGCCGCAGTTCTCTATCTTGCTTAGAAATGAGAACTTTATCAGAGAAACCTGCTGCCGAGATTTTTTTTAGAATGTTGTATATTATTAATGAAAATTGTAGAAGAGAAGTGTCATAAGAGATAACATCAAAGAAGTATATGACCAAGTAAAGGAAATAGGCTAGTCATGTAGCAAGAATAAAAGATAACCAATGATCAACTCTTCTAACATTCTTAGTGGTTTGCATAATGTGAAAAGAGCTAGAGAAAGCACTTTGGGTAGACTTAATGAATAAAATTTCTAGGAAGATGGACAAAAATCACACAGAATGAGAAAAGTATGAAGAGGTTGCTATTGACATAATTAAGAGAGAGCACACACACCAATGAGACCAGAGATCAACTGAAAAGCTAAATTATTTTAAAGGAAGAATGCAATCTTCAAAAGAAATAGCATTTAAGGAAATGGTCCTTAAGATAAATTTGTGAACCATCCCCATAATAAGCATTTAATAAATGCTAGTTGGTTGATTGACTGGATGAGTCCAGGTATACACTAAGGAAATCTGTGATGGAGGTGACATGATCTTAAAAAACTCTGATAGCCTATTTTTTTTTAAGATCTGTGAACAGGGAAGACAACAAATGGTTAGGAAAAAAAAAATCATGGACAATATTAATATCAAGAAAATGAAACTACCAAACTATATACTTATTTTCTAACTTTATAATATCTTCATGAGAATGATCAATATGTTTTGAAGGTATATTTGACAAAATGTGAAAAAAAAAAAACCAATTTTTCACTTATTATTCTTTAAGGGAGCATATCTTTACAACCAGAAAATTACATGTTTTCATTGTATGTAAGTTATAAAAATATATATATATATATATATATCAAAAAACTGACCCTTTTGATTTAAAGGGAACTTTAAAGAATTCTTCAAACAAGAATCTAAGTTTTATATCTCAAGATCTTTCAACCCAGTAAAAGGATAAAACATTTAAAAAAAAAAAAGTTCATGACTTTATTATGTATTTTAAAAGGCATGAAACAGGTTATTATTAACTGGGCATATCTAGGACGATTTCACATTAGAGATAACATCTGAATTTGGCTTTAAAATTTGCAGAGCAATTCAACGGGGTAAGAGGGAATGTAAAAACACTGCAGGCATAGCAACACAGAAGAGGATAGGGTGTAGTCTGGAGTCAGGGATTAGTGCAGTTTTGCCATCAGTAACATGAGATAAGTCTAGAAGATAGGATCACACCAGACTGTGAAAAGCTTTAAATGCCAACGATTTTACTTGGTAGACAAGGGAGAAACACTGTTTTTTGTTTGTTTTGTTTTTTTTAAACATGGAAATATGTGACCAGATCTATGCATAATAAATATTTTTCTATTAGCAATATGGATGAAAACTTGAATCTATTAAAATAATTTGGGGGTGATCCAGGTAAATTACTATTTGTTCAACTCATTAATGAAAAAGGGAGTCATAAAAACAAGATATCTGCTAAATCATATATTCTAGTATGAGAGATAGATATAATCTTAGACTGACAGAAAATTTAAGAAATCATTTAGTCAAACTCCCTGACCTTTCATTGGAGAAAATAAGAGAGCTAGAAAGGTTAAGGAACTTGCCTAAGATTAGAGATATTAAGCAGCAAAACAATTCAAATAAGGATTTGAATAACACAGGATCCAAAAGGAAAGATTTCCAAAAGAGACATGCATGTAAGAAAATGCACATTGCTTTTCACAATCCTAAATGTCCCCCCAAAATTTTCTCCCTACATTCACTATACTTCTTCGAATACTATAATTTTTGAAGAATCAAACTTAAGGATAATCCTAGAAAAATGTAAAATTACATGATGCAAGAAGGGTATGGTTTATTTTCAATGATATCAAAAATGACTTAAGGTTAATGCCAGAATCTAAGAGTAAGAAGGCAATGTCTTAAATTATCTAATCCATTCCATGATCCATTCTATACCTGAAGAGGTACTCCCTCCTCTACAGTATCCCTGCCTCACATTCCTGTAATCTAGAAAGAGGAGACACACTTCATAAAAAGTGGAACACTCATGTGACAAGAACAAAAAGAGATGCATAATCCAATTTATTGTTTATATTGACCAAGTAATGAAAAAGATTTAGAACCTTTAGTATCCTAGGTGGATCCTGTGAGCAGAATCTACTGAAGACCAAAAAAACCAAAAACAAAAACAAAAAAACTTAACAACCAGACCCCTCCCCCAAAAAACCCACACAGGATAATAAAAAATATATTTACAAGTTACAATCTGTATTGAAAAAGAGAATACCATTATCAAGAATATCAAAGAACCAGTGAAATAATCTCTATCAAATGAAGAAAATTAAGTTTTTAATTTACTATTAATCAACAAGTATTTATTAATCACCATCTTTCTACCTAAACCTTTCCTTCTTCCAACTTCCCTAATACTCTGGAGGATACCAATGCATTCCTAGTAATTCAAGAGTATAACCTAGAAATATCCCTGACTTTTCATTCTTTCTCATTATTCCACATTAAATCAGTTCCAAGTGCTCCCTTTTCTATCTTTCTAATATTTCTCATATATAATCCTGCCTTCTCCTCTGAAGCTTTGACCACTCTGGTGCAGGTACTCATTACATGTCTGGACTACTATAGTAATCTGCTAATTGGTCTTTTGTTTTGAGTCTCCCTCGCTATGCCAGTTCACTCTGAATTATCAAATCAATAATACAAAAGTTTAAATCTGCCCATACCATACCATACCATACCTCTCCAGTCCGCACCATTCAATCAACTCCAGAGGTTCCCTATTGCTTTCAGCATCAAATATAAAATCTTTTGTAGCTTTAAAAACCCCCAAAATGTGTCTCTTTTTATCTTTCCAATCTTCTCACTCCATCATTCCCCTCAGCATACTCAACAATCCAGTGACATTGGCCTCCTTGTTCCTTACACCAGCCATATCATCTACTGACTCCAGGCACTTTTAATTGCTGTCAACCCAGCCTGGAACTCTTACCTCCCCTTATTTCCACCTTTTATGTTCCCTGGCTTCGTACCAAGTCTCAACTAAAGTCCCAGAAGCAATTCTTGACTCTCCAAATACTAGTAGTGCTTTCCTCCCTATTGATTTTCTTCAATTTATCCTGTCTATATCTTGTTTGCATATTGTCTCTCCAGACAGACTTTAAAGTTCTCGAAAGCAAAGCTTTTTTTGGTCTTTTTTTTTTTTTTTTTTTTTGGGGGGGGGGGGGGGGAAGGGTGGTATCCTTAGTGCTAAGGAGAATATCTAACACATAGTAAGCACTTTATAAATGCTTGCTGACTGACTACATATCAAGTAATGTGCTTGTGCTAGGGAAATTGAGCAAAAACAATTTAAAATTGGAGCTTTAAAAAAGGAGCTTGCGTTCAGTGATCAACACAATGTTTCCTTAGTTTTTACTGTCATATTCAAATACCAGATTAATTTATCATTATATCATACTTAGCTATTAACTTCAAAAAAATCTTTAAAGTTCACAACTCTTGGGTCTAAAAGTTGGAGGAACTAAATGACCTTTATGCAAAATGACAGTTACCTTTAAAATAAACTAAAGGAGAATCAATATGCTTGGGATATTAAGAAACATTTGAAGGACAATCTTAATCTGTTGGAAACAAAAGTAAAAAGAAAAAAAGAATTGTGGCAAATTTATCTCTGAAGAAGCATTTTTCTGCAGATTAACCCCTAAAGATAAATAATGAAGATGTAAGTCATACCTTTCAGATGGTATCAGTAAACATGAATCACTCAAATTCGCTAGTTATCATTTCCTTCTCCAACCTTGGTAGAAATTTTACAATTTACCTTTCAAGTTTTGAGGTGATAAGCATGGAAAGGCTACACAGGAGGTGGTGGTGTCTTAATTGAATGTTACTAAGAACTAACTCTGAAAAGTGAAGATACATGGCTGGAATGTAGAAATGTAAAGCAGACTGGGTCCAGATTGTGGAAGGCTTTAAATTCTAGGAAAGAAACTGCTTTAATATCAAGGATATTTTTTTTTTTAAACAGTTATATCTGTGTCTTTCTACTAAGAGTAATCTGACCCATGAAGTCTGACTTTAACCAGATAAAACCAGACTGAGTTGGTTTCCCATCTTTAGTTAGTTCTCAGAGTTAAAGTACTTCTGAATTTTATGCCAAATATACAAATTTCATTGCTCTCATGTCGTTTTAAATTCTGTGATCTTTAAGAACAGATGTTTCTCCAAGGAAATGTGCAATAGTTAGAAGGATTACAGAGCACACTTAATGTGACTGTCACATATCATTGCTGTGAAAGTCTCATTAATCTTTACAAAATATGTTCAAAAGGGTCTGGCAGCTGAAAAGGTTGTAGATTTCTTTTAAGTGCTTGTAGGCTTGCTAAAGGTAGAATAGCAAAAGACTAGTAAAAATCAGTTGTTAACCATTGCTAATAACAACATTGTCATGTGAAGACAACATAAAGACAAGAGTATTAAAGATTGGGAAAAGGTCATTTTTACTGGTAAAACTCATTGTCTATACCAAGACTGTTTTCAGAAGAAATCCAGGTGAACCTGTAAGATCTGGGAATCTTCATCAGACTGTAAAATATCTACTCTGAAAGTTTTTAGAACTTTTTACTTCCAACCGGATGATACTGGTAAACTCTTGATAAATGCTGCTATTCTGCCATTATTCTAGAATTACAGAAATTATCAAATGAAATAGAACACTATACTAATTACACTACAATACAATCTCGTACCACGTCACAAAAGATTAAAAAATTAGTCCAAGAAATGGAAATAAATATGCTTCAATGGTCTTGAAACTTGACTAATTTCAATTTCAATGAAAACCTATGGCTATAATCTGAATGTTTATCAAATTTATGCTTAATATCTAGTGTGTTAAGTGTGCTTTCATGATGAATTAAAGAATGTGTCAAAATTTTGTAAAAATAATATCAAATCCTGTAAAACAAGTAAAAGACTGAAGAAAAAGGATAAAAAGTTTTTTTTTTAAAAGATACAAAAAGTTGTGAGGTTTGTTATCATTCAATGACTTAGTTATTAAGCACATCACTTGGTATGTAGAGAGAATTGACCATATTTAGCAGAGATTCTATTACATTTCACCTATTTCTGAAACTTTAAGAAGTTAAAAGTTGCCCAAGGCTGGGATTTGAATCCAGGTATTATGATGTTTTTAATTATTCTAGAGCAATTATCAGGAAATTTGCTCTTAACTAGTGGCTTTTCTCTCCAAACTACTTTGTATACATTTTGCATATATTACATAAATACTTTTTAAAATGCTACTCCTTTATTAAAATGTAAGCTCTTCAAGGGCAAGGGCTTTTTCACTTGTTTCTGTATCCCCAGGGCTTAGCATAATAGCTGAAACATGCTAAGAACCAAAAAGCCAACTACTTGGCGGAAAAAAAAAAGACCCAGTCTCAAAGAAGCTAGATACTAGTGCGTTAGAAGTAGAAAAATATAAAAAGGATCGATTCTGTCCTTTTTTGAATTCCCAGGATAGTTTTGAATTTTACTTTTTTTGAGCTGATGATCTGAATAAAATTCAGAGTAATAAAAGCATTTTTAAGGACCTCTAAGGAAATTAAAGAAGTTGAAGCTATAGCAAGCTGTTAGAACTGACAGTAAACTCAAGTGTACAGAGATATATTAAAACTTTCCATTTCCAATGAAGAACAAGATATGAGTTTAAAACTAAAATAATTTGTTTCAAGATAAATTAAGTATCTTAGGAGAAGCAAAAAAGAATCTCTTTAGTAACTTAAGTTTATTAACTCTCAAAATGTTTTTAAATTTATAAAATAAAATAGATGCTTTACAAAGGAAACTGATGGTTAGTGAAAATAAATGATTTCTTCCCTCTGCCTCATGCAAGTTTATAGACTCACTGAAATGTATCCACAGACTCAGTCCAGATTAAGAAAACCTGTCCTAGAAGAACATTATGGACTTTCCCATCCACAAAGATATTTATGACCCTGGACATACTACTTTAGAAAGGATGTGATAATTTGCCTAAGTCAGAGAACAAGACATGTTAACTTTTTAAGTAAGAGTTTTTCTAAGTCTATTTAGCCTAATTATATTAAACAATTGTGTATGTTAAGAGTAGCACAAAACTAGAATTGAGGAAATAATAATAATCTTCCAAGTGTTGTTATATTTTGTATAAATGGATTCATTTTATTCCTAATACAAATACAAATACAGAACGGTCAAGTATCTCAACATGCAAAAATTACTAGTTTTCATAAAGGAACTTATACATTCAACATTTTTTTTTAGTCCCTACTACAAGAAAGACACTTTTACTAGGCCCTGAGTACACAAAGGCAAAAAAAAAAAAAAAAAAAAAAAATTAACAGTCATAACAATCCCTGCTCAAGAAAGTGGACCCATACACAATTCTTTCCATAATATTATTACTGGCTTTTTAAAACAGAAGTGAAATGGAGTGTAATATTATTTGCAAAAGGGAACTAAATGTATATAATTTTGCTTAATGCATCTTTCACTTACAAAACTAGCAAACTACATTTAGAATACATTGTTATTCTCTAGTCTGGGTTGTACAATCCATTTCAGGTAAAAGCTTTATAATTATTTCTGTTCATTGCTACCAACTTCCATAACAGCCTCTGTGGTGATCTCTTAAAAAGGCTGATAGACCTAAAGCTGGAAAGAACATATTAGAAGCTACTTAGTCCAATCCCCTCATTTTACAGAGAAGGAAATATTTTTTGAATTAACTTTTTTATATTGTAAAAATGTTGAATTATTTTATCTACACCTTATTCACCTTCCTCAAAAAGTTTCTATTCTAAATGAGTCAGGAAAACATCTCCTCAAAAAGATAATATAAAACAAACATATAGTTTTCAGATAGAGATCAGAAAGGTTTATCGTGAAATAAAGACCAGTTTACCAAAACAGAGAGCAAACATAATTTCAATATTTTACAAAAGTTTCCTGCTGGAATCCACACATCAACACAGACAAAATTTCTTTACCTAAGAAAATAACATGTTGGAGCCAAAGTGCCTGATTTTAAAATTATTCCAAATCCTTAAACATTTGCATTTTAAAAATTCTTTGGTTCGCATTAAAGCTCATAATGTTTCCCACACTTTCAAGAAGTTACGTGAAAATAGTCATTCCTTTTAACATTTTTATTAAAAGATTTTCATACAACTACTAACACAACTACAGCCCCGACGGAAAATGGGGAAAACCAATAATTCTCAGAGCTTACAGGACTTTTGTTTTGTTTCACACTTTGGTCACTTCGCACACTTAACTTTGCATCACATTTCCCTTAAGATTTGCCAAGGAGGCAAATGTTACATCTAGATTCTCCTATAGCATTTGATAATAATACAAAAGAGCAATTGTGGGTGTTTTCTGTTATGCTGCTAATGTCTCACTTCCAACTAGACACTCTGTGCTTAATAAATGCCAGCTGAGCATTACCGATCTGACAGGGAAAAAAAATAAAGCTGAGAAAACGAAATAATAAGTTGGGGTGCTAAAAAAAAAAATAACAAAACCATTGCAATTCGCTCCTTCACTCACGGCCTAGCAAGATACAATCACGATCCCTTTAGAACACTGACACCAAACTAGCACGGCAGTGCAAAAAAAGGGTAAGGCCCGGGAGAAAATTACAGGGTTCAGCCAGATATAACTGCAGCCCCTTCCTCCAGAGGGAATTTTCAACAGAACCGAGCTAGAGGAAGGTGGGAAAGAGCCCGGGGTGGAAAGGTGGGAAAGAGCCTGGGGTGGAAAGGTGGGAAAGAGCCCGGGGTGGGAAGGTGGGAGGGAGCAGAGTATGGTGACCGTAAGCAGCTTTATTTTCCAAGGCTGGATTTTCAGGCGGGGGTCGCAAGGAAAAGAGGAGGGGGGGGCTGGAGGAGGGAAGTGCGCGCGCGCCCGCGCGGTGGCTGCCGGGGGAGGGGACCAGGGGCTAAAACGTCCCGGACTCCCACTTTCAATGGCTCTCCAACCCCCCACACCAAGATGGCGACGTGGACAGTAGGGGGGGGAGCCCGACTGAGGAAAGGGGGGGGCAGAAAGGAAGAAATTAATACAAGCAGCCCCCTCCTCTCTTCATTCACATCTACATCTTCCTCCTCCTCCTCTTCCTCTTCCTCCTCCCAGCTGCGCGTGGTGGGCTTTAGGGGCGCCAGGCAGCTAGATCCCCCTTTACTTACTTTTTCTTGTCGTTCGCACCCTCGCCGCCCTCCATGGCTAAGCGCCCCTGCCACCAGGCGCTTCCTCCGCTGGGTCCGCTCCGGTTTAAGCTCCGGGTCCTCACACACGAGGCAAAGAGAGAATGAAGAGAGATGGAGAGGCAATTCTGAGGCGGCGGTTAAAGAGGGGAAGGACACACGCGGTCCCCGACTCCACCACCACGTTCCCCCTCCAAAAATAAAGAACCCAAAGCGATCCGGAAGAAGGGAGAGTTCACAAAATCCTAGGAGTATGAGTCTGGCTTTCTGTCTTCGATTTCTGTCACCGCGGCCTGGTCAGGCGCGCACCAGCGCCGATTCTCTGCTTCCCTCCTCTTTCCACAGGGGCTGCACTGAAATTCGGGAGGCGGAGGCTGAGGGAGGACCGGAGGCTGAAGGGGGCGGGGGAAGAGTGGGCGGGGAGCAAGACCGCGAGCGCGCGCGCGCGCCAGTAAGGCTGAGGGGAAGAGTAAAAAGAAGGAAGAAAAAAAAAAAGAGGGGGAGAGGGGAAGCACGCAGGCGCAAACCCTCCTCACCTGAGGGGGAGGCCGGTTCCCTAAGCACCAATGGGAAGCTCCCAAGCCGGCCTATCCCCACCCGAGCCCTCCTCGTCCTAGGCCAATCGGCTTGTGGTCAGCTGGGGACACAGCTGAGATGCTCTGCGAGTATTCACATGCTTGGCTCAGTAGTGCAGCTGTGAAACTGGTGGAAAAGGAGAGCGGGCCGGGGGGGGGGGGAAGGGGAGAAAAAAAAAAGCTGGGGTGGCTGTGCTCCCCAGCCTCGCGGACAGTTGTTTCTTCTTTTTTTCTTTTTCCCAGCAGCAAGGGGCGGGATTCCGCTAGCCGGGGCCACTGAAAGTGATCTCAGGCTTCGGCTGCTAGGCCGTCACTGCATTTCCTGTTGCAACATTCTTCCATCATATATTTCTTGTTCCTTCACCCACGCACCCTTCCTCAAAAGTAGCGTTGCGATGTACTACGCTAAGATTCTGCTCTTTACCCACATTTTTTAATGCTTTATTACAGTTTCCTTTAGTTGTAGACTTAGTCCTTTTGCTACATGAAAAAGCCAATACCATCACCCTATACTTGGCACGAACTGTATCTTTAACCACCACGGCTTATGATCAAGCAATTTGTTACTAAGCAAAGACCAAGAAACAAAAAACACAAAATAAAACAAGAAAAAAAAAAACCCAACACACACACACACACATCCTTGAGCAAATTCCCCAGGGAAAAACAAAATTGTGCTAAGAAAGGATAAGATATTCCTCCTTTTTATGCATATAAAAACTACTTTATGTAAGTTTTTTTTTTCTGTTTTCATATTTAAAAAATTGACAAGGAACCTGAATGTTGCAGCAAGGAAGAATTAACTACTGTTGGTTGAGATCTTCAACTATTTTTGTTTGTTTTTTGCCTCCATTAAAGGAGAATTTTAGTTCAGTTATGAGATTATGAAATTGGGCAACGTTCTCCATCTCCCTTCCCTCTGGTTTCAGGCTTAATTGCTTACAATTTGATGCACATACAGATCAGAAAGCTATAAGTCTGTTCTAATCATTCAACCAAAAAGCATTTCTTAAATACTTTTTATGTGCCCTCATAGATAAGCAGAGATCCACTAAATTAAAAATCAATCTGACAGTTCTTTAGTCTCCAATTCTCATTTGCTAATGTATCTTGACTGCTACCTAGTATGTCAACTACAGTGCTTTAATGGTTAAAAAAGAAAAAGAAAACATACCTAATCAGTGGTGTAGTGGAAAGAAAATTGAACCTGAAGAACTGTGTTCTATTCTTAGATTAGCAGTTGCTTGCCTCAGTTTCCTTATCAGCAAGATGTTGGAATACAGAATCCTATTTGACCTCTTTCAGTTCTGACCTTTTCTGATCTCTTTTTGCTTTAAAATCATGTTTCAGACCTGTTCTTTTTCATTTATGACAGGTACACTTTTCCCCCCTTTAAATCAATAAACATTACTGAATGTGTTTCCTTAATTTATGCAATGTTGTTGTTTGGCACCCTTCAACATATGCATATTATTACAGCGATGGGGGATTTACAAATATACGTTACAATGTCTCTTCCCTCAGGCGCACATAAAAATAAGGGTCTAAATGACAAAACATAAATGAGGCAAACAATATATGTTTTCAATATGACTGCTTTGATAATTAGAGTAAGGAGAGATTGAAGATTAATAAAAAGGCAATATTAGTAATGTATTACTTCCTACATGTCCCCTAATTTATTTAAAGTAGCTTGTTCCTCAGCTGAAAATAACCAAGGATTCTTGATAAAATTAGCCAATACAATAAAGTAGCATGATTATCATGTGGTTGCTTTTGGATACTTATTGTTCTTAAGCTAATGGTATTGTTATGGGGTAGAAGGATCCCTGGTCCCTTTCATGTTTACCACATGTACAATATACACATGCTATTCATACAGTCTTTCAGTTACATGTGATCAAACTATTTTATAATTGCATATCCACATGTCATTCTTAAGAACTATCAACAGTAACTTTTTAATTTTTACCTAAAACTGAATCACAGAACTTTCTAGTAATTTAATTAACAAGAAATAGAAAATTTAATAGTCCTAAAAGTGCCCCAAAATTAACTTTCTCATTGCAAAAGACATATAAAAAGTGTCTCAAAAGCAGCCAAGAAGAAGCACGCCCTAGGATGAAATGTAGAATTATTTTTCCACAATCACATATAACTCTATTAAATTGAATCACTAATTCAGAAGCATAGGCCTTATCTAATCACTTTTCCTATCTTTTGTAAGTATCCAAAGTTCACTCTAACTCATGATAGCAATACTTCCTGAGTAAACTTTGGGATTGCTTATAAATGATGATTTAACCCATAGCTTTTACAGTAATAAAGATTGGGCAGTGACTCAAAAGTACCAAGATAAAACCTGAAGTTTATATTGTTACCAGAAAATAAGAAACATCTAACTCCTTAAAAAAAAAAAAAAAAAAAAAGAACCTAATGAAATTTATCTAATTACAAGATAAAGTATTTAAGAAGCTACATGACTAATAAACAATAACTGGCATAATATTGCTTCCAGGTTTTGTTTTTTCCAATAAAAATTACTATATAATAAAAAGTATGGAATCTAAATGTAAAATTTGAAGGAGAGTATGAAAATAAAAAAGATTTGTACTTGAAATAAATACCTACATTCACCAGGTTGTGGAATATGAACAGACTTGCTATAGCAGCACTTTTCAGAATTCTAAATGATTACTCATTAGAGAAATAGCTCACACTCTTTCAATGGCAAATTCTCACCATTTCATACCAAACCAAAACTTTAATTTTGTTCCATGGTTTTCTTCCTTAGCATAGCTCAGATCTCTATTTAGTTAAATAGTCTGAATCCAACAAAATATTTAATGAATACCAGCTATGTTCAATATACTAAAGTAATAGACTTCAATGAAATTTCCTCTTGAATACTTTCTAGTTGGAAAAACTGAAAGGGAAGATATTTTGAGGCTTTGTCAAAACCTAAATTGTTTGGAAATTTTTCAAACTCCATCATGAATTTTTCCATTTCTAGTAAGGAGGCAAGAAAATATGGGAAATAAGAGAAAAAAAACTTCCACAATATTTAACACTTATAGAAGGCTGAAACTCCAAAAAGGTATGCTTGAATGAGACAACCAAACACTTAAGGCTAATTACCCATTCGATGTGAGATAATGACTCTATAAGTATATATTTGGGGAAATGGCTCTTCTCACTATTGGTGCTTGCTGAATGTTTGGTGTTAGGATAATCATAGGCAAGGATTGGAGGGCAGAGGGAGAGGGACCAGAGTCACTTGGCAGTAGAATGAGGAGGGGAGATGCTGGTGACTCTGGACTCCAGGATCCAGGAGACATCTTTGGCAAGCCTCGGGGCAGCTTGCCTGCTTCCTTCACTTCTCCCTCTAACGACCAAGGACTTTAATTTATCCTGACTCTGGCTGACCCCAAGGCCCTCCAGGGAGCTAGCCCATACTTTATAAACACTGATGCTTATTTTCCTTGATGATTCAAATAAGTATAATAAATGTTGTACTTATCATTGCTAAATATAATATATTATCTTAAATGACCATGTTTTCTCTTAAAAATAATTTTTAAAGTATCAGATTACTAGGATTAGAACTGAATATGAAAGCAAACTGACATATCAACATAGCATGTTGTTATTAAGTCCCATTCAACTATGAATTTCTGCCCACCGAGAGCTTATTCTCTAAAATGATAGATAATTGAATTTTTATTCAAAAAGTATTTGTTAAATGCTTACTATGAATACTCTGCTATAACCCTAGGAATACTAAGACAAAACAAAAACTATCTTCTGCCCTCAAGGGGCTTAACATTCTATTGAAGGATACAACAAGCACATAGATAATTACCTGAAGATAATTTAAAATAAAAGAGCATGTTAGCTAGTATGATCAGGAAAAGGCTTCAAGTAGAGCAAAATGGTATCTGAACTCAGCCTTAAAGGAAGTTAAATATTATAAAGGCTATTAATTGGGAGGTGGGAGTGAAGGTAGCACAGCAATATTACCTGCTCAAGAGGTAAAGTGCCAATAATATGCAATAGATATCAGAACTTAAAAAAAAATACACATACCCTTGTTGATTCTTAGCGCTAACTTTAAGAGCAAGTGACTCCCTCCACATGATTTAAAGGAAAAAGTTGCTATTGTTATTATATTATTAAACATTAATATGGTATCCATGCTGTAAGTATTAGAAAACTAGTGCCAGCTGTGATGAAATCATAGAGCAAACTCATGGGAAGGAAAGCATAGAAGTGGGAAAGGATGTACTTAGAAAGTAGATCTTAGTTTTTAGAGATATTTTATCTAGTCAGCAGAAACAACAGATCAAAAACTTAGGTCACTTTTATTTTTATTTTTATATTTCCATATCATAACTTCCAGAGAAGCTTTGTGACTTGCATCAACTCACTTGCTAATGACAGAGCAGGAACTATAGTCTAGTACTAGATTCTACCTCCCAATTCAGGGTTCTTCCACTTCAACCCAGTTGCCTCTTGTTCTTCTGAGGAAGCAGTAAGATTTCAGTAGTCATCTGTCTTTCCCTCATGTAAATTTCTGCCCCTGAATATCTGGCCATGATCCTTTATATCCATTTTGGGGTTTTGAGCATTGTACTTGTTAAAAAGGTAAGATAAGATACCACCAGATAAGTGTGACATATTATTAGCTCTATCTCCACTAGAAAAGGTGTCCTGAACTCTTTTAATCTCCTTGCCAGCAAAGGCTTAGTGCACAGCACAAAAAGGTGGTAGGGACCTAAAAAATAATCTAGAATCTAGATTCTAGACCAATCTATTTTATAAACACCTACCATAGTGTAAACTGTTTAATGGGAGAGGAAATCCAAACTCCAGCAAAATCTAATTTAGATTTCATCCAGCAAATTACCCAGCAAATGACCAGATGTAGATATTGATATTGAGTGCAGCTAAGTGATAATAGTATTAGAAGTTAGGAAGACTCATCTTCCTGAAATCAAATCTAACCTTAGACATACTGGCAGTGTGATCCTGAGTAAACCAGAGTCCTAATTCTGTTTGCCTCAGTTTCCTCATTTGGAAAATAAGCTGGAGAAGGAATTGATGAACCACTCCAGTATCTTTGCCAAGAAAACCCCAAATGATGTCATGAAGAATCAGACATGAGTGAAAAATGACTGAACAAGGTATTGATACCAGCCTTCAGAAATCAGGATGAGGTGGTGTGAGAATTATTAAAATAGTGGTATGAGAATTACAGTTGTAGGGCTAATAAAACTTTAATATTAAACATTATAGTTTTATTACAATCTACTTGAATCAGACCTTTTCCTATACATGATAATAAGTAGCAATATAAACTAAATTCTATCATTCACTTTTGGACAACCATTTATCAAACCCTTATTCAGTGCAAAGCAGTAGTAATAATAGAAAGATAAATAAGTCTCTCATTTCTGCTCACTTCATCATAGGGAGAATAACAGTAAAATGTCCCTGATATCAACTTAAAATGTTAAATAAAAAAAATCTTCAAGATATAAAACTAGACAAATTCATCTTTGAATAACTGAAAATAGATTTTATGTAGATCTCA
The DNA here is from genome assembly GCF_902635505.1 of Sarcophilus harrisii. Taxonomy (NCBI): domain Eukaryota; kingdom Metazoa; phylum Chordata; class Mammalia; order Dasyuromorphia; family Dasyuridae; genus Sarcophilus; species Sarcophilus harrisii. Next base: position 318,896,566 of record NC_045427.1, on the reverse strand, counting down.
CTCTTGTTCACTTGTAAGGGTTTTTGTATCTGACAAATTTCATTAAAGAAGACAGAAAATTATTCCTCCCCTCCCAAATTGGATCTTTCCTAAGAAAGCAAGTACTTTTTCCCTCCCTCAATTAGTTCAAATTCATGACAACTGTCAAAAATGAACTATTATCCTTATTTAAGAATTTCTTTTAATCAGATATTCCTTAGCCTGATTCAATATAATATCAATATTTATAAGCAAGAATAGACAAAAAGTGAATATTTTATAGAATATTGTCAGAGACATCTTCTGAAGCAGATGTGTCAAACTCAAATAGAAATTGGTGTACAAAACTGTACACAAATATTGTTGAAAGCCATATATAAACTAAAAAAATGACATTTAAGTATTTATTTTTAATTAATATATCAGTACATTAGAATCAGATTAAAAACTTCAATTTAATCCAGTAGGAGTGGCATTCAAGAATATTGTGGCCCATATAACTGAAATCTCTGCTGTGGAGGACAAAAATTGTCCCACCATCAGCCTGAATCCTTGGAGAGCTTTAAAAATCATAAGGCCATGATTGAAAAAATTAGGTTTAATTTCATCCTAAAGGAAGGAGAACTCTTAGAAGAGTAACTCCAGAGAGAAGCAAGAATGAGAATTGAAAGTGATAACATCAGATAGAGTAACTATGTGAACTGGGTAAATAGAAAGGGGAACCTTGAGTCAGAAATCTGCCCTCATGCCAAGTTGCCTCTATTGCCATCACTATGGAGAAAAGGAAAGTAAAAGTCAAGGTATTAAGACAAAGCAGGTGGCAGTTTTCTAAAGACAAATTGAACAGATATAAAGTGACTTGCCACTATTGATTCTGCAAAGAACAGAGCTAATGAATTCATGTTGTCCTGTCCTTTTCTTCACTTGCAGTCAGAAGAGAAATAAACTTATTTTCTGATCCCTGTTTCTTAAGAATTTGCTCTGCTTTCTGGTCTATTGATTCTCTAAGATAAAGCAATTGATGAAGCATTGAATTGAATACATCTTTGTGCCAAGAAAGAAATTTTTAAAAAATTACTTCTTTCCTGGCATAATAGGGGCTAAGAGCTATTTAGACTTTATTGATTCACATTTTTATAACTTTCCAAATCAGGGGGAAATGTGAATTTGCATTACTATTATGTACCAAAAAATGATCGTACAAGCATCTAATTTGGGGAGATTTGTGAACAGAGAGCTGGCATTTTTGAGGTAGCCTCATTGGACATTTCTTTTCATTTGTCTCTTTGCCCTTTTGGAGAGTGGGGCTTAAACAAAAATTTAAGTCATATCCGAGGTACAGAAATAAAAGAAGTGACTAGAGGAAAAAATAATGCCTGAAAGAAGAGTGTAGGAAAAGATATTGCTCCCCACATTAGGGCAGAGGCCAGCCAAGAAGAGATAACTGGTCTCATAATACACTACATTAAACCAGTCCCTTCTTTCCCAATATACCATTGCCAGATATGCAAAATTAGTTCTCTAAGGATGTTAAAATATAAAAAGGGCTAATTGGGAATTACAGAATTCTCTTCTGGGTTTCAGCAAATCCAGGCGTGTCAGTCTCATTTTTTTTTTTTTTTTTTTTTTTTTTTTGGTGAAAACCATTAGCCATGGAGAATTTAAATGTCTACTTTATAATGTACTAAAAATTTAAAATCCAGTTCAATCATCTTGTATTCATTTTTTAAAATGAAAATTAAAGATAAGGAGAATCACTGTTATAGAAATTCTAGTTGGATCCTGACTGTCTACAATGGCCAGTGAAGGTATCTGTCCTGCCCAAAACATCTGTACATTGGAGACAAAATCTGGAAGCTTCTACTTTACAATTGTAGGCCATCAGGATAATCCTATTTTTGAAGAGGAATTTTTGCCAGCTGGAAAAGTGGAAGCTAAGTATCATCATCATTACCTGAACCACGTCATAGCTCATACAGTTCTTGAAAATATGTGAAAATGAAAATAGATTAAAATATATGGCTAAAAATTTGTACCTGAAAACGCTGGATAATTTTAATGAATGGTTTGTTTCTGCTTTTGTTACTGCATGCCACATGAGATTTATTATGTTTCACAATTAAGACAAGAAGATGGAATAAAGAACATCTTTAGTGATATCTATGATTTATATATGAAGTTTGAAATGAATCCATTTTATAAAGCAAATTTGTCCATTTGATTAAGTGCATTTGACAGAAAAGTTTAACTTCTTGGGAAGAAACACTTTCTCAGCTGAATACAGAAAACGTCTTAAATATGTAATCTCATAGTATGAATTGTAAGTAACTAAAAGCCAATCAAGTCTACTATCTAGTCTTGGCCTTCTAAGTCTCTGTAAATTAAGCTCCTTTCTACTTAAAAAGACAATAGGGCACCTTTTGTTTTTATTGTTGCAGGTGATCCAACTAAAATAAGTTATACTTTTGAAAAATACCATATTTAAAAAGAATGCTAGATAAAGTGCTCTGACAATGATTTTTGCCTTAAAATTGTTTAAAAGATTCTACTTTACTTAGTCTAATATAATCTTCTAAAGAAAACTATAAATCAGACAAATGTCACACTATTAATTTGGTTAATAGACCTAAAACTAAAACATAAAAGTTGGTTCACAATAGGACATAAAAATTATAGCATACACGTGGATTTTTTTTAAATTTATAAATATAGGCAATATTCATGGTGCTGAAGAAGAAAGACTTTTTTCCATTTGTCAAATTTTGTAGAAGTATTTATCTGGCAGCACCATGTATCGAATGTGACAATAATACCAAAAAGACAAAAAACTTAGAGCATGTATATAAGATTCTACCTATAAATGAAAGGAAATGATTATTAAGATCAAAAGTATGTAAACAGTACACATTTACATAATCCTTTATCATTATTATGTATTTGGAATCTTGAGGATGTTTTCTTTCCTCATCAAGAGTAACAAGAATGATAACTGCATTTCCTCTTGATAAATTAGTTTCCTATTTTTACAAAGTATTTAAGTAATTTATATATTTTAGCTTTAAAGAATAACCTGTATTAAAATTTGTCAGTTTGATAATAAGCATATAGACTATCACAAGGAAAGTTGCCTAAAATTTTTTGCATTGTAGAAAATATGGGGATTCATTCTAATAAATTATTTGTTATTTTGCAAATAGATGATATGATGATAATGAAATAATTCCTAGAAAAACTACAAAATGTCTAGTAAAATGTTATTGAATTCAATATAATAAAAAGGAAAGAAAGATAAAAAATATTAACAAATATTAGACTAACACCTGTGGTTTCATTTATACAGAAGGCTCAAAGAAAAAAAAGAAAAAACCTCCCTCTACCATGTAAGGTATGGCATCTTCTCTACAACTTGGAGTCTGTTGGGTAGAACCAGGAGTGTGCTAGTAAATGTTTAATAACCAGCTTTTCTGGAAATAAAAAAGTATTGTAGACATGACACAGTTTAATCTGTATTATTAATTTTTCTACCTAGCCTTCTTAAGTCTAGACAATCAACAAAACAACAACTCAAACCCTGATATATGGTTTTCTGATTTTGAAAGTATAAATGTTCACACTGAAAATTTCATAATTGGCAAGCTATTTGAAGCTGGTTCCAGCATGCCTCCCCTCTCCCCCCCCAGTTAGAATGAGCATACATAGATTAATTCACATGTCAAACAGCCATTGCCTATCAGAGACAAGTTGTGAACTGAGGTCTTTTTGATTTAAAAACCAGGTTTCTTTCTCCTATGGCACACTATTTCTAACTTTTCTATATTCAAGTGGAATGCCAGAGATATTTAGACAATACCTCTCTGACTTACAATTCTTTTGAGTTTAGATTGACATTAAGATCAGGACAATGAATATGATATATACCCAAGCAACCCAATCAAAACTTCTTTGGTTCCATAGCCCGGATAAAGTTATTTATTTACCCTGGAAGGTGAAAGACCAACCAAAACTCAGATTCTCCATTCTAATCTACTGAAGTTCTATCCAAAGCATACGTTTCTGCCACATTGTGTCCTAATTACAAGGCAGCTCCCAGAAGAATTTGTTTGCATCTCTATCCAGCTTTCCCTATAACATGATAATTGCTTCATATATATTTTTAAATGTAATAAAACTAGTAATCAGTTGCTGGCAGGCAGGTTAGAGGAAATATAAGACAAAGCTTAAGATTAAGGTGATTAGGTTACTATCTTATTTTCAGTTAGGGAAAGAAATAACTTCTCTATCCCAAAAGAACTTGTTTTAGTTAGGAAAAACTACTATCCAAGTACAAAAAAAAAAAAAAAAAGATAAGGGAAAAAATATGGAAAATAAATTTCCTTTAAAAGATCATTTGCCCTGCAAATTGGTTTTTCAATGTTACAGAGAAATCTGAAAACAATTCTTTTTTAAAAATCATTTTAAAACCTGATTTTTTTCTTTTGGGGGGCTTTTGCACTAAGGCAGTAAATTATTCATGTTGTTTAAATATTTTTGGTGGAAAATTTTTTCCCTTTGATTTTCTCTGAGTGCTGCAGAAACAGTAGCTTTTTTGGCTCTTATATTGGAAATACTATGTAGGTTTCTAAGCTAAGTTTGTCAGAACTTGCCTTTGGGAATCATAGGCATTTAGAAGGGGTTGATTAACATTATATCAAACTTGCAAAGACAGGTTAGAAACAATTGCTTTGCTTCACTTTAAATAAGAAAAAATATTTGTTAAAAGAAACACTTTTACTTTGAATATGTTATTGTAAATTACAAAAGATTATCAATTAGGCTGAATCTATTAGAATTATTTTTATCATTAGAGACTGTCATTTGGAGATATATTTTGTGTCAGGATTGAAATGGGGGAATCAGAGTGACTTTCCACCACCATCATCTCTATCATCACTCTTCTAGTCTTTGAAAAAATGATTTTAAAAAATATAACATCAATACTAGTCCTATTTAGTAATTTTTTTCTTTTTAAATTATTTAATGTCACTGAATACAGAACCATAGCAATTCATCAGTCATCCCTCTTAATTACCAATTATTTTGGGTTCTCTATGTTTAAAAAGAGAGATCAATTGATCATAATGAACTACACACTTCATATAGCCCAACAGTTAGAACACTGTCAGAACCTCTAAATGATCAACCACTTAGGCCTTTTGACCTCCCAATTTTGTTAAGATCTGCAATAAAGCGCTTAGGATAGTTCTGGCTCAAATTGAGAGGCATTGTGCTTGTATAATACCAATAGCCTCTTAGTAGCTAGGAGTCTTGGAACCACCTGAGTTTGAATCCTGGCTGCAACATAGAATACGAATATAAACCAGTCATTGAACTTGCTAGATCCTTAGTTTCCTTCATTTGTAAAATGGTGATACATCACAAAGTGGTATAGAAAAAAGTCTCAGCTTTTAAGTATCAAATAAGTGTGAGTTTTCCATAGAATCAAGGTTTCCATGGTTCTAGTGCTTTTTATCTCATTTCTCCAAGGGCAGAAATTCCCAAAATGTTTGATCTACCTAGCATTTGCAGGTAGAGTCAGGGAAGTGGTTGAACCTGAATAGAAGGAATTGTGGATGGAAAAGAAGAACATATCCTGAAAGACTAGCGGTTAGTGGTAGACCACTTGACTAACAATCTGCTCTCTGTTCAGCTTATGAATGTTTTCTCACCAAAGCAGGATGCTATAATGTCAGTACTGGCAGATAGTTGAATGGCCTTCCATATCCAAAGCAATTTCCACCTCCTCCCAAATGTCATAGGGGCATTGAATTTGCCTGACAAAATACCTGAGATCTTCTCCTCTTGATTTTCCCTCCTCCTCTCATCCTCATCTCCCTGCCCCACAATAACAGTAACAAATTCAAATATGTGAAGGCAGCATAGTAGGAATCATAGATATTCAAAAAAGGCTAATTAATATTACACTTGAACTGGCACTGACATGTTAAAAAGAATTGCTTTGATTAACTCTAATTAGGAACATTTATTCAGTTTTTTTCTCTGAATAGATCAATGTAAATTACACAAGATTCTTGAGCAAACTGAAGTTCTTAGAATAATTTTTAAGCACTCCATTTGGACTCAGTGGACCTGGATTTGAATCCCAGCTCTGTAATTTGCTACCTGTGCAACCTCAAGCAAGTCACAACCTCTATGGGCTTCAGTTTCTCATCTATAAATTAAAAGGTTTAGAGGAATATACATAAAATACATGGGTAGGTAACTTAAGAATACATGCTTGAGAAACAGACATTAGTTGTGTCATATTTAATTTGAACAGTCAAGATAAAAATTCTCAAAAAAAATTTTAGGAAGCTTATAATAGCAAATACTTGTTGAATACCTAAGGCTCGTAAAGAATTCAGCTCGCAAGGAATTCAGCTAAATGCCATGAGAGACATGATTTAGAAACAATCACTGTGTTCATGAAAAGTCAAGGCTGATATAACAGATATGATAGCTAGAAGTACAAAGTTCAAAGGAAGGAGAGATACTTTTGGCTGGGAGGAGAGAATAATGGTCAGGAAGATTAGTAAACCTTTTTAGAGGAGGTGCCATAAACCAGGTCCTGAATGTAACACAAGGACTGAAAACAGAACTGGGAGAAACTTTGGAAATGGTAGTAAAAAGGGAATTCTAGGCATTCTAGTTTGAGAAAATATTACATGCTATTTTTTTATGTTGACAGAAAAAAGGAATTTGGAGTGAGGCTGAGGTGAAACTCTGAATATAAAAATAAGGATAGGGACTGACTGGGTCTGTAATTTCATTAGTACTGGGAAATTTCTCCTGCTGAGGAATTTCTTCCATTAGTACAGGTTGCTACCTTCTCCACTTATTATAGTCTTATTTGCCTTAGCATAATGATTTAAAGTCAAATGGAAATATGGTAACTAAACTATACATATGAATCCCTGGAACCACCAATTAACTTAGAAAATCATATATTAACATCATCTCTATTCTATTATATATTCATCATTTATTTTGTTAAATATTTCCCGATTGCATTTTAGGTAAGAAATGCATGAGCAGCCCTAAAAAGGACTCACTCCTTTTTACATGAACTTGTTCATCTCATGACTGTAGGTTTGACCCTTCTGGACTAAAATATAGTGAATAAGTGACTCATTAAAGGTCATACAGCCAGTAAGTGTCAGAGCCAGGACGTGAAAGCAGGTATTTCTGGCCCTGAGTTCAGCTCTCTATTCACTACACCAGAGGTGAAAAAATATGACCTGTACCACTCCCTAAGCAACTGAATCCAATTAAAATTTAATTGAGGAATATTTAATAAAATACATTTAACAAAATAAAACACAGTAGAACAGAGATAATATTACTATCTAGCTTTTTAAGTCAATATACGGCCTAGAGGGCTCATAATTTACAATTTAGTGCTTCCACTTTCTTGTTTCTATTTGAGCTTCACACCACTGTATTACCTTGTGCCACCTCTCTAAAACAAAAAGTATAACTAAATACTTAAGAGTTTATTATAGGCTCTGTGTTGCCTCATTCAGTTCTAATAAAAGTGATTAGAATTATGGCAACCCGTTTTCTATTGAACCTCTGATCCGGTGACACTGGACTGCTGACTTCCTCAAACAAGATACTCCATCTCCCGAATCTGAGCATTTTCACTGGCTGTCCCACATGCCTGGAATGCTTTTCCTCCTAAATCTCTGCCTCTTTGTTTCCTTGGCTTCTTTCAAGTTCCAGTTAATATCTCATCTTTTAGAGGAAGCCTTTCCTCTTGCATCTTGATTCCACTGTCTTTCCTCTGTTTAATATTTCCAATTTATTTTTATATAGTTTACTTATACATTTTCTCTCCTATTAGATTGTGAGATACTGGAAAATGTTTCTAATTTAGAGACTTCAGAGAGTTTCTCCTTGGATGAGATCTGGGAACTCTCTCTCTTGATTGAGCTGAGTTGTTGCTCAGTCATTTTAGTCATATCTGACTCTTTGTGACCCCATTTGGAGTTTTCCTTGGCAAAGTTACTGGAGTGGTTTGCTTTTTCCTTCTCCAACACATTTTACAGATGAAGAAAATGAGTAAAACAGGGTTAAGTAACTCACCCAGGGTCACACAGATTGTAAGTATTTAAGACCAGATTTGAACTCAAGTCTTTCTGATAATAGAAGAGAATGATAAGAAGGTACAATCAAGTAAAAATTGTAGACAATTTTTTCAAGGATTTTACAGAACAGGAGAATTATCAGAAGATAGCTAGTAGAATTGTAGGATCTATTGAAGGCTTTATTTAAGGATAGAAAAGACCTAAACATATTTGTGAGCAGTCAAACATCATAGGCAGGATTTAATATTTGGGTCTAATTCCAAAACCAGGGCACTTTTCACTCTATCATACTGTTTCATGATTAAAACAGAAGGCTGGACTGCATGTAGGAAATTTTACACTTCCAAATACTCATACACATACACAACTGTCATTTTTAAAACAAATATTCTTCTCATATTGCTGTATGATTGCTAATTAGAAAATCCATAATGTCTAAAGACTCAAACTTAATGGAGAGATTCAAAAAGGCAGCAACATTTTTTCCAGTTATAACCTACCCATAGGAAGGATGTTATTGTGAAAATAAATGTCTTGTCACAAAATGAAGTGAGTCACTTATATTGCAACAGCAAGTATCCATGAAATGGAGAAAGACCTAGAGATAATCCATTATCTATATGAGACTATAAATAAGAAAAGCACAAGATGAGAAATCATTGGGTTGTAATCTATACAAGTGGAAAGAATGTCAATATCATAGAGATCACAGAGTCATTGAAATAATCTACAAGTGAGAGAAAAATTTTTTTACTCATTTATACAGTAAATTTGCTTGAACTCTTCAGAGAAAATTACATTAAAATTATTACACCATACTTAATTGTGAAGTTTATCATTATGTGGTACTTAATATAAACAATGGGATGTCAATAATGTTATCATATGAGAAATGTCCCTTCATAAAACTTGAAAAGTCAGTGTAGGGATTTAACAGTTGGAAGAACGAATGTTTTTCATTAAAAATGTATAACTGTCTTTACAACTTTACAAGTATCTTTACATTCTCTAGGTAGTCAGATGAAACATTTCAAGGATAGTCTTAATACTTTAGAAACCATATTTTACTTTAAATGTGAGAAAAATGCTCATCCCTAGTCTGTTTCTGAAATACTATTTTTCTACAGAATTAAGAAAAGAATAAAATAAGGCAAGAGTTCAAACCCACACCTTTCAGATGGTACGAGTAGTATCAGTCAGCCTAAATGTCTCATTCCATTATCTTCTTCCTCATTCCCATTTAATTTAACAATAAATTAAATTGAATCAATATTAAATTCATTATTTTGCTATCACTTTTAACTTAATATTTCCCATTTACGCTCACAGCTCTACTTTAAATGCTTGCAAAACTGTCTAATTTATTTCAGTCATTTGACAATTTTCCCTAATAAAAGGATTAGTATAGAAAAGAGAATAAATAACTTTAAGAACAATATAGATTTTCAGATACTAATACTACTGAATCTTTTAATAAATTCAATTTCATTGATTCAACTCAACAAACATTTATTGAATAGCTACTATGTTTAAGGCATGTTCTTAAATAAACATGCAATAGGGGACTGGCAATTCAGATCCATTCCTTAGAGAATGTGCATATTTACCTTTCCCTTACTTTAAAGCTTGTGTAGATATTTTCTTATTCTAGCCACAACTAAGTTATCATACTTTTTTTTGCCTTTTAAATTATTTGATTAGGTTTAAACTTTGATTGAATTGATTAAGTCCAACATTTTTAACAAAAAATCATCTCCACCACAATATACTGAAAGATTTCTAAAAATTAATTCTAGAATCATTAATTCATTAAATAGGAAACATTTAATTAAGAGTTTCATGCAACTTTATCCTGTGGTATATATTTTTTTTAATTAAATAATTTTTTTATTGACAGAACCCATGCCAGGGTAATTTTTTACAACATTATCCCTTGCACTCACTTCTGTTCCGATTTTTCCCTTCCCTCCCTCCACCCTCTCCCCAAGATGGCAAGCAGTCCTATACATGTTAAATAGATTACAGTAGATCTTGGATACAATATATGTGTGCAGAACCGAACAGTTTTCTTGTTGCTCAGGCAGAATTGGATTTAGAAGGTATAAATAACCTGGGAAGAAGAACAAAAATGCAAGCAGTTTACATTCATTTCCTAATGTTCTTTCTTTGGGTGTAGCTGCTTCTGTCCATCCTTGATCAATTGAAATTAAGTTAGATCTTGTCTTTGTTGAAGAAATCCACTTCCATCAGAATACATCCTCATACAGTATCGCTGTTGAGGTATATAATGATTTCCTGGTTCTGCTCATTTCACTCAGCATCAATTCATGTAAGTCTCGCCAATCCTCTCTGTATTCATCCTGCTGGTCATTTCTTACAGAAAAATAATATTCCATAACATTCATATTCCCCTGTGGTATATTTTGGAAAAATACATTGCCCTTGGCATGCAAAATCCTATTTGTTAACCACTCAGCCTATCCAAAGATGACACTGATTTAAGTTCACTAAATGAAAACATTTCCAGCTTAAAGTCGCTGGTTTTCCATATGGTAACAGCCTGATTGCAATTCTTTGATTGAAATATTTCTTTTCAATTACTATAAAATGTTTCATTGTGGTATTGTGTAATGATCTTGAATAAAGATCACATTTTATAGTAAGAATGATCTTTGAATGTCAAATACCCAACTATCCTGGGTTATTAGGTACACAGATAAGTTCTAGTATGGATATAATCTTTTGTTGAGTTACTAAGGGTCTGGCTTAAGCTAACTTGTACCTCAAGATTGCTTTTGAAAAAAAAATCTATTAATTTTCAAGTTTGAGCACATGCTATATAGTATGATAGTTCATTTGATAATAACTGACCCATTTGGATGACTAAAATGTAAACATGTACCATTAACTTAAGTGTGTAATGTTGTAATCCTAAAACAATTGAATAATTACTTTTATGAATATTAAAAATAATTCCGTAATTTTAGTAGAATTTATATGCTTTTGCTGAACATACAAATAATATTGTTAAAAAGTATGAAAATAGTTCTCTTTAAAACAGAAAGTTAAATTTCTCGCCCCTCAGAAAACTTTTAACTTTGGTTTAATATCATCACAATTTGTGGAGGACACTGTTTTAGACTTCTAGATCTTTTTCTCTCAGAATAGCTTATTGTTACTAGAGTCTAATGTAATGCTCCTCTCATCATTTGTGCTGATGGTGGAACCCTATGTTTCTAGTTTGCTGAAGCTTTCCTTTTTCAGTGGCATTCTTTTCATTTCTTTCTTTAGCCAACTTGATTTTGACCCTGGCTACTGTGTACTCTTAGTTTTTTTTTTTTTTTTTAATTTGAATTTAGCAACATTTTCTAGGTCTCTATTTTGCTGTAGTACATTAACCCAGATTTAAGTAATTGACTTTGCTTGTGAATTGCCCCTGTGGATCTGATATTGATTTCCCTGCATCTGGTCATATCCCTTCCAAACTTATCCCCAAACCCAATATTGATGAATCATAATAAGCATGGCTACCCTTCCTTCAAAATTGCCTTCGTTTTTCTCCACACACTTTAGAGCAGCCTTATCTTAAGCCACAATATTTCCTTATCTGGCTGCCCTTACAGATCCCAGAGATTTTACTCAGTATGATTCACTGGTCCTTTTCTGGTATTGATAGCTATTTTAGTTCATATTAACTGCCTGTTTCCCAATGCAGGGATTGTCTTCTTGCTTCCCTTTGATTTGACTCTGATAAACATTGCCAATTGAAATTTAGTAGAGTACAAATTAGTGAATTCTTACAGGATTTTGCAATTGTTACAGTTGGAATTTACAGTTGTTGGCTTTGATAACAAGGAAGACCCATCCATTTAACTCCAGTTTTGATTAGCATAGTCTTTCAGTCATTTATGTCAAACACCGCTCAGGAATCTATTTTTGGCTTAATATTGATGAGATTTTGATATGAGGCAGAATAGGTTTATATTATTAATATCTACCATCTCTTTCTTTTGTCAATACAAAAACCTAGTAGACGAATTCTATATCAATTAGAGAAGAAACAAAAAGAATTTTCATTTCTCTCATCAATAACTATGCGACTTTGGGCAAGCCATTTCACCTCTTGTGATCCTCAGTTTTCACATTCAAAGAACTAGAGTTGGACTAGATCTAATATCATCTGATTTATAACTGGGACAAACCAGATATAGTATTAAATACCTATAATCTCTACTTCTGGGGAGGCTGAAGTTGTTGGATTAACTTGAACTGGGGAGTTCTAAATTATAGTGAGTTCAGTGATTATGTTGTCTGCACTAACTCCAGTATTGTAAACCCTTGGGAGCAGGAGGCTAATACCTTAAGGAGGGACAAACCAACTCAGGATGAAAACAAAGTGGGTCTAAGCTTCTTTGCCTTTTAATAGTGGAATAGGGTCACAGTGGCTACTGCTTTTCTGGCCCAAGTGAGATAAAGAGACAGTCTCAAAAAAAAGTGGGGAGCAGTGTGTGTGTATCTAGACTGAATTTCATGTATGGTGGGCATGATGACCTAATTTGTGTCAGCAACTAACTTTTTTCCCCCTGAGGCAATTGGGGTTAAGTGACTTGCCCAGGGTCACACAGCTAGGAAATGTTAAGTGTCTAAGGCCAGATTTGAACTCAGATCCTCCTGACTTCAGGGCTGGTGATCTATCCACTGAACCACCTAGCTGCTCCAGCAACTAACTTTTAAGTACAATTTTCAAGTATCTATAATGTGATAGGGGGGAGACAGTGTTTAATTAATTGATAATATTCTTGAAACATGAATTAACATAAATTTCAAGGTAGAAGAGATCTAGGAACCATTTAGTCAATGATTCTCTAAGTGTTATTCAGGGGCCTCTGGGAGGTTCCTCAGACCTTTTTAGAGGGTTTTTGGGTCAAACCTAGTCAGAAAAACATTAACTATATAGAGGGATACTAAGATGTTTTCATTTCTAATACAGTCAGTATTGATAGACACATAGTCCAATCTCTTGAGGGAGGCTCCTCAATAATTTTTAAGAGTGTAAGAGGTCCTAAAACCAAAAAGTTTGAGAACTACTGATCTAGTTTAATCCTTAATTAAAGATTACACAGTAAAAAGCAGAGTTAAAATTTGAACCTTCTAATAGGAAGTGAAAAAAGGAATTCCTGTTACCTTCTATGTGCAAGGCATTATGTTAGGTATTGGACATACAAAGACAAAACATGGTAGAACTCAAGGAGTTTGTATTTTATTGGGGAAATACCTGCATATAGGTAAGTAAATAGATGGCGGGGGGAGGAGATGGAGAGAGTATTGAACACTTGGAAGATTGAAGAAGACTCCTTTAAAGGCTTTGCCTGAATGACTGGATGTTCTGTTTTAAAGTAACTTGGCTTTTGGAGACAGAGCCTTTTCAGGAGAGAGATGTTCCATATAGCTAAGACTTTGTGAATTGTTAAAGAGTCTTTTTTAAGTGAGAAAAGCACTTGAGGACTTTTCCCTAATTTGATCTTTCATATGGAAAGGTCTTACACCATCATTAGAACAGTTGAAACTTAAGTCTTTGGGCTCAATTAAAAGAGAGATGGCAGAGCCCACTCCTTTTCTTATGGAGGAAAGAGTCCTAGCTAAGGACCTTAGTTGAAGTCAGAAGCTGAAAATTTAGAAAAAGCTTTATAACAATGTGCTCAGTACAACAATACCTTAATGATTATGATGACAGCAAAGCATTAGCAAACATTGTATGCCCTACCCACATGTCCAGTAGGAATTGACTACACGCATGGCAGAAACTTCAGGCCATATAATAAAAACTTGGAAGAAGGGCCAGTAAGAAGATAGTACTGATATTACCATCATATATCAGCACTGATCACTTTTGGAGTCATGAGCTGCTAATTCATGAATGTGTTCTTGTCACATATGTTCCCTATATATGTCTCTCCATGTTTGTTTCCTACATGTGATTACTTCTTCAATTGATAGTGTATTTGTGGGAGACTTTTGGGGAAAATATTCTATTGCTATATTTCTAATTATACTGTTTTATTAAATGCCTTAAATATTAATTGTGTCATTTGACTTGCTAGTAAATATAAATACATTGGTGTTGGTTCTTGTGATTGGGTTTTGAATGGCTGTGGATTCTGAATATCTTGAATCTGGGGTAGTTTATCTGAAGGTCCTAAGTATGAGAAGGGAAGGTGACTTAGGTGTTATATGTATAAATAAACAAGACCATAAAGGAGCTTCATATGCATACTTTGATTTTTATTAGGGATTAGACAAAATAGATAAAATATTTTGTTACTTTACTTTTGTGGGCCAAAGTACTGCCTAAAGGGTATTGAGGTATTATATTTGTAACACAAGTGTCATAAGAGCTTCTTAGAAAATAATTTTAGTCTTCTAACCGTTGTTCCAAACTATATTCTTCATTTTCTCTTACTATAATAGGCTTTGTAATTTACTTTGAGTAATTATTTTGCATGAGTAGTTCAAAAAAAAGGGGAAGCATAGTGCCTTTTCTAGTTACCGAGAAAAAAACTTCCTTCTTTCAATTTTGTTTTTTTATCAAACATGAACAGCCTAGTTCTCCTTAAGTCTCCTTAAGTCTCACATGTGACATGTGACACATGTGTCATACACAATTACAAAAGGTCAGGGGAGGGGTGGTGTTGGTGGAAATCTCTATATGTTATGGCATCGTTTGTGATACATGGTAAGCAGTAATAGAATTAAAGAGTTTAAAGGAATCTCAGAGATCCAGTTTCAAACATTTAGTAGTTATGTGACCCTGGATAAGTCACTTCACCCTATTTGCTTCAGTTTCCTCATCTGTAAAATGAGTTGGAAATGGAAATGACAAACCACTTTAGTTTCCCTCCAAAATAAAGAGTCAGACAATGATGGAAGGTGTCCACTGAGATAAAGTAATTTGCCCACGGTAGGTTTGTGGCAGAGGTAAAATGAAATTCAAATAACCTGATCCTCACCCTGTATTTTTACTATGTGTAAAGGAGATAGGGACTCATAGATATAGAAAACTCTTGTGTAAGGAAACTCTCCCTACCAATTTAGGATAGCATCTTCTTTGCAACCTAAAGTTTTAGATCAAGGGTTAATAACTTACTGTCCATGAATTTTAAAAATTCTGACACTATTTCAATAGAATTTATTTCTTTTATAATAATTTTGTATTTTATTTTAGGCACTTAAAAACATTATTCTAAGAAGGAATCTATAAGCTTGCCCAAACTACTAGAAAAAAAGAGATAAGAACTCTTATATTAGAAAATTGACCAGAGGACTGCAAGATAAGTTACTTGTCCAGGGTCTCTTAACTAGAATTCCTTGTCTCACAGGATCTTCTTGGCTCAAACACCAGTTAGTTCATTTGTTACCTCTGTGCTGGGGTTTTTTTTCAATGAAACTTTTAAAAAATCAACTTTTTAAATAAATAAAATCACAAGATTCATAGAAGGTCAGAGCTGTAAAGCAATATTTGAGATCATCTGAACCCATTCATATTATACATGAAGTAGCTAAGATATGTAAGTTACTCAAGGGTACATAAGTTCTAAGTGGCAGATTTCTGTCAACTCCCAGCTCACATCCTACCTTCTATAGAAAGCCTTTCCCAATATCTCTTAATTCTAGTACCTTCCCTCTATTGTTTCTTTTTTTTAATCTCTTATATAGCTTATTTGTATATAATTGTTTGCATATGGTCTCCCCCATTAAATGATGATCTCTTTGAGGGCAGGGAATATCTTTGTTTCTTTAACAAATGTTTATTGATTTGGCACTCAAACATAGATCTTTTTTTTTTTTCCAAGTATCTGCTCTCTCTTCCACTCACAAAGAGTGCCATACATAACTTATCCAAAGCAGTTATTCTATTCTTATTTTCTGAGCACTATGTTAACTGCAAAGGATACAAAAACAAGAAAATAAGATTATTTCTACTTTTGATGAGTTTATAATACATAGAGAAGCAATGGGAAGGTATGCTGAAGCCAGCTCTAAGGGAACATTTACAACCCTTAGAAATTGCAGTTGCCTAAAGATAAGACTTGATTTATTGTTTGTTGTCTAGATGTAAGAAAGTGTTATAAATACAGACTAAATTTTAAAGTGTATGCATACATTTTTCCCCTAAGAGATCAGTTGTCAACCATTTATCATCACATTTCTGTATTATTATGTGATCATTGCTTGAGTTTAATGTGAGTGATCAAGGCTCAGAGAATGAAATCATCACCAGATGGAGACCTGTGTAGGATACTACTGCTACTACTACTGCCACTACTACACTACAACTGACATTTACATAACACTTTGTTGTTCAATTATTTTCAATCATATCCATCTCTTCATGACTTCTTTGGGGTTTTCTTGCTAAAGCTTCAAATGGTTTGCCATTTCCTTTTCCAGCTCATTTTACAAATGAGGAAACTGAGACAAATAGGGTGAAGTGACTATGTGATTACACGCCTACTGTTTGAGGCTGGATTTGAATTTAAGAAGATGAGTCTTCCTAATTCTAAGCCCAGTGCTCTATCGCCTATGCCATCTATGTAGTCCTGAAAGGTTTGCACAGCCCTTTATACCAATAGAATTTCACAATTACCTTGAGGATGAGGATACCCCCCATGGGGGGCAAGGGTAAAGGCAAGTGTATATATATATATATATGTAAATAGCCAAGAATTATGATGATATATGATGGCTAGATTCAAGGATTCACCAATCATCCAGTTATACTCATGGTGAAATTAATCTTAATTTGGGGCAAAACAACTATGTGAAGAGAGAGTAAGGAGGGAAGTGAGCAGCTTATTTTAGACTTCTGAAGATATGACCATAATAAAACATGGCCAGAAATTTGCTTTATATCTTCTTCCAAAAAAAAAAAAAGAGACAGCTTGATGTTACAAGGTAGCAAAGTGTACCCTGAAGAGCACAAATCTGAGAGTCAGTAGATCTAATCTGATACTTAAAATCACAGGTTATCAGAGCTGGAAGAAACCTTCAAGAGCTTGTCTAAGTCCTTCACTTATAGATAGGTTATAGATAGTCTGAGGATTATAAGAGGTTAAATAATATAGCTAAGTTTCTGGCAGGTAGGATTCAAACTAAGATGTTCTGCCTCTATGTGCTTGAGTCACCATGTGAGAAAGAATAAACACTCTCCATTTGGGAGGTCCAAACACAATGGAGGCACTTGAGCAAGTGTAATTTCCATAAACAAGAGAACCTGTAAGCATTGAGAGAATAATATCACAGAGGTCTAAGGAGAGATAAGCACTTAAGGCAAAAGCAAGTCAACACTGAGAAAGGAAAATATCTATGCTCATTATGCATCCATTAAATGTGCTGCAAGAAATCATTTCTTAAATTCCTTACACCCTGTTCCTGCCAGTCACCTCCCCTATGTCCAGATTATTGGTGGGATATTTCTATAAAGAGATATTATTCAGCAGTTTCTGATTTCCTGTGACTTCATTTGGGGTTTTCTTGACAAAAAAAAAAAAAAAAAACCAGATTGGTTTGCCATTCCCTTCTCCATCTCATTTTATAGATGAGGAACTAAGGCAAATAGGTTTACATGGTTTGCCCAGGGTCACACAGCTAGTAAGTGTCTGAGACTGGATTTGAACTCAGAAATATGAGACTTCCTGACTCCAGAGCTGACACTCAATGCACTGTGCCAACGAACTAACCTCTATAAAAGGGTGTTTACCCTCCTAAATATTACAAATGGGATCAATTATTCCATATATAGCTCATATACAAAACAGGAAAATTTTTATTTTCATTATCTCTTGTTAAGGGACAGGTCAATTCTCCTAGAGCCTACACAGCTGTGAATCATAACATCTGAAGGAGTTACAAGGCAGCCTTTGCTGACACAGGTGTTGCAGACTGGGAATGATGTAATTGGAGGTAGAAGGAAAAGGAGAGAGGTCAGACAACACAACGGTCTCTCAGTAAGAGAGGTCAGAGAACAGCAATTGCCTCTCAGTCTCCTTGTATCATCTTCTCACACAAGGAGATCCATTCTGAGGTCTGGGTTGGATTTCCAGCAGCCACTGTCAGGTAGCTCCTCTAATGCAACAATCTCCCAGAATTGATATGAGGGGGGAAAGATTTTTGCAAATGTTTAAGTACCCTGTAGGCATTAACTATTATTATATGCTCAATAATCTTTTTTTCCTTTAACATGGAAGAAATAGTAATTCTCAAATACTCTTCATAGGTCCCAAATCTTCAAGCAGTGACCAGATCTCCCACCTTATAACTCAGACCATTATCTTAGTCTAATCATATATGCTCTTTGGGATCGTAATCTTTTGACATTACAACTAGTAATCCACACACAAGAATCACACTTTTTATTGTCCCTAACACACTTTAAATTACAGAGTATTAATGAAACTTGACTTATTAATAATATATTGGGAAGTATAGTCATTCCACAAATTCTATCTCAGAATACAGGAAAATGTTTAATTCAAAAAGTATAAAAGAATGACAATTTCTAAAAGGCATCTGTGAAAATAAGTGTCATTACTTTATAGACACATGAGGTATAGATAATAAAATGAGATCCTTACAAATTACTAAGAATTTTTCTGGCGACGTATCCTAATATAATATTAATCATATGGCACACACTTTGTACAAGCTGAGCAAAGGCAAGAATTGATCTCTAGATTCTTGGATAGAGGATGACTTCTGCAAATTTTCCCAGAGATTCTGCTTTGTCTCTTGAAGTAAGAATACACCTTTTGTTCTTTTCATATTTATTACTTTTCTTTGTTCTGTTTATGAGTAATTTTCCTTCATGCACTAATAGGATCAGAGGGTAAAATGGTTCAGTGGAAAGAATCCTGGGTCTGGAGTCAAGAGGACCTGAGTTCTAATTTGGCCTTAGACACTTATTAACTGTGTGACTCTGGGCATGTCACTCAATCTTGTTTGCTTTAATTCACTGAAGAAAGAAATAGAAAACCGCTCCAGTACCTTTGTCAAGAAAACTCCATGAACAATATGGTCCATGAAGATTTGGATGTGTCTGAACAAATTTAATTTGAAACAAAACAAAATATAATAGAACCTCCTTTTTGCCCACTCTCTTCCACCACATCACTTTCCCATTCAAGGATATTCAAATGAAACATAAAACTTTTCTATTATTAAGCACTATTTAAAAAGTGCAAGTTCTGTACATATAATTGAGTGTTCTAGTCATTGTGAAAGTGTTTTTATTCATGGTCTAGACTTCCTATTTTTAAAATTTGCATAATTCCAACTTGCCTATTTTTATAAATGTTTTTGATCATGATTCTTCTTGTAGAAAAATAAAAGAAGAAAATTACTCAAGGATTCTAAAAATGTCATTAGACTTAAAATGAAAAATTCTAGGAAGATGTATTTAATGATCCAAATATTTGCCAATATAAATGACACTCACTCTTGATTTAAACTTGGGATGACTCAATTTAGTCAAATTTGACTTGAAAAGTGTTATTAAGTGCCCACTGTATGTAGAGTACAATCAATGCTAGGCATCAAAGGAGAGAAAAAGTTGGAAAAAAACAATCTTTAACCTTCTGGGGAGCTGTCTAAAATGTGAGCTCCTTGAGGAGTAAGGACTATGTTTTGCCTTTCCTTTTATCCCTAGTGCTGAGCACAGTGCCTGGCTCGTTGTAAGCACCCAATAAAGGCTTGTTAATTGACCAATTGATTGACTAAGAAATTAGTTATCAATTTATAGGGTTTAATACAAAATATTACATGCTAAGTACATTAATGAGTTTCAAAATAAAGTGCTTTATAAGATCTGAATGAGAAACTTATTACCTACCTCTTAGGGAAAAGAGGGAGTGAAAATAGTTTAGAACATTTCTGTTTACAGTTTAATAAGGGAATAAAATACAATTTTATCTCCACCTTTTGGGATCCTTTTCTTTCCAAAATATCAAAAACTATATTTAAAAATATTCCTGATCACTAATAATCAGAAAATATGAAATTAAAGTAATTTTGCAGTTTCTCTCCACACATATCAAATAAAGATGATAAGAGAAGAAAAGGACAGATGGTGGAGAAGCTGTAGGAGAAAATAGGCACATTAGTACTCTGTTGGTGAAACTGTGAATTGGTGCAAACATTTTGTAAAATAATTTGGAGCTATGCCCCAAAAAGTTACCAAATTATTTGTACCTTTTAACCCAGCTGTGTCACTACTAGGCTTATACCACAAAGATATCAAAGGAACAATAAAAAATCTCTGTATATAAACATATTTCTAGCTTCTTCTTTCCTAGTAGCTCAAAAAGATATAGAAGGATGTTTACTATTGGGAAATGACTAAACAGATGGTGGTGGTATATGAATATAATGAATATCATTGTTTTTATAATGATAATGATTTGTACCATTTCAGGAGTCATTTATAAACTGATGCAGAATAAAATAAGCAGAACTAGGAGAACTATTTACAGAAGGACATTATACAAAGAAAAACAACTTTGAATACTTTAGAACTCTGGTCAATCTAATGTAAACTACAAGTTAGGAAACTAAAATTAAGCCCCTCTTCTGCTCTACTTCCTGCTAAAGGTGATGACATATATTTCTGGACATAGCTAACATAGGAATTTATTTTGTTGGATTATACATGTTTGTTATGAGATTTTATTCTTCATTTAAAAAATGTTCAGTGAGGGGGTAGTGGGAAGCAGTGATAGTAAATTCTTTTAATAAAAAAATATAAAATAAAAGGTTCAATTCAGTTCCTACCTCTTTCATGAAGTCTTTGATTATTTCTGTCTGCTTTTGCAATCCTGTCTTTAGCCTAAAATATTCTCTCTCCTCATGTATTCCTAGAGTATTTATCTACATTCTCCCTTCTCTAGTTCAATAAGCCTTAAATGAAAGCATTTGGCAGATTGGCTAAGCAGTACGAGTCTTTTGTGCCCATAAATTCTAACATATTTATGTATATGTGTCATATTCTCCATTATTAGACTGTCATTTTCTTAAAAGCAAAGACTATCTCTTATCTTTTTTCCCTATCTTTCTCTGTTCACTGACTAGCACAGTAACCTACATTTAACAGGCATATATCAAATGTTTGCTGCATTGTTAGTTTAACACACAAATATATCATATATAATAAGTATAGAAAGGAAGTACAAAATGAATTGTGTACTTATTAGATATATTTGCTGGTAAAAGGTACATTTTATGTTCAATCCATGCTATTTTCAATAAGGATGCATTTTGAAAAATCACCTAATTTGTGGCAATAAGTGAATGCTTCTATTCAAGCATTTTGTTGCCAGTTACATAAAAAATTTTATAGTCTTACCGCCAGAGAGCTTGGTAAAACAATGAATAGAGTATTGTACCTGGAGTCAAGAAGACCCAACAATAAATCTAAACTCAGAAACTATCTGATGCTGGGTGAGTTATCATTGCTCTCTGCCTCAGTTTCTTCATCTGTAAAATGGAAATAAGAGTGGACCTAGTCTCAGGGTTGTGAAGACAAAATAAATTAAAATTTATAAAGTCCATTGCTATTAATTATAAAAAGTCAATTCTCCTAAAATTTATCTTAGAGAGTTGTTGCTTAAGGCACTTAAGAGTGAGATATTGAGCTAGTCATTAAGGCAGTATGGTTCAGAGGCAGTACCTGAATTCAGTTCTTCCCGATTACAGTACATCTGTCCAGTACATTTTTCCATCTTTCATGTTTGTTCTTTATACACTAATAAATAAAATAAAAAATAAAATAAAAACACTAATAAATGTTTGTTAAATTGAAATTCAGTTGATAGCTTTAAAGAAGCAACAATTTATTTTTGAAGATTATTTATGAATTCTTTCAATTAGTATTTTATGTTCTGTGTTCAGAAGTTCTCGGCAGTTCTCTTGACTTATTTCCTAAGTCAGAATGATAAGGTTTGTTTGTCCTGTCATGTTTTTCTATGTTCCTTAGGTTGTTTCTGTACATCCTTATTATAAGACTAATATATTTTGCTAGCATAGTGATTATATTTTCTTTTAATGTTATTTTTATTGTTTTTGTTTCTTTTCTTCTCAATTGTCTTTTATACTTGCGTATTTGCATTCCTAATCTATTATTGTCTATCTTTTTTTTTTTTTTTTTGGTGAAGATGTATCATTACAGATTATAGTTTTTCTATTCTGCCCATTATTTTTGCTGTGCAGGCCATGAATTCTGCTCTCATAGTTCTTATTTCTCTTTTAAAATACGCAGGAACAGTATGTTGTCGTTTTATGTTGTATTTAAATTCCACAGGGTCTTCTATTTCAAGTATTAGATCATTTTACTTTGTTTTGTGGCATATTTTCATAGATGCCTAAACAAATTTACTAGCTCTAGGAGTTATATTTCCTTCTGCTGTTAATGTTTTATCCTTTACCTGCTTACCTGCTTATGTTTAATTTTTATGTTTTTGTCTTTATTTTTAATGTCTTTGAGTTTTCTTTTCCTCAAAATCTTTGGCAATTTGTCTTCTTCCCCACACCTGTCGTCCATTATTTTTCTTTATTGTTCACTTTCTGGCTCCCTCTTCTCTGATAATCATTTCCCTAGGGGTCAGGTCTCAAAGTCTTTTAGCTTCCTCTCATGCTGAGCAATTTGTGGTTTATCAACCTATGTTTCTTTCTCAAGTAATATTTGGGGAGCAAAATCAATCCCAAGTAAATAATGACCTCTTCCCCTCAGGCTTAATGGAATGTCACTCACCTCCTCTCCCCTACCCCTATCCACACAGCATGCTTCACCAATCCTTCTGTTCCTCAGCTCTCTGCTCTGTCAAATAGTAGTGCCACTGTAGCCAGGAATGAGTTGTGTCATTTGGAGTTTGACTCTCTGAGACTCTGGAAGGGATGATGGTTGGGGTTGAGCTCCATTTCAAGCTTAGACAAATGCCCTGTCCTTTCCCCTAAGTTTCTCTGTTCTCTTGCAAAGATTTTTTTGAGGCATGGAACATTGTCACTGCAAAGTCTTAGGAAGCTTCTGGCCTATTTTTAGGATCTCCAAGGCACTATTCAAAAGGAGGGATATAGGATCAGGTTGTTTTTTTTTGTTTGTTTTTTTTTTTTTTTTTTTTAATAAGCCTTGGGTCAGTTAATGAATTCTTATTGTAGATAGCATGCTATGTGATAAGGGAAAAATTGCAGGAGAATCCTAGGTTCAGTTCTCAACCTTGGCAACTCCTGTTCCAAACCCCTGTTCCAAAGCCAAAGTTCCAAATGTCCTGTGTGAGGGGAGGGATGGAGTTGGTGAGAATGGGAGAACTCCAGTCTTCTTTAGTCAAAGGCCTTTCTTCAAGTGTCAAGTTACTTCAGGCTTCCAGTTTCAAGAGGAACAATAAAAGAGGCCAAAGTCCACTCCAAGCTGCCAAAGGAAAAGACTCTGGGAAAACATGGGAAGAGCTGGTAGTGTCCAACGTGTCCCTGTCTCCATTTTTATTATAGAGGCTTTGGGAAATTTCTCTTTGGGTGAGATCCAGAACTATTTTTCTTAATTGAGCTTATTTTTCTTGCTTTCAGTGGGAGAGCTCCTTCACCCTATTGTCTGGTATATATTCTTTTTCTTTATACTTTCTCTGATTTCTGTTTGGCTATGATTAAGATAAATGAACTTTGTTATTCACTTTGTGTTTCTTGTGGAACTGGAATTTGGTGGGAAAGGGTTGGTTATAGAAGCCTTGGATATAGAATTTGGCACCTTCTCCTCCTCCCCTCAATAATGACAAAAGGATCAGAAGTTAGCTTGAACCCTATCATGTTCCCTTGAGAAACAATATTTAATAAAGCAGAAAGATAACTTCTAGCCCAATATCCCTTTTCTCTGAGGTCAAGTTTCTGGCTCTAATATCTTTCCTTTCGGGCAGGAATTAAAGTCTTATATGTAGAAGGCTGGGGGAAGAAGGAACTAGAAATGTTTACTCTGTCTCCCATCAAGCTACTCACAGACAGTCCTTATCATATGAGGGCTTTGCCATATATAGAACTCATCTTTCTTTTGGATTCCAAGTATCCTAAATCATAGAGATAGTAGCTGAAATTACTTTATGTTTGGCTCATAATTTCTGTTTTCAAGAGGCCTGAAAGATTGGGGGAATCAGAGGAAATTTCTAATTCTCCATCTTGTTTGGGTAAGCAATAATAATTTAATTTGAAATCTGAGTGACAGTAGACCACATCAACTGTTAGCTACTTCCTACTCTCCAACCATTTCCTCATCTTCAGTAACCTTGCATCACTTAAAAAATTTTCTCTTTTCGTGGCCTATTCTATTGTAGTCTTTCCTAGGCTACTATTTTAGGAAAACTGTAGTTCCTAATATATCTAGTTCCACTCCCTGCTTTCTATCTGATACTCACTTTCCTTCAAGCACCTATGCTTTGTTTCACTTCTTGTTCTTCCTCACCCCCAGTTCTGGAACTGACTGGAACATGAACTGTGATCAAATTAGTTCTGCCACTGAATCTGGATGGAATGTGCTAGTCTGCTCTTCTATTGTCCTACTTAACATCCTTGTAAGAATGTTAGTTTCTTGAGAATAAAAACCCTTTTTTTTTTTTTATTAAAGCGTTTTATTTTTCAAAACATATGCATGGACAATTCTTTAAAATTAGCCCTTGCAAAACCTTGTGTTCTTTTTCCCTCCCTTCCCCCATGCCCTCCCCTAGATGACAAGTAGTCTATGGTAGAAATATATGTGAAATCCAATATATACATACATATTTATACAATTTTTGTGCTGCACAAGAAAAATCAAATGGTCCTCTCTCTATATATAGATGACTTTCTTCATCACTGAACAATTGGAACTGGTTTGAATCATCTCATTGGTGAAGAGAGCCATGTCCATCAAAATCAATCATCATATAGTCTTGTTGTTGCCGTGTATAATGACCTCCTGATTCTGCTCATTTCACTCAGCATCAGTTCATGTAAGTCTCTCCAAGCCTCTCTGAAATCCTCCTGCTGGTCATTTCTTACAGAACAATAATATTCCATAACATTCATATACCAAATTTATTCAGCCACTCTCCAACTGATGGGCATCCATTCAGTTTCTAGTTTCTGGCCACTACAAAAAGGGCTGCCACAAACATTTTTGCACATGTGGGTCCTTTTCCCTCCTTTAAGGTCTCTTTGGGGTATAAGCCCAGTAGTAACACTGCTAGGTCAAAGGGTATGCACAGTTTGATAACTTTTTGAGCATAGTTCCAAACTCCTCTCCAGAATAGCTGGATCTGTTCACAGTTCCACCAATGATGTATTAGTGTCTCAATTTTCCCACATCCCCTCCAACATTCATCATTAACTTTTCCTGTCATCTTAACCAATCTGACAGGTGTGTAATGGTATCTCAAAGTTGTCTTAATTTGCATTTCTCTGATCAATAGTGATTTGGAGCATCTGATGAAAACACTCTGTTTTTATATCTCCAGTGCCAATAGCATGCATTTAATAAATGCTTTTCAATCAATTATTTATGCCTATATGAATGGGCATAAAACAATATATTAAATCACTTAAAATATATATGGTCATTTTGGTTATTTCCTGTGTTGGCTCTTAGAAGTTTACTAGGAAACTTGGGATATTCCTGTGGTCTCCAAAAAAAGAGGTTACATAAAGAGAGTAAGTATACAACTTCCCTTTTTGACAATTTTACTATTGTCCATAATGGGGTGTATAACCCAGCATTTTGGTTTTCTTTTAAGTTTTGGAAGTGCCTTGATGTCATAGTGACTCAGATAGATTGCCTGTTTTCAGAGAGGGAAAGATATAACTTTTAATCTATATTATTGTTTTCTTCTCTGATCCTGTGGACTGAAAGGACACTCTACATTTTCCTTTTATCTTCCTCAAAGTTTTATTGATACCTTTTGTTCTCTATACCTGTCATTTCTATTACTGGAGTCAGAGCTAGAGGGTTTATTTACTTCCTCTGGAAGTAAGTACCTTTGTGATTGTTTACAAATCATTTAACCTATCTGATTTGTGTTTTCTCATGTGAGTTGAAGAGTTGGATTTGCTGCTTTTGGAGGCTACTTCTATCTGTAATTCTATGATTCTATAGCTTTTTACCAAGCTATAAAAAAAAAAAAAAAGCTATAACTAAAAAAAAGCTAAAAAAAAAAAAAAAAAGCTATAGCTTTTCTCTCCTTCTCTAAATCCTCCTTTATAACAATATCCTTTTTTTTCTCTTGTATTATTTCTTCTCACTTTCCACATTCCTTACTTACCTATAAACCTTCAAATGTAATTTAGGATTTTCATGCTCTGCTCTTTCCCAAAGTATATAAAATTCAATTGCTTTGGTAGCACTTTAGATAGAGTGTTGACCTGGAGCCAGGAAGATCTGAGTACAAATTCTGTCTCAGGAATACTTACTAGTTGTGCAATTATAGATAAGTAACTTAATCTTTGTCTGCTTCAGTTTTCTTATCTGTAAAATGGGGATAATAATGGCCTCTAGGCAGCTAGATGGTTCAGTGGATAGAGCACTGGGCCTAGAATCAGGAAGACATGAATTAAATTTGACCTTAAATACTTAGCTAGTGTGCCCCTGGACAAATCACTTAACCTTTTTTTGTCTCAATACACTAGAGAAAGAAATGGCAAAACCACTCCAAAATCTTTGGCAAGAAAATCCCATGGACAGTATTGGTATACTATGGTCCATGGAATCACAAAGAGTCAGACATGACTGAACAGCAATAAAAATAACAATAATAATAGCAAGAATTACACATATCAAATCCTAGAAAGACTTACATGAACTGATGCTAAGTGAACTAAGCAGAACCAAGAGAATATTGTATACACTAACATAATTCAAGGTTATGTGATCAACTGTGATGGACTTGGCTCTTTTCAACAAAAGATGATTCAAGGTAATTCCAATAGACTTGTAATGGAAAGTGCCATTCATATTCAGAAAGAGAACTATGGAGACTCAATGTGGGTCAAAACGTAGTATTTTCACCTTTTTTATGTTGTTTGTTTGCTTGTTTGTTTTTTTTTTTTCCTTTCTCATGTTTTTTTTTTTCTTTTGATCTGATTTTTTTTTTTTGCTCAGCATAATGAATACGTAAATAGGTTTAGAAGAATTGCACACAGTTAACCTATATTGGATTACTTGCTGTCTTGGGAAGACGGGAAGGGAAGAGAGAGGAAAAAAATTATGGAATACAAGGTTTTGCGAAGGTGAAACTATCTTTATGTGTATTCAGGAAACTAAAATACCATTTTAAAAAATTTCCCATTAATTAAACTGGAGAAACCTTTTTTTCCCCAATACTTAAAAAAAAATGACACCTATATTTCAGGGTTTTTGTGGATATGAAATGAGATAAAGTTTGTAAAGCACTTTGTAAACCATTAAGCATTATTTGAATGTAACTATAATTATTAGTCATTTTGAAAAGATTGCAGTTTTGCTTCCACCATCCTCTTTGTTGACTCTCTATGGCATATAAAATATTGAATTATACTATTTTGATGAGAATTTTCTTCATTATTCCCCAGGGAGCAAAGACAATTAGATGTAGAAGGTGTGGAAAAACTGAGCTCTTAAATCAAAAACTCTAGTAATGATTAGTTCTTTCACCAAAAGTTATTTTTCATGGGGGTTATCAAAATTCTAAGAAATTAAGGATAATTCTCATCTGACCTCTTCTAGCTAATCACCCTACTCTAATTTTGCAGTCTGGTCAACTGGGACTTTAAACAATTTCATAAATGACTGAATTTTGTTCTTATTTTTCCAGTGAGAGAAGCACTTTCTAAACATGCTTGGTTTTTTTTGTTTTTGTTTTTGTTTTTGTTTTTTTGAGGGGAACTATTATTTCACTGCTGAAAGGAATTCTCAGTAAGGAAACTTCTTGTGCTAATAGAAATCAGCTCTACTATATAACTTAGAGTGATCTTTAGAAATGTGACATTTAAATTAATATGCTGTTAGCCTTATTCACTGATTACCTTAATTTTGTAATAGATACATATTTATCTCAGTTTCCAGAGAAATGAGAAATATTTTATCCAAAGGTACATGGATATCAAAGAAATACTCCACCAATGTTATAGTGTCTCATTCATGTCTGACTGACTCATTACTCTGTAGTACATGGGGTTTTCTTGGCAGAGATATTGGAGTTGGTTGTCATTTCCTTTTCTAGTATGTGTGTGTGTGTGTGTGTGTGTGTGTGTGTGTGTGTATATGTATACACACACATACACACAATTATATAATTTTTTCTTTCTTTCTTTTTTTTTGCTAAGACAATTGGGGTTAAGTGACTTACCCTGGGTCACATAGCTAGAAAGTATCTGAGATCAAATTTGAACTCAGGTCCTCCTGACTTCAGGGCTGGTGCTCTAACCCCTGTGACACCTACCTGTCTCAATCATATAATTTTTTTAAAGTTTTATCTCATTTTATCCTTATAGCAACACTTCAAAGTAGGCACTATTATTATGTATTATTATCCATTTTACAGATGAGGAAATTGAGACAGATTGTGATTTACCCAAAGTAAGCTTCTGATACCATATTTGAATTCACATCTTTATGACTCCAAGTCTATCTCATTATCTACTCTACCACTTGCTAGAAACACAGAGAAACTATTACTATTCAACCATAGCCATGAATTCAAATAATATTAAAACTATTAAAAAGTTCCTCTCCCTTCAGGCCAGCAAGTTCCTTTTTGTTGTTTGGAAATTTCATTGAAGTATAAATCAAATAGTTTCATTGATTGTAAAATGAGGGATCATACTGAAAGAGGTGTCTTAAAGTTCTGTTTCAACTTCCTTATTTCATAGATGAGGAAATGGAGGCCCAAAGACACATACATAGCATATGACAGAATTAAGATATAGTTAAGATAACATAGGATCTCCAGATCAAAATCCAGCATTCTTTCCACTATAAATTGAAATAATATAAGGAGAGTCCTTGGTTTTATGGGCATCTCAGAAAAAAGAACTCTCTTTAAAGTTGAGGGAAGTTCTAAGAAAAAATTAGCACCTCCCCCAATTTCTGCTCCTGAACTATCCATTTATAGATATAATAAAATTTGTCATTTTGTTGCACAAATATTTCTAATAAGTTTAATTTTACCTCAACTACAAAGAATCCGGGAGAAAACTAGAAACAATATAAATTTAACATTAGGTAGAAAGTCCAGCCAAGGTATTAGGAATTTTCCTAACTAAGGGCTAATAGTGATTGAGTGACCTAATATCTTTCCATCTAAAATTAATTAACTAAAGCTAAAAAGAAGAGAACTAGATGAATCTTACAGACAATAGGCTTAATGGATTTATTAATAACAATTATACTGACATCAGTCCTAAGTGTCAGTCCATCCCTTGTTCCTGGTTGTTTCTTCTGGGGACAAACTAACAAGTCTAGTCCTTCTCAAACCTCATATGATACAAACTCAAGACCCTTTATCACCCAAATTGCCAACATTATGTGTACTCTTTAGCTTATCTGTGACCTTTCCTAAATGGGGGGGGGGGGTCTGTCCTGAAACAGCAATCTGTATGTGGTCTGACTAATGTGAAATACAAAGGGACTCTCATCTCCCTATTTCTAGAAGCTATCTCTTTCAAGACAGCCTAAGAATACATGACCATTTTAAACTATCACATCATTAAAATTCCCAGATCTTTTTTTTCAGTCTGTGACTCTCATAATCTTATGAAGTTGATTTTTTTTATCTCAAGTTCAAGACTTTACATTTTTTAAACTAAATTCCATTTTATTAGGTTTAGCTCAATGATCTAGACTTCCAAGATCTTTCTGAATCCTGACTTTAGTTATCATTATTAGTTCTGCATCATTACTAAATTTGTTGAGTATGGATCCTTCATTGAAGACTTTCTGCCAAGTTGACTGTGGACCAGTAATATCTATTCTTTGAGTCTACTCATTCAACCAATTCTGAAATCATATAGTCCTATTATCTAATTAAAATTTATATAGCATTTCTAAAATAATAATATGAAATTTTTTATCAGAAGGTCTGCAAAAATTTAGGTAAAATAGACTTTGGAACATATTTAGGATTTGTTTTACACATAAGGAAAGTAGAACAAGCTTCACCAAAATATCACCATGCCTTAAATTCTCATCATCATATTCACTCTTTTGAGTTAAAGTTATGGATTTAGTACAAATATATATTATCTCAAGTGAGTACTCACTGCAACAAGACAGAATTAATTATCTTTCCCCTCAAAACTCACCTCTCTTCCAAACCATAATATTTCTAATCATTAAGTTTGCAACCTTGATGTCATCTTCTCCTCAATCTTACTCAACATTCATTTCTATCAGTTGTCAGATCTTATTTCTATTTCCATAATATCTGTTATATAATTAACTTTCTCTGTACTTACTCAATGCTGTCCCTCATCTTATCTCAACTGGACTGTTGCTACAACTTCCTAAATGATTTACTTAACTCAAATCTCTCCCTATTCTAATAGATCCTTCAGATAGCTGTCAAAGTAATTTTTAAGGGCAGATCTGACCATGTCAGTTCTCTAATCAATCAACTCTAGTGACTTCTTCTTACCTCTAGAATCAAATGTAAACTTTGCTGTTTAGCTTTTAAAGTCCTTCAGAAATAACTCTATGCTATCATTCCTGCATCACTGCATATTACTCACTCTCTCTATCACTTACTTTCTCATGCTCCATGATCCAGCCAATCTGGATTCCTCTCTGTTCCTCACACACAATATCTTCTTTGTTATTCTTAGCATTGATTTCCTAATGTATAGAATGCACTTGGATAATATTTATGAAGTGCTTATTATAAAGGCTAGCACAGTAGATGTTATATAAAAGTTATTATTGTTGCTGACATCAGCAATCACAAACATTCCAGTGATGTCTTGAAAATGACTTATGGACCAAAGAATTCTGGGGCCTCTCAACTACTTGGTGCTGAAATAATCACACTGATCAGTGCTGAGTTCATGATCTTGGAGAGATGCTGAAGCCATTGATCACATGCCTTGGGTTGTAATAAGTTCTCTTTAACTGAACCTCCAACTGAATGCCATCAAGTTCCTCTCAAGGGGCAAAATGCCTGGCAGTAATTGCTTCCCAGCAGAGATCTACAACACAGAGAGTCTGTTGTTAAAAAGAAAGTCATTGAAATCTTTCTGCTGATCTGGCAAGAGGAAACCATCCCCTGCAAGCTTAAGGATGCCTCCATTGTTCATCTCTATAAAGGAAAAGGAAACAGGCTGTCCTGTGACAATCACAAGGAGATCTCTCCTCTAGTCATTGCTAGCAAGATCCTTGACAGAGTTCTCCTTAATTGGCTGGTCCTCTGGAAGACGGTCACCTGCCTGAGAATCAGTGTGGCTTTAGAAAGAGTCATAGAATGGTTAACATGGTATTTGCTGCCTGACGACTCCAGGATAAATGCTGGGAGCAGAACAGGGTTCTGTATATGTTTGTGGACCTAACCAAGGCCTTAGAAAAGTCATGAGAGCCTGTGGAAGATCATGGTGACATTTGATTGTCTGGAGAAGTTCATCAGCATTGTATACTAGTTTCATGATGGTATATTTGCCTCAAGTTTTCCTGCTCACCAATGTAGTGAAGCAGGACTCTGTGCTTGCTCCCATGTTCTTCAGCAGGTATTCAATACTTTCAGTAAGGATGAAAACAGCATCAATATCAGCTTCCACAATGATGATAAATTTTTTAACTTGAAAAGGCCACAGAGATACAAGATGCAGATGCAAGATTAAAGTGGAGGGAGAGTTGGTAGGTGACTTTTTGTTCGCAGAATATTGTACATTAAATGTAGTGTCTGAGACCAAAATGCAACAAAGTATGGATTTATTCTTTGCCGCCTATACTAATTTTGATTTGGTAATTGACACCAAGAAAACAGAGGTTCCCTACCAGCCAGCACCACACTATCTAAACGTGGAACCATTGGCCAAAGTAAATGGCGAAATTTTGAATACTGTAGATAAGTTCACTTACTTTAGCAATATACTCTCCAGGCCTGTCCACATACATTAGATATCCATATTACCAGAACTTAGTTCAGTGTTTGAGAAACTTTGAAAGAAAATATGAGACAACATGATCAATATGGAAATATGTTTCACATGATTACACATGTAAAACCTATTTCATATATTGCTTACTATCTTGGGGAGGGGAAGAGGAGAAAAATTGGAACTCAAAATCCTTTAAAAAATGAGTTTTAAACACTATCTTTACCTGTATTTGGAAAAATAAGATGCTATTGCAGAAAAAAGAAGAAAAGTAAGTTTGAGAGAGAAGAGGTAACAGACAGCATACCAAACTGAATTATACTATTGTATAATTATACAATTATATATTATATACAATTGTATAAATATACAATTATACTATTGTATGCCTATGAAACTTGGACAGTTAACCAGAATCATGCCAGAAAACTTAACTTCTTCCACTTGAATTGTCTCAAGAAGATATTGAATATAACCTGGTAAAGATAAGGTACCAGATACTGTTCTCTCTAGAGCTGAATTGCCAATCTCTACTGCAGAGAGCACAACTCCATATTACCTAAAAGACTGTTTTACAGATAACTTAAACTAGGTAAGTCTTCACATGATGGTTAGAAGAAACACTATAAGGACACTCTCTGAAGAATTTTACTATTGATGTGAGACATAGGAAACACCTGCAGAAGCCCACCTGGCATGGCATAGCCACGTCAAAGAAGGCACTGTACTCCTTGATCAAAGCAGAACCATAAAAGCACAAAGGAAACATGAGCTGCTCAAATCCAAAGCCACCACCACCCTAATTATTCTAATGGATCATTTATGCCTAATTTATGGTAATTACTTCTGAACTTGTATTGGACTGATCATCCACATATCCTATCTTGATCCCAAAATTATGATGCTATTGGTCTTACTTGAAAATAAAGGATAAACAACAACAACAACTTTATAGGCTGCTGATCTGGCTTTATATATTTATATAAAGCTGATAGGCTTTATATATTATTATTATTATTTCTTTCTCACCTCTGCCTCATTAAATCTCTTCTTTTCTTCAAGACATCTTCAAGACAAGCTCAAACACCACTTTTTGCAGTCTTTCTTGACACTCTCAACTGCTAATGTCCTCCCTTTCAAACTATCTTTTATTTAACACTTTGCAATTAAACTCTAAAAATATATTTGTCATTGTTGTCTACCTATTAAAATATAAGGTCTTTATTAGTAAGAATTGTTTCCTTCATTCAGTTTTTATCCTCAGAATCTAACATAGTCTTTGGCACATAATAGGTACTTAATAAATATTTGATATATAGAAAGTACTTAATAGTATTAATTGACTTATTTGTATTTTCAGGAGACCCCTATTCAAATGTGAATATAATAATTATGGAAGGAATCATATGTATTTAGTAGCCATTAACACATTAGTGCAACTTAGTTTATCAGTTTTTTTAGTTTAGCCAAAACACTATTCCTATCTTCATTATTTCTCTCACTGACATTGCCATTCCCTCAGCTGTCAACAGTTGAAAACTGTTTATTGCTGTCTTTCACTTTTCCCTCTACTTATCAGTTTTCAAATCTTGTTGATTCTACACCCACAATATCTATGAAATCCATCTGTTGCTTTTTTTTTTCCCCACTGAAATCCTCAGAATAGGATTTCCTCATTACTTGCCTAGACAAAAGCAACAGATTCCTGGTTAGTTTCTTCACCTCCAGTGGCTGAGCCCTTGTACTGGCTCTTACCTTGTTGTGAGATTAGTCTTTGTTCATCAATGTCTCTTTTCAATAATATATTTCCTTTCTTTGATGCAACATTACAAAAAATAAAATATTTATCAATTCAATAAGCATTTATTAAGCATCTTTATTACTATTGATAAAGTATTGAGGATAAAAAACCAAAATGAAACATAATCCCTGTCCTTGATCAGCTTAAATCTACAGTAACTTAACAGAAAGAAAATGACTGGTTGTCAACACAACAGTCTTTTCTACAACAGTATCTGTAACTCACTGGTTAGAATGAAGATTAATTTCAATACCAAATTAGAAAAAATAAAATAAAATGAGAAGACACTACCTTGATTTATGGTATTAAAACTAGATGTGTCAACAAGCTATTGACCCTCCAAAATGGGAACTAGATAAAGATATTGAATTTGACGATAATCTTTTCCTGAAAAGTTTAACCAGTGCAAAGTAGCCACTATAATAAAGAAATTAAAAGAGCCCAGATATTACCTCAGTCAGAAAATCTCCTGTTAAGGTAAAAAGATATTGTTGACAATGATAACATAAATTTATATTGCAGAGTTTTAAAATATAGGAGAATACAAAAGATTATGAATAAAATGACCTCATTGAACAAGAGTTGAGAAGAAACAAAACTACCGAGTTTGCCCTGAGATCTTTTAACTTATTTTAAACATTTTAACTTATATTTAAACTTCATAAAGTTTAAATTTGTAAAATTTCATTTGTAGATGAAATTGGCAATAGGACAACAAATGAGATGTGAAATGGAAAGGATTTTCTGGTATTTCCATGGTCATATGTTATCTTTCAACAGTGGCAGTGAAACTCTACCATATCAGTACCCCATGTACTATCAAGCAACAATAATAATTAAAGAAATGGAGCTGAGAAGACTTATTGGCCTAAGTACAAAGAAATTCATGTTAAAGACACAATTTTAATGGCATTCAGGACTAAATATTCAAGAAGGAAAAATTTGAAAAGAATGGAAAAGATTAAAGATGATATGCCTTTTTTACGCTATCAAAAGGAAACTATGCACAAATTATATGTTACATTCTCATTTCTCTAAAATCTTTGTGAACATATTATATCCATTTGTTGAAATTAATATACCAGGCTTGGCATTTAACAGTCAAATAAAAAGAAGTATACTTAGTATAATATCATATAAAGCTTAATCAAAATGGATATACTTCTTAAGTATCATGAGCTTCCTTATATTCTTATAGAATGAGTCAGATCAGAAGCTCAGGTCAAGATGTAGGGATTTGTATAATCATGACATATTAACCAAACCTATAGGACACTGACTCCACATGAATCGTCCATGTTTATGATCTTTGGTAATCTGGAAGCTTGCATCAAAACCAACATGGCTTAAGTCTTAGATCCCTGTGCCAATCAAGTTTTGGGAATAGCTTCATTGACTTCCAGGAAAAGTCCTATCTTATTATATTCAATCCCTTGGCAGCAAGGTCCCAAACAACTTCTAATACTGACATAGTTTTAGAGCCATTATTGGATAATCCTAATCTCCCAGACATTAGAAACCCTCTATAGGTAGCTTTGGAGAAAAAAAAACACAACAACTCTAAATCAGAAAGAGAAAAGAGCCCCCATTCCTTCCAACTTACTGAAAGAATAACCTGTTATAGAAGAGAATGAAACAAGAACTCTCAGGCTTTGTTTTCTTCTTTTGGAATGACTAGTTTTTTAAAATTAATGATTTGACATACGTAGTAGGTGAATTATTTTTGTAGTTTATGAGTCTTTGTATATAAAGCATTGATAGAGATCCCTAGTACCAGAACCATTGGGATCACAGCACAAAACTTCTGACTGTCACTGATTCTTGTCATGGGGTATCCGTAGTAAAGTTGCCAAGAGGTTATTACTCACTTTCATGGAAGTTTTTCTGATGCCAGAGTTGACAGTAAGACTCTCTACAACCATTTTCTCAGTGTTCCCTAGCCCATCAGCCAGACTATCCTCTCTTCTGGGAGCCCAATTGGATAGTTAACCCCAAATCTCTTATATCTTCAGTAGGTGCTAACTAATATGTCCCACAAATTGCTTAAATGTGATGAGAGGCATTGACCAAGTTCTTCCATTGATTCTGTTTCCAAAGGAACAGCTTTTAAATATGTAATCTTTTTCTCTCTAGGTTTCAGAGCCAGATTAATGGACACGACTTATTCATCAACATAGATGAAGATCTTATCTGACCTGCTTTTCAAGGCTCTTTCATATACTGGCCAACTAGATTACAATCTACTAGGAAGACTTTTTAGAACCCCCTTTTCTAAGGTTATTTTAATAAGATTAATGGTCAAAGAAACCCATTAGTGCATGTCTCTTTTGTGGTGGGCAGAGCAGAGCCATGATTCAGACAAAGCAGCATAATTGAGGACCTAGATCCCGTTGTGTAATGGCTCATTGGGTTATTAGAAGAAGCAGCAAGTTGAGAGTTGGATTAGTAGTAGAGTCCTGTCCTGATAGCCAATCATGATAGTCAACAATAGATAAGAGACCTGAAAGGGCATAATTTTGAATGTGTCATTTCCATTTAATTGTAGAGAATTCCTATCTTCTCCCATTTTATTAAAAGTGACAATTCAACTTGATGATTACTACAATTTCTGGTGATTTACAAAGATAATACTGATGGAGATCAGGACCATCTGGTCACAGGCAGAAAGATATGTTTAGTCCCACTGAAACCAAGGCTATAAGAGGTCAATCCTAAGAAAACCAAGGATGTTGGCACTCAATTAGGCATAATCAATAGAAGTCCACACACATATTGGTCACTGTGGATTAAGGGCAGTTTTTTGACCCTGTTTTATTTATATAGTAGCAACTAGGACCCAGGACACAAGAAAACAGATGCTTTTCAAAACTGGCATAGAAAATGGCCACAATGGGGAAATTATAGCTCCAGGAGTCTTGTGATCATTTGGTCTTGCTACCCATAGGTGGCACCCAAAGGCTCCATTCAGACTGTTCATCCTAGACAAAGACATACAAAAACATGGGACACCCCCCCCCCCCAAGATCATAAAGGCCAAGGCAGAGAGACTATTGGATAATCTACTTTAGGTTTCTTAGGGCTATTGTGTGTTCTTGGGCTCCACACGAGGTAGACTTCTGGATGAGTTTGTATATAGTATAACCAGCTTGGGATTAGAATTGTACAGAACCATAAGCTTTTTGGGTTTCCTTTGTCAAATATGGGGAATTGAATGCCAAAATCTCTGGATTTTCTTAAGGTTCACCTTCTCTTATAACCTTGATTTTGATAGGACTGAACACATATTTTGGTTGGTCCTGACCTTTTTCAGCACTATCCTTGTAAGTCGCTAGAAATAGGTAGTGGGTCTCAGGTTTGACAAGTACCAAGATAGGGGAAACAACAAACTTCTCTACTTACTGTTATTGCCAGGTCAAAATGATTGATCGAGTATATCTCAAGATGGAGACATAAGTAGTCTTGAAGCAATTTAGAAAGCATTTCTAAGGTAGTTCAGGGAAAGAAACCTGGAAAAGATTAGGTTTTCATCACTGCTGCTAATGAAAGTGTTTTACATTGTTCTCATATACAAGTCTCCAGACTAGGCATGAAAACAAAGAAAAAAAGATTAAATAGTCCCTGCTTTCAAAGATCTTGATTCTACTGGGGGGAAGGGAAAGATATACTATTTATACAAGTAATAAAAATATGATGAATATATACATGTGGAAAAAGCACTAATAAATGGGAGTGAGAAAAGGCCTTATGTAGAAGTTAACCCAAATTCATAATGCAAATTAGATTTTTGGATAGTAGCTCCAGTGCCTGTGCTACACTATATAATAATAACAGACATTAGGAAAAAAATTGCAAGAAAACTTTAATTTAAAATAACTACAAAATGAATAAATTATTTGAATACTAATATCCATAAGATATTTATATAAGCCTAACTACAAACCATACTTCAAAGAAATGAAGACAAATCATTTTAGGAATTGCCACTGCTTATATTTCGGAGGTGGCAACAAAATGAAAATGACATAGCAATATAAAAAATAATCTGGAGGAACCAAATTTCAAGAGGCATAGTAAGAAAAAATATGTTAAGGTTGTGCACACAACATTACAAGATTTGAAATTGCATTATAAAGAATTGTCATCAAAATTATTTGGTACTGGTTAAAAGGCAGAATTGATTAGTGCACTGGGCCAGCTAAGAAAGAAACAGAAACAATCCAATTATTTGGTACTGGTTAAAAGGCAGAATTGATTAGTGCACTGGGCCAGCTAAGAAAGAAACAGAAACAATCCAATTCAGCATCCCAATGTTTGATAAACTATGGGCATAGTTTGTGAGGGAAAATCCTCTCTTAAAAATATAAGAATTGTTCTGGAGCCAAAATGGCAGAGATCAGACATGACTTTCTGTGATCTCCTCTGACCATCTCTCAAACCAACAGCAGATTAAGCCTCTGAACTGGTTTTGGAGTGACAGAATTCACAAATCTTCGGAGCACAATACATTTCCAGAAGAAGATACTTGGGAAAAACTTCAGAACAGGTCTGTTTCAATTGGGCAGGAGGACAGTGCCCTGAGCCCAAACTGCAAGCTAGGGAGCCTGGGACAAGGAGCTGAGGAAGATAGAGCATTGTGATATTTGTGCTCGAGGCAATCTTCTATGAAGCTCTTAGGCTACTCTGTCCTGGTTGCAAGTAGGTGGTTTAGCAGATTTGCTGTAAAATACCCAAAAGTAAAGACAAAAGACAAACTGTAAACCACAGAGCCCTGGAAGAACTGGGGACCTGGCCACCGGAAGTCAGTCAGAAACGCCAGCCCCAGCGTAAACTAAAGTGGCAGTCTCATCTTTGCCTTAAGAGCAGATCTCAACCCTTTAAAATATATACATACAAACACACACATACACACACACACACACACACACATATATATATATATGTAGATATATAAATGAATTGTTGATAAAAATAGAAAGCAGTCTGGCAGAAATTAGATTTAAATCATCATCTTATACCACATACCACGATAAACTCAAAATAAATACACAGCATAAATATAAAAAAGTCACATTATTTTTTAAAATGGAGAAAATATGAAGAGGTACCTTTCATCATCATGGTTGAAGGAAGAATTCTTAACCAAAAAAGATATAGAAACATTTTTTAACAATATAAAAATTTAAAGCATTTGAATGTGCAAAATCAAGGAAGACAAGAGTGGGAAGAAGAATTGAATCTAATCAAGAATGAAAAAAGATGGGCATTTAACAATGGAATAAAACATGAACATAATATAACTGGAAAGCACCCAAAGAATAGAAACATAAGAAAGGCAAACAAATGCAATTATTTTATAAAATGAAATAAATTACTACATATTTAGAGGTGTGAGAGAGAGTAAAGGAATGAGAATTAGAGCAAGAGAAAACATTACAGGCATAAAAAAGAATGGGGGATAATCATGAATTAAAAAAAAAAAAAACAAGCAAAAGGATAAATATGTAAGTAGACCTTAAAGGAAAACAAAAAGTGAAAATTGTAAAGCAGAACCAAAGTGCCATAGACTAAATCCCATATTCTACAACTCAATAAATCTATTTTATAATATCAAATTACAGAGTGGGAGAGAGCATAAATGGTGAGAAAAGAGGTGGAAGGAAAGTAGAGAAAAATGGGTGACATACACCTACTAAAGTGAACAGTAAAGGAATGATTCCCTTACCTCTTGGAAAGAAGGGGGACTTCAGGAGAATGGAAAAAAGTAGCAAATGGAGAGATTGAGTCTGAGAAACAGAAAAGAAAGTTTAACATAATTGGAAGAATGAGGCCCTTGAATAACAACCTCTTGTGGGGGAAATAAAAGTGTGATTGTGGTGGGAGATGAGGATCTCATGATAAATTTAATCTAGGAGTAATTTCAGTATTGGGAGGCCACATTTTTTGATAGTATTGTGACCCTAAAGACAACATTCTGACAAAGGAGAAGATATGTGTGAATTTTGGGAAATAGCTGGCACTTATTAGAGTGTAGGGTGGGGATGAAACCTAAGGGATGAAATCACATGGTCATTGGGAAGGAAAAATCAACCACATAGTTTGGGACACAGAACACTTTCTACCTTGTTCTGTTTATTTCAACATTGCTTCCCTCATGAATTGAATAACAGAATAAACATTCTGTGCTGTGGTAAAATAGGGGTACATTTTTAGAATAGACTAGAAAGGAAGAGAATTAAGAAAGAACACAAAGCAAGAAAAACTCCTTTTAAAAAGGTACATTTAAAAAGAAAACAAATATAAGATGTCCCAAAAATCTTAGTGCAGTTTTAAGCTTTAATTATGTTAACATTAACACATACACATACAGACACACACACACACACACATATATATATATTTAAGTTTTAATAACTTGAAAGTACACTAAAGCCTTTGAAACATTGTATTGGAAATCATAAGAGTAAAGTGAAGATTTCAAAAATATTGTTTTGAAATTGAGCTTTAATTTCCTTTGTTTTCTTAATATAACAAAGATCAATAAATGCATTTCCATTTATAAAAGATGGGGAAAAGGACTGTGCATGAAACTCTTAATGTCTATTATGTGAAGCTTTTAATAAAAATTAAAATAATATGTAATAATTTTGATGTATCAGTTTAAAACTGTTCTGATTGTCTATTTCTCTTTGTAAGCCTTACTCTGTTCTCTTCTGCCCCTATAAAAATGCTATTGTGATTCTCTTTTCTTTGTCTTATTACATTTGATGAACAGTACCTTTTCCTGAATCTAGTCTTAATTATAGCTCACAAGTTTTCAATGGAATTTAATCAGTCCAGTACTTAGGAATATTTGTTATAGTCATCTCTTGGAAAATTTCTTATCTTCTTATGATATGTAAAGTTGTATTTCAGTACTGTATCTCCATTTAAGAATTTATATATTTTTGAAACAATTCTGCTTTGTATGATATAACATTCCTACAATGGGAATGAGACTTCCATGTTCACTGGAAGGAAAAAACATCTTGCAAATACATTTGTGTGTATGGATATTTTACCGATGATGATGTCCAGACTTGTTTGTACTTCTTCTGACAATAATTTTTGTATAGACTTAAATGTAAAAGTGTTTCATCAAAAAAAAATTCCCTTTCTTCAGTACTTCTGTTTTTATACTATCTTGGTCTTGTTGTCCTTTCATCTTCAGTCTACATTGTTTTGTTGAGCATTGTAGGACTGGAAAGCAATACCCTGAATTTGTCAGGTTTCTGTGAAGGTCTTTACTGCTTAAGAATTAATTCTAGGCCATCTTCAGTTGTCTTGATTTTTGTCTTGCTACTGGACTCTGATAACTCTAAAAGAGGGAATAAGACTGATGGCTCTGCACAGCTCTGCCTCATTTAAATCCAATTCATTCTAAAGTTAAGACATCATTCTCCTGATGTTGAAGGTCCTCTTCAAGAACAAGAATGAAGGATAAACAACAAAAATTAAATAGATTATTTCATAGCAACAGTTTGTCAGTTCTTTGATTTTTTTTCTCACACTTTATTATATGCTAAAGTATTACTACTATATGCTAAAGTATTTTTAATGTGGTTTTGAATGATTCTTTTATTTATTTCAGTAAGCAAAAATTCACCTTCCCAGTCTCTGTCACCTCCATCCCAATTGAGAACAAAAGAAAAACAAAATCCATTACAAGCATGTGAAGATAATTAAAACAAATTTTCACATTGGCCATGTCCAAAAAATAGCTGCATTTCCAGCAGGGTTAACCAACAGTGCACTGGAGTGCCCATTTTCCATAGCTCATCTGATATCTACCATTTCTTTATTCTGGTATTTTTGCCAATCTGCTTTGGATAAAATAAACCTCAGAATTATTTTTCATTGCTTTTTGTCAGTAATGATATGAAATGTTCACATGGTAATTAAGAGTGACTGGGAGACATTGTTCATTTCCCTCTTCTGCCTCTGTATTCTCCTGTTTCACACAAAAAGGTTGTCTTCCTTCCAAGGGCAAATCACTTCTATATGCACAAGCAAATAAAACTATTATATCCAATTTTCTCTAGTAGAATTGCTCCTTCTATCATTGCCCTTTCTATCATCCCTCTTCTCTCACTGATCTTTAATCTCTCCCTATCTTCTGTCTTCTTTCCTACTGCCTGCAAACATGCCCATATCTGTCGCATCTTCAAAAAAACTCTCATTTGATCTGTCTGTCCCTGCTAACTATTTCCCTTCTCTTTTGTGGCTAAACTCCTTGAAATGACAGTCTACAATCCTCACTTTTCTCTTAAATGTTAATTTCTCTCTTCCCAGTTCTTTGCAATCTGACTTCTACCTTCATTATTCAATCAAAACTGTGCTCACTAAAATTATCAGTGATCTCTTCATTGTCAAATCCAATGGCTTCTTCTTAAAGCTCATTCTTCTTGAACTGTCTGCAGTTTTTAATTAATACTTCTCAAAATCTTTCCCTTGATACTCTATTCTTTTTGCTTCTCCTCTTACCTATTGAATATTTCTTTCTCAGTTTCCTTTGCCAGATCTTCACCTGGTGATGACCACTAGCATTAGATGTCTCCCAAGGCATTGTCTTGGGTGCTCTTCTCCCTTTATATTATTTAATTTAATAATCTTATTAACTGTCATGATTTTATTTATAATTTCTATCCAGATGATTCTCAGATTTACTTGTTTACCTCTAACATTTCTCCCAATCTCCATCTTCCATTTCCTTTTAAACATTTCAAATCTGATGTTTTATAGGCATTCTAAATGCAATATGTTCAAAATTGAATTCATTATCCCCCACCATCACCACCAAATTCTCTCCTCTTCCTAACTTATCTATTACCAGCATCCTTCCAGTCACCCAGAGTTACAGCCTAGGTATCATTCTCAACAGCTTCCCAACTATGTATTTTTCATTTCCACCATAATAACAATCTTCCCCCCCACCCCATTCTCCTTTGTACTACCTTGGTACAGGCCCTCCTTGTTTCACATTTAGAATATTACAATAACCTGCTGACTTTTTTTCCTGCTTCAATTTTCTCTCCACTTCAGTCCATTAGTTGTGCATATTTTCAATACAATGATAAAGGTGAAAGAAGTAGAATAGATTAAGTGTTGGTCTTAAATCCAGGAAGATCTATGTGCAAATCTTATTTTCCCTGAATAGTGATTATACAGTTAATAGTAAGTCAGAATCTAGCAAACAGCAAGCACTAAAATGCATGTTGACTTTTTGACTGAGGGCCTCTATGGGACATCTATATGCAGATCAGGGAACACAGTACTGATCCTGAGCCAGAAAAAGCTGAGTTCAAATCAGACCTAAGATACTAGCTATGTGACAATGGGAAAGTTACTTAAATCTCAATTTATTCAACTGTAAAATGGAGGATATAATAGCACATACTCATAGGATTATTGTGAGGATAACATGAAATGATATCTGTAAAGCACTTAGCATTTTGTTATTGTTGAGTCATTTCGATCCTGTCCTATTATTCTTCATTCCCTCTTTTGGGATTTTCTTGGCAAAAATACTGCAGTGGCCATTACCTTCTCCATCTTTTTTTTTTTTTTTTTTAACAGATAAGAAAACAGAGGCAAACAAAGTTACATGACTTGCTTAAGATCACACAGCCAGTATATATCTAAGGCCAGATTTGAATTCAGAAAGTAGTTTTCCTGTCTCCGGGCCCAGTGGATAGAGTACAGCCACCTAGCACCAAAGCACTTAGCAAAGAATCTGACAAATAGTTGGCATTTGATAAATGCCCATTTCCTTTCTTACTATAAATTGAAGTCAGTTGCTGGATCTGCATTGGTGGAAGGAATTTCTACCCTAAGGAAATCACAGAACCAGACCCCACAAAAAGTTGTCAGTGAAATGAATCTTTCATCATTGGTTATGTATTTAGGAACAAGGTCTATTTGTGCTCATTGAAATGTCAGAATTTCCAGTAACTTTTCCTTTTCCTAGCAAAGAAACTTTAATCTCCTTACTGGAAATTGTTCTATTTGTGCAGCATATTCTGCATTGAAAACTGTTTCAACTCTAAAATTACATAAGTCTAACAGATGGTACTTTCACAGTTTTGGAATACAAGGTCTAAATAGGTTACAATCCTTTAACTACCTATTTACATTGCAGAGAAAAAAAGATTTCCAGGCTTTCGACAAGAAAACTAGATGAACACAGTTAGCTGGGTGCAAGTCTGGGCAAAATGGAATAACCAGTTTTTAATTGGTGGATCCTTAATTCTATAAACTGATTCAGGTTTCTGATGGCACTGTTCTATTTGAATGAATTCTTCAGGGCCATGAAAGAGAGATAAGTAGTTCTGAAGGAACCAAGTAATAAATTTATCTGAATATAAAAAGAAAATAAATTCCTTTTGAGAAACAAAATGTTGTTTTTTTTTTTT
This sequence comes from Sarcophilus harrisii, assembly GCF_902635505.1. Lineage (NCBI taxonomy): Eukaryota > Metazoa > Chordata > Mammalia > Dasyuromorphia > Dasyuridae > Sarcophilus > Sarcophilus harrisii. The sequence continues at coordinate 318,852,098 of NC_045427.1, read as the reverse complement.
ATGAGGATATGTTCTCACCAGTTTGTCTGAAGTGACTATGAGCAAAGTAATACTAAAAGGTTTAAGTTCTAATTGCATCTGTGCTCCTCATACTTCAGACATTTCCACAAGTGGCTAAATGAGGTTAGTAAGATCCCACCCATGTTGTGTGGTCACAGCCTGCCTATTCCCTTTTCTGCAGTTTCACTGCAAGTATGGTGACTACTCCATAAAAATCAGGATAGTGGGATTTTGAATTGACATCTACTTTACCTTTTTGCTCCCAGGCATGGAAATATCCAAATCATACTTAGACTGTTTATCATTAGTTTAATGTTACCTTTAAGCTCAGTGCTCCACTTAGAACTGTGGGCTCAATCAGCCTTTCTCACTTTTCATGTAATAATAATAATAACTGTCATTTTATAGTAATCAATCAACAAATATTTATTAGGCACTTATTAGGTGCCAGATGCTAGGCTAAGCATGGAGATAAAAGATAGGCAAAAACATAGCCTCTTCCTTCCAGGACTCCATATTCTAATGGGGGGAGGCAACATGTAAATAACTGTGTACATACAAGGGAAGGGGAAAAGAAAATATTATTAATTACTTATTGTTTTACTAATTAATATGACCTCACTTGATACTCACAAGAACCCTGGTAGTTGAGGAAATGAGGCAGACACAGCTTAAATGACTTGCCCAGTATACCACACAACTAAGTGTCTGAGGCTACATTTGAATTCAGGTTTTTCTGACTTCTGTACTATTGTACCATGTAGCCGCCTGTATATACAAGATATAAAGTAGCTACAATGCAGTCTTAGATAAGGCACTAACAGGTTGTCACTTTAAAATCTGCTACATTAAAACGTAAAACTTCTAACTTAAAACTAAAACTTTGGGGATCATTCTGTATCTGGCACATTTTCTGCACCATCTCAAATCAGTACTCTTAAGTTTCTTGGTTGGGTGTTAGGGTGGAGCAAATACTGCAAGGTTCCAAGATACCCTGTGGGTATAAGCTGTTAACATTATAGATTATGAATCCCCACTGGTGAGCTGAAATTTAATAGCCAATAAATATAATTAGTTCAAAGCAAAGACATGTTCAGAGCAGTAACTATAAACCATTCCTCCCATAAACTTGGAGCGCAGAGATACATAGTATCTATCCATTGGAAGAGTAGATATGAACTTAGAGTATGCATTTAGGAAATATATGTGACTAAGGTAACTCAAGGCTCCAGTACGATAGAGCCCTGGAATTCTTTCTTATGATACATCTTCAGGCTGGTCTTGCTGGCTAGTCACTCAGCTGAGCTCCCTGAGAGCTCTTTCTTTCCACTTTGAATGACTAAGGCTAGCTCTTTCTTGAATCCATAGCTGACTTCTCTCCTTCCAGATGTCACTGAAGCAATTTCCTTCCTGTAAGGCTACTGATGTGTGCAAGTAGGGGGAATTAGGGAGAGCAGAGAAAAAAATTGCCTCCTGACCTGCTGCCCTCTGGGAGAGGTGAAAGGGTCATGCTATACAAAGCTGTTCCCTTCCCTGAATGCCTCAAACTTTTGAACTCTCAAATCCTCTCTAAGGCTTGGCAGGTCATTTACTTTTTAATGACATCCAAACATGTGGCCAGTCTTCACCAAGCCAAAGGCCAGCCTCCCTTCCATTTAATCAGAGAACTACTTCACATTTATAAAGGAATAACAGAGCCTGGATAGCATAGATACCTTTGTTAACATATTAATAGCTTACAAATTTACTTTCTAAGTTACATCCACTAGGGGAGAGGGGAACTGAACCAAATTTTCCCTACTACATAAGTCACTGAACTGTAAGAGATAAAACTCCACGTGTAAAGGAGAGGTCTTAGCTCTTGTGGAAAGCCTGATCATGTTTACTCAGGAAAGATATAATAATAGATGACTTTAATGGGTTCACTGACTAGTCTGGAAGATGATATTTGGTTTGTGGGCTGTCTCAAGGGCCTTCCTCTCTATCTAGCCTTCTGCTAATAAGAAATAATGGCTTCCATTTTAAATATAGAACTTCTATTATCTGCTGCTTCTACTGGTCCCATTTTCAGCTCACACTAATTCTTAGCCACTTTTCTGCTTCCAATCACCATCATTCTCAGTAGAAACTTGGAAAGTCTCTGTATGGAAAGGCCTTAGGAGGAGTAAAGGGTATACCACACGTTTCTTTAATACTTATATCTATTATTTTCCCCCAGATTTGACATTTTAGAAACTGATTTAGAAACATGTGGCAAGTTGGATAGTCTTTTGATCTTCCTTTGCTCCATGATGCCTCTAGAATAAACTAGAGATAATCTTAGCTGGAAGGGACAAAGTTTAAAGAGGACTGGGAAGGTCTTCTTGCAGAAAGTAGGACTTTTAACTGAAACCCGAAGGAAGCTAGGGAATTCAGGAGGCAGAGATGAGGAAGGGGAAAAGTTCCAGGAATGGGAGTCAGCCAGTGAAAATGCCTGCAGCTGAAAGATGAAGAGGCTCAAGTGACCAAATAGCAAGGAGGCTAGTGTCACTAGATCTCAGAATATACTGAAGAGAGTAAGCATAAGATCTTGGAGATAATAGAGATTCACTGGAGTTTATTGAAGGGAATTAGAGCATGTGACATGGTCAGTTATGCCCTTTAGAAAGATCAATTTGACAGCTGAGTGGAGAATGTGTTGGAATGGGGAGAGAATTGATGCAGGGAGACCAGCCAGCAGTTTATTGATAGTTCAGGTCATGACTGGTATGAGATGATGAGAGTCTATCACAGTAGTAGTGTCAGAGACAGAATAGAATATATGGATATATAGGATATATAGGATATGAGAGAACATAGAAACTAATTAGAATGGGAGGTGAATATGAGTAAAAAGTGGAGGATGATTCCTATGTTATAAACCTGAGAGCTTGGAAGAATGGTAGAAGTTAGGAAGAGGAGAGAGTCTTTTTTTTTTTTTAAAGCTTTTTATTTTCAAAATACAAGCATAAACAGTTCTCAACATCCACTTCTGCAAAATCCTCTGGTGCAAATATTTTTCTCCCTCATTTCCTCCTAGCCCCTACCCCAGATAGCAAGCAATCCAATAAATGTTAAATATGTGCAATTCTTCCACACATATTTCCATAATCATCATGCTGCAGAAAAAAAAAAAAAATTAGATCAACAAGGAAAAAAATGAGAAAGAAAACAAAATGCAAATAACAACAAAAAGTAAAAATACTTTGTTGTGATCCATACTTATTCCCTACAGTCCTTTCTCTGGGTACATATGACTCTCTCTATCACAAGACCATTGCAACTGGCCTAAATCATTTAGCTATTGAAAAGAGCCATGTCCATCAGAACTGATTATCATATAATCTTGTTGTTGTGTACTATGTTCTCTTGGTTCTACTCCCTTCACTTAGCATCAGTTCATGTAAATCTGTCTAGCCCTTTCTGAAATCATGCTGCTGATTGTTTCTTATAGAACAATAATATTCCATAGCATTCATATACCATAATTTATTCAGCTGTTCTGCACCTGATGGACATCCACTCATTTGAGGAGCAAGTCTTGAAAGAAAGATAGTGAATTAAATTTTACCGATGTTGAGGTTAAGATGTCTATAAAATATACAACTTGAGATGTTCAGTAGGTAACTGGAAATGTGAGATTAGAGATCAGGACAGAAGTTAGTGATGGAGAATAGATCTGATATTCATCTGCCTAGAAATGATAATTGATACTACAGGAGCAGATGAGATCACCAACTGAAATGATATGGAAGGAGAAAAGGGTCCTGACAAAGCCTTGGAGGAAACCTAGTGATAGTATGCATGACTTGAATGAAGAGTCAACAAAGGAGATTGAGTCAGGAAGAGTGCTCAGGGAATGTAATTTGATCTTTCATTTAGAACTCTATGGGTAGAGAACAAAGCCCTCTGTTACTAATAACTATTTAGATTAAAGTTAGAATAGTTTCCTTGACTTTTATGGAAATTTTTTCATAATTTCACATATAGTTTCTTAGTTGTGGGTAGATATAAGGGAGAAAACCTAGAACTCAAAAAATTTAAAAACAAGTGTAAAATATTTTGGTTTTGTTTTCAGTGTAACTGGGGGAAATGTTAAATAAATAAAATAAATCAAAGCAAAAACAAAAAAAATAATACTTTTAGTCACTACTAAGATCTTGTCTGTCTTAACAAACAAATGAATTTGATCCAGAACACAAATTAAGCTAATGAGACAGGGTTATTGGTTACTACCTATTCACTTAAATCTAATTCATTGAAATGATGGTGTCATCTCCCTGATGTCATGTTCCTCTTTGAGAATGAAGGATAAAATATCAACTACCTAGCTGACATCTTTGTTATTTTATGTATCTGACAACAGCAAAGCTTGATTGCTTTGGTGCCGTATTTAGATTGAAAAAGAAAATTCTCCTAACACTTATGAAAGCTGAGCGTTCAAATTGAATTTCTAGGTTTATTTACATTATTTGGCTTCAATTTTAGGCAAATTATCCTTATCAGTATTAATTTATGTTTGGATTTGCACTCATTAAGAGAGTCTGTTTTTTAAGATAACAAGATATAAATTTAGCCTCTGGCCTTGGGGACTCCAAGTAGCAAAATTGCAAGCAACTAGGGTCACCATTTTCAATATAAAACACATTTCATATAAGCACATAAGAGTACTCTCTATTCCTAAGATGTCATGGTTCTTTATTTCCACATAAGCAAGCTGAAAATATAAATCAATATTCAAAATCTCAGTAGCATTAATAGAAATAAAGAACTACAGTGAAGACTGCATCTATGTCTTACTTCTTTGCAATGCTTTTTTTTTTGATGTTAGAATTTTTTCTTGAAAAATTTCCATCCTTCCTGGGCTGATTTTTTGTAGAATGTTAGTCCACAGGCTTTTACCTCTTCTTTTTTCTAAACCCTATGAAATTTATTTTCCCCAAATCTAAGACACATTTTAGACTAGGTTCAGCTTTCCCTTCCCTTATTACAAATTCTAAGATAGTGATCATTCCCCTCCTTACCTCTATAGTTCCCATAATCACAGAAACCAGTGAATATAGGATCCAGAATAGAAGTCCCTTTCTTGATTCCTTTATATTCTGAGGGCTGTTAATTGTATTAATTAGTATTAAGTCAAGAAATTTATTCACTAATTTTGACACAAGACTGAACTATAGCAAGTGTATGGATAATTGAAGTTATAGATCACAACTATATTATGCCTCTGTACTAGGCATAAACTCTATTTCTTAAACTTTTCATCTTTTTCTTCCTAATGTCCAGATAGTCTTTAGTATACTCCAGTGATAATATTTCTTCTGTTTCTTTCTCCATTAATCTTTATTCATCCAAATGTTTTCTCTCCATTATGCTTCTTCACTCTGAATCCTAAATTTTCTCACTTGCACTTATTTGCCTAATACACAATGCTATTCTTGTTCTTTTAACTGTTGTTTATTTTCAATAAGACAAATGTTTTCAGAATTATATTCTAATCAAATCTTTCACTGATGACAACCGTCAGACTGCAATAATATATATATAAATATTATAAATATATATCTTATTATATTATAAATATATATATTATAAATATATATGTACATACATATACATATATACACCTAAGGGAAAAGGCCACTCAAATGGCCTTTTGAGTGTTTTCAGACTCAGCTGCACATTGTATGTCTGAAGCCCCTTAGCAGGATCTCCCTTTTTTCCTCTTCTGACATGGAGAGATTAGGTGAAAAGATAACAGAGCAAATTAGTGGGAGAACTTGAACTGGCATTCAGATCTCTAGATTTCTAGTACAGAGATCCTCTATTAGATCATATCATTTAAAAATTTTACAATGACTTTGTTCCCTTCTTTAGTCTATATTACACCAAAACAAATGATGTATTCAGTATGTTTAAGAGAGAACAAAGGGGGGGGGGGGGCGGGGGAGGATCATTTAAATCAGTCACTTGATTTAACTTATCAGACAATTCAGTCAAAATAATTGATCCAAGAACCAAATGGAGACACAGCCTCAGTCTTTCCTAGTCTTTAAACGGGGAGTGAAAAAGCAGCAGAAATGTTGGAGAAGCTCTGAAAAACCATTTCTTAAAGAATGGCATGGAAAATATTTAGTGATCCATGGCTCAAAGAAAATGCAAATAGTTTGTTTTTCCAGTTTGAAACATATTTGAATGATTCTCTTATGTACAATGTATTTTTTAAGAGACAAGGTTTGCCTAGTTTATGTTAATTTCTTCCTGTGTCATTTTGCCTCTGTGATAACTTTTATTTGCTTTATATTCTCATCTGTTTTACATAGCCGTGGGAGTTGATCTAAGTAGTTTAATCATTCTCTAGTAGTCTGGCAGGCACTCAGCTTCCCTGACAATCACTGAAGACATTTCAAGAACTGAGCTAAGCTTCTTGGAACCACAGGTAAGAATAGGGTGAAAGATGGATACCAAAGGTAGATGAGAATCTCTCAAAAAGGCTCAGCAAGCTTTCATGCCATTGGTGCTACTCCTGCCTGCACACCCTATATATCCCTTGAACAACAAAAAATCAATGTCTATCTCTGGACTTATGTTCAAGGTCTTGCCAACCTAATAAGGCCTGATAGAACTTGGGTGCTACTAGAAAAACCTTGGAAAGTAAGGGCCGTTTTCAGACCATGATAAGGACTATATTTACTTATGTGAAAAGTTGAAATGAAATGACAGTTTAACCTTATAAAAATTTTAAAAGCCTTATAAATTATTTGCTTTAACCATAGAACCATAGAATAATAGAACTGGAATGATCTTCAAAGATCTAATCTGGGTCCCTCATTTTATAGATGAAGAAACTTGGCAGAAGATGGCGCAGTCATTTGTTTAAGATCACTCAAAAGATGAGTTGATGGTAGAACAAGGAGAAAAACCCAAATCTTTTCATTCCTAGCCCAAATGCAAGACCCTAGCTGATGAATTTGTTCATCTTCACTTGGAATATTTCTATTGGATATGATACACAAAAAATACTGATGTAGAAATGAACTCTATCCTCCAAACTTTCAAGAGGGCTCAATTGATGTAATACTTTATCCTCATGATAAGTCCAATAGTATTTTTAAGTGGAAAAAAAAGTTGGTCATTAATATTTGGTGGTCATTAAAATGTTTGCACATTAATATTTCCAAATACATTTTCTTAGAAATATAAGATTTAATAGTATTAAAAAGTCAAAGTAGACTTACTAGTTTTTTTCCCTTTTCTCTAGGTTTTCCTTCTTACAAACTAAATGGCTACCAGCTAGGTCTCTCCCTTTTCTCCTTCTCCCTTGAGGAAAAAGAACTCTTTTTCTAGCCAAAATTAATTCTTACACTTGGGCCTTTGATCATTTTCCTTCTCTTTTGTCTTGCTGGATCCATCAATCATCCATGCTCTCTTTCATTTTTAATCACTTCTTTTATCTTCCCTTCTTCACTTCTGCCTAGAGACATACTCCAGTCTCCACAATCCTAAAAATTCTTTCACTGACTTTACCATTCCTATTTTTTTCTATCCCCTGTTGCCAAACATCATGATAGGGTGGTCTCTATTTGCTGTCTTCACAACCAACAACTTCTTAATTGCCCTAATACAAGAGCCCTTTCTCGGTCCTCATCTACCTTGACTCTTCTGCAGTGTTTTTCACTATTGACTACTCTCTCTTCTGTGAAATACTCCGCTCCTTTGGTTTCTAGGACTACACACTCTTCTATTTTTACTACTTATTCTCAGACCACTCCTTCTAATCATTGTCATTGTATCAATTCTATTTCCCCTGTGCATTTGTAAATGTTTCTTCCTTGGTATTCTCTCCTCCAGTTTATCTCTTTAAATCCCTTCTATAAACTACCTTATATTAATTTTCCTAATGTACTATGTAGGTCTGATCAGGTTACTATGTTACTATAAAACTCTAAATAGCTCCCAATTGCTTATCAAAATATAAAGTATTTGGTATAGCATTGAAGGATATTATTACAAATTAGTTTCAGTCCACTTTGTGAGAATTTTTTTCTATTACTTTTCATCACATATTTTACCTTTTAGGCAAATGAATTTTTCGGTGTTTCTTGAATATGTCCTCTGTTCTTTTTTCTCCCTTACTTGCTTTGGCTAATGTTTATTCACAGTATTTCCTAGGAGCACTCAATTCATCTTACCTTTTGAAATCCTACCCATACCTCAAGGTCTATGAAAACCCTTAAGAGCTTTTGCCATTCCAGGGCCAACAGAGATAAAAAAAAAAAAAAAACCCACAAAGAGAGCCACATCTATTGTGGATTAGTAAATCTTTCTACATTTTCCCATTCCTAAATGTCAACACAACAGATACAAGGAAAGATAAGAGTATAAAGTAAGAAGCAAGAAGTTTTACTACTTTTCAGGATGATCCTCCTTCCAGGTTTGCTGAAAAGTTTTAGGGGAGATTATGGATGCATATCAATTACATCATCATGGAGTATGTGAAGAAAAGGACTTTAGAGAATATCTAATCCAACCTATACCTGACTTTTCTGCAAAACTCCCAATAATTAAGTTCCCAGACTCTGAGGACCTAAAAAGAAAGGAAACTTACTATCTCCTAAGGCAGTTCATCCATTTTTAAAATAATTCATTCCCTACATCTTTTACCAAAGGTTATATCATGGAGGGTTTAGCACATTCATCTTCAAAACTTTGATAGTTGACTGCCTCACCTGACGCACCATTTCAAGCAGGTCTTAAGCTTGCATCACTGCACTCCCCCTTCCCTTGCAATCTTCTTGACAACCCTTCCTCTCTCTAGGTTTGAAATCATAATCAAATCCTTTCTCTGATCATAACCTCGTATCATTTCATTTATCTGAGTGCCCTATCCAACCTAAACCTGTTCTTCACTCTAATCACAACTTCCATTTACTCTTGTTTCAGCTCTAACTTTTCTATTTCCCGTCCCTAATTCCATAGATAGCCAATTCAACACTATAATATAACCTACTCTTGGATTACTCATCCTTTGTCATATAAACTCTCCTCCCTTGATGAACCCTACCCCTGGATAAACTCCCACTATCCACCTCCACTCCTACTGAGTTGCTGCTGAAAACTGAAGGAAGTCACACGACTGTGCTGATTGGGCACAAAATAAATTCATATTACCCAACCTCAACTGGACTCTCATTACAGAAAGAAAATTCTTTTATTTCTCCTTAATTGTTCTCCAAAGTCACTCATTACTGAAGGTATTATAAACTTTTCTTCTCAAGAGTTCTCATTATACTCCTCGCTGAAGTGAGGATCTTACTTTATTGAAAAAATTGAGGGGGGCAGCTAGATGGTGCAGTGGATAGAGCACAGCCCTGGATTCAGGAGGACCTGAGTTCAAAACCTGAGTTCAAATCTGGTCTCAGACACTTGGACGCTTCCTAGCTGTGTGACCCTGGGCAAGTCACTTAACCCTAATTGCCTCAGGAAAAAAAAAATTGAGGGTATTTACCATGAGCACTCTTTTCTCTCTTTTTCTTCTTCAACCCTCTTGATACCATTCCCTTTATATCTTCCTCCTTTTCCTAATCTCTGACAAAAAAGTGGTCTTTACCTTTGCCAATGCCAAGCCTTTACATATGCCTTTGATCTAATCTCTATCCATTTACCCTGCATTCTCTCCACCTGTCTGTGAATGTTGAAAACTATCTTTGTATGTATTTGGAAAAATGTTTTTTAAAAAGAAATATATATATTATATAAAAGAAATGCAGTTCAAGCAATACCTTCTACATAAGTACTGTTCTGATCTCCCCAACTGCTAGTGCCTTCCTCCCTAAACTATCTTGTATTACATTAATTTGAATTTAATATCTTTATATTTATTTTGCATATTTATATATTTATGCACATATATGTATGTGTAGATATATATCTACACATACATATATACATTCATGTATATATATATATGTATATATATATATATATATACACACTTGTTGCTTCTCTCCCTTGTATCATTCTAGGTTTTTGAATCCCCAGTGCCTAGTCCACAAGTAGGTTTTCTGTGAAGGTTTTCCTGGAGTCAGCCTTAGTCTCAGTTGAAATAAATAATTAATCCAAAATCTCAGCCAGCTGGTAAAAGTGCAAACGTTTATTTCTCCTTCAAAATTAGCCCGGTTAGTTGAGGCCTATCTCTCTGCCTGGCTCTTGCAGCTTTGTCCTTGGCTTCTGCCTCTGCTTTCTTCAGCCTCCAGCCAGCACCAAGTTGGAAGATGCAATGAATCTCTCTGTACCTCCAGTCAGTTCCACCAGAAGAAGTAACTTCAAGCTTCAAAAGCTCCCTATATTTATGTGATCTCCCGAAGGTTAACTCCACCTTCTGGAGGGAGATGGATTCTGGGTTATCTCCTAGAGTGCTCTCTGGCCCTAAGAACTTCAAGGGAAGTGTGAATTCAGACTAAGCCCTACACGTGTGAACTCCATTGAGTACTTAGATACTTATGAGCTCTCTAAAGGTGTGAACACAAGCATTGTTTCCATCAGTTGTACTTAGTACCTAGTTCAAGTTCTGGCCCAAAATAACTCTTTCTAAGATTAAATCAACTCCAATGGCTTAACACTTTGTAAAGATTCCAACAGTTTTCAATGAATGCTTATTGATTGATGGATTGATTAAAATGAATTCTTCCTCTACTCCTGGCTATAAATCTATTTCATCAAGGCCTCATACACCATCCTCATAACTTTATAGAACACAATGCTTCTCTGTAGTCCTCAGACCCTTATGTTTCTTGTTCCTTCCTATTAGAATATAAGAATCTTGAGAGCAAAATTTGATGTTTGTATCTCCAATGATTATGATTGTTCTTGATATGTGGTAAACAGAGAGTGCTTGGTTTAAAAAATGATTTTCATTCATTTGAACTTAAATTTGCCTCTTTGCAGTTTCTTCCCATTTTTCCTAGATCTGCTCACCAAAAAAGGATATCTCTTCCCTTACAACAACCTTTAAAATACTTAAAGATAGCTATCATGAGCCTTCTAAATCCACTCTGGGCCATGAAACACTTCTTAGGAGACTAAATTTTAAAAGGTAAGTTCAAAGTTCAGAATCACATAGCATGAGGGTAGAGGTTAGTGAGACAATTACTCCCCCCTATTTACAGTAAAGAATATCATATATCCTGAAACCTTAGGAACATATCTAAATAACTCAATTAAAAAGTATAAAACTAAGTACAAAAAGTCCTTGAAAAACAGTGAACTGAATTGACATTTTACAGGAAGTATGTTTAAATTGGCTAAGGAAACTTGGTCATGCCCTGTGAGTAGTTTATTACATAGCAAGTCATTTTGGGACCTGGAGATTCATGTGCCTGGTGAGTAAGGAGAGAGGGCTCCAGCTAAAGCCCTGTGAAAGAATCAGTCAAGTGGAGAGAAGAGATCTTACTCTTACTGGGTCTTACTTGGCTAGAGGAAGAACTTGAAATCGTCAGAAGAGTAGAGGATTTGGACTTTTAAAAATGTCATTCTAGTAGCAACAATTGGAAGTAGTGTCTTCATCAAAAACTAAGAATAGACTGGCTATAATGAATAAAGATAGAGTTAAGGTTCAACAAAGAGTTTGGAAGAAAAACTACAATATGCCTAAAGTCTTGAGGACTTCATCAAAAGAACTTCTAATTATATCTTTGTCATATATGTTCTCTAAGTTTGAGCCTATTGACCCCTATCTATATGTGCTAATGGGAAGGTGTGTCCCAGATTTTTTGAGAAGGTATTTTGGATCAGTTATATAACTGTAGTAAATACACTTTCCTAAATATGAGTTAAGTCTACCTTACTAATTTAAATTAATTTATACCCACAGGGAGAGATACCAGTGGGAGCTTGTGAGTGGTAGTAATAAGACTCTAAAACTAATTTGAGATGCTATCTCACACCTATCAGATTGGCTAAAATGATGGAAGGGGAAAATAACAATTGTTAGAGGGGATGTGGAAAAATTGGGACACTAATATACTGTTGATAGAACTCTGAATTGATCTAATCATTTTGGAAAGCTATCTGGAATTATGCCCAAAGATTGCAAACCTATGTTTGCCCTCAAACTATGCAATAGCATTATTAGATCTATTTCCCAAGATATTAAAAAAAGAAAAGAAAATATGTTTTCTCAAATATTTATAGCAGCTCTCCTTTGTGGTGGCAAGAATTTATAAATTGAGAGGATGCCCATCATTTGGAGAATGGCTGAATAAGTTGTGATATATAGTTATGATGGAATACTATTGTAGTGGGAGAAATAATGAGCAGGTTGATTTTAGGAAAACAGGGAAAGACCTGCATGAAATAATGAAAAATGGGACCAAGAGAACCAAGTAAGAGCAGTATTGTTTGAAGAATAAATATGAAAAACTAAGCTATTCTGAATTATATGAATATTTAAATGAACTACCAAGTATCTCTGAAGGAATATTCTATCTATCCCTAGAAAAAGAACTTATATAAGTTTGTATATTATTTTTGTGTTTTACATATTATGTAGTATTGTATAATTTAATTCATATCTACGTCAAATGTTGGCTTTCTTTAATGTGGGATTGGGAGGGAGGGAAAGAGAGAAAAACAGCTTGAAACTCAAATGTAACAAAAAAATTAATTTAATTTTAAAAAGACAAGATACCCAAACTTCTCAGGGGACATGTAATCATGAGAGATTGGAGATATCTTTTCTGTCTTTTTTAAAATTAGAGAATCCCAATGTGAAATGTACCAGTCTTGTTTTGGGGAATCAGACTGCCAGTGGAATGAGAATTTATAGAATAGTTCTAGCATCTTTATGTAATATAATAGTAAGAGTTAGCAACTATCAGTACCAGAATATAAACCCAGATCTCTTGTCCCTACATCTTTGTGATGCATTCCATTTACTTTTTTAGAATAATTTAATGATTCGACTTTATAACATTTGCTCAGAGATGTACTGGAGCCAGCTTGTAGGGGAGTGAGAGTCAAGTGTTAAATTTTTTGAGTGAGCTCACACTCCACTGTAAGTAGTTTGAGTGATGTCTTAGAAGTCAGGACTTGATTTATTGCCTTGTTGATTGTCTAGACTTAAGTAATGAAAAATTTGTTAATGACAGAGATTAAAAGTGTTTTGTGCATTTGAGATAACTACAATGATGTAAGAAATGGAAAATATAAATAAAAACTTTAAAAAATAAAATTATGTCATAGATAAATTTTTGGACAGTTAATTGTTAAGCATTTCCAGCACGTTCTTGCATGTATCCCTGAGAAACCCATTATTATCACTAATCTTTCAGAGCTTGAAAACAATACAAAACAAAACAAAACTAACAAACCAGGCTCTCAGGGTTACTAGCTATTGAGTATTCTATTGTGCCTCATAAAGAATTACATTTTTTAAAGTGCCTATGCTTCTGCTCATATACAAGAAATAAACATCTTTTTATTTTATAATATACATTTGTATACAATAAATATGACCTAATTCCTGCTTCTATGTTGTAACTTGAGGACAAGGATATGTCTTATTTAACTTTGTATTTCTTTTATGTGCACAGGGTAGATGCCTAAGAAATGTTTGTTGAAGTAAAATTTAAAGAGAATTATTATTAGGTACATAGAAATCTTGAGCAGAGTGTTAGCTGAGCTTAGAATTAGGAAAATCAGTGAATATTGCCTCTGACATTTACTAGTTATATGTCCATGGGTGGAGTGGGAAAGGAAGGAAACAAACATTTGTAAAGTACCTACTAAAGGTCAAGCATTGTGCTAAAATCCCTGTTTTAATGTTGAGGAAACTGAGGCAGACAAAGGATAAATATGTTGCCCAGAATCACACTGCTAGTAAGTGACTGGAGCAGCACTTGAATTCAGGTCATTCTGTCTCCAGCACCAACCCTATATCCTTCGCACCAGTTGGACAATTCACATGATCTCTCAGGGTCTCAGATGACTAAAACTTAACTATTAAGTTATGGATATGTTATAATATATAGGGTATCCCAAAAGTCTTACTGTAGTTTTCATGTTTCAAAAATTTAAAATTGCACTTCAGACTTTTGGAAGACCTTGGATGCTGTTCAAAGGTGCTCTTATGCCATGAAATCCCAGATCTCAAGTGGTAAATATTTGATCTCCATTTGGTTTGGGCAGGCCTCTCCTACTTGGAACATCAGAAATGAGGAGCCTGTCCTATCTTTAGATAGGAAATTTTTTGCTGCTTCAGTAATTGTTCTTAAACTGATTGTTCCCTGGGTTTCTTGCATGGTCATTGGAAAGAGGGATAAGGATCTCATTGAAGCAGAGTCCTAGAACAGCCATATCTGGAAGACTAATTTATTTTGATTTAGAGTTTGAGCCTCTTTTGATATGTTATAACTTACTATAATCCTAGGATCATATATTTAGAGAAGCATCTTCTGTCCATTTTATAGATGAGGTTCAATGAAGGTTGTTTGCTGAAGGTCACGTGGGAAATAAATAAGGCACAGTCACTATTCTGAATTCAGATCTCCTGACTCCAAATTTTGTTTTTGTTTCCTCACTATATTATTCTGACTTATAATAATGGTTTTAATTTATTACTGATCTGTTTGAGTCTTTTGTGAAACCCTTTCTTCAGTAACATAACTCTTCTTAAGGACAAGGAAGTATTAATTTTCATTTCTGTGCAATGAAAATGCATGTCACTAAAATGGAACCAGACATGGTCATCATCAAATTAAACAATTTAATAGAACCCTTTTCCACTAGTTTTCAAAAGGCAATGTTTCCCCATTATTTTTTTCTTTTATTTGTATCATAAGTAGATATTTGGTAACCCCTGATCTTCTGCTAATGGTTTTGTAGAACACATTATTTCATTTCAATGAGAAAGCTTTTGATTCAAAGCCAAATTGCTGTAGGCAAGGCACATTTTGTTTTCCTACATTTTCATTAGTAAGAAATGCAGATATATTTTTCAGTGGGTCTGGAAAGGGACAGAAGGAACTGAAAACAACAAAAAAAGAATGTTAAGTAAAAATTAAGTTTTTAAAAAGAAAGAAAAAAAGGGAAATACAAACACCAATGCAAAGACATGCAATTTTACTTCAAGAGCCTTCACTTATTTAAAGGAAAATAACTTTTTTGTTTTGTTTTATTTTTTGCTGGTTAATAGTTTCCATAAGAGATTACACAAATTGCAGAGAAATTTTCAGTGAAGGAAAGAACATACTGGCAATCCAGGTACTTACAGTCTGGTGTGCTGTGATGATTGAGTTATGTAACATGAATCTCTGAAAAACCTGTGACTAATCTTTGCAGATTTCTAGTACATGCTTATTCCTAACATGGAACAGGTTTGCAAGGCCCTTGGGTCTTCCTTTGCTATGCCTTTGAAATATTTCCTGCTTTAAAATAAGGTACATTAATAAATTCTCTTTTTACTGTGGGAAAAGAAACAGACTTCAGGATGCTATTACCCTTGCCTTTGTATGAGAAGGGAAACTGCACTGAATCCATGACCCTTGCATGGCAAAATAGAAACACTACCATGACTGCTCAAGGGGTACAGTATTACCAAAAGTCAAGGTTAATGGCCATGGAAGACCCTGCCACTTTTGCCTAAATAGAGACCTATGGCTCAAAGCTTGCCTCCCACCTTCAGTTTCCATTTCAACAGGTTCACAATAGTGATTTATCTAATTCCTTTGGGATCAAAAGAAGATACACAATAATCAATGGGTTTTTTCCACAATTTTTGAGTTAGGAAAAAGACCTAATATTAGGCCATTCAGTGTTTGGCAGCAAGCCACAATCAGGACTCCTATGATCAAGAAACATTGCCTATGGGGACTGAAGACCTATAAAAAGCAAAAAATGGACATTTTTCTCTTTCTTAATCAAAGAGTTATCAGGAATGAGATATGCAATCTCTTCCAGTCCCCATCCTGGATATTTCTTTCTGTTGTTCAGTCACATTATAGCCCCTTAGACACTGGGATTGTCGTGGCAAAGGAACTGGAGTGGTTTACCATTTCCTTCTTCAATGGATTAAGGCAACTAGGGGTTAAGTGATTTGCCAGGGTCACACAGCTAATAACTGTCTGAGGCCTGATTTAAACCCAGAACTTCCTGGTTCCAGTTCCAGTGCTTTCTCTACCTGTATCTAGCCATGGAGCTGACTCTTGGATTTCTGTACTTTTGCTTTAGAAGCTCCCATGCAAGTGACAGCTTACATATTTAAATAGACAAAAGTGATGCTATTTGCTTGGTTCCTGGGAGTACCATATGAATAGATGTGCAGAGGAAAAATAACAGAATTTTTGTCACTCTTTAAAGCTATTTAAAAGAAAGATTGATGGGAAAAAAAGCAAAAACCAAAACCAAAACAAAAACCAAGCATTTCTGACCATATTGTGGGAAGTGGTAATTTTCAGTATTTTGTCTAGTTGTAGCCATACATCATTGCAACTTTCCATGACTGCTCATCTGCTTTCCTTGTTTAACCCAATCTTTCCGAGCTGACACAAGGAAGTTATGAAGAGGATTTACTAGCTGATCTAAGCAATTATCATTCAAAGATCACCAAACACATTTGCTTACCTTTGGTGTAACTGTATTAAAGGCATCTCATAGCACCTTACTCCAAATTAGATCTGAAATAAAGTCAGCAGCCTCCCTTCATACTTTGATTTCTTACCATTCTGTTGCCAGAAATTCTTCAGCAGAAACAAATGAAGCATGGTTCTGAATTTCAGGAAAATACAGTTATTTGATTTTAAAAACAATTTAGCATTTGGATTGTTGACCAAGAAGAAGTTAACTGAGGAATAAATGTAGCTATATTTAAACCATGCAGGCACTATGATAATGTTTATATACTGTATACATGACATAAGATTTATCTATGAAATATATAAATATATATGAAATTATGTATATTTTAAACACATATATGATAAGATAGCATTATGTTATGGATAGAGAACTGATCTCAGAATCAGGAAAATTTAGGTTAGAATCCCTCTTCTGAATAATAATAAAAACAATGACAATGAGTAGTTGTAGCTATAATTTAAGTCACACTTTGAGGTCCTTGTGACCCAGGTAAATTACTTGACTTCTCTGTGTCCTAGGCAACTGTTTTAGGCTCTAAAGTTGCAGAGAAGAAGGTACTGACCTGCCTCAGCCGTAAGAATTTCCTCATTTTGGAGTTTCCATTATCAATAGAATCACATGTCCAGTCCCTATAGATACATATCTTTTTGTTCTCACTTGACCTCTGATTTCACTAATGTAGAAAATGCCCAATGAGGAAACTCCTTCTCATCAGTACAGATCAACACCTGTCCTGCCTCTCACTAAGTTATCTGAAGCACTGAGAAATGATTTACTCAGTAAGTGTTAAAGGTTATATGCTTCTCTTTCCCTCCCTCCCTCCCTCTTCTCTATCTTTCCCTCCCTTACCTTTCTTCTCTCTCTATTTCTGGCCCATTTTTCTCTGGTCACTAGAGTGTGGAGCAAATCTTTGTGCAACTCCCTTCCCCCTGCCTTTTGCAAGAGAGGCAGAGAGGATTGCCGTATGTATGTGGGAGGCAAAGGAAGCTTTTTCTGCCAAGGCTGAGTCTCAGCCTTCTTTTCAGTGAAATAGCTGGGAAAGTTTTCCCCCCTTGATGAAAATGGAAGTTTAATGGGAGTCTCTGAAAAGCTCCCTAATTCCTAGGTGGGAGAAACAAGCCTGGACAGCAGCATGGAGATGACCACAACCAGTAACTATGAGTACTGTAGGAAGCAAGGCAAGTGGGGAGCTGCAAAGGAGATGAGGAGTAAGCCAGACAAGTAATCTATGCAGCAGCCAACAGCTCTTGGCAAGAGCATTTTCCAAGCACTGATGCCAGGACTTTCCTCGCCGAAGCTTCTCAGCCCTTAACCCATTCCAGATTGACCTTGCTCTATCTGAGCTGTGAACCTCACGAATGAGTCCATTTCCCACCTTTGAGGGAAAGTGGAATGATGCTGTAGCTATTTGGTAACATATGCTGAAACGGTTTTTATTGCCTTACTATATTTATTTCTGCCCTGACGAAATTTAGTGTTTCAGGGATCTTGCTTGCTTGGGCTTGTTTGGGAGCAGCTGAATACTAGACATGAAATAACTTCAGAACTTTTCAGTTTTTGAACTGGATCAGGTAAGTAAGCTAAAACAAGCAAATCACTTTAGAACCCTGCAATTTGAATCTAAATTCATAAGGGTCCGGAGGTGATGAAACAAAAGCTAATTCTGTTATATTAGGCAAGTAATTTTCATTATCAAGTAAAGCAGTTAGTTTAATGAACTTATCACAGAACTTTAGTATTTCAAAATTAGAAGGTTCTTAGAAAGCATTAAGGCCCAATATCTAGGGTCTGGTATATTTGTTGAAAAATTAATCTCCTTACTTTAAAGTTACACCACATGTTGGGGCAGGGTGGTGGCATGGAGACAGGTTTGTGCAGCTTTACTTATAAGGTTAATATGTAAGATCAAGGATATTTTAAACATAGGTCATTATTAATAGCAAAAGAATAAAACCACGGCTTTCTGTTTGCCTATAAATTTTAGAGATTACAATGGAACAAACTCTTAATCCTTTGCCAAACTCATGCATAATTGAATAGAAATGCTGGCTCCTCTGGAAATCTGCTAACTTTTAGGTTTTTCAGAATGAGAACTGTCTTGCCCCAAATAGATTTTGGGCGAAAATTTGTTTTAACATTTCAAAACCTCATCTCGGTAAGTGAACATGTTCATTCCTGTATTATGAATCTGTAAAGAAAGTCAGAAAAGTGTTGAACTGAGCATAAGAAGATTGGGTTCTAGCTCCAGATTTGTAACTAGTAACTAGCTGTGTGACCTTGGTATAATCACTTCACTTTATAAAAGAAGAGTATTTAACTAGATGATATCTAAGATTTCTTCCTGCTTTAAAATTTTATCTTTTCATGAAATATTTTATCCTTTTTTTTTCCTGAGGCAATTGGGGTTAAGTGACTTGCCCTGGGTCACACAGCTAGGAAGTGTTAATTATATGAGGTCAAATTTGAACTCAGGTCCTCCTGATTTCAGGGCTGGTGCTCTATCCACAGAGCTACCCAGCTGCCTTGATATATTTTAGCTTGACTGGCAGGAAAGAAGCCTGAGTTTTAAAAGATTAAATTAACTTTAGAAGATAACAGCTGTTCTTCAATACAAATCAAATCTGGTTCTTGCAGCAATTGTACCCACGCTGCCTCCTGACTTCAAATTAAGCTTTGCTAAACAGATTTTATAGGGGGAAGAGTCTCAGGTTCTATGAATTAGTAGGACCTCACAGATCAGCTAGTGAAATTGGCACCTAGTCTACTGGACACAGCTTCTACTTGAAGGCTTTCTATGATGGGGGAAATTACTCTTTCCTGAGGCAGCCCATTTCTGTTCAATAGTTCTGATTGGTAGGAAGTTTTTCCTTATAGGAAGCTAAAAATCTAACTACAAATTCAGCCCCTATCTTCTTGTTTTGGTTTCTGAGGTCAAGCAGACCTAATAGTAACTAGCATTAATATAATGCTTGAAGGTTTTCAGAGTGCCTTGCAATTTTTCTCGTTTGATTCTCACAAAAATCCTGGGAAGTGGGTGCTATTGTTTTTCTCATTTTTAAAATGAGGGAACTGAATAGACAGAGATTAGATGTTTTGACCAAGTTCCCACTAGGCCAGATTACCTTACAACTAAACATTCTCATTTCCTTCAAATGTTTAGCATATGGAATAACCTCTAGCATTCTTACCATCTTGATCATTTTCCTTTGGACATGCTCTAATGCTCTTTCTAAATTGTGGCATTCAATGTTCCCACTATGATAACTTTAGTCTTTTTGGTTGTCATGCCCTTCTCGTGATTCATGTTGCGTTCAATGAAACTGAGAAGGGTCCAGAACATGAAATGTTATCTGGAAGAGGTTGCCTTAAACAGGGACCTTCTTGGTAGTTAAAGGGGTGGAAAAGATAATGACAAGTTAAAAGGAAATCATCTCAATTTTTTTTCTAGAACAAGTTTTGGTACCATGACAACAGGGTGGGAAGAGGAACAGAAAAGAAGATTTATTTAGACTCTTTTTCACTTACACTGTAAGAACAAAATATTCTAGATAAGTCAAGAATATCAAAGAGAGAGCATGGACATTGAAGAAAAAATTTGCAGTCAAACCATGTAATTCTGTGTGTACTTCATGGGCCTATGTAAGCATCGGAAACACAGTAGCAAATTCTATTTTGCTCCATAAAATGCTTATTTATGTTGACCATAGATTCTTTCTTCAATGCCAAAATTCATTCCTCTTCCTTCTTCAATATTCTTGACTGATCTAGAATACTTTGCACTTCAAAGGTACATGAAAAGTTATATAAGTAACTTATTCATCTTTGCAGCCAGTTTCAAGTTCACAAGATATTATTGAAGTATGTTAATAACCATCATGCTAAAACTTGTATGAATCTGGTGAAGGTTTTGTTAAAAAGAACACATATCAAGTCAAACTGAATTATGGGTAGCCAATTACCTGAAAGCGGGTCTTAAACTTCAAGAGGAAATATATTTGTTTGAAACCAATTCTTTTTTATATAGTCTACATACACATTCTGAAGAACATGCCAGTTTCATCTTTTTAAGGAAAAACATGCATTTAAAACAAATATATTTAATACAAATATAATACAAATGCATTTAATACAAATATTTAATACAATGGTGAAGTAATTGCTAGTAAGAAATATACGAAATATTTACCAATTTTTATCAATTAGTCAAAAAGTATTACTGTTCATATGTTCCAGGTTCTGTGTTAATTTCTAGTAATCTACATATTTACAATACCCAGTAGAAACATGGTGTGATTTTTTTTTTTTTTTTAGGACACCAAGGAGACTATTTTAACACAAAATCACCTTCTTCAGTAGCAGGCTGACACCTTAAATTGTTGTTGATTTTACCTTTGCAACTTCTTTTAAAGATTCCTGCTTCTCTCCCCTACCACTGCCTTCACTCTGGTTGGAGACCTTCATCACCCATACTGGGAGAATTACAATTCATTCCTTCAACTTAATATTTTGCTGTCATTCCACAGGAAGTTGAGACAACACCTGGGTAGCACATCGAATGTATGATTAGACACAAATTCAAACAGGGAAAGTGCCATCCCTTCCCTCAGAAAGCCATAATGGCCTTCTTGAGGCCATAAATTGATGGGAGAACATTGGTGAAAGGCTTCAACCAATTCCAGGATAAGACTGTTGTGTGCTAACTCCCAAAACTCATTAAGACAGTCCACAGAGGTATCTTCATCATCTCCAAGTATCATAGAGATCCTGAATGGCGTACATTGTGGTTCTTCAACCCAAAACCAGGCGGCAAGGGCTTAGAGAGTTTGGGTCAGGGCCTAACTTTCTATATTTATATCTAACTATCTCTTCTGCTCCTTGTGACTAATGTCCTTGAAATCGCCATCACTTTATTTTCTCTTACTCTCTTTTTAACCCTTTATGATTCAGCTTCTGATCTTATCATTCCTCTGAAACTGCTCTCTCCAAAATTATTAATTATATGTTTATTGTCAAATCCAATGGCATTTTCTTTATCCTAATTCATCTTGACCTCTCTAAAATCTTTGATAATTCTTTGTGAAACTCTTTTTTCTCTAGTTTTTCCAAGATATCATGTTTTTTTTTTCTATCTATTAGACTGCTCCTTCTCAGTTTAATTTGCTGGATCTGCACCCATGTCATGCCCTCTAACTATATATGTCCCAAGAGATTCTGTACTAGATCCTCCTCTCACTATATACTAAATTTCACCTTCATTACCTTATACTTAGATTACTAAAACAGGCTGCTGGTAGATATGACTGTCTTAAGTCTCTCCTCAAACCGATCCATCATCCATTTAGCTGTCAAAGTGATTTTTACTAAAGCACAAGTCCTTCCATGCCAGACTTTACTCAAAAGATTTCAGTAGCTCCCTATTACCTCCTCTATTAGATCTAAAGTCCTCTGTTAGGCAATCAAAGCTCTTCATTACTTAGCCCTTACTTAGCACAGTGCCTGGCACTTGCAGTAGTATTAAATGTTTCTTGACTAACAAAGTGGGCCCATCATAAGAAAGCTCAGGAAACACAGGTGATTACAGAATAAGGAGAGTTATTCTAGTTGATGGCCCCAAGACTTAACTGGTTTTATGAAAAAAGTATAAGTTGACCCTTCTTGATTCTTTCAGAGAAAATATTCTGGCATAGAAGTAAAGAATAGGCAGTTTCTTTCATTTATTTATTTATTTGTTTGTTTTCAAAATATATGTATGGATAATTTTTAATGTTCATCCTTACAAAACTTTGTGTTCCAAATTTTTTCCCTCCTTTCTCCCCGCCCCAGATGACAAGTAATCTAATATATGTTGAACATGTGCAATTTTTCTATACATATTTCCACAATTTTGATGCTGCACAAGAAAAATCAGATCAAAAAGGAAAAAAAATGAGAAAGAAAACAAAATGCAAGCACACAACAACAAAAAGTGAAAATATTCTGTTGTGATCTACACTCAGTTACCACAATCCTCTCTCTGGTTGCAGATGGCTCTCTTCCTCACAAGATCATTGGAACTGGCCTGACTTGATCATCATATAATCTTGCTATTGCCGTGTACAATGATGTCCTGGTTCTGCTCACTTCATTAAGCATCAGTTCATGTAAGTCTCTCCAGGCCTTTCTGAAATCATTCTGCTGATTATTTCTTATAAAACAATAATATTCCATAAAATTCATATGTCATAAGTTGTCCAGCCATTCTCCAACTGATGGGCATCCATTCTGTTTCCAGTTTTTGGCTACTACAAAAAGGGTCAGCTTCTTATTTCTTTGGTTAAGACCTCTCATTTCAACAAGCATTAATTGAATAGGCATTTATTTTTAAATAATTTATTTATTTTAATACATGTTGCTTTATGAGTCATGTTGCGAGAGAAAAATCAGAACAAAAGGGAAAAACCATGGGAAAGGAAAAAACAAAACAAAAAAGAAGTGAATATAACATGTTGGTTTACATTCAATCTCCATAGTTCTTTATCTGGATGAAAATGGCATTTTCTGTCCAAATTTTGGGATTGCTTTGGATCACTGAACCATGGGAAGAACCAATTTTTTCATAGTTGACCATCGCACATTCTTGCTATTATTATGTACAACGTATTCCTAGTTCTGCTTATTTTGCTCAGCATCATTTTGTGTAAATCTTTCCAGGCCTTTTAAAAATCAGCTTGTTAATAATTTTTTATAGAGCAATAATATTCCATTACTTTCTTATACCAAAATTTATCCAGCCATTCCCCAGTTGGTGGGCATCTACTCATTTTCCAATTCTTTGTTGCCATAAAAAGAGCTGCTACAAACATTTTTGCACACGTGGGTCCTTTTCCCTTCTTTATGATTTCTTAGGGATTGAATAGGCATTTATTAAGTACTGTGTGCTAGATACTGAAGTACTGCAATAAAAAACAAGTACTTGTGTGCCAGGTACTGCAAATACAATATAAAACAGTCCTTGCCCCCAAGGCATTAACATTTCATTGGAGGGGAGAAATATGTACATAGAAAATTATATACATAATATGGATATAACAGTGTCTGACTCATATGCAGTGCAGAAATGCTGGGGATCCTGCTTCTGGGAGACATGTGATCATGCGCAATGAAAATGTCTTGGAGAGACTGGGGAACATATGCAGATATTCTGTAACCAGTTTTGGCTGACTAAGCACATAATGAATGGAAAGCTTTTTTAAAAAAAAATTGTACTGCATAGCCAGAATGGGGAAGGGAATGGGGAGGAGCATCATGAAAAATCCCTGAGTCTGGGTCTGGTCTCTTTGGCCATTTTTTTTTTTTTTTTTGGTTTTACTCTTGGTGGATCTATTAGGCTCCTTCCCTGACAATGTCTTCCTAGAGAAAATGCCAAAAAACGAGAAGCCTTGGGCTCTCCCTACCAAGGCCACCATGTGGTCCTCTCGTTCTTCACCTGTCTTGGTTCTTTTATTTTAGATGAGGGGTATCAGTGTCCTGGCATCCTACTATCTGGATTCTGTGGATAGGTCATCATTGATGCTTTGGGGAGCAAGGAGAAATTTCTAGGGATG
This sequence comes from Sarcophilus harrisii, assembly GCF_902635505.1. NCBI lineage: Eukaryota > Metazoa > Chordata > Mammalia > Dasyuromorphia > Dasyuridae > Sarcophilus > Sarcophilus harrisii. Next base: position 318,827,862 of record NC_045427.1, on the reverse strand, counting down.
ACCTTTCCAGGGATGGTAGCTGAAACAATGACTCATCCAGACAGATGTCACACTGGAACTTGGCCAATACCATGTAGGAACTTAACTAAGCATGAGCCTGCTTTCTCAAGAAACCAAAGTGTTCTTGAGGTGTAGGGACTAATTTTTGGTACTTGTGTTCTTTTTATGTTTTTGAAGTAAATATTCTTTTGGAAAAGTTAATTAATATTAAGTAGTTAAATGGACCTGGGGTAACATATGCTAGACCAGTGTTGGACAGGAGGACCACACAGCAAATTTGTATTTAATGTGATGGGTCCTCCCAATACCTCCAGGGTAGATGTAGCAGACTTCACTCTGGGACAATTAGACCAAGAGCGTATTTTCTAGATATACAATAGCAATTCTAGGAGGAAAACATTTGTAACTGGAAAGATCAGGAAAAGCTTCTTGGAGGACATGGCATTTTCCCAGGATCACACAACTAGTAAGTATCTGAGACCAATTTTTCCTGAGTTGAGGCCCAATACTCTATCCACTGTGCCACCTTGCTGCTGCTGGAACTTGATCTAAGTTTTGAAGGAAACAGGATTTATAAGGTGGATATGAGAAGAAAGTATATTCTGGGCTTGGGGGACAGCCTGTACAAACACAGAGATGGGACTGAATTGTCATGTGCAAAGAACAGCAAATAGTCCAGTGGAACTAGAATGGAAAGAGGGAGAACACCAGGCATTAAGCCTGAAAGAAAGGCTTGCATCACAATGTAAAGGCTATGAAAAACTAGACAGAGGAGCTAGTAGGTTATAGACACTAGAGAAGGCCATTGGAGCTTCTTGAGTACAGTACTGACATGTTGAGACTAGTGCTTTAGAAATATTAATTTGACAAGTTTACACAAGATTAATGAAAGAAAGAAAGAAAAACATTATTAAACATTTTCTTTATACCAAACAGTATGTTAGTAATGGGGAAGGAAAGAACCTAGAATCTAGGAGATCATCAGCATTTGCAATATTCCGAGTGAGAAATCATTATGAGCCTGAAATAAGCTCTGTAAGTGGAGAGAAGAAGATGTGTGAGGCGTAGATTGGGAAATGTAAAATTGATAGGACTTGGCAGATGATTTCATGTGAGGGATGAGGGAGATAGAGGGAAATATTGAATATGAATTGGGAGATTGGAAGGATGGTGGGCCCTGAATGGAAATAGAGAAGTATATTCTGGGCTTGGGGGACAGCCTGTACAAACACAGAGATGGGACTGAATTGTCATGTGCAAAGAACAGCAAATAGTCCAGTGGAACTAGAATGGAAAGAGGGAGAACACCAGGCATTAAGCCTGAAAGAAAGGCTTGCATCACAATGTAAAGGCTATGAAAAACTAGACAGAGGAGCTAGTAGGTTATAGACACTAGAGAAGGCCATTGGAGCTTCTTGAGTACAGTACTGACATGTTGAGACTAGTGTTTTAGAAATATTAATTTGACAAGTTTACACAAGATTAATGAAAAAAAGAAAGAAAAACATTATTAAACATTTTCTTTATACCAAACAGTATGTTAGTAATGGGGAAGGAAAGAACCTAGAATCTAGGAGATCAATCAGCATTTGCAATATTCCGAGTGAGAAATTATTATGAGCCTGAAATAAGCTCTGTAAGTGGAGAGAAGAGGATGTGTGAGGCGTAGATTGGGAAATGTAAAATTGATAGGACTTGGCAGATGATTTCATGTGAGGGATGAGGGAAATAGAGGGAAATATTGAATATGAATTGGGAGATTGGAAGGATGGTGGGCCCTGAATGGAAATAGAGAAGTTAGGGAGAGGAAAAAGTTTGAAGATAATAAAGATAATAAATTTTGTTTTAGGTATGTTGAACTTAGGAATTGCAGTTGTTTAGATGAGAACAGGAAAAAAATCGTAGTGTAAACCATAGTTCATGTAAAAGGGCATGTTCTAAGAGGATTAATAGACTGAGTTATTGTAACAAAGTTCTTCAGTTGATAGTAGGGTGTCTAAGTCATCTTGGTGTATCACAACCCATGTGACATTATAGCTATTGACCCAGGTTTTAGGTTACTGGCTCTGACAATCAGATTAAGGGAAAATTCTTGGAATGATGAGTCTTTATTCAAAAGGATGCAAATAAAGAAGTCTAGAAGTGTGGTAAACTGGGGATCTGGATCAAAAATAATATAAGAGAAAAATTACAGAGCCAAAAATTTCTTTCATGAATAGTCTGGGGTAGAAAAACCAGAGCCATTATAGTCAGAGTATCTACAGCAATCAAGCTGTCAACATAATCCTGGCATGGGACAAAGTTTGTTATAACTTTACTAGCATCCAGGGCTTGGTGTAGAAACCCATTTGCCATCCCAGTGACATCTAAGCTAAAACACATACTTCAGATATCTGGACAATTACAGCCACCAAATCAAAGATGACCAGGTGGAAGGTCTTGGTCAGATCCCCATGACTCATTGCTGGACTTCTGTGGCAGAAACTGCACTGCTCACTTTAAGTTTATGAAGAGAAATATACAGGCAGAAGTAAAATAATCCATTGACTTTTCCTTAGTCAAAGACATCATGCCAGACACAACCTGATAGTGCTACTTGTGCTGGATTAATTCTACTAGCTTTGGCTGAGATTTAGTGGCTGCAAGATTTGTAGTTCATAAAAGGGATTTAGGAGCAATAGATATGTCAAGAGACAAGAAATAGACATTAATGACTCCATGTCTACTGATTTATTGTGATGTCTAGGAATATAAATAATTCCAAAATTGAATCTTCTGAAAAATGATGTCCAGTGGGTCTGGTTTTTACAATACAATCACAAAACATTCTGAAGTTGTTTTAGGTCCTTATGATTGTGGTAGCTAAAGATGGGCTAACGGCCTTCCTCCAGATGGAGCCTCCATGAGTCTAAGTAATACAGTAGAGAGTGCTGAACTATAGTCAAGAAGATTGAGTTTAAATCTGATCTTAGAACATTTATTAATTGTGTGACCCTGATCAGATCACTTAATCTCTTTCTGCCTCAGTTTTCTTAGTTATAAAATTAAATAATGGTTTTTGTGAAAGTCAAATGAGAAAATATTTGCAAAAGCACTTACCACAGTGTCTGGTACATAATAGAAGCTTAATAAATACCTATTCTCTCCCTCCTTTGGAATACAGCTCCCTCTTCTAGATTGTATAGTTGTTTTGTTTTGTTTTTTCCATCAACCATCTTGTATTTGTATGGGGAGGAGTGGTTGAAAATTATAGTGGAGAATGGGAGTAGATGGGAAGGAGACTGTCACCCCTTCAGTAATGTTAGATATATTGATTTCCATAGAAAACTTTCAGCAGATCTAAATGTTATCTTGGATAATAACATGTAGAGCTGGAAAATAATTTAGAGATCATCTATATAGTTCAACATTCCCATTTTGCAGATGAGAAAACTGAATCCCAGAAAGGTAAAGGTCATGTCAACACCATAAGTAATATTCATGTAGAACTTTACACTGCAAAGTATTTAATAAATGATTCATTTGAGCTTTACAGCTCCTTCAAGTAGATCCTAGAGGCATCGTTATCCACTTTCACAAATGAAGAAACAGCCTGAGAGATTAGAAGATTTGCATTCAGTAGTATAGTTAGTGTTTAAAGGCACAGTTTAAATCCAGAACTCAATCACTTCACCACAGGAGATATGAACTTTTAAAAAATAATAAAATTTATTAATATACATTTTAAATAATTTTTAGAATTATTGTATATTAATAAATTTGATTATAAAAAGTCTTATTTTTAGACTTTTTATAGTTCTTAAATCTTAAACTCTAATCTCTGCTCAAATTCAATCCTCTCTTGTCATTCTGCTTTACCTGGTTGACTGAGCTACTGGTTCTTGGCCAACCTCTTCCTCTCTCTCTCTATCTGAGACAGCTACTCGTTTTTATATACATTCTTCAAGGCCTGACTACATCTCTCAGGCTATGGCTTTGGCTGATTCAAGAAAGGCACAGTCTCAGCATTCAATTCTGATTGATTCAATCAAGAAATGTTCTTATTTAATAAAAGCACTTCTTGTTAAGTGAAATGGTTTGACCAATAAAGCTCTATCCTTATTCCATGCAAGTGCAGACTTAGGATCCACAAAGATCTGATATATTCTGTCATACTCCTTTGCCTTATTGAGGTTGTTAGTTACCAATATCTCTCTTAAGCAGGGTGTGGTAGCCTAGGTCTTATTAGAGTTAGTCTCTTACTTTTGGTTTATGAAATCCTCCTTTAAGGCCCAACCCAGGTGCTACTACTTTCATCAAAATATCCTTAATATACTAGCTAAAATTGACCCATCCTTCTCTAGTATTCCCTCCATTTTATCTCTCACATGAATTTTTCACATTCTAAATGATAACCATAGTTTTTTAAACACATACAATATCTATTTACCAGGCTATTACTTTCTTTTTTTTTCTGAGCCAATGATTTTTTTTAATAGCTTTTTATTTACAAGTTATATGTATGGGTAATTTTACAGCATTGACAATTGCCAAACCTTTTGTTCCAATTTTCCCCCTCTTTACCCCCACCCCCTCCCCTAGATGGCAGGATGACCAATACATGTTAAATATGTTAAAGTATAAATTAGATACACAATAAGTATACATGACCAAACCATTATTTTGTTGTACAAAAAGAATCGGACTCTGAAATATTGTACAATTAGCCTGTGAAGGAAATAAAAAATGCAGGCAGGCAAAAATATAGGGATTGTGAATTCAATGTAATGGTTCTTAGTCATCTCCCAGAGTTCTTTCCAGGCTATTACTTTCTTGGAAATAGCTTTTTTCTTTTTAATCTTTGTATCACTAGCCTAATACATCCATCTACAGACTGTGATTTAGTCAAGTCAACCAGCATTTATTAAGCATTTACTATCTGCCACTAAACATTAATCATACAAATACAAGAAGGAAAGAAAGTTAGTTCCTGCTCTCAAGAAACTGACATTCTTTTTCTAATTTTATAATAACTATTTATTTTTCCAAATACATGCAAATAGTTTTCAACATTCACCTTTTCAAAACCTGGTGTTTTTTTCTTCCCTCCCCCTTTTCCCATTCCCTAGACATCAAGTAATCCAAAATGGTTTAAACACGTACAATGCTTCTAAACATATTGACTTAGAAAATTACATATTTCTTTTTAGTAACATATTAAATTCACATTTAATTAAAATCAGATAGCAACTTCATTTTAATCTGATTTGTGCAATACTCAGGAATGTTGTGAGTTGCATGTTGAGGGGTGAGAAGGGTTGCTTGCACCTCTGATAATGCAGATTCAATGGGAAATATATTGTTAATCTAGCAACCCTAAGTTCCTTTCTTTTTTAGAGTTTAGGAGAGTCCAAGCCTTTAAGGCTGGAGGCTTGTTTAGGTTTCTGGAGTTAAGCTATGAGTCATCATAATGTTTGGAGTGCTGCCTCTTTAGTAATAAATTTCCCTTTACTGTGTGGTCCAGACCCTTAGGACCATAAGTCTACAGACCTTTTTAGAAATCTGGGGAAGAACATTTGACTTAATGCCTAGGAGAGAATTATATCAACTATTTATGGATTACTGTGAGTACTTTGTATTGCTTTGCATTTTTTATGAGGTGAAATAAAGCCTGGATTACATTTGATATTTATTATTATTTTGAGTGCTTTTTTTGAGGAATGATCCCATCTTTTCAATTGAGTGAAATCTCTCACAAGTTAGTTGGAAAAGTTATACAGTTGATTCATTGGGGAATGACTTTTATATGAAAGGCCATATTAAAACAAGAAGAGAGAGATAGTGATCTTCAAATTAGCTTATCAAGGGCAAATACAACAATATTGGAGTCAGATAATTGTATCTTTCTGGCCAACCAGTAATATTGTGCAATCATTGCTATTTTTTTATTTTTTCTTAGCAAGAGAATCATAAATATAGGATGATAAAGGTTGGCAACAGATCTGCTCAGTCTGTCTATTCTAAGTGACTGTAGCACTTATGAAAAAGAAGAGTTTCTTTTATGTTCAAACAATCAAAATCATAGAATTTGAGAAGAATTAAAGATTATCTAATGCCAATAGTTTCAGAGGTGTGAAATGACTTGTTTGAGATTGTATAACTAGTTAGTAGAAAAGCAGGGAGAAACATCAAGCTTTCTTGGCTCCAAGCTGGGTACTCATTCTTTCCATTATTCCTTTTCTATTAAGCTCTCTGTAAGAGCCACACATTTAGCAAAGAAGACATTACTACTCTTGAAAACCCTGGATTCTGATTAATTCTCTTCTGTTTTTAAAATATCACAAAAGGCCTACTTATTACCTTCAATGGTATACAAAATGAAAGGGATAAAGTAAAATAACTAAATTCATTAACATATAACAAACTTTAGGACTTTTTCTATCTAGTTTAAAAATAGGCAACGTATTCTTTTTTGTTGCTATAACCATCTGTTTTTATATAAATTGTCCAATTTGTATAATTCACAAGATTATGTGAATTCACATAATTCACTTGAATTCACAAGATTTTGACTTATAATATTTAATTTTTTATCATGAAAGCTGACTTGTGCCCAGCAGTTAGCATAGTGACTAGCACATTGTTGTGTTTCAGTTCGGTGACTCCATTTGGGGTTTTGTGGGCAAAAGAACTGGGGTGGTTGGTCTTTTTTTTTCTCCAGCTCATTTTACAGATGAGGAAACTGAGGCAAAAAGTGTTAAGTGACTTGCCCAGGATTTTATAGCTAATAAGTGTACAAGACTAGGTTTAAATTCAGGAAGTGAATCTTCCTGACACCAAGCATTTTATTCACTATCTAGTAGCTGTACATAGTAGATTCTTAATAAATAATTGTCGATTTGTATCATATTGGATAGTACTCATGCCTTTTATGATCAATTCATTACTCTAAGTCTTACTTTTATTACGTAGTCCACAAGTTTTCAATGAGACTTACATAAGGGTAATTCCCATCCAGACCATCAAGGCATGTTTTTCTCAGCTCTTGGATATATTTCTTAAGCCTGTGTAAGTTAGTACAAGGTTGTATTGTGACATTCCATCTCCATTTGGAAACTTCTGTAATTCCAAAATAATCCCACTTCTTACTATGTTAATATATTTATCAGAATTTTCCATTTCTTCAATGGGAACAAGACTTTTAGTCCCATTGGAAATTAAAAAAAAATTCTTAGAATATGTGTGGATGGATGTTTTATATGAAGAGGAGAAACCCAGATAACAAAAATACTATTTTGTTACTTGCCTTAATTTTGAAATGTTTGAAATGAAAATGTTTGAAATTTTTTCCTTTACCAACAACTGCTATATCACAGTCATTGAATTGTTTAAGAATTTTACAATTTTCTTTAAGAATTGCAATTTTTGCATATTTCTTTAGAGTATCCATTCTTCAAAACTAAAAAAAAATAAAAACAACAAAAGAGCAGTGAAACATGTGATTGGAATAAAACTAACCAACCAACCAATTATCAAGATAAAGAAATCAGCTCAATTTGATTTTATATAGCCAAGTTCAGATGTCATGAATCAAACCAATGTCAGTAAAAGCATATATGCATGACCACTGATATCACAAAATCAAACCATGTTAAATTATTACTTGTTACAAGTAATTTGTACATGAAAAGAGACTTTGCATAAGGCAAAGATAGGGTGGGGTTTTCCCTTTGGTCAAAATATTTGAAAACGGGGGTCAGAGTATTGTTAACTACATGTGCATACATATTTGTGCATGTATATATGCATGTACATGATAAAAATAGAAGCATTTTGTAAATATCCCATTTCATCCTCATAAAAAACCTGTCAGAGAGATGTTGTTGTTAATTCCTATTATACAATTGAGGATTCTGAGTCAAACAGAATTAAGTAACTTACCCCCAATCACCCAGCTAAAAAGTTTCTGAGGCTGGATTTGAAACTAGGCTTTCCTGCAGAGTGCTTTCACTATTGTATCACCTAAAACCCTGTGTCAAGTAAATGAAGAACAATGTTCTTATTTGTAGATGACCCAAGGGTGGAAGGGAGAGTTAACACAATGGTCTTCAGGACCCAAAAATACTGTGACAATCAGCTCTTGGCTAAAGCTAATAAAATGAAATGCAAAAGAGATAAATATAAAGTGTTACACTTGGCTTCAAAAAATCAACTTTACAATTATAAGATGAAGTACAGGAAAAAGATCTTGGGAGTCTTAGTGGATTGTAAACTCAGTATCAAACAGTATTATGTGGTCATAACACAAGCTTGGGTTACATTAAGAGAGCCACAATTTCCAGGAATAATGGGGTGAGAACTGGTTTGCACTTAGCCCTTTAGACCAGGGTTTTTTAAACTTTTTCTATTCATGACCCCTTTTTACCAGAAAAATTTTTGCATGATCCTGAGTATGTAGGTATATAAAATTGCACACAAATTAAACGTTTATTGATAATAAATTATAAAGAAATTTATTTTAAAATAATTCTTTGGCATACATATAATTTTACCATTTATTAAAGATGAAATCAAATTTGCATACCAAAATAATAGATGTGTAAGTTTATTTTTACATAAAGTATTAAATCTTAACAGAATATTTGATACCTTTTACTGATGCCAAATTTTCCCCAACCCCCACATTTAGTTATGTGACCTCATGGTATCACGGTGCAAAATTTAGTTTTCAATGCCATAAAGAAAACATTAATAAACTGGGGGGGCATCCAGAGTAGGGCAAAGATGATGGTAAAGGGCCTAGAGTTTATTTTACATGAGAATCACTTGAAGCAATTAGAGATGTTTTAGCCTCATGTTGGGCCATAATTGCTAATTTCAAATATTGTAACCGCCATTCACTGAAGAACTCAGATGTGTTCTACTTGGTCCCATGGGACAGAACCAATAACACTGGATCGAAATGGCAAATTTAGGCTCAATATAAAAACAGCCAAAAATCCCACAAATTTTCTAAAAACCAGAGCCACAAATGAAATGCACTGCTTTTGAGAAATAGTAGTTTCCCTTTTATTAGAAAATTTCAAGCAGTTTTTAGATGTTTTCTTACCAAGTATCTTATACTAGGGATTCCTTTCAAGTAGAGATTAAATCAAATTTCCTCTAAGGCTCCTTACAGCTTTTAAATTATATGTTTCTATGATTCTGTGACATTGCTTTTCGATGGTTAGTGACTATTTTATCCAGTATATACATAGATATGGGTATATATATTTTACATACACATATCTATGTATGTATGTATATATATACCTAACTAGGGATTAGAAAGCTTTTAAATTAACTAAGGTATTGTTAGAAAAATATTTATAATCAATATTTGAAAATTTAAAAAAATTTCAAAAAATTTTCACAATAGATAATTTAAAAGTTTTCAACCAAAAATAATTTTTTGTTCTAGGTATATGAAAATATTTAGTTTAAAAGCATTATTAAGGAAATTAGAATATTTTGTTATTTTTAAAAATATTAACATATCACACTTGAAGTTTAGGAAGATAATATTTATTTCAATTGTTCTAATTAACATTTTTTCTTCTTTTCAGAAAGCAAATATAACTCATTTAATTTAAGGGAACAGAATTTGGAAAGAAAGAAAGAAATTACTAAGGATGTAGAAGAGTTGATAAAATAAGAGATCTTTTTGGCCAGTGACTAGTGAGAGAAAATGAAACTGATACCCTGTTCACCATCATTGTAAAGAAACATTACTCTTTAATTAGAATTGGTTTGTTAGTATTAAGGCCTAGTTTTGTGCCTTTGCTACAGTAAGAATTTGAGGAATATTTGTTAAATGTTTCTTTCAAATACACCACCACAAAAGGGAGAAGAGGGGTTTTAAACTGGTAAGGGAAAAGATAGCACAAGGAATGACCTTTTTGTTCTATGTTGCTCTCATTTTTCTCACAATGCCAAGTCTTCACATCTGAACACTTTAGAAAATCAATTTATCCATTTTCATGATTACTTCTTAAGGATTAGCAAAATGTAATTCAGGGATGATTATAGTTAAGTTTAACATAATTGAGATTCTTAAAACATATAATATAGCAGCTCAAATCTGGAATGTTCAAATTTTTCTACAATGAGATACCAAATCTTACAGCTAAATAACAGGCACATACAACTGTCAAAATGTAAAATTGTCCTTTCGTTTTTGATGATTCTGCTCTTAAAAAATGAAGGTTTCTAATGAAAACTTTATTCATAATTTTGGGATTCAAAAGATCAGTACTATTAAAATAGAGGCAAATCAAACTCTGAAATGTGACTTTGTATTAATATTTTCATGAGAAAAGTTGTCAAGGTCCTAAAACGTCAAAATCATTCATAGACAATGTCTTGTTTGGTGCTAGTGATCTTAATACAGTCTTCTGCAAGATTGCTACTGGGCCAGGAATTAGATAACATTCAATCAATTACTTTTAGAATAAATAATGATGTACTACTTCCACATTGGTGAAAGGATTTTTCAGGAAGTTCTGTGGAGGCACCCCAATGACAAAGGGATTCATTTTCAGAACTATTAAACAGCTGGTCCCACATTTTAGCTTTGTGAGCCTTCAGTGGAGATGCTGGAATGCTGCTACCTTGTCTAACATCTCGAATGCTCAACATTCCATCTTGACCACAAACAACGTGTGGCTGATTGGAATATCTATCAACATAGTGGAGTGGAGCTCTGTTGCCAGTCAGTGACATTATCTGAGAGAGTTCATTTCCTTGCTGTCTGAAATGCCCTATCTTTAACTGTCCAATTGAATCTACTGTGAAAATCTCAGCAGTTGGAAGAAAGGTCACTACAAGGAATATGCTACTGAGTGCTTTATCTGTAGTCCATACAATTTCTAAAGAATTGGTTTTGAAGAGACTTTTCCCAACATATCCAAGTGTTACAATTTATGGATTATTGCACACAATAATTATACATCCTGCCTCCCTCTAGCAAGGGCTGTCTGGATGAATGTAATAGTGGTCTTATCAATTTTTGCTTTTCTGAGAGAGTGTTATTATTTTGATGGTGAAGAAAAATTGTTACACATCCTGGGAGAGGTGTTGAACAAAACTCCCAAGGGCTTCCTGTGGCCAGTAACATTACCAAGTGCTCCCTAACTAGATTAAAATATAATTGGGAAATACTTAACAAAATAAATAAAAATTCAAAACATATGTCATACTAACATGTGGTTTTCTAAATCCATATGTGTCCCACAAGAATTCTTATGTATTATTTGTTTCTACTTAACACCACTGATTATTGATGAAATAACTACAATTTTTTCCTGGTCAAAAAATTGCAAATCTATTGCTCAGTGTTGAATGTCACCTTATAATTAATGGTCACCTTCAAACCTTTTACAAAAGTTAAAGTTACCAAAATCTCTATTACATCATAGACAAATACTATTTTCTTCATTATTCCAAAATCTTATAACAAAGATCTCTGTGGACTGCAGGCTCTCAGAAGGAATGAGCAACATTGGGTTTTGCTGACTTTCTGAAATAAAATCTTAGCAGATTTCCATAACTTAATGCAATAGAGAATTAGTGAACTGATTCCTAGGAGAACCTATTTAGCAGTTGCAGAAGGTCTATTATACTGAAGAAAAAACAGAATATGATTCCTCATATGAGGAAGAAATTCAGTATTGCTACCTGATAAAGGGTAAGAAAATTCATTGATAAAAGTCCTGGTAACAAACATCCTTTGTGTCTTTTCAGATGACTGTAAGATGGGAAGAGCTGAAACCATACTCCAATTATGGAGATACTCAGAGAACAAAGAGTACCCATAGAATCTAGAAATGGTAAAAACCAGCATGACCTTCCCTGTTTGTACATTAGGCTAGTTTTTCCTTAAAAGATCTTGAAACTAACCTTGAGACTTGATTGACTCAGGGAACTAATAAGAGCAGATTAATGTCCTCATATCTTGGTCACCTGAGTATAAAACATCTACTAGTATTCACAATATACTTCTTCATTGGGTATCCTTTTCTTGCTAAGAATGGTTGAGGAAATCCCCTTTTGTTAATTATTGAACGACCTGAGTGTCTTATTTCATTCCATTATCAGATCTGTACCATCAGAGAACATATGTGGCGACTCTTAGATGCAAGCACTAAGCAATATACTTTTATTGATGTTGTAATATTTCTTGTTATATATGCAAATATGCAATGTTTTACATATATTATTGCAATATATTTCTGCAGGTGACAAAATTTGGTTACTATATGCAATGCTGTTATAGGATGACATATGTTTTGTGTTCTTTTGTTTCATTAGTTTACTACATGTCATGTTGTTATATATATATTCTATTAATTAAATGCCGTATATTATGCTGGTAACATGTAATGATACCAGCTGGAAGCAATTTTATGTGACAGTCGTGCCTTAGTTATACACATGTATGTTGTACTGAATACCTGACAGCAATCAGGGTAATTATTGGTTTATATTGTTTAGATAGTGGATCCCTATAAATGTTCAGTATATACCCCATATAATTTTCTGGGATTAGAATTGTTTCTATGTGGTGAGAAACTAGGGAGTTAGTGAAATTTTTCAAGGGGCCAAATAGAGAATCAAAGCTAAGGACATTTGCTGATGCATAATAAATAAAAATGTGAGCTAGGTGGGTAGAAAATAAAGACTTGGTCTCCACTTCATTTTTATTTTGTCTCAAATTCACTTATACAGAGAAGATCTCAGAAATTTTCAATGCTAATTTCTTTTATCTCAATGGATTTCAATTCTGTCCCAGAGAAGAGGATAAGAGAAAAGACTTTAGTCACTCTCACCTGACTTTTCTAGTCTGAATGATAGTGCATAGTTCTTGGCTTCAAACTCTCAACTAAAAACCTCTCAGCCTTTCTTTAACAGGAAAGAGACTATTTAATCCATTCTAGCTAGTTGAAACAGAGGTGGCTCACTGGTGTTATGAAGAAATAAAACTGAGATGTTGATAGCAAGAAGAAATCCATGAAATCAACATCACCAAACAACGTGCTGCTCAGCATCAGTGGAGCTGTTTTTCCATTTCTTCCATACATGTGTTCCCTCATGAAGCATCTTCAGGCTTGTCTACTTTTCCCAATGGTGGTGTAACTAGCATTCAAAGGAGAATATATTGTAGAGTTTGACAAGAAATGGTCTATTGCCACTTCTCTTATTATGCAATTTTATTAAATGTCTTAGTTTTGAATTGATTATATCCTCTGAATAGAAAAAGCAAATACATGAGAATGGGAATATTAATATTAGGAGTAGAGGAAAACTCAGGGTAAACTTTATTTTTTTTAATGGCTTTATTACTTTAATTGATTCCAGGCTAAAAGCAAAACACTGCTTTGTATAGGATCATAAGCTCATTGATTTAGTATTGAATGGTTCCTTAGAGGACCTTAGAGTGATGATATACATACATATATATATATATATGCATAATTTTGTGACTTTTTTAAAGTTTAGCTCAAAATTGTTCTCCAGAATGGTTGAACCAATTTTTAGTTCTACCAACAGAGCATTGGTTTCTCCATCCTTTCTCTTCAGTATCTTCAACAGCATCTTCAACAATTTCCATGATCTTTTTTGATCATCTTTGCCAATCTGATGGTGTGAGGTAGGACCTTGAAGGTACTTTAATTTTAATTCTTCTTATTAATGATTTACAGAATTTTTCTTTAAATGGTTATTGATAATATGAAATTCTTCCCTTAAAATCTGCTTATTTATACTCCTTGACCATTAAACTACTAAAGAATGATTATTATTCTGATTTATTTGCATTAATTTTCTATATATCTTGTATAAGTAGCCTTCACCAGAGAAATTTGCTAAAATATTTTCTCCAAGTAATTGTTTCCCTTCCAATTTTAACTGAAATGATTTTATTTGTGCAAAACCTTTTCAATTTTATGTAATAAAATATTTCATTTTATCTCTTGGGATCTTCACTATCCCTTATTACTTTTTAACCATCCATAGTAGAGGAAAAGCATCTCCTTCCATTCTCCTCTACAGTGTCAATGATCTGAAGTTTTATACCCAGCTCATATATCCATCTGGAGTTTATTGTAGTATATAGTATGAGATGTTGATCTAAGCTTAATTTCTTCCAGGTTGGTATCTAGATTTCCTAACAGTTTTTACTGAATAGTGATTCCTTACTTCAGTAGAGTCCTTGGTTTTATTAGACCTTATGCTATATTTAATTACTTCTGATTCATATAAACCTAATCTGTTTCATTGACCAACTTTTCTACTTTTGAGTCTATACCAAATTATTTTGAGGATTACTATTTTGTAGTATAATTTGAGACCTAATATTTCTAGGCCTCAGTTCCTTCCCACTTAAAATTTTTTTCCCTTGAAATTCTTGACTTTTCATTCCATCAGATGAATTTTGTTTAGTTTTAGATAGTAATTGTTTGGCACTTTGGATGGTATGACATTAAATGTGTAAATTAATCTATACGTTATATTAGCATAACTAACTAGAGTGGCTAATTCCTATCCAATTATTTGTCTTCCTTTATATAAAAGTGTTTTATAGTTGTGTTCATATAGTATCTGTGCATGCCTTGGTAAATAGACTGCCAAATATTTTATACATTTTGTAATAATTGTGAATGGAAATTTTTTCTAGGAAGCTGATTTTTGATGACAATGAATACAAAGTTTAATGATTCTTATGATTTTATTTCATATTTTATCACTTTAATAACACTACTAATTATTCCTATTGCTTTTTTAATCTCTAGGGTTCTCTAAGTAAATTATCACATCTTTAAAAGCTAAGAAAGATATAATAATTATAAATAATTTATAATGTCTATTACATAGTTACTTTTTTGATTAAGTTTATTCCCTCAAGTTTTTTATTATATAATAAAGATATTGCTAATTATTAATATTTTAGTTAATTAGTTAATGTTTTTAGGATGATCTCAAATAATATTAGTAACAATGAACATCCTTATTTAATCCCTGATCTTATTGAAAAGGATTCGTGTTTCTTCAATGCAGATTATGCTAAATTGGGATTGTAAAGAGTGTTTTGAAATTTGTTTTAAATGAATAGTTTACCTTATTAATGAAAGGTCACTTGTTCCTATGATTTCTAGTACTTTAAAAATTCTTTATTTTTTTTTTTTACTGAGGCAATTAGGGTTATGTGATTGCCAAAGGATCACATATTTAGGAAATGTTAAGTGTCTGAAATCAGATTTGAACTCAGGTCTTCCTGACTTCAGGGCTGGTGCTTTATCCACTGAACCACCTAGCTGCCCCAGATTTCTAATATTTTTAACATTAAAATTAAAAGACTTTATAAAGGCTCTTAAATCATGTGATTTTTCCTTTTTGCTATTAATATGATTAATATTAACAATTATTATATTTATTGTTTTATTACATTGAACTAACCCTGGTCTAAAGCCAAACTTTTCAAGGTATATAATCATTGTATTGTGTTTCTGTGGCCTCCTTGCTAATACTTTGGTAGATATTTTTGTAATAATATTCATCATGGACATTGGTCTATAATAATTTTATTTGTCTGACATCTCTCCTGGGTTTATGATATGAATTGTATTTATCTCATAGAAGGACTCTGATAAGATACTTTCTCCTTCTATTTTTGCAAGTAATTTAAATGAAATTTAAGATTATTTTTTTGAATATTAGATTTCAATTATAAATCCATTAGTCCTGCATTTTTCCCTCTTGGGAATTTATTCATAACTTGTTCAATTCATTTTTCTGAGTTATAGCTATTTAAATTCCCTATATTTTTGTTCTGATAATCTTGTGGATAGATCACTGCCCTGGAATCAGGAGGACCTAAATTCAAATTTGACCTTAAATATTAACTTGCTGTATAATCCCGAACACATCACTTAATCCCAATTGCCTTTAGGAAAGGAAGAAAGAAAGAAACTGAAGACCAAATATAATGACCATATCTGATCCTAATAAAGAGATATGAGAAAATCTTTTACCTTCCTTCTTTGTGGAAGTGGACAATAGTATTTTCTTTGTCCAAGCAAGCAAGATTAGCTTGCTATGTCAGTTTAGAAATATTTTAGAAATTAGTCTTAAAAAATAAGAGATGGCTACTTGGATGGAGGGTAGAGGATGGTGAGAAATAATAAATAAATACAAAATATCAAAATTTTTAGAAATTTGAGTCAGAAAATATATTCAATTTACTGATCAATGATCTTGAGGTTTTGCTTTGTTTTGTTTTCTTTATAAAGCTGATGAACCACAGAAAGCAAAAGAACTCTATTTCTAAATATTTGAATTAATCCTAAAATGTTTCTGGAGGTAGGGGTGGGGCAGGGTGGAGAAAGGTGGCATGGAATCTTAGAGTGGGATAGGAGAATAATTCAGTGTCTTTAGCATTAGCAAATTTTGTTATCTGGAAATCTTTACATTCATTTATTGGAAAAGAATATCCTCCTTTGACTACATATGACTGACTCATGCCTAACTATAATGTGACAGGAAGTATATGCCAAGGAGTAGGCAGGAAAAAATCAATAAAGACATTATGTTTTCTATGCATAAATCAAGTTCATGTTTTCTTGAAGAGATCTTAGTCCATTGTGGTTTAGGAGGAGGAGGAACTTTTTGTTGTTGAGTATAATTGTTGTTAAATTCAAAAAAGAGAGGAGGAAAGAAATTAGCAAGCATGTATCACTTTGAGACAGAAATTAAAATAAAATTTGCTCTCTATATTGCTTTCTGGAGGAAAAAAAACTTTAATTGAATTTGATATTTTGCTAATTTAAATACACATACACAAACACACAGTCTAGTATGCTGGAAAACTTATAGAAAGAATATCGATATCAAAGACTTTTTCTATTGCAACAGCAAGAAAAATTGGGATAGGCAAAAGTGAGATGTCCAAAGGAGGTTCACAAAAAATAGCCTCTGAAACAGTTCTACAAACATTCATTCTGAAACCTTTTTATAGTCTAAGAAGCGTCTTTGCTGTGGCCCATGTTTTGATGCATCTTCCTGTGTACCCCTTCCTTCACCACTTACCGACCCAGAAACAGGATTTCCTTAGCAATTGACCTCTTCCTGATCTTGCCTACTCTGTTAATGATCTAGAAAATTGTCAACTGGGAGTGTGAATTTGGGCCTTTTATGTTTCTAGGCATTTTAGAAAGACAACCAGAAGTGATAAGATTTGAAGGAAGCATTCCCCTGCTTTTCCTGTTACCTTTTACAATTATACTTGACCTCAAGAGAATAAAAGAGGACCACATAAATAATACAAAAGATTATACTTTGAAGAAAATATTTAACAAACATATATGATCCTTATTCAGAGAAATGTAGGAATTTTTCATTTCAGAACATCCAA
This sequence comes from Sarcophilus harrisii, assembly GCF_902635505.1. Lineage (NCBI taxonomy): Eukaryota > Metazoa > Chordata > Mammalia > Dasyuromorphia > Dasyuridae > Sarcophilus > Sarcophilus harrisii. The sequence continues at coordinate 318,810,437 of NC_045427.1, read as the reverse complement.
AACTTTTTTGGAAGATCTTTTCCTCTCTCCTCCAACTTTAATTCTTCTTCTAATGTTCATTGTTTCTGGGAAGACTAGCAATCTGAAGACAGTAAAAATATGAAAACATTATTTGAGATTTTTATCATGGTTTAATAAAAATGCTCTGGAGATTGATTACAAAGGAATTGTAGTTGATTGCATTTCTAGTGGTAGGAAGGAATACCCTAATTGATACTTATTTGAGGTGATTGAGTATAATATTCACATTTGAATTGAATTCATTTTCTGCTGATGAATAATTGTTTCATCATTGAGCTAGTTAGCTATAAAAGCATAGTTAGGATTTCTTTGCAAGTCCTCAGAATATACAATTGGAGAGACAGAACTAGAATAAAATTAGGAATTTACCTGGGGCCTGAGAAAAGGCCAGGATGGATGAAGAATGAGGTAGTAAAATCTATGCATGCACATAGCCCGCCACCATCCTGAGTGATGCTAATGACATTTATAAATATTATGAATATGAATCTCTCAACCATATAGCCCAAGAAGTGATGGGATTTGGACCCCTGGAAACAGAAATGGCAGCAATTGTAACAGTGAAATAGCCTGGGCCAACTATATGGAAGAACATTAAGAGTTTAGGGATGCAGGATTTTTAGAGAAGAGGAATTGCCTAGGGACAGTAACTGGAGGCAGTGCTGAAGTAGTGAAAGAGCTTGAAGTAAAGTGTCTTAGAGAGGAGAATTGTGCCCTGATTACATGAACCTGGAGGAAAAGAATAAGTAATCTAAGCCACTGTTATTGTGGAGGGCAAACCGCCATTATTACTTTGAATTATTTAGACAGAGCAGATCTAATGGCAACCCCACATTTGTTTTCTTCTGTGAGTCAAACCCTTAGGGGTAGAGTTATCACTCAAAGCATCTATTATCTACTAGGCTTCAAACACTTTTCTAGATGAGGGTTTCAAAGATAAAAACAATAGTTTTTGCAATCAAGGAGTGTAAATTCTATGTGTGTGTCTCTCTCTCTCTCTCTCTGTGTGTGTGTGTGTGTGTGTGTGTGTGTGTGTGTGTGTGAGAGAGAGAGAGAGAGAGACAGAGAGACAGAGAGCCAGAGACAACACATTCATATAGAGGTAAATTGGAATACATATATGTAATAGATATAAGATTATGTGGCATGCAATGTGGTAGCCAACTTTCTTCTGTTTTGGACATGTTGAGTGCGGAATACCTTTGAATATGTATAGTCGGAAATGTATAGTTTCTGTATCAGCAAATGCTGATACAGGACTGAAACTTTGGTCAGATATATAAATCTATAAGTCATCTGTGTGTGAATGGTATTTCAATTCACAGGAACAGATGAGAACCCCAAGAGAGAAAAGAGAAGAGGAATCAAGACAGAGCTTTAGTGTAAATGAAAGGAGTTTGGGGGTGGAAAGAATATGAGCCAGTTGATAAACTCCTTAAGATATAAGGGAGAAAGATTAGAGCTGAATCAAGGATGCCCATTATCACCACTATTATTCAACTTTATACTAGAAATGTTGGCTTTAGCAATAAAAAAAAAAAAAGAAATTAAAGGAATCAGAATAGGCAACAAGGAAATAAAACTATCACTCTTTGCATTTATGATGATATACTTACAGAATCCTAAAAAATTATCCAAAAACCTACTAGAAACAATTCACAGCTTTAGCAAAGTTGTGAGATATAAAATAAACCCCCAGAAATCATCAGTATTTCTATATATTACTGACAAAGCCCATCAGTGAGAGAACAATTCCATTTAAAATAACTATAGACAAAATAAAATACCTGCCAAGACAAACCTAAGAACTATATAACACAATTACAAAACACTTCTCACACAAAGTCAGATCTGAACAATCTGAAAAATATCAATTGCTCATTGGTAAACTGAGCTAATATAATAAAAATTATGATTCTGCCTTAATTAGTCTACTTATTTAGTATCATACCAATCAAACTGCCAAAAAAAATTAGTTTGTAGAACTAGAAAAAATAATAACAAAATTCATCTGGTAGAACAAATGGTCAAGAATATTAAGAGAATTAATGAAAAAAATACAAAGGATGGTGACTTAGCAGTACCAAACCTAAAAACTATATTATAAAGTAGCAGTTATCAAAACCATTTGGTACTAGTTAAGAAATAGTTGGTGGTTCAGAGGAATAGATTAGTTACACATGACACAATAATTAAGGCCTATAGTAATCTAGTATTTGGATAAACCTCCAAACTCCAGCTTCTGGAATAAGAACTCACTATATGACAAAAATGCTGTGAAAACTAGAAAATAATATGTCAGAAACTCTGCATAGACCTATATCTCATACTTCATATCAAAAAAAGGTCTAAATGGGTACATCATTTAGGCATAAAGGATGATACTATAAACATATTAGGACAACAAAGGATAATTTATCTATCAGATCTTTGGAGAAGGGAGGACTTTATGACCAAAGAAGAACTAGAGAACATTATGAAAGGCAAAATGGACAACCTTGATTACATTAAATTAAAAAAGGGTTTGCACAAACAAAACCAACAGAAGCAAGATTAAAAGGAAGTATAAAACTAGGGGAAAATCTGATAAAGGTCTCATTTCTAAAATATATAAAAATTATGTCAAATTTATTTATTTTATTTTTTATAAGGTTTTGCAATTGTCAATGCTGAAAAAATTATGTCAAATTTATAAGAATATAAGTCATTCCCCAACTGATAAATGGTCAAAGGATATGAACAGACAATTTTCAGATGATGAAATTAAAACCATCTATAGTCAAATAAAAAAGTGCTCTAAATCACTATTGATTAGAAAAATGCACATTAAAACAACTCTGAGGTTCCACCTCACACCTCTCAGATTGGCTAAGATGACAGGAAAAGATACTGATAAATATTAGAGGGATGGGGGAAAAGTGGGACACTGATGCATTGTTGGTATAATTGTGAAATGATCCAACCATTGTGGAGAGCAATTTGGAACTATACCCGAAGATCTATAAAACTGTGCACATCTTTTGACCCAGCAGTGCTCTTACTGCATCTATATACCAAGGAAATCATAAAGGAGGGAAAAGGACCCACATATGTAAAAATGTTTGTACTAGCTCTTTTTGTGGTAACAAAGAATTGGAAAATGAATAGATGCCCATCAATTGGGGAATGGCTGAAAAAGCTGTAATATATGAAGGTAATGGAATATTAATGTTCAATAAAAAATTATGAACAACATGAACTAATGCTGAGTGAAACAATCAGAGAACCATACAATAACAGCAAGAACATGTGATGATCAGCTAAGAAAGACTTGGTTTTTCTCAGTGATCCAAAGCAATCCAAATAGACTTTGGACAGAAAATGACATTTGCATACAGAAAAATAACTATGGAGATAGAATATAAATCAACATATTCACTTCTTTTTTCTGATTATTTTTTCTCTCCCATAATTTCCCCCTTTTGTTTTGATTTTTCTCTCCAAACATGATTCATAAAACAATGTGTATAAAAATAAATTAATTTTAAAAAGAGATGTAAGGGAGAATGATTTAGGGTGTACTAGATAATTGTCATCAGGATCAGAAAAGGATGGTAAATCAAGTTGGTGTAAACCTCAGAGGAGGAGAGGTTTCTGAGAGATCCAAGTAGCAGATGATCTAGAAGTGGCATGGAGAGAAAGGAGTATAACTACTTTCCCTCTTGGAATCAGTGTTTTGGGAGACAATAGAGAATAGATATCCCTTATAATATTTTATTGGAGAAGGTAGGATTCTGTGAATGCCAGAGATGGAAGACACATTAAAGGAAAAGATGAGGGCAAGTTTGTTCACATTATACATATGTATTATAGGACACAATGGCAAAAAAAAAAGGGGGGGAAATGAGGCTTAGGAGAGGAAAGGCTGAGGTCAATGGAGATGAAAAAACGGGGAAGATTCAGAGAGAAAGACAATGATTTGATCAGGTAGCTGGGGATGATGAGTAATCAGAATTCAGAAAGAGAGAGAGATGCATGTTTGCTGGTCTTTAGTTGAATATGTAGTGTAGATTGTCTGAGGTTCTTGAAGAGAATTGCAAATGGCTGAGAGTGAAATCAGTTCTCTCTGAAATTCTTCAACATATAAAACGATTGTCTCCTAGCAACTCCAAGCGAAGTCCAAACCCTTAAAGTAGTAATGGAATGCTAGAAGGCTGCATAAACCCCTTTTGTAGAAAGAAAGAAAGAAAGAAAGAAAGAAAGAAAGAAAGAAAGAAAGAAAGAAAGAAAGAAAGAAAGAAAGAAAGAAAGAAAGAAAGAAAAACTAAGTTGAATATCTAAAAAACACATCAACCATTTATGGGATGCTAGAAGTCCTTTGTGTTGTTTTGCAGGATCAAATAGATTGTTCTGTACCTAATATTGTTTATATGAGTGTTTACACATGAGGTTTGGCCTTTTACCCATGACTGTGGAGACTTAAATATGACCCATATTTGCAGACTACCATGGAAATCTGGGTGGAGCAAAATGAGCCACAGAGAGATGATTTGAGAGACAGTCACACAAAATAGATGGAGCATCAGATGATAGTAAGGAATTCTGTACATAGCTTTTGAAAACTTAGATTGGATCATGCTGTATGATCTTGGGCAAGTCACTTAATTTCTCAAGTGACCATTTGTTTTATAAGCCATTGTTTTATAAGATGGAGATAATAATATTGACTGTAATTACTTCAGCTACTTACTGTGAGGACAAATTTAAATAATATACAGCAGAATTCTCTTAATTATTAACTACTAAGCAAACATAATAACATACTTTTCTATAGCACTTTTAAGATTAGCATTATCTTGTTTTATCCTCCTAAAAACCTTGTGAGGTTGATACAAACTTTTGTTATCCCAGTTTTACAAATGAAAATGAACCTTAGATTAAATCCAAGTGTCTCCTCATTGCAAACTCAGCTCTCTTTGCTCTGAAACAAGACTTCCTGACTCGAAGCCTAGACCACTATCTACTGAATCACTTAGTTGGAAAGAAACCTAACTTTGAATTATAACTCTACTATTTACTATCTGTGTCAACCTCTTAGTTTCAGCTTTCTCATCTGTTGAATGATAGTGTTATATTAGCTGACTTCTAAGGTTCCTTTCAATTCTAAATCTATACTTACAAGAGATTGGAATTGGGGACTGGAGAATGTAAACAAGCATGACATTGGTCACTAGTACCTGAAATCTCGGAGGTGATCTTTGACTCTTCCCTCTTTCTTACTTCATGTGTACATCCAGTCAGTGTCCAATTCTTTCCTTCTTCCTTCTCTGTTCTATTCCCCCTGCCACCATCCTGATAACCTTTCTGTTTCATGAATACTAGCTGTGATTATGCCTACTTTGCTCACTCTCTATTGTAGTTGAGTTGTTTTTTAGCTTACCTGAATTTTTGTGATCTTGTTTGGGGTTTTCTTGGCAAAGATACTGCAATGGTTTGTCACTTCCTTCTTCAGCTCATTTTATAGATGAGGAAACTGAGGCAAACAGGGTTAAATGACTTGCCCAAAGTCACACATCTAATGTCTGAAGCCATGCTTGAACTCAGGAAGATGTTTTCCTAATTCCTAACTTCCTAATACTATCCACTGTGACATCTAGCTGCTCAGCTCATTTTCTGATTTACCCTATAACAAGGAAGTTCTTTATCACCTGGTTACAAAAAAATCTAAGCTTCTTAGCTTGGCATTCAAGACCTTCAATAATTTGGTCCCAAATTTATCTTTCCATCACTATCCTTAACTGAAGCTAAACTGAACTATTTAGTAATTTAGCGTTTGTTAATTGCCTATGAATTCTCTCTATACCCAGTACAAACCTTCCTTCTTCATATCTTTCTTTGCATTGTTCCATCTAACTAAAATTCTAATTCTTCAGTTCTTCCTGTCTACTTTTCCTTACTCACCCTTCAAGGCTCAGCTCATATATTATGTTCTTAAGAGGTAGTGGGAGTAAAGTAGAATGAATTTGTGACTTTGGAATCAGCAAGGCTTCTGAATGTCTACTAGCTATTATTATGGCAAGTTACACACAACCTTCCAGAGCCTCAGTTTACTCACCTGTAAAATATAAAGAGAAATTAAATGAAAACAAATTTATTAAGTGTTTATTATGTGGAAACCACTGGGCTCAGTCTTAAGGATATGAAGAGGAAAGCAAAAAGCCCCTGCTTTCAAGAAACTCATATTCTAATGGGGGAGATAAAACACATACAAGGTTTTACCTGCATATCTGTACATAGAAACTCCCTAGTTCTTATAGTGTGGGGACAAAAAGGAGATGGTGATATATCTTCTTTAGTGTCATTCCCATTGATAAAGTCACATTTATTCCTGTTGAAGAATTATTTGAAAGTTCAAATCACTTGGGTGGCAAGAACTTTCTTTTTTGGGTTTTCCTTAGCTTTGACAGTAGAGGTGTAGGAGATTAAAACCTCCGCAGGGGCAGTTGATAATATATATGTATATACATATATATAACATATATATGCTTATATAATATATATGGCACATATACTTTCATTATAATATATAACAACGCAATTTGTTATAAATAATATGCATAATTATATTAACTTATAATTTATAGCACTTACCTTTATGTAGGAATTTTGCAAAGATCAAATGAAACAGTAGATGTTTGCTTTGCAAACGTTAAAATATAATGGTATGGTTATGAGCATTATTATTGTTATCATTACTATTATTCCCAATGCCTACAGGTAAAAATGATATTTCCTTCCTCTAATTCTCAAACACTTTTGTCTGTGTCTTCTTGGAAGTCAACATAACATCCATTATAATAACTAATAATATCTATAACATCCAATATAACATGTTATATATAGTTTAGACTGTCTATTCTATTGGTGTAAGACTTGTACCTTGAGACCTTTCTTGTTTGGAGGGGTTATGAGTTTTGCATAGCAAACTCACCTGGATACAGTAGGCCAAAACTGACTCAACTAGATGCCATGGGCCAGAACTAGACCAAATACTGGGTATCATTCATTTTTTTTCCCACCAGAGATCTTACACATAATAAATTTTAAATAAATTTTTATAAAATAAACTCCTAGTGTTTATTGTTAATTACTTGAAAGGAAAGACAATACACTAAGAAAACCCATATATTTTCATAGTCTTATAACAAATGTGACTCTGATTAGATTCTAGGGACCTAAATCCATGATCACCTCCTCCTTATTAATTATCTCCCTACTAATAGGGAAGAATAAAAGCAATGATGGAAGGATGGGCTTTCTAAAAATCTACTCAGGGAAGTATTTTAGCTGTTTATTAAGATAAACTGTCTCTTCTTTTGTCCTATTTCTATTTCTATTCCAGTCCTAATCTTTACTAAGTATGTTTAAATGGTTGTTTTGTTTTTCTTAATTTTTTTTTGTTCAGAACAAACTTTTTAGTGTAAGAGTCTCTTGGCCTTTGCCATCCATAATCCATTAGGATCTGGCTAACAAACACAGCAAGATGTACTATCTGGAAATATCTCCAATAATGCCCTTACTTCACATATTTTTTTTTATTTCCTTCCATGGAAGGAATTCTTCATCATAAGTCTTACAAGAACCTGTGAAGTAAGTTAGGGAGCTTGCTGCTTAAGTAGTGCAGGAAACTAAGTTCAGAATTTCATCATCATCTAAGTATTTATTGAGACAGCAGCTATTTTCACCCACTTTGCTTTCTTTTCCCCATCACTCTTACATTACATTATAGGTAAATGTGATTGAGAACTCAGGGCTAGAAGACAAATTCTGACTCATGAATTAATCATAAACCAAGAAATTAGAAGTGATGTGCAGCTAAAAAAAAAAAAAAAAAAGACAGGATAGTAAAAGTATATATTTAAAGCCCTTGGTTCTTTTGGGGACATAACTCCACTGTGGAGAATATCTCACACTGACATAACACTTTGAGATTTGTGAAATTTTTCACATGCATTTTTTCAATGCATCACAATACTGATGTGAAGTAGTATTCTAATCTTTGAGGGGGAAGAGTTTGATGGTAGAAAACTAAAGCTGAGAAGTTACATGACTTGTCCAAAATCATAAGTGAAATAGGATTTGAACCTGACTCTTGAACCTGAATCCAAGTTAAGGACCTAGTATGCCTTTTAATGACAATAATTTTTCATTTCTATAGCATTTTTAGGTTTACAAAGCTTCTTCCTCCAATTACATTGTGAGTAGAAAATATATTTTGTATAGCTCAAGAAATTGAGACTTATAAAAATTAAATGACACTGTCCCAGTGTCATTTGATATAATAGAATGTATACAAATGAATATAAATTGTATAAAATCATTTTTGGGGAATGATACAAAATATTTGATTTACACATTTTTGTAGCTTTTTATAAGATGAAATCTGGCAAGTCTGTCAATCTCCTCCATCTTTTCAAAATAGGAAAATATTATATCTGCAGGAGTTTGTAAATGATGGAATTTTGCCATAAGGAATGAATTAAGGCAGAATGGCACTAGATCCCTATAAAGGCATCCCTGACACAATTGATTACAGCAAATACCTTTGGAAAAAGAATGATACAAGGTAATGGCTCTGAAGATGGCAAGAGGATATATCAAGAACCCAAGCGCTATTATTTAACTCCAGAGAAAATATTCATTTTAGAAAACACTGAGACTCTATTACTTGTAATTATCTTCTTATTCTTTATTATATTCTTTACTAATTAAATATATGAATCCGGTGTGCCATGTGTGTGACATTTGACATACTACAATAATGGAAGTTCAGATGAGGTGGAAGACTGCCTTCCTTAAGCCTGTAAGATAACAGCATGTTACTATATTTATTTATCCAGCAAGAACAAAATATCTTGTTTGGCTCTTTTCTTAAACTATAAGCCCAGCAGCAACCTCAGTAATACTCTTGCCATGCATATGTCTAGACTGTTCCCCACTGCCATGACACATAGTTTTAAGCAGTAACGCTGAAAAATTTAAACCCACATTGTCTAGTTTGAGAAAATTACCAGATGATGATATGAAATATTGCTCAGGATATGAAAATTGTAAAAATTCATGGTTCTAAAACTCCAGTTCCTTATCTCCACTTTTCTCTTTCTGGTCCTCACTTTCCTTCTTTCCCATCCATCTATTCCAATATTCACATAACAAAAGTACTTAACATTGTAGTTGTATTGTTTGTTGGCCATAACAAAAAAAATGGTGCTTTTCCATGGATCTCCCAAACTTTTTCACAGTTACCTTCCAAGATAGGCAGGGATAGAAGGAGAAAAATCTCTGAAGTGGCATTTTATAGTAAAGGGATGTGGAAAGTAGAGAAGAGTGTGTCTGGGATGGCAGCCCTGGATATGGACTTTAAAGTGGAAAATCAGGGGAACTGGAGGGGCAAAAGCAATCTTTTCCATCTTGCTTACCAGCTACTGGATGACTAAGTCTTGGGAATCTTGTCAAGAACTCCAGTCATTTTTATCTATTCCTCTTGGAAGCCAGATAGTTTAAAATCAAGGATAGTCGCTGTTTGAGTCTGATCACGGTAGTAGAAGTGCTATCATATCTCCTCAGCCACATACCCCTGTGTGACCAATGGCAATTCTGACTGCAGTGGTAGCTACCCCAGGTCCCTGCAGAGTGAGCTGGAAGTCTATAACTTACAGGCAATGGAAGGAAGAAGAACCCAACTTTGTATGCTGTGGTGTTCTTTTTTCTAAAATATTATCGTTCTCTCTGGGAGCAGGTTTCTCAGGGCAGGTTCTCTAGAGGCAGCCTTAAGTTTCAGTTCAAAGGAACAATCACTTCAAACACAGCCAGGAGTTAAAATCCAGTCCTTTATTGTGTCCTTCAAAGTCTTGAGCTTCAGCCCCTAGCTCCCTCCAAATGTCTCCAGCCAGCACAAAGGTGGAATATGGAATGAATCTGTCTTCGCCTCCGAGAGTGGGCTTCTGTCCCTGCCCCTGAGAGCTTCTTGCTTATATGCTGTACACTGAGTACACACCAATCATTATATCACTGGGAAACCATTATTTGTTGTAGGATTAAATCAATTCTAAACTAGATTTAAACATTGTTTCCTCAATTCCACTTAGTACCTTGTTTCAAGTTTTGGCCCATAACATCTCCTGGTAGGATCACATCAATCATACTGAACCATGCTAAATTAGATAATTATTGTCTCTATCAATTCTAATGACAACACTTTGTAAGGATTCCAACAGTATGCCCCGTAGAGAGTTCTTAGCTCTTTTATCCTATCACATGGCTTTCTGCCCGCTTCAATAGGACTCAGTCTGAGACTTCAGGTGATTATTGTGTCATGATTTATCATTCTCTTTCTCTTGAACCACCCTCATCTTTAGACCCAGATAATAATTCAAACAAGACATGGGATAAATTACAAATATGAGATTCTAAGTTTGTGCTAATACTTTCTCCACAAAACAAAACAAAACAAAACATACAAAAATGCATCCAATATTTCCTTCATCCTTGGGAGGCTTGTTTACTAAAGTATTTCTGATAGTAATGCTTGTGTGTGAGCAAGCACACTCCTTAGACAGATCACTGGCTCTGCAAGATTGACAAATGAGCCCTGCAGTTGCTGCAGGTTGTGATTTCAGTTGTGTCTGACTCTTTGTGACCCTCTTTGGGGTTTTCTTGGCAAAGATGCTAGAATGGTTTGCCATTCCCTTCTCCAGCTCACTTTACAAATTAGGAACTGAGGAAGGGAATCTAGCTGCAGCTGTGATGTGTCTCATTAAGTCATTCAGGGAAAGACTCTCAACTGCACACTTATTTTTAAATTCATATTTGTTTTATTGATAATTTTATATTAGTTACTTCCCATTAGCCATACTCTCCACCCCAAAACTCTCTTGTAACAACATATAATTAACAAGCAAATTGAATACATAAAATTTTTCAAGTTTTTCTACAAACAAATGCAAAGAAGCTAAGTTTGAAAGGAAACAATAAACCAGGAAAGAATCTCTGCAGCAAGCTTCTCTGATAAATATCTCATTCCCAAGATATAGGAAGAACACATTCATATTTATAAAAATAGGAGCTTTTCTTTAATTGATAAAATAGTCTAAGGAAGGAAACTGGCTGTTCTCAAGCAAAAAACCCAAAGCTATCAATTGCCATATGAAACAAATATCTCTTTTTTTTAATAGCCTTTTATTTACAGGATATGTGCATGGGTACCTTTACAGCATTAACAATTGCCAAACCTCTTGTTCCAGTTTTTCACCTCTTACCCCCCCACCCCTCTCCTAGATGGCAGGATGACCAGTAGATGTTAAATACATTGAAATATAAATTAGATACACAATAAGTATACATGACCAAAGCGTTATTTTGCTGTACAAAAAGAATCAGACTCTGAAATATTGTACAATTAGCTTGTGAAGGAAATCAAAAATGCATGTGTGCATAAATATAGGGATTGGGAATTCAATGTAATGGTTTTTAGTCATCTCCCAGAGTTCTTTTTCTGGGCATAGCTGGTTCAGTTCATTACTGCTCCATTGGAAATGATTTGGTTGATCTCGTTGCTGAGGATGGCCTGGTCCATCAGAATTGGTCATCATATAGTATTGTTGTTGAAACAAATATCTCAATCGCTACTAATTTGAGAAACTGAGAGTTCTACCTTAGGTTCATTATCAGTTGGTGGAGTGTGGGGAAAAAAATTACAACTGTTGGAAGAGCAGTAGGAAAAAGAGGCAAACTAAAAAGCCGGAAAGACTCACATGAACTCATACTAAGTGAAGTGAGTGGAACCAAGAGAACATTATACACACTAACAAGATTATATGATGATCACCTGAGATGGACTTGGCTCTTTTCAACAATGGAACTATGGAGGCTGAATGTAGATTAAAGGATGGTTGTTATTTGTTTGCTTGGTATTTTTTTTTTGTTTTGTTTTGTTTTGTTTTGCTTTTGATCTGATTATTCTGGCACAGGATAACAAATATGGAAATATCTTTAGAAGAATTACACAAGATTGCTTGCTGTCTTGGGGATAGGGTAGATGGGAAGAGAGAGGGAGAAAAATATGGAATACAAGGTTTTGCAAAGATAAATGTTGAAAACTATTTCTACCTACATTTGGAAAAATAAAACATTATTTAAAAAAAAGAAAGCGGCACACTGATGCACTGTTGCATCATGAATGAATATAACAACTTAGAAATTATTTGGAGATTACTTAGAAATTTAGAAAGCAATTCAGAATTATACACAAAAATTACTAAACACTGATCCAGTTATCTCACTGTTATACCTATACTTAAAAGAGATCAAGGATATAGGAAAAGGTTGTAAACACACAAAAATATTTATAGCAGCTCCTTATGTAATGGCAAAATCTAAAAACCCAAATGATGAATATCAGATTAAAGAAGACTGAATAAATTTTGATATATGGATGTGATAGAATAGTATTGTATTTGATCAAATGAGGAAATAGGTGATTTGAAAGAAACATGAAAATGCTTTTATTAACCAAAGGCAGAAATTATAGAAGGGAAAGGAGAATAAGTATTTATATAGTGCCTGCTATGTGGCAGAGTACTTTACAAATATATCATTAGATTCTCCCAACAATCCTACAAGGTTAGTGATACTATTATTCCTATTTTATAGTTGGAGAAACTTAGACAAATGGAAGTTAAATGACTTTTCAAAGTCATATCGCAAGTAAATGTCTGAAATGGAATTCAAATTTAGGTGTGGCACTCTACCCACTATGCTATCTAGCTACAGAACCAGAAGAACCATTTACATTATAATATCAATGTTATAAAATAAACTATTTGAAGAATTTAGTAAAATGATAAATGAGAGCAGAACCAGGAAAACAATTTAAAAAATAAACAACTATAGACAAATAACCATGATAGATATAGATAATATGTAGATAAATAACTATAAACAGACAGTTTTGAAAATTGTAAAAACTATTATTGATGAAATGATCATCTATGATTCCAAAGGACTGATGAAACATGCTGGATACCTTCTAACAGATAAGTACTGGACTTAGGATACAGAATAAGACATGCATACATACACACACATACAACACACATATATTTTATATAGCCAATGAGAGATTTTATTTTACTTGACTATGCATTTTTATTATAAGAAATTTGTTTTTCCTTTCTCTTTTATTTTTCAGCAGAGTTAGAAGTAAGAAAAAGGGGAAATAGATTTGTTAATTAAAAAAAACACTAAAAATAAAGAAGTTGAGAGAGGGGGCCCTCCAGGGATGGAATATTACATATACTTTCATATTAAGTCACTGCACCATTAATTCTGTTTAATTGTTTTGTGTTGTTCCACAATAGCATGGGTATAATTTCCAAATGCTTGCAATGTGAAAACAATATGCCTCCATAAAAGTAAAAAAAATAACAAAAAAACACAAAAACACAAAACAACCCTATACTTGCCTTTCTGACAATATATACTTTATTCTGCACAGCACCAATGCTCTATCAGTTCTGAGAAGAAGCAAGTCTATTTTATTCTCAGTTCTTGAAAATTAAAATCAAATATAAGATTAAATCAAATATCTGAAATAAAATATCTGTTTTACATACTTTCTCATGCAAATACATATCACTAGCAGAACAACACTTGGCTTATTTTATTTTATTTTTGGCTTATTTTTAAAAGTCACTGAAGAGGATTTGAAAATTGTACTTGTTAATGTATCTAAAATATTCACATTTTGAATTTCCCATAAATTGGTCTTTAAAAATAAAACTTCCCATCTATGCAAATTAGATGACTTCTAGAGAGAATTTATTTGAGGGACAATCAATATCTTAGTCTTTTCCCCTGTAGCTGAATTTCTTGGGATGTCTGTATTCACATTAGCATTTCTGTCTGTGTCTCTGAATATCGTTACGCCATCAAAAAAGCTCTCAGACTGTTACCTGGATACCCACAAATATGCTTGGTCTGTTTACATTAATCTCAAGTTCCTTCCTTGTCCTTAGAAAACCAGGTCATTCTTCATATTAGGAAAAGCATGAGACCTAATTTACGGTGCAGCCTTTGACTGGCCAGAGTACAGTTTCTTGTTAAAAGTCAAGTCATCCTATCAAGGTCCTGAAATGGTTGTGCCCTAAAAACAAGGATACAAACTCTCTATGGCTAAATTTGTGTAGTAAAGTATGCTCTTGGGCATCTGCAAGATTCCTAAAGGCTAAATCGGGGAAAGTAACATCTGCCCTTAATCATGGGAGTCAGTAGTCAAAATGTACTGCACGCTACATACAGCTCCACCAAATACGATAGCTTTTGAAGGGTATCCTTCAGCTAAAAGGAAAGACTGAGGGAGAGCAGGTGCTGGGTTGATGACAGTTCTGGTGTGACATCTGAGAAGGGCTCTGTGGCCCAAAGACAAGACTGCTATCTTATTAAAAGGGCCATTCAGGAGTTTTGCCCTCTCAAAGCTCATTTCATTCTGTCAGTCAGGGGAGACTCAGTGGCTACATTTGATCAATCATTTATACCCATCATCTTCCAGCCTGTTTCACCTTACATGTTATCCCTCAAACGTTGGCAGCAGAAAGGGAATCTTACTAAGAAAACATAAGTCATATTAATAATTATGCTATGTCTGCATTTCTCCTCCTCCCAAGTATCATTCATGTCCAGATATTCCTGCCAGATAATTATATCTAATCTCTGTCCTTGGCCTTGAGCTCCTTTCCTAGTCAGTTATTTTCAGAAATGTGGGCTAAGATATGTTGGGATTGGCTCTCATTGGAGTGAGAGGGAAATAAAGGCAGCTAAAGCTGTGTGAGGAAATTATCAGAATCAGGATTAGAATCACAGACATTTAAAACCAGAAAAAATCTTAGAGGCCATCTAATAATAATTTGTTGTTGTTATTTATTTGTTTCACTTCTGTCCAACTCTTTGTGACCCCCATTTGGGGTTTTCTTGGCAAAGATACTATAGTGGTTGCGATTTTATTTTCCAGCTTCTTTTACAGATGAGGAAACTGAGGCAAACAATTGAATGATTTGCCCAGAGTCACACAGGTAGGTAGTAAGTGTTTGAGGCTAGATTTGAACTCGGGTTTTCCTGATTTCAGGACTGGTGCTCTATTCACTGTGCCACTTAGTTCCTATATAATAATATTAATAATAATAATAATTTCTATAGTTATCGCTTTGTACCTATCATTTGTTCCTACATAATAATACCTAGCTATAATACCTATAATATATATTATATATATAATGGGTATATAATATCCAGATCCTATATAATAATAATAAAAATTTCTATATCACTTTAGTGCCTATAGCTAGCTCCTATATAGTAATACTTGGCTATAATATCTATACCCAGCTCCTATATATTAATAATAATTTATATAGTTATCACTTTGTTCCAGGCCTTATGTACTAAGCACACTACAAGTATTATTTGATCTTTACAGCAACCCCTGTTAGTAGGTACTTGTTAATCTCCATTTTACAGTTGAGAAAAGTGAGGCAATTAAGGTTAAATGACTTACCCAAAGTCACTCATTATCTGAGGTCAGCTTTGAACTTTGACTTTACACATGGTTTCATCTAGCTGCCTTTATTTGAATCTCCTCATTTTACAAATGAGGAAACTGAGGCTCAAAGAAGCTAAGTGACTTGCTCATGGTGTCACTAGTGACAAAGTTGTGATTTCACATTTTAGATTCTTCTTCTCCATCACTTGATAAGATTTCCTTCACTGAAATTCATGAAATTTACTTCTACCACTCAATCAAATTCTTGGTAGTTATTATCTGTAGTCCTCTAAGTCACTTCCTGTCTTTAAGAAGTCTAGTACTTGGCTTATATATTTTTTTCTTCCTCAAATCCTGCCTTCATACCTGGTGACTTGACTTCAAATACCCAAACCATTTAGTTTTTCAACTTCTTTGTTTTATTCCTCTATCTCAGCACACACAAAGATGATCATCCCCTTGACCTTACTACTTGGAATTCTGGAATCCTTTTACCTGACCATAATCTATTGGCTTTCCAACTGATCCTTCTGCCTTCCTTTACCAAATCCTGCTTTTCATGTATCAATCCCTTCACCCCTCAGTTCTCCTCTAGGCCATCTTTCCCTTACTTGCCACTCTATCTTTTCTCCATTTTGACCTCTTGATGGACCAGTTTAACTCTACAGTCATCTTTTCTTGGGTTCACAGTGCCTATCATGTCTTTGATTACATTATTACATCTGCTTCCTTCCTTCTTACACATATGCTGTTGAATGAAGGAATTGAAAATCATGCAACTATTCTGACCGGGTCCCCTACAAATTTATGTTACACATCCTCAGCTGGACTCTTATTGGTGACAGGTGATTCTATTATACCTCTCTTTATCAAACTTGCCATCCCTCTCACAACAGCAGCTCTTCCAAACTTTTTTATCTCACTTCAAACCTTCCATGGCTTCCCCTCCTCTCCACTCTCTCAGTTGAGAACCTTGCTTCATACTTCACAGAAAAATATTGAGGCTTCTTGCTATGAACTCTCTCTTCTCCTCATCTCCTGTCACTCATATGCCTTCTGCCACTATCTCCTCCTTCATCTCTGAGTCACATGAAGTGATGACTTTACTGCTTTCTACGGCTAATCTGTCTACTTGGACAAACTATCCCATTTTATCCCATCTCCTAACAGCTTGTTCCTTGGATCAGATCACTCTCTCACTTCTCTTTAACCTCGCCCTGTCTACTTGTTCTTTCCCTAGTGCCTACAAGCATGTCATGTCTTACATATCTTCAAAAAATTTCCTCATTTAGTTTCATTCTATCCCCACTAACTATTGTCCTAGATCTCTTACTCCCTTTGTGACTAAATTCCTTGAAAAGGCTGAGTCTTCCCATATGTGCAAAAATGTTTCTAGCAGCTCTTTTTTAGTGGCAAGGAACTGAAAACTGAGGGAATGCCCATCAATTGGGGAATAGCTGAATAAGTTCTGGTATATGTATGCCATGGAATATATTGTTCTATAAGAATTGATGATCAGGCTGATTTCAAAAAAAGTCTAGAAAGACTAACATAAACTGATATTGAGTGAAGTGAACAGAACAGAATGATTCTACATAACCACAGCAATCTTGTATGATCATTTATGATAGACTTAGCTTTTCTCGGCAATGTGATAATCCAAACCAACGTCAAGAGACTTTGGATAGAAAATGTCATCCAAATCTAGAGAGAGGAGAAGTAAGAGAAGGGAGAAAAAATTTTGGAATTCAAAATCTTATAAAAATGAATGTTACAGCTTTTATGAAAATCTTTTGGATAACTATACATGTACTTTCTTAATGGGAATTAGGAGTGGGGATAAGGGAGAGAAAACTCAAAGTTTTAAAAACAAATGTAAACAAATGTTTTAAATATACCTGGGGGGAATAAATAAATTGATTTTTTAAATGAATGTTTGAAATTGTCTTTATATGCAATTGAACAAATAAAATGTTATTAAGAAAAAATTAATAAAAAAGGAAAGAAAAGGTTGTCCATAATTGGGGCCTCCACTTTTTCTCCTCTTCCTCTTTTCTTAACTTTTTACAAATGTAGCTTCTGACCTCATCATTCTACTGAACTACTCTCTTCAAAGTTACTAATGATCTCTTGGCTACTAATTCTAGTAGACTCTTCTCAATGCTCATTCTGCAGCTTTTGACACTGTTGATCGCTCTCTTCTCCCTGATATTCTTTTCTCTTTAGGTTTTCAGTACATCATTCTCTTCCTGTTCACCTCCTACCTCTCCAACTACTTCCTAGCTCCTTTCCTCCTCTAATTGTGTCCCACAAGGTTTATCATAGGCCCTCTTCTCTTCTCCTTTTTTATTTCTTCACTTGGTGTTCTCAACAGCTCCCTAAGATTTAATTATTATCTCTAGGCTTATAATTCTCAAATCTGCTTATTCTTCCCCCAAACTATCTGCTGACCTCCAACCTCTCATTTTCAACTGTCTTTCAGACATCTTGAACTGGATATCCAGTGGACATCTTAAAGTCGATATGTCCAAAATGGAACTCATTATCTTTCCATCTAAACCCTACCCTCTCCTAACTTCCCTTTTATATTACACAGTAGTCCCTCTCCAGTCCCTCAGGCTTGCAGTCCAGCTGTCATTCTTAATTTCTCACTATCTCACATTGCCATATTCAATCTGTTGCCAAGACCTGTTGATTTTACTTTTGTAATATCTCTCAAATACATTTCTTCCTGAAAGATCTTATTACTGCATGCCTGAACTATTACAATAGCCTGTTGGTGGATAGGCCTGTCTCAAGTCTCTCCCCAATCCAATAAATCCTTCATTCAACTGATTTTATTAAAGCAGGCAGGTCCAATCATGGTACATCCCACTCCATATATAATCTCCAAATGGTGCCCTTTCACCTTCAGGATCAAAGACAAAATCTTGGGTAAAACTCTTCAAAGTCATTCATAATCTAGTCCTTTCCTATCTTTCCAGTCTTATGTCTATGTCCCTTTCACATATTCTTTGATCCAATGACACTAGATTCCATGCTGTTCCTTAAACAAGAAATTCCACCTTTTGATTCTGGGATTTTTCTCTGGTCGTCCTCTGTCGTGTTCTCTGGTTCATGTTTTGTGGAGGCTTTTGGAAGCAACCTTCTTTTCAGTCAGAATAATCACCACAAGGACAGCCAGGTGTTAAAGTTCAAATCCTTTATTATCTCCTTCCTGGGGCTGGGCAGCTTTCTGGAGAACCTTTTAGACCGGCCTTGGTCTCAGTGGGGGAAGTGCAGGAGGCCAGCCACCAAGAGCCTGACTGAAGGTGAAATGAATTTCTGTCTCCTTGGCTCCAAGAGCTTCTAGTGCGCTTGTCCTCTGGGGCTCTCAGTCCCTGCTTATATGCTCCACACTAAGTATAAACTAATCATTATATCACTAGGAAACCATTATTTGTTGTAAGATTAAATCAATCATATTGAATCATGCTAAACTAGATAACCATTGTCTCATCAATTCCACTGATTTAGCACCTTGTAAGCATCCTTGTTTCAAGTTCAGAGTTCTGGCCCATAACAATCCTCCATGTATGGAATGCTCTCCCTCCATATCTCTGGCTATGGCTTCCCTGTCTGCCTTCAAGTCCCAACTAAAATTCCATGTTCTACAGAAAGTCTTTCCCAATCCTTTTTAATTTTAGTGCCTTACCTCTTTTATTTTTTTCCTATTTATGCTAGATATGGCTTGTTTGTTTTCTGTCCCATTCGATTATGAACTCCTTAAGGACAGGAACTATCTTTTGCCTTTTTTTATATTCCTAGGGCTTAACACAGTACCTGGCACACTATAAACCCTTAATAAATGTTTGTTGATTGACTGACTAACCTGAGGTGGTCTTTTGTCTCCAAATCCAAAGTTTTTTATGCTTGGTTTTCGAGGTCTCTTTCTTGCTATCAGTATAATGTATCTGTTTCCTACAAGTCTTACATATTTCCTGTGTTCTGTTTCCATGGATTTCATTTTCATTTTTTTAATGCATTTGTTTATTTAAAACTTAAATACAAAATAAAAAAATAGAAAAAAGAAAAAAATTGTTATGGTTACAGCAGAACATGAGAGGATTCAACATATGAGATAATAAATTTCCATTTCAAGAAAACACATGTAATAAAAATTACAAATTGTAGTCAAATCTGTCCTTCTTTGCTTTCTTTTAGATTTTCTTTTGTTCTTTACTTTGAAGTTTTTACTTTATTCTTTCTTCACTCTTTCATCCCCCAAGACTATAGTTAAGCACAGATATATTTCTTTCACACACATATACATATGAATATACACATACATGTACTTAGATATCATATACAAATACATTCACATACACCAATGTAAGATTATACCATGCTTGTTTGTCTTCTGCTTTTCTGAAGATGCATAACATCATCCTTAGGTCCAAATCTTTCCATTGCTTTTCTAAATCCAACAAATTCATCATTTCTTACACCACAGAAATATTTCAACTGTGTATTATCTAAAACAATATTGACTAATATGTCTAACACATAGTTATTCTTCTCTTGATTAAATTTATTTTAACTTTAACATGGTTTGAGATCAATGAGATCAATGATTACTATCCCTGTTTTTGTTTTTTTAATCACTTCTACTTCTGATCTCTATTATTATGTTGGTGTTTATTACTTATTACCTATCTCTGCTGACTCCTCTAATTTACTTCTGCCTGCTACTTTGCCTTGCTATTACTTAACCTACCTTTCCTTTTTTGGATGGCTCCTTATACTTTCCCCCCAACTTTCCCCCCCTACCATTTCCTTCCCTTTTTGTTCCATTCCCATTAATCTATACACTTTTCGATGCTTCTTTATCCCATTATCCTCTTCTTATTTCTTTTTTAATTAATTAATTTTAATACACATTGCTTTATAAATCATGTTGGGTGAGAAAAATCAGAGCAAAAGGGAAAAACCATGGGAGAAGGAAAAAAAAAACAGAAAAATAAGTGAACATTGCATGAATTGATTTACATTCAATTCCCATAGTTCTTTTTCTGGAGGGAGATGGCATTTTCTGTCCAAAGTCTGTTGGAATTGCCTTGGATCATTGAACCACTGAGAAGAACCAAATCTTTCATAGCTGATCATCACACATTCTTGCTGTTATTGTATACAATGTATTACTGATTCTGCTTGTTTCACTCGGCATCAGTTCATGTAAGTCTTTCCAGACCTTTCATCATTTTTTTAATAGAACAATAATATCCCATTACCTTCATATACCACAACTTATTCAGTCATTCTCCAATTGATGCGCATCTATTCTTTTTCCAATTCTTTGTTACCACAAAAGGAGCTAGTACAAACATTTTTGCACATGTGGGTCCTTTTCTCTCCTTTATGATTTCCTTAGGATACAGACCCAATAAGAGCACTGCTAGGTCAAAAGATATGCACAGTTTTATAGTCCTTTGGGTATAGTTCCAAATTGCTCTCCACAATGATTGGATCATTTCACAATTCCACCAACAATGCATTCCAGTTTTCCCATATTCCCTCCAACATTTATCATTATCTTTTCCTGTCATCTCAACCAATCTGAGAGGTGTGAGGTGGTACCTCAGAGTTGTTTTAATTTGCATTTCTCTGATCAATAATGATTTAGAGCATTTTTTCATATAACTATAGATGACTTTAATTTTTTCATCTGAAAATTGTTCATATACTATGACTATTAATTGAGGAACGTAAGATTTCATCTTCTTGCCTAGTTCCAGCTTGGCTTCTGGCTCCACCTGTGTTTCATGTATGTACTATTTCCCCAGTGTTGAATATCTGCCTACTCCTCTTGACCTATTACCACCCTCTATCTTGCATGACCTAGTAAATTTTCTATGTACAAAATATTTCCTAGGCAAAATTTAGTAGGGATTCAAAGGCATAGGATAGGAAAATAATGAGATCAAGTGCTTTTGAAATATGAGTCTATTAATATGGAGAACAAGATTAAGGGTCCTGATCTGTTGACCTTAAATCTTTATGCTCTTGTCATTCTCGATTTTTAAATAATTAGAATAATCATGAATTAAGGTCATAGATTGAGAGCTAGAATTACTTTAGAGGCCATCTAATCCAACTTCCTTATTTTTACTTTCAAAGTTAATATTACATGCAAAGACCTATTGTTACTCCTCTGGTCTGAGTTCCAAAAGTTTCTTTTGAGTTTGGACCTGAACAAAAGTGAATTGACTTGACCCTTATTATCCAACTGGAAAATTCTGTTGGTTCAGAATGGCAGAAGTGTAGGCTCCCTCTCAATTTGGACCAACAATGCTGTTTGATAGAGCCTCATTATGTGCCTTCACCATTTCACTGTGTATGAGATGAAATATCAGTGTTGTTTTGATTTTGTTTTGTTATTTTGGGTGATTTGGAAGAGTTTTTTTCTGTTAGTTTGTCATTTCTCTTTTAAGAAATCTTTGTTCATATTCTTTGACCACTTTTTTATTAGTGAATGGTTCTTGATTTATCTGTCTGTGTTAGTTCCCTGTATATCTTGGATATGAGATCCTTAGAAGAGATAGTTGATTCAAAAGACATTAATAGAATCTTTTTTTAAAAATACTTGGCTGAACTACACATCTATCAGATTGGCTAAGGTGACAGGAAAAAATAATGACGAATGTTGGAGGGGAGGCAGGAAAACTGGAATACTAATACATTGTTGGTGGAATTGTGAATGGATCCAACCATTCTGGAGAACAATTTGGAACTATGCTCAAAAAGTTATCAAACTGGGCATACTCTTTGATCCAGCAGTGTTACTATTGGGATTATATCCCAAAGGGATATTAAAGAAGGGAAAGGGACCTGTATGTGCCAAAATGTTTGTGGCAGCCCTTTTTGTAGTGGCTAGAAACTGGAAAATGAATCGATGCCCATCAATTGGAGAATGGCTGGGTATATAATGTTATGGAATACTATTGCTCTGTAAGAAATGACCAGCAGGATGAATACAGAGAGGTCTGGAGAGACTTACATGAACTGATGCTGAGTGAAATGAGCAAAACCAGGAGATCATTATACACTTCAACAATACTACTGTATGAGGATGTATTCTGATGAAAGTGGGTTTCTTCAACAAAGAGAAGATCTAATTCAGTTCCAATTGATCAATAATGGACAGAATCAGCTACACCCAGAGAAATAACACTGGGAATTGAATGTGGACTACTTGCATTTTAATTTTTCTTTCCAGGTTATTTTTACTTTCTGAATCCAATTTTTCTTGTGCAACAAGAGAACTGTATGGATCTGTACTCACATATTGTATTTAAGATATACTTTAATATGTTTAACATGCGTGAGACTACCTGCCTTGTAGAAAAGGAGATGGAAGGAGGGAAGGGAAAAGTTGAAACAGAAGTGATTGCAAGAGACAATGTTGAAAAATCACCCATGTATATATGTTCTGTCAAAAAGCTATAATAAACAAACAAACAAATAAAAAAAAAGTTAATATTACTATAATTTCATTCAAATTTGTGAATAAGAACACAATTAGACAGTAAGAAATGACCAACAGGATGATTTCAGAAAAGCCTGAAGAGACTTACACGAACTCATGCTGAATGAAATGAGCAGGACCAGGAGATCATTACATATTTTAATAACAATACTATATGATGATCAATTCTGATGGACTTGGCCATCTTCAGCAAAGAGATGAACCAAATCAGTTCCAATGGAGCAGCAATAAACTGAACCAGCTACACCCAGCGAAAGAACTCTGGGAGATGACTAAGAACCATTATATTGAATTCCCAATCCCTATATTTTTGCCTGCCTGCATTTTTTTTATTTCCTTCACAGGCTAATTGTACAATATTTCAGAGTCCGATTCTTTTTGTACAGCAAAATAACAGTTTGGACATGTAAATTTATTTTGTATTTAATTTATACTTTAATATATTTAACATGTACTGGTCATCCTGCCATGTAGGGGAGGGGGTGGGGGGAAGGAGAGGAAAAATTGGAACAAAAGGTTTGGCAATTGTCAATGCTGTAAAATTGCCATGCATATAACTTGTAAATAAAAAGTCATAATAAAAAAAAATAAAACAGTGGTGAGAAAAAAAAAGAACACAATTATAGAGAAGGAAATGGAGATACAAAGAGTTTTTCTATTGTACACACACATATACAAGTATATAGATGTGATATATATAAATAAATATAGGCATAGATGTATGTCTATATAAACACATACATATAATAGAGATGATCAGGGAACTCTCCTTGATTTCTTAGATCGGGGCTCTTCATGGAACTGAACATGCTTCTCCATAAAGGACCCCATGACCAGTGTCACCAGTGACTCCTGGTTGGTCTTTATGTGTCCCTGTGACTAGGAATTATGCCAAATAGTGCTGGTGACTGAGCCAGGAACACTACCCATCCTGTGGCTTGTAAGGAAAAAGGAATGGTGGCTCTTAGGCTCTTTTTGAAAGACAATTTCTTTGTTGAGACACAGCCAGTGGTGGTTCTCCCTTGGGTTTTTTGACAAGGCAGTGGGGAATGAGGGGGCAAAATTCTTTTCTTCTCTATGTTCCAGAAGCAATGGTGACTCTAGGCCCATGGTGGTAAGAACTTGCATTTGCCTAGTAAAGACTGCAACTAGAATTTGTGCTTAGATATAGTCTCCCTTTCACATTTCTGAGTAAGCTGACAACTTAGCTCAGTTCCTACATAACATTAGACCTGCCAAGTTTGTATCTAGATGCAGCATGATGACCTGGTAAGTCCTTCCTTTGGGCTGCAGTTCCAAAGAGTATCCTTTGCTCTTCAGAACATCATTGCTTCACTGGTTCTAGAAACCAGATGCTGTAATAATGGGGTGCTGGAGGGCCCTCCTGTTTTCGTTTCATGTTTATGAGGTCCCCTCCAAACCTTTCATATTCAACACTGGGGAAATAGCACATACTTGAAACTTCATAGAACTGAAAAAATCAAATAGGCCAAAGATACAGGAAACCTATTTCTTGGAACCAGATGGCCTCAGAGAGAAGAAAAAAAGCTCCAAGGCTTTTTTCCTTCAGCATGGTCTCTCATAGAAGGCACATGAGGGCACAACTGAAGACAATGAGGTGAAGTCTTGGCTTAACTTCCCTCCTACCAGGAAAACTCTTTCCCTTTATTACATCACTGACTGTACACTGATGATTCATAACTAACTCAAAGATATATTATATGAAAATTTCAACAGAATATTAAAAATGAATAAATTATGTCAGTGCATCAAACACAAGAATCACTCCACCCCATTTCCCCTTGGTCATGTCATCTTCTTCATACTGATGAGCACTACAACCCACCCTCCCTCCAAGCAAACCTAAAAAATCCAGAAGTTCAGTTCTTTTGCCATTTGTTTCCAGGTAAAATTAGCTAGTTTTTCACTCTAGGACTTTTCTGCTCATGTCAAAACCTTCTGGAAATCAATATTCAGTACTTTGGTGTAACTTGGGGACTCAGCAGGCTGCTATTTGTCTCTTCTAATTTAGTATGAGTCCTGAAAGCAAAATAAATATGGTGCTGAAATGTATTTTAGACACCATCTCTACTTAATCTGTAGCCTTTTCCAAGTGTACTCATTGTATTTATACCTTTGTCTTTTCCATTAGATTATAACCTCCTTGGAAATAGAAATTATTTTATTTTTTCTATTTTTATCACCAGAGGCTAGCACAACTCTTAACACATAATAGATATTTAATTGATTGAGTTTACACTGTGATGGAGCAAGGTAAATGTGTGTGTGTTTCTGTGCAGGATTTTCTTCTATTAAGACTTAAGCAGTATTGGGACTTTGCCCAAGTAGAACACTGGAGGAATTCACAGGTTCCCCTAAATGAAAACAGTTCTATCATTGTCCTGCAGTTTAGCTTACTTCTCTTTAAATTAACCATGCCTTCAGCTTTTTCAATCATTATCTTCCTCTGAAGGTTTGTGAGCTATTCCTTCTATTATTTGTTTTATGTATTGCATTTCCCTCTTCCCTACTTGAAGGATAGAGATTATTTTTCTTTCTTTTTTAAAAAAATTACCTCTAGCCTAGCATTTCACACAATTCTTTATAAGTGTAGGTGCTTAATATAAGTGTGATGAATTTAATTTACTCAAATCCCATTTGAGATTTAGCTGCTAATTTACTAAATAATGTTTGGCAAGTTACAATTTCTTTGTCCTCAGTTTTCTTACTTATCAATGAACATAGTAGCACTTTCTTTACTTGCCTTGCAGTAATATTATGAGAATCAAATGAGAAAATGTATATGAAAATATTTTTTAAATTATGAGTGCTATATGGACATTAATTTTTATATAACATTTATTCTTGTTAACACTGTTAGAATCCCTGCTCCTCACAAGTAGGGATTGTTTCATTTTTTTTGTACTTATACCTCCAGCTGTTAGTATGGTATCCTGTCCACATGAGGCATTTAATAAATGCTGAATTCTCTAATTTTGCAGTCAATATTTCCCAAAGTAGGAACTCACTTAAGGACATATAATGCCATAAGCATCTGCAGTCCATTTCCATGCTGTGTTCCAAATGACCCTTTTGGGAAGGGAAAGTATATTTGTACTTCAAATTTCAAATACTATGATATCATCTGTGTAGATACTCTTGGTATATTAATTTCAGGCTAGATTTAGAACTTGATAGATGACTTTTATGTTCTTATTGTTGAAAAAATTGATTACTTGGCGACCAAGTTCTGGAGATGAGTCTCATTGGACTTAAAAGAGACTGCAGATGATGTACTGAGCAATGGATAGAATATCAGACTAGGAATCAGAAGCACCTCTATTTGAATGCTGACAAGTTATTTACCAGCCGAATGTGTGTTAAGTAACTTAATCTCTATGAGCCTGTTTCCTTATCTGTAGAATGAGAGAATTGGATTTGAGAACCTCAAAAACCTTTCCAGCTCTGAATCTATGATCCTATAGGCTTATACTTGAAATCCTTCCAGCTTGGTTGAATCTGCCAGGGCTTGTGTTCTCTTGGCATCGTCTGTAGAAACCCTGGGCCATTTCAATGAAGCACTGGAGAAAGACTACAGTGAAGGCTGTAACTAAATGTATATTTAAAATATTTTTTATTATAAAATTATAATGACATGATTCTGGAAAATGATTCCCTTGGGGCCACCAGAATGGTGAGTCATCAGAAAGAAATAAAGATGTGGGTAGGGCTGATAATAAGTTGAAAAATCTTATTCATTGAAATCAGGACTGGAGGTTAACTTTGCTCTGCAAATGAGGTGAAGGTTGAGGGATCCCTAGAATAAACGAATACTTAGTGGACTTCAAAAAGGAAAAGCACATTTTGAATCAGGAAGATAGGAAATCTATATTTGATTGTCATAGGGAATGGATGTGATGCATAAAGACCTAAAGGAAAAATGGTTTCTGCCATCAGAGTCATATAAACATTAAAGAATAAAATAGATGCTTGCTGCTGCCTTAGAGCAATAGGTATCTGAATGAGTTTCTGTGAAGGGTAGAACCAGTCTTTACAACAAGGCTAGGGGAATGTTTCTGGCCCCCAGAATCAGTCAAAAAGAACTGGATCTAGCACGAGTAGGATTTCTCTGGGCCTAGAGACGTCTAGAAAAGTTTGGAAATAATTTCAAAGTCAATAAAATATGGCATGGGAACTAAACTAGTGTAGGATCGTAGACCTCAAGAGCAGCAACAGAGCAGAAGGACAGTGTAGACCAAGGCCATAGTAAGGTGAAGATAAGAAAATAGATTCTGAGAGAGACTTTTACAGTGGTGCTCATCCAAACCTGCTCAGGTTGAAAATTTGACTCTGTCTAGGATCCAGACCACCTCAGAAACCTGGACTCAGCAAAGTTGAGTTTCTTCATTGCAGCTCTAATCATCCCATATGCAACTCTTTTTGTTTTTTTATTAATAACTTTTTATTGACAGAAGCTCTTTTTGTTTTAATCATCTTAGTTTTTTTTTTTTTAAATAAAATTGTCCCTTGAGCTGCTTGTGGCCTCCTCCCAGTAAGAATTCAATGTTTCCACACCTAGATCATTAAAACGAGGGAGTAGTGCTTCCCCTGGAGACCAGCTGCAGGTGTGACAGCAATTTGGCTGGGTTGAGCGTGCTGGAATTTGGAGGGAGCTGAAGCAGTGAGCTGGAAAAGAGGGACAGAGTTGGAGTCAGCTGTGAACAATGCTTCTTCCCACCTGAACCGATTCCTCCCCTGTGGGGGTAGAGAATAAATTTGTTAAATGAATCGATGAGTAAATTGTTTCCCTGACTCCACCCTATGTACAGTGCCAATGCATGACTGTGCTATATAACTATGGGACAGACTCTTAAGATATTTAAGATTTTTTTTTTTTCACTACTGCCTTCATGTAGCTACAGAGGTCTTTTAAACTCTTTCAGGTTTCACATAGCACTTATTTTTGATAGTTCTTTAATACATTTGCCTTGTATCATATTAATTATCACTGCTGTCTGTATTGGTATCTGAACTTCTTACTGGACTGAATTTCCAGAGGACGGGGAAAAATACAAATAAAGTGCTCTTAGGAAAATCTATAGAAATGTCACTTTCAAATGGAAGAATCAGAAGAAGCTTCATGGAAAAGTTCTTTTTTTAAGTTTTTTTTTTTTAATTTTAGGTGGACTAAGTAGAAGATATGTGTTTCTTTCTTTTTAAATGTAGTGACCTCTTTTTGAAGGGCTCTTTTTCTATTTTGTCTTCAAGTTTCATTCTCCTTCTATCCTTGTCTATTCTCAAGTTCTCATATGTTGTTTCATTTCTGCCCATCATCTAAGGTTTTTTATTTTTTATTACATATATTTTTTTTCAACCAGCAAAAATCTATTTATCCTCCTATGCTAATTCCCCACCTCTACCTAAGAAATGTGAGAAGACAAACTATTACAAATATGTATAGTCAATCAAAACAAATTTTTACATTGGCTGTGTTCCTTACCAAAAATATGTGTCCCATTCTGCACTCTGAGACCTGTACTTCTATATCAAATTGCAAGTAAGATGTTTTACTATTGGTTCTTTGGAATTACAATTGATCATTATACTTATGAGTTTCTAATTCTTTCAAACTTGTTTGCATTGATCATATTGCTATCACTGTATAAATTGTTCTAGTTCTGTTCACTTTGCTCAGTATCAGATATATAAGTCTTCTCTTGCTTCTCTGAAACCACCCCCTTCATCTTTTCTTACAGTGCAATAATATTCTCTCACACTTATATACCACAACTTATATACCAATTTGTGAAGACTCTCTTAGATGCCCATGCTTTGCCATCTCAAAGATCTATAAATATTTTTGTACTTCCTTAGTTTGTTTTGCTTAAGACTAATTCTTTCTTCAATCCAGCCTCCCTCAAAGCTCCCCCTCCTTTCTCTTCTATTTCCCTGTTGAAAGAAAAATAAATTTGTATCCAATTGTGTGTATGTATAAATTCACCCTTCCTTTAACCAGTTCATATGAGAATAAATCACTAGTTTCAGCTGCTTCTTTTACCCTTTCCACTTTATTTGTATGGATGTTTACATGTTCATCCTTATTATATGACATAATTTTCCCTAAAATTTTCCCCCTTCCTTATCACTATGTCCCAATTCTTTCATCTCCAGTGTATTTTTCTTTCTCTTCCCTTTCTATTTTTCTCTTAAAATCAAGCCATAACAGAACTAATCCCAGACCTTGTCTGATTTGACTTCTTCTTTGTCTCTTGATAATGATAGGACTCAAAGGTGACACATGTATAATCTTCCTATATTAGAATTGCAAGTAATTTACCCTATTGAGTCAATTATTATGTTGTCCATGGGGTTTTTATGTTTCTCTTAACTCCTTCATTTGAATTTCAGTTTCTGTGCAACTCTGGTCTTTTGATCAGATATGCCAGAAAGTCCCCTATTTGGTTAAAGTTCCATTTTTTATCCTTGTAGCATTAAATTCAGTTTTTCTGGGAAAATTGTTACTCACAGTAAACCTAAGTCTTTTGGTATTCTGGAATATAATAGTCTATGTCCTCTGCTCTTTTCTAGTCATGTCTGCCAAATTATGTATAATTCTGACTGTGGCTCCTCTGTATTTGAATTCTTTCCTACTGTCAGCAATTTTTTTTGTTGTTGTTGTTCATCTGAGACTCTGGGTGTGATATTTTTGGCTATGATGTTTTGGGGAATTTTCATTTGAAGATTTCTTTTAGCAAGTTACAGGTAGATATTTTCTATTTCTACTTTGGCCTTTGGTTCTAAGAGTTCTGGGAAGTTTTCTTTTAAGATTTCATGAAATTTAATGTCTGGACTCTTTTTTGGTTGTAGAGTCCAATCATTCTTAATTTCTTCCTTCGATTTCTTTATTTTTGCTATGAGATACCTTACATTTTTTCTATTTTTTATCCTTTTGACTTTGTTTTAATATTTCTTGTTGTCTCATGATGTCATTGGCCTCTATTTGGTCCATTCTAATTTTCAGAGTTTTTTTTTTTTTTTTTTTTTACTTTAGTCTCAGTTATATAAGTTCCTGACCTGGGTTTTAGTCAGAGTAACAATAGAATACTGCTGGACTCAATTAGCCAGCTGGGAGATTCTCCTGGTTCAGAGTGGGATGAACTTGTGGTTCCCCTTTGCTATAGGATTTCTGCTCTGGTAACCAGGCAGGCTGTTAGAAATAAAATCCTGCTCTGCTACTGGGATCTGAGCCAAACCAGTGCTATTTGCTTCTGAACTTCCTCCTTTTTCCATATACCACCCTAGGTCTCCCTGTCTGAGAGCCACAGAACCCCTCCCACCCTATGTCCGGTTCCCCTTCTTGGTCCTTCTTGAATCTGTGACTCAGAACTTTGTCATTGGCAAAAAAAAAAAAAAAAAAAAAAAAAAAAAATTGCCAGTCAGTACCTATCCTTGTCACAGTATCCTAGTATGTGTGTAGGAGTGCCCTAGTAGGGGTCAGGGACTTTCTCTTCCCCTGTTTGTAGGAGTGCTCCATCTAGTCTCCAAAATAAATAGATCTCTCCCCCTTTTCTTCTTCTCCTTCTTCCTCTCTCTCTTTTTTCTCTCTCCCTCCTTTTTCCTCTCCCTCTGTCTCCCCCCTGACTTGAACTTTACAAAGTACTCATTGTGACTTTTTTCTGTATTTCTCCATCAAATTTTAACCTCGTGCCTTTCCTAAGTCTTTTTGGAAAATTTGTGTGGGTAGGAGCTCTATTACATTGCTTCCTAGGTCCTCACTATCTTGCCTCCTTCCCAGAAGGATTTCGATAGTGTCTCATGTAAATGTGTGTTTCTCCTAATTTGGCATTGTAGGCTAGGTCTGACTCAAGCTGCCTCACGGTTCAGATTCAGGGTCAGAATGAAACAAATCATTCATGTAGCACCCAACGTTAAAAATAAAAAAAAAAAAGTTTACTTAGTAATAGCCTGAAAAGTCTACTCCACAAGAATATAGCACCAATTCAGATAGATTGTAGCCATGTAGGAATATATCTGATCAGAAGGTTATGCTGACTCTGAGGGTGGCTGGACATCTGCCACATCTGATGGGCACTATGTTGATGATAAAACTTACCATAGATTCCTAAGCTTAGTGGAGTGGCCTGGTGAAAATGAACACCATCACAAAAGTCTCTAAAGGCCCGTCAGTCCTGAACAAGCATTGAACACCTTTAAACTATATTTGCTAGGAAAAAAAACAGCAATAAAAGTATATAATGTGAAATTACAAGAAATTAACGTGGCCCCAAAGAAGAAATATGAGAAGACACATTTTGGTAGTCCTAAGAGATGGGAAAGCGTGCGTTAGTGCTTTAGGTCCTGGGACCAATAAATTCTGAGAAATAGCTTCCAGAATTTTTTAAAAAAATAGTAGCCCAAAGACCCTAATATATATTGCTCTCACCACAACTAGCCACACATTTCCCCTCTTAGACTTCATGCAACATGTAATATGCATTGTAGTTATCCCTATTGTCATCTGATAGCCTTTAGAGCAGTGGTTCTTAAACTTTTGTTTTCAGTATCTTTATCCTATTAAAAATTATTGAGGATCTCTCCAAAGCGTTTTTGTTTATCTGGATTATATTTATAGACATTTACCATATTGGAAATAAAAACTATTTTTGAATTTGTAGACCCTCTAAAAGGGTTTCAGAGATCCCCAGGATTCTCTAGACCATACTTTGAGAACCACTGCCTTAGAGGATAAGCATCTTGAGAGTAGGCACCATGCCTTATTGGAAAGTTTTATACTCTCCCAGGGTCTAGTACAGTGCTCCGCGTTCATGTCATTGAATGCTTGCTATTATGTATTTGCATTTATAACAAAACTATGATCAGTAAAGGCATGCCTTCACCTGTTTTTTCCTATCCCATTTCCATTTTTTTCTTCTCTCTTGAGCCAGTAAAAAGTAATTGGGAAAAGCCTTATTTAATTTAGGACAGACTTGTTTCTCTGCTGATGACTTGACTTTTGAACCTAAACCTCATTTTCTCATGGATTTTTACTGATAATCCCCAAAGAAGGCAAGTAGAACTTTTTGCCATACCAGAAAAGTACCAACTGTGACAAAGAAGCTTCCATTAGACTGGTCAGCTGAGAATATAAAAACAAAACTGCCAATAACAATGAAATTGTGGCATACCAACTTTTAGATGGAAAATTTATAGCTTTTACAGCTGTGAATTATCCACTGGAGCCATTCCTGCCCAGTAATGCAGTTGTTGTTTTTTTTAATACAAATACATATTTATCTATGTGTTTGGGGTTTTTTCAGTAACTTAATTTCTCCTATTTAAGGAACCTGGAACAATGTCCTGGCAAAAGTTCTTTGATTGTGTTCTTTGTATATAAATGTGTTTTGTTTTTCCACCTAGGTTCTGACTTGGTTTTCCTTAAATTTGGCTCCCTTCCCCACTAAACCTAATATAGTGTTCTCTGTCTGATGAGCATTCAGTTGTTGACTGATTTAGATCATGTGTTCCATGGAAGGTCAATTAGGGGACTTTTTTTTTCTGTTTTAGAATGCAGTTTTTTACCCCAGATGCCTCCCAGTCTAATGTCAACACCCTGAAGCTCTAAAGCCAATGACAAAAGAAAAGAATTATTTCAGTCATTCTAAGAGTACAACAGCGATATTAGGAAGGCCCAGACTGCTTGCATTTGTCTCCTAGTTTCATGACAGGCAGTCAGTCATAACAATGTTTCCAGACCACCTTTTTTTATCTAGAATTTTTCCAGTCGGCCTCACTACTCCAAAGGCCAGATTGAAGGCAACAGTGATGATCATCCATTCTCACAGGATATCATAACTAATGCTCACATTAGAACATTCTGAGAAATCTAAAATGTCCATCCATGTGCCATCTTATTTATTTTTTTTCTTTGAAAATATTTTTTTAATAACTTTTTATTGCCAGAACCCATGTCAGGGTAATTTTTGACAACATTATCCCTTGCACTCACTTCTGTTCCAATTTTTCCCCTCTCTCCCTCCACCCCCTCCCCCAGATGGCAAGCAATCCTATACATGTTAAATATGTCACAGTATATCCTAGATACAACATATGTGTGCAGAACCGAACAGTTCTCTTGTTGCTCAGGGAGAATTGGATTCAGAAAGTATAAATAACCCAGGAGGAAAAACAAAAATGCAAACAGTTTACATTCATTTCCTAGTGTTCTTTCTTTGGGTGTAGCTGCTTCTGTCCATCCTTGATCAATTGAAACTGAGTTAGATCTTCACTTTGTCGAAGAAATCCACTTCCATCACAAAACATCCTCATACAGTATCGTTGTTGAGGTATATAATGATCTCCTGGTTCTGCTCATTTCACTCAGCATCATTTCATGTAAGTCTCTCCAATCCTCTCTGTATTCATCCTGCTGGTCATTTCTTACAGAACAATAATATTCCATAACATTCATATACCACAATTTACCCAACCATTCTCCAATTGACGGGCATCCATTCATTTTCCAGCTTCTAGACACTACAAACAGGGCTGCCACAAACATTGTGGCATTTTATTTAAAGGAGCTTGGAATTCTAGCTTTCATTTATCTAGGAAGATTTGGGGTCTATAAAATTTTAGTAAGAGGCCATGTGGTCTGGTGGCTAGGGCACTGGCTTCAGAGCCAGGAAGGTGGAGGGAAAGTCAAGTCCTATCTCTGAAACACAATGACTACATGACTTTGGCCAAGTCACTGAATTCTAGGCAAGTGCAAGGGCCACCAGTGTGCATCCAGATTAAAATATAATTGAGAAATATTTAATAAAAGAAATAAAAATACAATAAAAATAGATAGTGGAACATTTTAAAACTAAATCACTAAGTGGGTAGCTAGGTGATCCAATGGATAGAGCACTGGAATTTGGAAGATCTGATTTCAATTATAATTTCAGGCACTTACTTGCTATATGACTCTGAGCACATCATTTAACCCTGTTTTCCTCAGTTTCCCCATTTGTAAAATGGCTGGAGAAGGAAATGGCAAACCACTCCAATATTTCTGCCAAGGGTTATGAAGAGTCAAGACACTGCTGAAAATGCTTGATTGTATAAGTTCATTTCAATGCAATGTTTCTTTAAACAGGACTTGCTTTATCATGTTTTATTTGCAATTTTGAATTCATCTAGTTTCTTTCCTTTAATATTAGACCATTAAAAATCTCTTACCACTAAGATCTTCTGAATATAACTCTGCCTGGCCAGGCACATCGATCTTAGGGTGAATAGCCCAAGAGAAGGGAGTGAGTTAGTTATGGCACAAGGTAATGAACAATCACTTTATAGTCCCCTAAATCAGTCATCTCTTTTAAGGACAAGAAGAAGTAGAGTTACCAACTGCCCTTTCCTTAAGGGAATCTTAGGGAGCTGATCTTGGGCAGTGGGGTCAGCTGCTGTAGCTGTAGACAAAATGAGGGATTACTCCCCAGGCTTCTCTCACAGTGAGGCAGATTCTAGACAGAAGCAGACAGAAGCAGGACTGGCTCATTAAGCTGGTCATAGAACTGATTGTTCTTCTGGGAAGAGCCTGATCTCATCTGGACAGAGCAGAGTAGCTATGGAAGTCAAATATTCTTGGGTAACTTTCCATATTTATCCATGTTGGGTATCTTAATTTAGGGGTAGCAAAGTTAGTTTTGTGATCTTTGTGGAGTCATAGAAGTTGAGAGAAAGATGAGACCTTGGCCACTTAGTCCAACTCATGTAGAAAATGAATTTTCTTTCTTTCTTTCTTTCTTTTTTTTAAGAAAATGAATTTTCATAATTTATGCTTGACAAATGGTCTGGGATAGCTAAGTGATGCAGAAGATAGAGCCCTGGATTTGGAATCAGGAAGACTCATTTTCTTGATTTCAAATCCAGCCTCAGACACTTAATAGCTGTGTGATCCTGGCCAAGTCACTTAACCTTATTAGCCTCAGTGTCCTCATCTGTAAACTAAGCTGGAGAAAGAAATGGCAAACCATTCTAGCTTCTCTGCCAGGGATCATGAAGAATCAGCATGATGAAAATAAATGAACAAAAAAACAAACAAATGATTTACAGTCTCTGCTGGAAAATCTACAGACTGAGGAGTACATCCCATATTAAAATCATTCTAGTTTTGGACACTTTTAAATGCTAGGAATATTTTTTCCTGATATCAAGTCTAAAATTATAACTTTCAACCTTCTATCTTTTATCTTGCATTGTATCCGTAGTACTTAGCATAATGCCTGGTGCATTAGAGGCACTAACTAAATGTTGCTTGCTTGATTGCTCTTAATTCACCACTCTGGGACCAAATAGGGCAAGCCTAATCACTCCTTTATATGATGGCCTATCAAATATTTGAAGACAGATAATCTATCTCCCACTGAGTTTTCTCTCCTAATTCTTTCACCTCATTTTTGTAGGATATGGACTGGAGACCCTTTCTCTGGATTCTCTCCAGCCTACAAATGTTTATCCTAAACTGTGGTGCCCTGAATTTAATGATACTTTAGATGAGATCTGCTAAGGGTAGAGTGCAACCAGATTATCTTCCTATTCCTTTAAATTATATTGTACAGTGGATAGAAAACTTGGCCTGAAATCAGGAATACTTAAATTCAAATCTGGCCATAACAATATTGGATTGCTTGCTGTCTTGGAGAAGAAGGAAAGGTAGAGAGGGAGAAAAAATTAGATCACAAGATTCTGAAAAGATGAATGTTGAAAACTGTCTTTACATGTATTTGGAAAAATAAAATACTATTAAAAATAACTCTCTGACTCTGGACAATTTATTTAACCTCTGTCTTGACTTAGTTTCCTCATCTGTAAAATGGAGATAAATAAATGAATATAATTAGAAAGAAATGGGCATCTTCCTTCCAGAATTATTATTAAGATTAAGTGAAATATTTGAAGAACATTTAACATAGTACCTGGCTCATGATGGTTTAGTTGTTTCAGTCATGTGCAATTCTTTACAAACTTATTTGTAGTGTTTTTGGCAAAGATACTGGAGGGGATTGCCATTTTCATCTTCAGGTCATTTTAGAGATGAGGAACTGAGGCAAACAGGGTTAAGTGACTTGCCCAGGATCAAACTCTATTAAATGTTTGAGGCTAGAATTGATCTCAGATCTCTCTGATTCCAGGCCTGACTCTATCCATTGTGCTACCTAGTTAGCACATAGTAGGAAATAAATAGAAATAAAATGCTTATTTCCTTCTTAGTTGCCTGCTTAACTACCAGCAAGTGATGATGCTTCTTTTAATGCAGCCCAAGAACACATTAGTCTTACATATTGAGCATATAATTCTCAAATCTTTTTCAGAAAAAAAAAATTGCTGTCTAACCATGTCTCCCTAAATCATGAATTTGTAAAGTTGATTCTGTTGTTTTGTCTGACTTTACATTAATCCCTAATGAATTTCATCTTATTAGATTCAGCCCAGTGCTCAAGTCTGACCAAGTTCTTTTTAAATCCTAACTCCAACATTCAGTATGTTAGATATTTATTTCTCTCAGTTTTGTTTAATCTACAAGTTTGATGAACCATGTTGCCTTTATCCAGTCTTTGGTAGGAATGTTAACCAGTGTGAGCAGAATAGAGATTCCCAGGGTACTTCACTGAAGACCTTTCATTGTACCGACTTCTCTTTGAGTCAGTCCATTTCTGAATTCATTTGATTGTATTATCTTCTAGGGCTATTAGATGGTGCAGTGGAGAGAGCCCTGGGTTTGGAGTCAGGAAGATTCATCTTCTTAAGTTCAAATCTGACCTCTAACACTTACAAGTTCCATGACTCTGGGTATTTCACTTAACTCTGCTTCAGATTCTTCATTTATAAAATGAGCTGGAGAAAGAAATAACAAATGACTCCAATATCTTTGCCAATGAAATCCCAAATAGAGTCATGAAGTGTTGGATACAACTAAAACGATTGGACAATAATAACAAAATCATCCAGTCCCCATCTCTCTATCTTCTACTTAAATGTGAGAAACTTTATCAAATCTTTGCTGAAATCTAGGTTACTGATATTTATAGAATTCCTTTCACCAACTAGTTTAACAATATTTTTAAAAAATTATTTAATTTCTTATTTGTGGAATAAAACAAGCATTTCCATAGCGAAATATTATTTTTTAAAGGATGGTTGCTTATGAAACTTCAAAAATATTATGTACAACTAACTATTCCTTTTAAATTTATAATAAAGTTATCCCAAAAAGGAAAGGAAGTTAGTCTGATTTGGCTTGTTTTAATGGAGCCATGCTGTTCTCTGTGATCACCACTTCTCTTTCCATTCACCATCTCTTTAATGACTAACAGGGAATTGTTACTCAGGATATATTAGGAGACAGTAAGTAAAAAAAAAAAAAAAAAAAAAAAAAAAAAAAAAAAAATTCAAGTAATAGAATTTCTAAACTAATCCTATAGCCCAGAAATCAAAGCCAAGTTCATAGGCTTATAGTTTGCAGATATCTCCCTTTTTTAAAAAAATTGTCCAATATTGTGGAAATTCTCCTGTTTCTACAAGCCTTACAATGGCTGCAAATTCTTTCTATTCAATTCCAACATCTGCCAATTCCTTCAGTATCTGAGGATGTAAATCAACTGGGTAAGGTGACTATAATTCATTAAGGTACTCTCATACTATTTCCTTACTTATCTTGGGTATAAATTCCCTAGTAATCATTTTTGTTCTGTCATTTCCAGTTCAAAATATAACTCCCCTTGGCAGAGAAAACTGTAATGTTCTGGGGCAGATTATAAGATATCTAAGATCTTGGGAGCAGAAGAAAGCTTGTACACTGATTCTGTGTCATATGAGTAGTTATAGCTACATTCCTGAAAATGCCTCCCAAGTCCTTCCCTGATCTCTCATGAGGCTCTATGTGTCACTGCTCATGCATTTCTTAAAGTTAGATGGGGCGGAGGCTGATATGTAGTAGAAAGATCACTACACTAGGATTCGGAAAACCTGGGTCACTAGGTCACTGTGTGATCCTACATAAAAATTGTTAAACTTTTTGGATCTTGTTTCCCCATTTTAAAATAGGAGTAATAATGCCCCATAGAGTCTGTGTGTAATAGGGATCCCAGTCAACTTTGGAGTCTCTCCTAATCTTGTGTTCAAAGCTTTGATTATAATAATTATGAAAATAGAACTATATTTGCAGAATAGACAGAAATCACAAATCCAATAGAGCAAGGTAAATAAGAAAAAATAATCAGACAACAGATTCATTTTTAGCCCCTCCACATACACAAATGTAAATGACCCTTTACGGAGCCCTGAAAGGTTCTCATCTAATCCTCCCTTAATTCTTCCTAATCCCCCTACCCTCCAGCATATTGGAGGAGGTTCACAATTATATCTGATGCTCATGCACCTAGTGATAAAAAGCTTAGGCTCTAATGCCATCTGCCTCTTGGAAATTGGTGGAAACCTCAAGTTCAGCAAAAAAGAAATTTGCTAAAGCTGCAAGGGAGAAGGCTAGAGACTGAGTCAACGAGAATTTATTTATTATTGCCAAGAACTGTACTAAGTACTAGGGATACAAAGAAAGGCATAAAACAGTTCCAACTCTCAGCACACTCTCTATCAATCAGATCTTGCTTCATGATGCAGCCTTTTCAAGTCTCCTGGGAAACACAGTTTTGAGAGATGCTTCCTGAGTTTCAAGCATTGTGAGAGATGTAGGTGGACAAATAATGCAGTCCAAAATTCCCTTCTTAAATATGAAAAGAACTTTGTACCTCAACAATGTAATATATAAATAAAAGCTATTATTACTATATGTATTTAATTTCAGCACAAATTAGGTTTGTTTAAACAAAATAAATCATATCTAAATTTATGAAACACCTATTTAAGATAACTTCACTTTGCAAAATTTTTTATCAGAAGCTTCTTTTATATAGTGAACTTCTCTAACACTACTTCTAAATAATACTACTTCTAAAACTACTTCAATTTTTAAAAATGATTTACACATGTTTTCTGTACTGCATCTGAGTAAAGTATAATACAACACCTATACTACAATTCTGTGAACTTGGAGCCTAGAGAGTTATCAGAAGTGCTATTTGAAATTTTG
Organism: Sarcophilus harrisii; assembly: GCF_902635505.1. Classification (NCBI taxonomy): domain Eukaryota; kingdom Metazoa; phylum Chordata; class Mammalia; order Dasyuromorphia; family Dasyuridae; genus Sarcophilus; species Sarcophilus harrisii. The sequence continues at coordinate 318,771,188 of NC_045427.1, read as the reverse complement.
AATTACCTGGGGAAAGTCCTTAAACTTTCCATACCTTTTGTTCCCACTAATGGGCACATACAAGAATTTTTTTATTGGCATTTTGAAACATTCAATGGCTCTGAGGAACACCTTTGTGCCAGCCAACTTTTGTAGGCCAGTTAAAGAAGAGAAGAAAGTGTTCTGAATGTTGGTCACTTAGAGAATGACCTTGGATGTTTCTGGGCAAGCTGTTCCAGTTGCTGCTCCTAGCAAGGACTAATGAACATTCTTCCATATGAGGCCAGAGAATGGATATGAAATAATCAAAAACAACTCTGTAAAATTTTGAATGTAAATGACTAAATTTTATTTTCAGAGTTTCTTCTGGAACTAAATTTTAGATATTGAATGAGATGCAAGTAAATGTGGAACAGTAGTTTTTGAGCTGTTAATGGTGCAGCAGCTGATAACAACAACCAAAAAAAACAAGGAAACAAGGGATTCAAAGTTTTTAATGTTTTGCTGTCTGCTTTTTTAAATGAAATCAGAGCCAAATGAGAATTTAAATTTCAAAAAAATGTATTCTGGTTCTCCCTGTCTCTTTAAATCACATCTTGTGTCTATGGAATGGTTTTTGTGCCTATCAGAGAAGATGTTTACAAATGCTTGTAAAGGTACAAAATGCAGAGTCTTGACCAATTCCTTCTTAAAACACACAGATCTCTGGGTCTATACTGTAATGAATCATCTGGATTATAGCCAGTGGAGTCCATAGATAGTGTCCATTGCACTCTAGATAGGCTATGTTTGGACTTTGCTTTATACAAGAATTATTTCCCAGAAGATTGTGTGTAAATTGAATGTATAATGACAGACTGGCCAGTGAGAGCTTTGCTTGATGCATTCACCCAATAAACTTCCTTCCAAATCAAGTATAGCTTATAGAAACTTGCTCCCTTGATGCAGGGATACAGAACTTTGGCTACTGTTTTGATCCACTGCTGGGTTGGCTTTCCACAGCTCAATTATAGGATTGCATTAGTATGTTACTGAATTCAGTTCAAATCACATGCCTAAGTTCCCTCAGAGACTGGCAAACTCTGGTATGGGTTCCTCTTTCTGAACCTCTGGAAGCTTGCTTTTCTGGTCTTTCAAATTTTTACAAGGCCCTGTGCCAAAAAAGAAGCTTTCTGGAAGTACACTTGGCTTGCCTAAAAAACCATATATTCCTCAGCTTCGTGATGGTTCTGGGTGAGTGGTCCTGAGGCCTTTCTTCTGCTTGAAGTACAGCAATTCTTCTCAAATACCACAGGAAAGGAGAGTTGAATTTCTCTGGTTAGTACCTTTTCTATGTTTCTCGATTCTGACCTGATAACCAAATAAAATGTTCCTCTTTGTTACAGAGTCATTGGACAAGAAACAGTCATGGAAACTTGTGTATGATCCAAAGTGGAAAACAGGATCTTCCATCAGAGGCTTATCAAATATCTACATGAGCAATTGCATAATGCAAAGTACATTGTGTATGCTCATAAGAATCAGATTTTTAATAATATTATAAATAAATTAGAAGAACATAGTATAGTTTACCTCTCAGACCTGTGGAAGAGGAAGGAATTTGTGACCAAAGAAGAATTAGAGATCATTATTGTTCAGAAACTAGATAATTTTGATTATATTAAGTTGAAAAGCTTTTGTACAAACAAAACTACTGCAGATAAGATTAGAAGTGAAGCAATAAACTGGGAAAGCATTTTTATATTCAAAGGTTCTGATAAAAGGCCTCATTTCCAAAATTATATATTTGAATTGACTCAAATTCATAAGAAATCAAGAAATCAAGCCATTCTCCAATTGATAGATGATCAAAGGATACAAACAATTTTCAGATGAAGAAATTGAAACTATTTCTACTCAAATGAAAAGATGCTCCAGATAACTATTGATCAGAGAAATGCAAATTAAGACAACTCTGAGATACCACTACACACCTGTCAGATTGGCTAGAATGACAGGAAAAGATAATAACCAATGTTAGAAGGGATGTGGGAAAACTGAGACACTAATACATTGTTGGTGGAACTGTGAATGGATCCAACCAATTTGGAGAGCAGTTTGAAACTATGCTCAAAAAGTTATCAAACTATGCATACCCTTTGATCCAGCAGAGTTTCTACTGGGCTTATACCCTAAAGAGATACTAAAGAAGGGAAAGGGACCTGTATGTGCCAAAATATTTGTGGCAGCCCTGTTTGTAGTGGCTAGAAGCTGGAAAATGAATGGATGACCATGAATTGGAGAATGGCTGAATAAATCATGGTATATGAATATAATGGAATATTATTGTTCTGTAAGAAATGACTAACAGACTTCAGAGAGGCCTGGAAAGATTTACATGAACTGATGGTGAGTGAAATGAGACCCAGGAAATCATTATACATGGCAACAACAAGACTATACAAAGATCAATTCTGATGAACGTGGCTCTCTTCAACATTGAAATGATTCAAACCAGTTCCAGTTGTTCAGTGATGAAGAGAGCCATCTACACCCAGAGAGAGAACTATGGGAAATGAGTGTGGATCACAACATAGCATTCTCACTCTTTCTGTTATTGTTTGCTTGCATTTTTGTTTTCCTTCTCAGGTTTTTTTCTTTCTTTCTAGATCCTATTTTTCTTGTGCAGCAAGATAACTGTATAAATACATATACATATATTGGATTTAACATATACTTTAACACATTTAACATGTATGGGACTACCTGCCATCTAGGGGAGGAGTGGGGGGAAGGAGGAGGAAAATTTGGAACAAAAGATTTTTCAAGGGTCAATGTTGAAAAATTACCCATGTGTATGTTTTGTAAATAAAAAACTATAATAATAATAAAAGGACAAACAAATAAAAAAAAACTAGACTTTTATTAGCCAGTCCTCTACTATATTTGTAAGTTGAATCCCACTTTAAATCCCAAGAAAAAAATGTGAATTTGTGAAGTACTAGGTTGAAACTAGACAGTGACAAGGAAAGCTTCTTCATCAGAGAACCTGGCTACCTCCAAGAGAATTGATAAAAAGCCTCACAGATGGAAGAACAAGCAGTCCTGTTCCAGGAGGTGTTTGGACAATTCAGAGCTGAGGTGAAATGTAAAATATAAAAATGAAAATTGTAAAATTTTCAAAATTTAAATTAAAAAAATATAAAATGTAAAAAAATTTAAAATGAGCAATTCTGTAAATTGTTTTATATTTTTGATAAAGTTTAAGAATCAGCTTCTCAGCTAATTATAATTACAAGTTTAATTATTGAATCCTGAATGTTTTATTTTGGTGTGTGTCAAATGTATGTTTGTGAATGTTGTGTGGTTAGCATTTCTTTTTTTGCATAGAAATAAATTACCAAGCCCATAAATGAATCATATTGTTCCTTGGATGACTCCTTTTTATCCTCCCTTATTGGGGGAGGCTCTGAGGTGTAATCTTACTTTCTATGAATAAAATAAGGCTTGAGGTCCTCAGGTAGGGTCTTAATGAAATGAAGACAGCAAAAACGAGGTACCCAACCCTATCTTATTAGAGGCTAGATTCCCCTAGGGACTGAACTCAAGTCAAATCACATACCTATATTCCCTTAGTGTAAAATGGAGTGGTGCAAGACAATACCCCAAACCCTTTGTTCAAGGCTTTTACATAAATCTGGATTTGTATATATTAGTTTTGTTTAAATCAAAGTACAATGATATTTCCTAGGATTTCAGGAATGGTGGTAGAAATAGAAGGAATAGACAATACAATTGAAAATTACTTTTCCTGATTATTTTCTACTCTCCATTGTCATCTTTCAGAGGAACAGATCTTATAGATGACTTTGTATCCTTTAAGGTCCTAGGGGAACATGGCAGCCATTCCACCACTTAGCTAGCTGGTCAAAACACTCCATAAAACTCCATCACAATATAATTCTCCTCAGTCATTGCTACTCTCTCTAAAGTGTGCTATTTTTTAATATCTACTACAAGATAAAAAAGCATGGAGAAAACAGCATTTAGTGCACAATGGTGCATCCTTTGGTGTTATTATAGCTTTGGTATGATATAATGATATATATATATATTTACATATATATATAATATAATGACATGTGTATATACTCACACATATATGTTATATCATATGGAGTCATTATATCTTATAATATCATTATATCATCATGAACCCATTATGGTTTAAAGAAGAGACACTCTTCATTCTCATCACTAGCCTCAGCTTCTCTTCTATAAGATGAAGCTTCAACTAGGTGATATCCATGATTCCTTCTGGCAACGTTCCTACTGATTTAACAGATGAAGAAACTGACTTGACTAGAGTCTCATAGTGAGAGCCAGACCTAGAATCCGTGTATCCTGATTCCCAGACAAATGCTCCCTCTACACCAAATTGCTTTTGTCATCTCATCTGATCATGAGAATAATGAGGAAGAAAATCATTCTCTCTCCTGCCCTGGGTGGGGAAGAGGGGGAATGGTCACTATATTCTGTAAAATTGGTTCCTGCCTTGATTCAAATTAATAACCTCCTCTTCCTTTGGCTAAAATTATAAAATATGAGAGAGAAAGAGAGAGAGGAATAAGTGACAGAAATTGGATTTGAAAACATGTCCTCTAATTCTAAGATTAGCACTCGATATAATTAATGGAAGTTATAAAATCGGTCCTTTGTCTTAGCTATCTGGCTACTAGGTCTGGTCTTCCTCAAGGAGATTATTAAGAGAAATAAAAGATCTATCTACAAAATAGTTTAGAACAACATTTAGTAATCACAAAATTAGGATAATTGGGGAATGGTTAAATAAATCGTCTTCTGTGCATGCAGTGAAATATTATTCCATAAGGAATAACAAATGTGAAGAATTGAAATATATATTAAAAGTTTAATCAGAGGTATCATCTCATTAATTTTAGTGTTTCCTCTCCTGATGTGGATTATAATCCATCTATGCTTGTCCTATGTGACTCAACCATTCTCTCCTGGGTAAATCACAAAAGTTTACCCAGGATACTGAAGGCTTTCTTTTCTTTCATCTGATATTACTAGAGTGCCAGTAGAACACACTGGCCTGACTACTCATCAACCTTCATTTTTGCCTCATGGCCAGCTCATCTTCTCTTCCCATTATATCATTTGCTTGATCTTTAACTCCTGCTAATCTTTGAAGTCCCACATTTAAAAAAAAAAAATTATACTTCCCTCAGATTCACTATGAGTATGTCCATTTTTATCTGTTTGTCCTATTGATTCTTAGGACAGCAATGGATTTCATGTCTCACTGCCAAATAGCAACACCAGTAGAATATTGATATTATAAGATGGGAATATTGGAATTATTAAAGGAGCTTTGCCATTTCTCAAAGGTCATCCAGTTTGTTCAACTCTGGGCTCAACTTGTCCCTTCTTACTGTCATTCCATACATCCATGGCGGCAAACTCCAGAGGGGGTTTATCCAAATGTATGTTGAAATTTGGGCAGTAGACATTCTTTATCCACTTGCTTTTCCTGTGGTTAAACCAAATTACTTTGAGTATTTACAGATTTCTCCCAAAATGCAAAAAGTTGCATTTTAGGTCTTGATGCAACTCACAAAATATCATTTGTAAACAGGAGGCCACACCAATGTATCTGACCAGTTATTCAAAGTTATATAATCAGAATGAAGAAAACATATCCAAAAGAACTCTATATACATTAATTGCAACTATGTAAATTAAGGTAATATAAGACAAGAAAATTTAGACTATGAACAATGGACCACTTATGATTGGTACTATACTATCTTCTTATCTTTTAACAAACCAATAAGCTATAATAAGCACTATCAGTTTCATTTTTTTTGGTTGTTTTGTTTACTAAATATACTTAATTTGGGGTTTGCGTGTGTTAGTCTGTCAGTGGAGATAAATCAATGAATGAATAAATATAGTTTTACTGTTGTGCCTCCTATTTGAATCTTGAATGTTGTACTTATCCTGGAAAGATAAAAAAAAACACCTTTTATTGTGTCCTACTCATAGTTGGTGATCAGTGTTTGTTGAATGCTCAATGAATGCTTAAATAGAACCTATAATGCAAGAGGGAACTGACATACTTTTTGATCCAGTAATACTATTCCTATCTGTATCTCAAAAAGATCATAAAAAAGGGAAGAAAACCTGTATATGTACAAAAATATTTTTGACACTTCTTTATTTTTGTATGTGGCAAAAAATGAAAATTGAGGAGCTACCGTTGAATGGCTGAACAAGTCATGGTATATGAGTGTAATGGAATATTATTGTGCTTGTTTGTGTTGTGCTATAAGAAATGATGAACAGGATGTGGTCAGAAAAACTCAGAAAGTCTTACATGAACTACTGCAAAGTGAAGTGAGAACCAGAAGACCATTTGAAAAAGTCACAGCATCATTATATGATGATCAGCTATGAATGACTTAGCTCTTCTCAGCAATACAGTGATCCAAGACAATTTCAAAGGACTCATGATAGAAAATGACATTCACATGCAAAGAAAAAACCAATGGAGTCTGAATACAGATCAAAACATACTCTTTTCACTTTTTAATTTATTTCATGATTTTTCCTTTTTGATCTGCTTTTTCTTTCACAAAACAACTCGTATGGAAATAAGTTTTACTTGATTACACATACATGACCTATATCAAATTGCTTATTATTTTAGGGAGGGGAGAGTGGGAGAAAATTTGAAACTCAATTTTTTAAAATGAATACTAAAAATTGTTTGTATGTGTAATTGGAAAAAATATATTAAAAAAGGAACTGATAGATGTGTGCTGGAGCCAGATACTGTGAACTGATTATTAAAATTTCATTATAAATATTTTACACCTCAGAAACTGGGAAAGACCTCAAATCAGGACTTAATGTTTTGTTTTATTGATTATCTTGACTTAAGAAAGTGATAAAGATGCAGATTAAATTTAAAAGTATGTCATGAGTTCTTTTAAAAAAAAATTTGGAGATTCTATTGTTAAACATTTACTAGCACACCTCTGGTGAGGGGACAGGAAAAAACAAGATCATCTCTTTATTTTGCAGAAAATGATTAAGAAAATATATTTATGGTTACAATCACATGTCCTTCTCCTTCCAGGCCAGTCCTCTTATTGTCTTTGGATAGATTATCTTCACCCCAATTCAATGTCTTGTGCTATCTATACTGGGAAACCTCTCCCCAACATAAGCTAGGTCACAACTTGGAGCTATCAGGGATGTATTGTATCAGTCTAGATAAGTAGTCTTCAAAGGAGAGATATGCCCTCTCCCCATTTTTCTTGTTGTCAGAGTGAGAAAGGTTTGAGCCCAATGGATGTGTGATCCAACAAGTATTATACAGGAAGACCACCCTCTCCCTGCTCCCCGACTTATCCACTACAGCCAAGACTGGGCTTCTCTTCAGCATAACTACATCATCCCCTTAACATTCTCTTTGGAACTCTACTACTTCCCTCCATAAGCCTTTCATGGTTATGCTAACCTTGTGCCCCTCAGGGTAATTGAAATCAATCTACTGAGGTACCTACAATGGCTGTGCCAGCAACATTCTCTGCTCCTTCTAATTTCTCTATATCCTATACCCTGCAACCAACCCTCCACTCTTAGTTCCTTTATTGCTGTAACAGAAGGACCTCAATTACATCTCTGCTCTTCTGATCAATGTTGTGTCCTGCCTATATACTTTTCATTTTTTGTTGAGAAATTATGGAGGAATTATTCATTTTTCCCAAACTCATTTTCTTCTAGACCTTCCTTTTTTCCTTGAGGAGATCACCATTTTTCCATGTTCCAAATAAATGTCTAGTTCATGAGGTGCTGAAATCTATAAGATATGTTTATTTAAAACAGGGGTTCTCAGCTATATAGTTTTACATTAAGTAAAAGGAAAACATACTGTAAATCAGAGAACTTCTCTAGGAAAAAGATGCCTGGTAAATTATCCCACTTTTAAATGGTAACAATAAACTTTCCTTGTTTTATAGCTTAATAATTGTTAGTCAAAAGCAAATTTAGGGAAGTTCTGGTACTGAACAAAATAGTAGCAAAGCTTGCAAAGGGAGGGGGGGAAAGAATTGGATTATTTTATCTAGAGCTTTTCTTTTTGGTCTCAGGATGCAAAAGAGCTTTTGCTTCTATAGGTTATATTGTATTATAAATAAAAACATTTTAATAGTATTTTTAAAATAATTTTGACATTGTGGACCCCCTTTGTGAACCCCCAAAAGGATCTTGGAAAGGACCATACCTTGAGAACTACTGATCTAGAAAAAAGAAAAGGCAGAGATGACAATTACATCAGAAACAACTGAGGCATTATTATTTGAAGGAAGAAAACATGTATTTATTAAGCATCTACTATGTGTCAGGCATTATGCTAATGCTTTACAAACATCTCATTTGATCTAGGAGATATATGCTATTACTATTCCCATTTTACAGTTGAGGAAACTAAGAGAGGCAAAAATTAAGTAATTTGGCCAGCATAACACAGCTAGGATCAGATTTGAATTTAGGTCATTCTGACTATTGTCAGGTATTCAGTCTCCTATGTCACTTAGTTAAGACAGTTGTCTCACTAAAGACTGAACACTATTGAAAATTCTTAGTTGATGATGTTGAAAACTGAAGCAGGAAGACTCAATTGTACCTTTATAATATGTAAAATTTTAACTTTACTACCTTTGAGTTCCCCAGGTTTTGTTTGTTTTGTGTTGTTTTTTTGTTGTTGTTGTTGTTTTTTTGTTTTTGTTTTTGCTGAGGCAATTGGGGTTAAGTGATTTGCCCAGGATCACACAGCTAGGAAGTGCTGAGTGTCTGAGACTAAATCTGAACTCAGGTCCTCCTGACTTCAGGGCTGGTCTCTATCTACTGCATCATCTAGCTACTCCAAGATCCCCAGGTTTTTAACTTCTCCATATCCTAGTTCTCTTTAGAGTTATCACTAATTTCTAACTGTCAAATTGGACGGTCCTATCTCTGCCCGTCATCTTGACCCCTCTACTGTCATTTTTAATAATAGCATCTTAAATAATCTTCTCCTAGATACTTGCTCTGTTCTCTCTGGGTTTTCCTGATACTGCTTTCACTTCATTTTTTCCTACCTCTTTGATCACTCTTACTTATTCTCCTTTGCTGGATCATCATCTCTATCATTCTCTCTAACTGTGGTGTTTCCCACATTCTGCCCATTTCCATCCTCAATCCTCTTATCCTTTTTTTTTGTTCATTTTAACTTGAAGGTTTCATCAACTCCTAAAGAAAATTATATCTCTATGCAATTGACTCCTGAAACCAGACATCCAGCTGGTCCCATTAACATCTCAAACTCAACACATCTAACACAAAATTCATTATTATTTCCCCAAACTCATCTATCTTTTAAGTTTTCTCATTTTCTATTGAAGATATTGCCATCTTTCCAATATTGCAATGTTGTTATTATCCTCGATTTTTTACTTACAGTTCTCTGTCTAATTCCCCTTAATCCAGATTCTCCCCTCTCCAATCCATCCTCCACATATTTGCCAAAATCATTTTCCTAAAGTTTAACTCTAACCTTGTCATTCTTCAATAACTTCTAGTAGTTTCATGTTGATTTCAAGAATCACAAATATTATTTCATTTTTATCTTGTCCAGGGAACCATTTTGGCTAAAAGTCAATCATTTCATTTTGTCTTTTGTATTCCCAGAACTTATTACAATGCCAAGCAAATAGAAGGTGTTTAATAAATACTAATTGATAATGCTTTTCCATTAGTGTTCACTCTCCAAAGATTAATGGCTTTGACGTTTGTCATTTGATTGTCACTTTTGACTTTATTTTTCCTTCAGATGATACAATCTCATTTTCATTTTTCATTTTCAATCTTTGCTACAATTTTATACAATACTCGTAATTTTCCTATATTTAACTTAAGATACATTTATTAAGACTTAATAAAAGGAAAGTTTAACTTTATTATTGAGAATGGGACTAATTTACCAGGCTTTCTTTCCCTTTAGAATTTCTTCATTTTACCTTCTTGGGTAAATGAAAATCTATTGTGTAAAAAAAAATTGGCTATTCTATTAACTTAGAATGTTAGAGGTTCCTGTTTCATATAAGCACATCTTATGGTTTTCATCACCATTAACTAGGAATTTATTTGGTGATAAATGTATCTTGGTGGCTAAACAATGATATCACACAATTGTTTTAAGCACGTAAAAAAAAGACTGAGTTACATTTTAATTGGTTAAAAAACTATTGACTCTGGTTCTTCTCCAAACTTTTTAATTTTCACTTTAATTTTTACAGTGAATTGTTCTGATCCTGGTCTCTGTGTACCATAATTCAAACCATAGAGACTAAATTTTGTTTTAAATATTCCTTAAGTGATTTGCCTCCTGACTTAGGAAAAGTGCTGAAGTGTAAGCAAGACATGATTGTTTCCAGACCACAAGCATTATGTAGCAAGGGCTTATTATTTAAGATCTTAGCAGAAATATTATCAAAAAATGTGAGAGGCATGTGTACACACATTCACATGCACAACTGCACTTATAGGAATAAAGATATATAAATAATTTGTTAGAGTCACTCCAAAGATGGGTTCATAAAATCTAATATCCAGTCTAATATTCTCTGTCTTACCAAATGGAATGTCAAGTGTTTTCAATATCTAGAGGAATCTCACCTTATTGTTAGAAGACTGTAAAGCTAAAAGGTAGAAATTTGACTGATTTTGAGTAGGAGTAGTTAAGAATAACTAGACTTAGTATGATGTCATTTCTTTCTAATTTTCTGTGAAAAGTGTGATAGGCACTGTGGGAGCTCCAGCTCCATCTTTCTCTTCATTGCTACAACCTAAAAAACTTTAGAAAATGATCTTGAGGTTCTTGCCCTTCTTTGCTTCCATCAGCCTATTATACCTCCTTACTGCACTCTTTCACCAGTGAGTACTAGAGCTCTTTCTTACTAGTTCTGCAATTTCTTACCATTATATACCAGGCCCCCACTTTTCCTTTTAGATTAGGTCCCTCAAGTTTGGCTTGTAAGTCACAAGCCTTTTTCATTCCTTATTCCTTGGAAATAGGCCGTGATCCTTGTTTTTTAATGGTTTTATTTTAATTTAATGGTTTATTTTTGGTAATTTAATGGGTTTCTCTCTACATATAAGTATAAAATAAATCAAAAAGATAATGATGAAATCAGCTTATATAGATTTTACTGGTTAAATCTGATCCTCCATGCATAAGGAACTAGGCCTTCTTTTTCTTTTTCTTCATGTCCTACTTTTTACTCAGTTTCTTAATTTTCCTTCCTTCCTTCCTTCCTTCCTTCCTTCCTTCCTTCCTTCCTTCCTTCCTTCCTTCCTTCCTTCCTTCCTTCCTTCCTTTTTTTTCTCCCCCTTCTTTCTCCATGGGTCTTAAGTTCACATACCATTTCTCACATGGGGTTCCTTGCTAAACAGAAATTTTCTCATTTAAATTCCTTCACCTTGGATCCTTTATTTTTTCTACATTTCTGTTTCTGGACCTCCCTTGCTACACTTCATTGTAGGAAATAATAAACAGACCTTTCTGGGATCAAGGGAAAGGGAACACCTCTTGAACCTTTTCTTTTGCTCCACCCAAGTTTGAACTTCAGGTTGCCTAATCATGGCCCTATTAGGGGTGAAAGAGTGGAGGGAACTGTCTTCATCAATACACACACACACACACACACACACACACACACAACTACTTAGTTACTTCATTCCCTTCTCCTCCCTATACTCAATAGTGAGGTAAGAATAATAGCAACATACATCCCAATTTACTTTTAGCTACACCCCTGCTCTCACCTTACTTAGTAATACTTTAACAACCACCTGATGTTCTTCTAAGCAGTCACAACCTAAAGCAAGGCTTAAATTGATTCTGTGAGTCATACTTTTAAAACAATTTTAATTGAAGTACTTAATCATTTTTTTAACCTTTTGTCTGCATAGAGTCCCCAGTTGCCATGGAAGTCAGTGAAGGAAACAGTGGCAACAAGAGTCCTCTAGCTGAAGGAAATGCAGGGGAGGCTGGAAGGTGGAGCTCAGACACACACAGGCTAGCCAAAAATGTATATAGGTTGGTAGAACAGAGACTGTAATGAATCAGAATTCTCTTTGTTTTAAGTCAACAATTCTGAGCTCACCTAGAACCAATGACTTGATTTATCAGCCCTGAAACTTGCCTTCCACTATCTTAGTTAGGAATGTTTCCTGGACTTGGTTTTAGGTTACTTTTTTAGGTGACTTTTTCTTTTAGGTAACATTACTGCCTCTTGGCCCACTCAACTCCTTAATCAAACCCTGGCCATTAATCATAGCATCTGCTCTCAAGGTTACTACTGTCTGCCCCCATTAGTTCTTGGAACTCTGTTTGCTTGCACTAAAATTATGCCCCTATCCTTATCCTCCTATAGTTTGTATCATAATACCCCATCTTCTACTATTCCAATCAGCATGAAAAGCTTTGGGCAGCAATATGGAGCCAGTGGATCATAGCCACTAATTAATGCCAAAACTGATTATCTCATCAGTATAAAGTTCTTTTCCACCCTTATTTCTTTAAGGCCTGTGGAAGATTGAGATAATCCCTTATCATTAAAGAGTTTACATTCTCTAATTCCATATACAATGATGCAAGTGTCCTATATAATCAATTGGAAACTAATGGAAGGTATATATGTTCTCATGTACATGGAGAAACAATGGTAATATCCTCATGATTTTTTTCCAATTGCTTGCTGACTGCTCTTAAGTAGTTTCCTTGACTCTATTTTCTCCCTTTAAAAAGCTTACTTCATTAAATATGATATGATCTTCAAAATGTATAGGTCTGATCATCTTGTCATTTCTTCACTCAAAAACCTTTTGTAGCTCCCTATTAATTGTATGATAAAATATAAACTCTGTGGCTTATACTTTATATTCGTGAGCCTCTGTAGACCGGATCCAACTTATTATTTAAGCCATATGCTCTTCCCAAACATTATTTTTCTGATAAAATTAGTCTGCTAATATTTTTGATCATTTTCTTTCCTGTTCTCTCACTGTGCATTTGTGTAAGCCAACCTTCATGTTCCAAATCCACTCCTCCAACATTTTCCCCTCTAAAATATAGTCTCTTCTTTTGGGGTCTGGCTTAAGTTCCACCTGCTTCTTAAAGCTTTTCCTGATTTTTCCAAAATAAAATTGATCTCTCCCTCCTCAAATGACCATATCTTCAATTTGTAGTTCCCCCCACAATCTATCTTGGGTCATACTTATTGGTTTACATAGATAATCATAGAATCTCAGAATCTTAAAGTACATTAGGGAAAATGTGGTCTCACATGCATATCATGTGTACCTATATACCTTACTAAATCTAGTCTTGCCTTTTAGTGGCTTATAATTAAATCTGAATTTGTTAAGTTCAAATTCATGATTTCTTTAATAATACTTAATTCACAGGATTGTTGTACCAAAACAACAACCCTTTCCCATTCATCCCCCAAAATGCCAGTGCTTGGTAATCATTAAAGCACTACACACACATACACACACACACACACACACACACACACACACACACACATATGTTCTTTTCATCCAACCATTTGGATTTTCACAAGGGTCTTACTCCTTCAGTGCCTTATCACTGATTAGAGGTGTCCCTGGGTTCTCAAAGTCTATACCACTAGATTAAAACCTCTGGCAGACCTATCAACGTGTTTTAGTCGATTCTAGCTGGTTCTCCAAAGCCAAATCTTAACTTTTAGAGTCAGCATTTATACTTCAGATATTGGCAAACTACAAATCAAGGCTTGATTTACTTTTTATTGTTGTTAATTGTCTTTAGATGTACTAAGAAAATTACTAAAATATCCACATCCTTTAGTTAAGTGTGTATTCCAAAGAGATCCAAGACATAGAAGTTTCATGTGTACCAAAACATTTACAACAGCACTTTTGTAGTAGCGAACAACTAGAAACAAAGTAGCTGCTTATCAAACCAGGAATGGTTAAACCAATTGTGATACAAGGGGCCATAATGAAATATTACTGAAAAGGATGATGAATTCAGAAAAGTTTGGGAAGATTTATACAAACTATGGAAAGTAAATTGAGAAAAAAACTAGAAAATAATATATATTCAGTGATGACAAAAATCTGAATAAAAAGAACAAAAACCCCAAATTGTGTAATTATAATGTTCAAGCTTGTTCAAGCTCCCTTCTTTTATTAGAGAAATAGGAAATTATGAGTGTGGAGTATTGCATGTCTTCTCAGATGTATTTCATGGATTGGTTGGGAGGGGAAGGAGAGGAAAGGGAATATATTCAAAAAGGAAGAGGATATAAAAACAAGGGAATGATCTTTTTTAAAAAAAAGAAAATGCTTTTGGTTGACACTAGGTCTATGAAGAAACAATTTGCCATCAAAACTTTTTTATTTGGGCATATTTTGCTTCCTTAATGCCCAGGGGGAAAATATTTTTAAATAGAGGGGTAGACTTTTAAAGGATATTTCAATACTAACTCCAACATATGTCTAAGAATAGAAAATTATTTTGCAGTATTCAAGAAGTATCAGGTTTTGGAATAAGAAATAAGTTAAAATGTAGCTCTTCATGAAGAGGTAAAACCAGCTATATAGTTCTAATTTTCCAACCTTCTCCTTATGCCTTGGTAGTCCCTGAAGGAATCCCACACCCCATATCATATATCATGAAAGCAAAGTCCTACCTTTGTCATATTTCTAGTGAGTTTCTAATTGCTGAGACATTCAAGTTCAGAAATGCTGAAGCAAGGCTTTTTGGTTGTGCTTGTTTGAGCACTTCTGTGAAGGTTTTTTTTTTTTTTTTTCAATGTAAGAAATGAATATCTCTCATTAGAACAGCATGGGTCTTGTTTCTTTTGGTGTTGGGGAAGAAGGGATAGGTAAGGGAGAACAAAGTTAAAGCCAGACACACCTTCTAACAAAAGTAAAATTAATAAAGCAATTCAAAAGAATAAATGATTACTGTTCTGATCAAAGTAGGTTTGAGATTAAAATATCTCCAGGGAATAGAAGGCTTGCATTCTTGCCCATTTCAGCTGGAACAGCAACTTCAGGAAATACAATGAGTCTCAAAAGTCTTATTACAATTTTAATCTCTAACAATTTAAGAAATGTACATGCTATAAACTTTTGAAAGAAAGCATTTGAAAGGTTGATTATTCAAAATCTTAAGCTATTTATAGGTTTTTCATTTAAATTTAAAAAAAAAACTTTCTTAATCACTCAACTTAGCTAGAAAGAGGTTTTGATGCATATTTTTTAATTCCCTAAGGATAAATTTAATGGAGATATATGAAGGAAATGAAACTACTAAGAAGATATTGGCTATCTTGGATTCTAGTGGTAATCCTGTGGGACTGTATTCCTAAAACTGTGGTTCATTAGTCCTTATAGATGTAATTCCCATTAATAGTTATCTGGCAGAGACAATTATCTAAAAATCAAAAGTATGTGCTAAGATTGCATAGTAAAAATAGTACTTATAAATGAAACTTATTTACCCACAGATACATAAAAAATTGTTCAGAAGAATAGGTCCAGAGTACCATGGCAGTAGACATACTCATGGTCAAAACAACTACAACTCTGGGACTGAAGGACTGGGAAAGTCTTTCCTTTTTCAGAAAGTTCTTTTCTCTTTTTTCTCTTCTTGATTCCATAGCTAGTTTTCTTTTCTGCCATTAGGGATCAAGCTGCTTGAATCTATTTCTTTCTCAAGTCATATGGTGGACAGAACCCTGAATTCTGTGTCAGGAAGTCAGTCAATCTGTCAGTCTAAAAGCATTTATTAAATGTCTGCTATGTGTCAGGCACTGTGCTAAGCATTAAGGATATAAAGAGAGGCAAACAACAATCCCTTATCTGGAGATATTTACTAGTTATTTCTGTGATGTTTGGTAACTAGCTTTCCCTCTGTCTGCTTCAGTTTCCACATTTGCAAAATAAAGTAGTTGGACTTGATAGTCTTCCAGCTCTAGTTCTATCATTCTCTGCTCTAATGACTGTTCTTTTATATCCATGTCTGGCTGCAAACTTCCTCTAAATGATTTACTAACTGTTGGTTAGGATATCTCTTCCTGGTTGAGTAAAATGCTTCCAGGCATCATGGTTAATTGGTTGTAGTGAGGGGGGAGGGAGAATGTAGAGTGAATAGTTACAATTTTTGTTTTGAACATATATTCTTTAGAAATTTGAGAAAGATACAAATTGAGGGCTTTTTATCATTTTGATGATTGTATATACCACAGGAGTCAGCAAACTACTTATTATCTGAAGGCCAACTCCAGCGAGGTCTCTGTTTTTGTATGATACATTAGCCAGAATGGATTTCATATTTTAAAATATGATAAAACATTTATTTAAATATGTAAAAGCCATTCTGAAATATAGGCAGTTGTTTTCTTACCTTTGATCTAAATCTAAAATAGTAAAGGAAGAAAAAAAGTTAATAATGCAGATCAATCTTTAAAAAAGTGTATTTTGATAATACATTTCCAGAGAGCTGGTTGTTTAACATTTTCCAGCATAACCTTGGATGAGAAGAAGAAATGTTCTTCCTCACTTCCCATAAATCCTAGCAACTCAGTTTGGGATACTTTACACTCAAACTATTGAAATCAGTCCATAGTTTAGTTGTGTATAATTCCTTCCAGCTTCCCTGCCCCAGCATGGCTAATTTGCTCCCTCAACATGTTTTTTTTTTTTTGGGGGGGGGGGGGGGGGGAGAGCGGATGTCCATCTGAGAGTTGTTTTCACTTTATAAAAGTCTCACCAGGATGAATTCTTTTTTTTTTTTTTAATTTAATAGCCTTTTATTTACAGATTATATGCATGGGTAACTTTACAGCATTAACAATTGCCAAACCTCTTGTTCCAATTTTTCACCTCTTACCCCCCACTCTCTCCCCCAGATGGCAGGATGACCAGTAGATGTTAAATATATTAAAATATAAATTAGATACACAATAAGTATACATGACCAAACCGTTGTTTTGCTGTACAAAAAGAATCAGACTCTGAAATATTGTACAATTAGCTTGTGAAGGAAATCAAAAATGCATGTGTGCATAAATATAGGGATTGGGAATTCAATGTAATGGTTTTTAGTCATCTCTCAGAGTTCTTTCTCTGGGCGTAGCTGGTTCAGTTCATTACTGCTCCATTGGAAATGATTTAGTTGATCTCGTTGCTGAGAATGGCCAGGTCCATCAGAACTGACCAGGATGAATTCTTATAGTTAGTTTAACATCATATGACTATTTTCAGAGTTCTCTGGGATAGTGGCTGATCAAAAAACAAATCTTCTGTTCTCATCACCCAAATAAACATTTGCTGTCCCCAGATAATATGGTAGTTTAACACCTTACAACTATATTATGGGTGGTGGCTGATCAAAAACCACTCCTTCTATTTACTCTACCCAGGTAAACATTTACTATCTTCAGCTAAGCACCTAGTGGTCATTTTGGTACTAAATTCATGTTCATAAACCATGTGAAAATTAAGATTCTTCCAACAAGATACAACTAATGGTGCTAGGAATTACATCCAGTACCAAAATCATGATCACTTAGTTCTAACAAGAAGATATATTTTTTCTATTCTTTTTTAATATACATTTCTATTTAAAATTTTGAGTTCCAAATTCTATTCCTGTCTCCCTCCCTCCCCTCCACATTTCCTAAAATAGTAAAGAATCAGGATATAGGTTATATATGTACAAGTATGTAAAACATTTCCATATTAGCCATTTTGTATAAGACTCAAATAAAAGAAAAAAATAAAGAAAAAATAGTTTGCTTTAATCTGAATTCAAATAATACCAGTTCTTTCTCTGGATATTATGCTTCATTATCATTAGTCCTTTGGGATTATCATTTTATTGCTAAGATTATTCACTATTCTGAAATCATTCTGCTTGTCATTTTTTTTTACCACAATAATATTCCATTACAATCATATACCATTGCTTGTTCATTCCTCAATTGATGGGCATTCCTTTGATTTCCAATTCTTAGCCACCACAAAAAAGCTGCTATATATATTTTTGTACAAATAAGTCATTTTCCCTTTTTTTTGATGACTTTAAGATATAGACTTAGCAGTGGTATTGTTGGATCAAAGGGTATGCACAATTCTAAAGTCCTTTAGGCCTAATGCCAAATTGTGGAGAATAATAATAATAATAATTAAATTTCAGAAAATCCTGGAAAGATTTGCATGAATTGATGGATAGTAAAGTGAACAGAATCAGGAGAACATTTTACACAATAATAGCAATACTGTATGATGAAGAATAAGAATAGTGAATAATTTCCTATAATCATTGCATTCCTATCTTTATATTTTTGCAATTCAGCTAACTTTATCATTATGAATTTAGATGTTATATAATTGTATATATGCATATAATTTTAGTAATGATAGCAAAGTCTAATTTCTCTGCTTATTTCTCCTGATGTGGACTTTTACTTTTGTTTTGTGTGATAGCATAATTAAAATTTCTGCTTCTTTGTAATTACCTGATGTATAGTAAATTTTATTCTAGTCTCATATTTTCATTTTTTATGTATCTAATAGAGACATCATGCCATAGTGGTAAGAAAGTTAGTCTTGAAATCAGGAAGCTCTGAGTTCAAGTCCTGTCTTTAGTGTTTTCTGGTTATAAATTCTGGGGATCAAAAACATAGGCTTACTATTTGCTAAACATTGTGCTAAGCACAAAGGGAATATAAAGAAAAGTAAAAACAATCCATTTAATCTCTTAGCATCCAAGAAAATGCTAAAACTTTTAGGATGTAAAGCCAAAGTCAATCTTCACTATTTGAAATTTTCCTCAATGAGATAACCCTCTATCAATGAAATCACCAGGCCAAAAACTACAGTTTAAATTTTTAGATTGTTTCTGGTATTCAGGCTATTGTTGAAGTGGGCTTAATTTTCTTAGATATTATATATTTTGTTATTTTCTTTCATTTTATTGGATTGTTTAATCCATTAACATTTCTTAAAATTTTTTGGTATCTTTGTTATTACTAATTTGCCTCACCTTTTTAAGTCATAGAAGTTCTCTCTCCCTTATAAAGTCCTGATTGACTGGAATTTGCCATATTTACCTACCTCTAGATATGCTTTGTCTCAGACATCTTGCTAAATATACTGCCATTGTGTTACCCTCTTAATACCACTTCCAGAACCCATTTCCTCAAGGAAGTATGTTTCCTGTGGTCTAGCCCAGACTACTTTATCATTTCCCATTTTTTACTTTCAGAACAGTAATCAAATCAACATTATCATTGCTCCTAATAAGGTCATATCAACCTATAACCTTAGTATTCTATTCATCATCCCAGTTTTTTCAATTCAGTTTTTTTCTTCCTCCTTGATCTGATTTTTCTTGTGCAGCAAGATAACTATATAAATACGTATACATATATTGGATTTAACATATATTTTAACATATTTAATATACTGGACTACCTGCTCTCTAGGGGAGGGGGTGAGGAGAAGGAGAGGAAAATTTGGAACAGAAGGTTTTGCAAGGGTCAGTGTTGAAAAATTACCCATGCATATGTTTTGTAAATAAAGAGCTTTAACAATTAATAAAAAATAAATTAAAATCATGGTTGGTCATTGCTTTGATCAGAGTTTTGAAGTTTATTCTTTTCAAAATGGTGGTCATCACATAAATTTTTTTTCCTGGTTCTATTCAGGCATAAGTTCATACAATTCTTTTCAAGTTTCTTTGAATTCATCATATTTTTTCATTTCTTACAGGGAAATATTATTCCAATATAATCCTGTACCACAATTTGTTCAACCATTTCCCACTGATGAGAATCTATTTTTATTTCATTTCTTTGCTATAACAAAAAGTGTAGCTATAAATATTTTTCTACCTCTGTATTCAACATCCTTAGACATACATGCTTTGTAATTCTATTGATAGGACAAAGAGTATATATATATATGTATATATATATATATATATATATATATATATATGGTTTAGTGGCTTTGGGGGACATAGTTTTAGATTGCTTTACAGAATGATGGGAATTAAAACTTCAGAGTAATTTTAGTTTGCATTTTTCTTATTATTAGCTATTATGTTTATTCATATTTTAGGTTATGATTTTTGGGTTTGCGTTTTCCTACATTCCTTTTGTATTGTTTTTCAGTATTCTTTATATTAGTCATTCCTACAGGTTTTCCTAACTCCTTTCATGTATCTTATCCATACTAAGCTTTTTAAATTTACTTAAATTGTACAATTACATTTCTTTGTATTTGTTTTCCTTTCTTATTTCTAAGCATAGAATTCAAATCTTCCCTTTCTGTTTTACAATCTCATAGTTCAAACAAAATTATTTTTACAGCTAAGATCAGAAAGAAAGCAGAAAACTGGGGGAGGTGTGGATTTTATAGGTAGTTTATCAGATAAAGGTCCCACATTTTTTTAAAAAATACATTTGTTAAATCTATAAGAATGCAAGTCATTCTCCAGTTGATAAATGGAATATGAATAGGCAGTTTTCAAATGAAGAAATCAAAACCATTTATAGTCATATAAAAAATGCTGTACATCATGACTGATTGGAGAAATGCAAAATAAAACAACTTTGAGATATTTTACACATACCAGATTAGATAAAATGATGGAAGGGGAAATTGACAAATGTAGGAAAGAAAGTGGAAAGATAAGGACACTAATTCATTGTTGGTAGAACTGTGAACTGATCCAACTATTTTGGAGTAAAATCTAAAATTATGTTCAAAGAGTTATTAAATTATTATACCCTTTGACCCAACAATATAACTATTTGGTCTATTTCCAAAAAATGATTAGGGAAAAAGAAAAAGCACATATACATTCTAAAATGTTTATAGCAGCTCTATTTGTGGTAGCAAAGAATTGGAAATTGCAGGGATGCCCATCAATTGGGGAATAGCTGAACAAGTTGTGGTATATAATCGTAGTAGACTACTACTGTGTTGAAAAAAATTATAAGCTCAACGATTCTGGAAAAACATGGAAGACTTGCATGAAATAATAAAGAACAAAGTAAGCAGAACCAAAGAGACATACAGTAACAGCAATATTGTTTTAATTGTAGTATGTTACGGACATGCTTGTTTTATTCAATAAATTAAAAATAAAATTAAAAAAAGATTTCAAGGAAGTAACCTCTTTCCAGGAAGTTTTCATTTAATTTTCTTTCTTCTTTATTTCTCTTTACTTCTATATGATTATTTTTGTGTCCCTTATGAAGTTAGAATTTTTGAGAATACTAAATTTAAATTACCTTCTATATTCCATTTCTGTTATTGCATTTGAAGCATAAGTGATAAATAAACTAGCTGACTCAGGGGATAGAGCCTAGGCCTAGAGTCAGGAAGACAAGATCAAATTGAGACTCTTCCTAGCTACATGACTCTAGGCAAGTCACTCTCTAGAACATATCAATTCATGAAAGTAGCAATGCTGAACTGAAATAACATTATGTGGTGGGAATTTATGACCACAAAATATGAGGTCCTATTCTATCTATCTTTGCCATTTGTGGCTCGAGGAAACCTATTTCCTCAAAGATATTTATGCTCTGGACTCACACAAAGTTTGGATCCATCCTGGGGAAGATGGAAGTCAGGCTTTTCTGGAATGCTTTGTCTCATTAGTTCCCATTCAGAGGGTAACTTGGGCAGAATTTCTAACACAAATTTAGGTGTGGCTCATGCCCAGTATGTCCAAGAGAGATTAACAGAATCCTTTCTAGAAGTATTCAATGTACAAAATAGATGTCCGGTGCAGAACAACTACTTATTCCCTCCAATATAAAAGAAATACACTTTGTGAGATTGGTGAACATTTTACTTTCATCTCAGGCTTGCACTGTCTGAATGATTCATAAGGTCCAGATGTTCTGGCCAATCATGCATAGTTCTTTAATCCCTTCAGTTCCAGGATGGTCCCTTTAAAGATCATCTTCTCAGAAAAATGACATAGTTGCAGGAAACTCTGCTCTTTCTCTCTCTCTCTCTCTCTCTCTCTCTCTCTCTCTCTCTCTCTCTCTTCCTGAAACTTTTAAGGTTAAAACTAGGGTTGAAAATGCCCATTCTCAGGAATGATGCTCAGCAACTAAATATAAAGGAAAGAAAAACAAAACCAAAGAAATATTGAAGGATTTTTATCCAGTCTCAGCCTCTCCCAGACAGGTTCATTTTCTTGATGCTTTACGTCTTTAGCCTGCATTACCTCCGAAGTGAAGGAAGGAGACAAAACTTATCCCTGCTCACCTTCTGTTAGAAATCCAGGAGAAAGCCCTAAAGTAAAGTGCTCAAAAAACCAAAGAGTTAAACCTTAAAAAAAAAACTCTTTTTTTCCTATTAAGTGTGTGAGAGAGAACATTTCCTAGATCAAAGATCTTCAACACAACTTATCCACCTCTACTCACAATATCAAAGGGTGAAGGAATTAACTATTAACACATGTCCTTTTAGCAAGATGCCAGAGAACCCATTCCATAGAAATGAACCCGTCTGCATGTTCAACTCCAGGTAGCACCCTGCTACAGAATGAACACTCATCATTCCTGCAATTCCACCTCCTACTATTTTTGGTGCAGGATAGGTATATTAGGTGTTTTGGGTGCTGACTTTCCTTAAGGATTCAATCATCTTTTCTCCTGAGTCCTATAATAATGATACTTTTTAAGAAAATGATCTCCTAATATGCAAAAACACTCTCACAAAATCCATTATAAGGCCTTTATCTGTTACCAGTAATATACATCTATCTATACATAAATATAATTCTTAATATTTGTATATTTATAGATATAGATCTTTCTACTAGCCATATAAAAATATATACATCTATTCCTAGATTTGGATTTTTCTGTTTATGTCAATATATACTGAACTTCCCTAGAAACCTTTCCCATGGTATCCTTTCCTTTCCTATTCAGTGATGACCTACATTCTGTCCTCCCTAGCCATACTAATCTTTTCCCTCCATTGCATTTATGTTATTGTTCCACTCTTCCCTTTAGATGAAAGAAGACATTGCTATCCTTTCCTCTGTTCATCTATGTCCTGGATGGGGTTTTGTCAATAGGGTTCCTTTGTCACATCTTCCTTTTCCCCATTTGTGCAAATTCTCATCATTCCCCCTCCCACAAAAGACATAAATTCTCTTATCATGGGAGTTTTCACAGAGTATTAATTCAGAGTCCTTTCTTCCCCTTTTCCTTAAGTTCTCCTTAAATCTTTTTGCCACATTTCTTTTATTCCTTTTATTTTACTCTTTTATTTAATTTCTTCCTTTCTTTTTTACTTTAAACAACAACCTATAAATATGGAGGATTTATTTCATTATTTAATCATTTGTGGATAATTTTATTTATTTACTTTTCTTGTGTTTTTGTTTGATTCATAGGGCATACTTAAGAAGTATGTTTGGGGAAATTCCAGGCATGACTCTTCCAGTACAAGACTGTGCTGAAGCAGATGAGTTAGAAATATGCTGAGGTGATGACTTTTAATGTGTCACTTCAGGGCAAACGAGGCCAAATTCCCTGTTGTCAGAAATAATTGTACAGGTCATCATTTTTCTAACCCACTGCCACTATTTTCTTCCCTAAATTAGACTATGCCTGAAAGAAGGTAGAACCTAGGATCAATGTTCCTCAGCCATTTTCAATTAAGGCTTACCACCACCTGTCCTAATTTATTAATTATCTTTGCCATTCTTTCCTTCCTAGATCTTGTTGTTGGGTTCCCTCAGTCCAAGATATTTCTTCTATATTTGATATTTTCTTCTGTTTATTTGTATCTCTAGCTTTAGTTTCTGAAGTAGAGCCTTCATTCTAGAATCTTGTATTGTGTGAGCCGATCCTAGATACACTTCTATTGGAATTATTGAGTTTGGGTTTGGGTTCCTAGGAGCTCTATTTAGGTTTTGATCTTGCATTCTTTCCTTTCTTTTTCTTGCACTTTAGAAATATTATCTCATGTGATCTCAACAACTTTGGGAAGTAGATAATATTATTATTCCCATTTTACAGATGAGGAAACCAAGAAAACAGAAATTAAATGACTTGCTAGTGTCTCTGGCCATCTTAGAAATTAGGTCTTCCTGATTCCAGGCCTAGTGATCTTTCCACTGTACCATCTAGTTATCCTTGGGGATATTTAGCCCAGGATGTGAAGATTTCCCCTGCTAGAATAGAAGGAAAAAAATAATTTGTTCTGACAGCTATGAAAGTGGCTGAAACAGGTGCTATGGAGCACTTAGAGCTTGGCCAGTCATTGAAGATGCCAAGGTTATCCATTGAATCCAGGGTCATTGACAGTTGTCTTGACTTTTGTCTTGCCACTGAACTTCAATGACTGTGGAAGAAAGAGTAAGGCTGAAGACTGTGCTTCACTTAAATCCACTTAAAAATGCTACAAATGATATCAAGATGCCATTAGTCCTTTTCAAGAGAGACTGAAGGAAGGATCACAACAGCAAGGACATATCAAATGTTACTGTCACTCTTACCACTTCTTCCCCTCCACTTTGTCCTTCACCCCATCTTTATCCAGTTAGTTCCATAATCAATTGTAATCAAATTTAATTCTGTCATTGCTCTAGGAAAGAGTACATCAATTCTCCATTAAGGTTCCAGTCACTATTCCTATAATAATCTTCCAAACCAAAATGTTCTTCTCTGGCCAGCACACTTTGGATGTGTTGTCTCTCCTATTAAGAATGTAAACTCCTTGAGAGAAGGAACTGTCTTGTAGTGCTTAATTATTTAAAAAACCATTCATTTGACAACCTATGTATTCTGTGTGTTGGTTATTCATTAGCAACAAGGAAAATGCAAGAAGCTTAGAACAGGGCTTAGAACAAATATCTATAAATATTTCTTAAAGAGACTTCAGTCTCTTGCCTACTTTTGTTTTCTTAGGTGGGTTAATTAGGTCACCTTCATTTTGGTTTGCACATCCAGCAAGTTTTACTCTTATGGAATCATTGTTTACAGAGTATGAAGTTACTTCAGTTGGGTGATGTTGCTATTTATTATTCATTCTTTCCTCTAGAAGAATATTTAAATACATACAATAATTTGTATGCTCTACAAGGCAGTTATACACATCTTTGAATTTTCCAATTATGGATGTTCCTTATAGTTATATTATAACCCACACACAGGAAAGAGAGCAGGAGAGAGAGAGAGAGAGAGAGAGAGAGAGAGAGACAGAGAGAGAGAGAGAGAGAGAGAGACAGAGAGAGAGAGACAGAGACAGAGAGAAAGAGAGAGAGACAGAGAGAGAGAGAGAGAGAGAGAGAGAGAGAGAGAGAGAGAGAGAGAGAGAGAGAGAGAGAGAGAGAGAGAGAGAGAGAGAGAGAGAGAGAGACATAGTACAAAAATATTTATGGCAATTCTTTTTATGTGGCTAAGAATTAGAAATCGAAGTGATACCTATTAGTTGAGTTACAGATAAATAAGCAGTGTTATATATGTCATAATGGAATATTATTGTATATAAGAAATGACGAGCAAGATGATTCCAGAAAAACTTGGAAAGACTTACATAAACTGATATACAGTGAAAAGAACAGAACGAGAGAGAGAGAGAGAGAGAGAGAGAGAGAGAGAGAGAGAGAGAGAGAGAGAGAGAGAGAGAGAAGAAGAGAGAGAGAGAGAGAGAGAGAGAGAGAGAGAGAGAGAGAGAGAGAGAGAGAGAATATCTTCTCCCTTTAAGTTTTCAGAAAACTCTCCATAGTGTTGTTTTTGGGGGTGAGGAATTTGGTTGCAAGATAGAAGAATGTTGAAGAAATGAGTAAAATGAGTAGAGGCTCTAGCAAGTAGTTCCCAAATAATCTTCCCTTTATTTTTCTGAAGAAGATTTTGTGGAGATTGGCTTTTGGGGAGTCACTGTGGAGGGTAGTTAGTTCTAGTCCCTATCTCTCTGAGAGCCCTTCTCCATAAACTATTTGGTCAGGGAAGAGAGATAATTTTACAGTTTTGCAGAATGAGAATTTTGTCTTTTAATTGCTTTGCTCAGGGACTTCCAGTGCTTGAAAGTCTGTCTGCCAAGGCAAATTTAGGAACTATACAAACACAATAAAGTCAAATCTAAACAACTGGAAAAATATGAATTGCTCATGGGTAGACTGAATAAATATATAATAATTCTATCTAAATTTATTTATTCAATGCCAAGACAATTAAACTATCAAAAAACATTTTATAGAGCTAAAATAATAATAGAATTCATCTGGAAGAACAAAAGCTCAAGGATATTAAGAGAAACAATGAAAAATATGAAAGAAAGTAGTCCAGCCAAACCAGATCTCAAACTGAATTAGAAAGAGGTAATTAATTATCAAAACAATCTGGTATTGGCTAAGGAATAGAGTGGTGGATCAGTGTGAGAGATAAGGAATCAATTATATTATATTAAATAACCACAGTATTTTGTATGTAGATAAACTCAAAGATCCAAGCTTTTGGAAGAAAAGTTCATTGACAAAAACTGTTGGGAAAACTGGAAAACAGTAGGACAGAAACTAAGTATAGATCAACATCTAACTTCCTCTACCAAGATAAGATCAAAGTGGGTACATGATTTGCACATATAGGATGATACCATAAGCAAATTAAGAGAACATAGAATAGTTTATCTGTCAGATTTATGGATAGGGGAAGCAGTTAGAACCAAAGAAGATATAGAGGGCATTACAAAAGTAAAATAGATAATTTTGATTATATAAAATTTTAAGTTTTTGCCCAAATAAAACCAATACAATCAAAATTATAAGGAAAGAAGAAAACCAGAAAAAATTATTACAAGTGTCTTTGATAGTCTTCATTTCTCAAATATATAAAGAACTGAGTCAAATTTATAAAAATACACAACATTCTCCAAATGATAAATGGTCAAAAGAAGGAAACAAGCAGTTTTCAAACCAAGAAATCAAAGCCCTCTAGAGTCATATGAAAAAATGCTCTAAATCACTATTGATCAGAGAAATGAAACAACCTATCAGAGTGGCTAATATGACAAAAATGAAAGTGTCGGATGTTGCAGGGGGTGTGGGAAAACTGAGACTTAATGCCTTGTTGGTGGAGTTGTGAACTGATTGAACCACTTTGGAGAGCAATTTGGAACTGTACCCAAAGGATTATAGAACTCTTTTACCTGGTAATAATAAACATGGCTAGATCTATATCCCAAAGTCACTAAAAAGGAGCAAGTACTTATTTGTACAAAAATATTTATGGCAATTCTTTTTATGTGGCTAAGAATTAGAAATCGAAGTGATACCTATTAGTTGAGTTACAGATAAATAAGCAATGTTATATATGTCGTAATGGAATATTATTGTATATAAGAAATGACAAGCAAGATGATTGCAGAAAAACTTGGAAAGACTTACATAAACTGATATACAGTGAAAAGAACAGAACCAGTAGAATGGTATATCCAGTAATAGCAAAATTATATCATGAGGAACTGTGAATGACTTGGCGATTTTCAGCAATATAATGATCCAAGACAATCCCAAAGACTAATGATGAAGCATACTATTCAGCTCCAGAAAAAGAAGATTGATTAAATACTGACTGAAGCATGCTATTTTTAACTTTCTTTAATGAGTCTTTCTTGTACAAAATAATATGGAAATGTTTTACAAAATTGTACATGTATAATCTATATCTTGATTGATTACTATCTTAGGGAGGGAAAGGATAGGGAATGATTGAGGGATAGAATTTAAAACTCTAAAATTTGTTTTATGTGGCATGGCTATCAGGTTAAGTGACTTGCTCAGGGTCATACAGCTAGTAATTGTTAAGTGTCTGAGGCTGCATTTGAACTCGGGTTCTCCTAGCTTCAGGGTTGATGCTCTGTCCACAGTGCATCACAGCTGGGTCTACTCAAAACTTTAAATAAAAATGTTAAAAAGGGGAAAATTTTACTTGGATAATTATTCACTTTTTTCCATCATTATTACTTGGATTCATTATTATTATTAATTTTTAAGTTTAAAGGGCTCTTTTCCCTTCTGAATAACTAAAATGGAAAGGGGTAGAATAGACTATTTCCAAGCCTGTGCGTGTAAGGACAGAGAGAATGTCTGGTTGTGCCTTAAACCAAAGAAAAATAAAATTAAAATGACACTCAAAGATCTAACCGCAAGTCTTGAATTGCTAGACCGGATCAGTCTATCCTTTGGGTATTGGATTAGGGGCAAGGTACTTTACTTTTCAGCAATCGGTTAGTAAGGCCTAAAACTGCCTGACCATTTCATCAGGCATCCTGCTGGCAATTTTGAGCTTTTTGAATGTCATTATTGGGTCCTCTCTCACAGCAACAGTAGCAGCAGCAGCTTGTCAGATCAAATCAAGCTCTTGGCTCATCAACGCAGGCCTCCAGCAGCTACAAGGCTCTGAGGTAGCCTTGTCCCTTCCCTATCCCCTACACACTTGAGTCATTACACAATGCTCCATCAGGACAAGAGGGTCCCTCCTAGACCCTGTGGCAAGCAGTTTCCACTCTGAAAACTGAGTATTTATTAATCTTATCATCACCTTAGCTCCAGAAGTAGCTGCTTATCAAGGTCATCAAATTATTCAGCTCTTAGTGAGATGTGCTCGGCTTTCTCGCGGTGGAGTCCAGCAGCCAGCCAGTTCAAGCGGAGAGAGGATAATTTCCAGGCTCAGCCTTTCTGCCTCCTCTCCCCGCCCAGGTCGGGAAGTGGGGATTTTCCTCACTTGTTTGTGCAGGGCTGCCTTACATGCTTCCTGCTCCCTGACCCCGTGCCCTCAGCCTGCCACGGTTGGGCAATTGCTGCTGCTTTTGGGGCTTCCCTCTGGTCTCTTACTTACCTATCTCCTTTCCCTCTTTTTAGACCCGAGAAGGAAAAACTTGAAGTGGGGGTGGGAATGATGTTTTTTTGAATATGTAAAGAGTTGACTTGAGGAGAGAGATTAGACTTGTGCTGTTTAGTCTCTGGGGGCAGAGCCAGGGGCAATGGATGCCAAGAGGCAGAAGTTTGATGATAGAAAAAACCCAACTTCCTAACAGAGCTAACTGACAGAGAAATGTGCTTCCTCAGTACAGTGGAAGTTCCCCTTTACATGAGGTCTCCATAAAGCCTGGATGACCATTTGTTACATTTGTCATAGAGATCTTTGTACTTCATGGTCTCTGAGATACCTTTTAATTTTTTAATTAATATTTTTCAATTTAAAAAATCGATTTTCTTTTTCTCTCACCCTCACTTTCCCTCACCATTGGACAAAAAAAAGAAAAACAAACATGTAACAAATATTCATAGTCAAGCAAAACAATTTCTGCATATGTCTCATTCTACAACTTGAGTCCATCTCCCTTCTGTCAGGAGAAGGATAGTATGCTTCCTCATCAGTCCTCTGGAATCATGATTGATCCTTATATTAATCAGAACTCTTAAATCTTTCAAAATTGTTTTAGAATCTTATCAGTATTGAATAAATTATTTTCCTGGTTCTTCCTACCTAACTCTGTATCAATTCATACAAATCTAAGATTTCACTAAAGCTGTCTCTTTTTATCATTTCTTATGGCATAGAAATATTTGATCCCTTCTAATCTTGAGAATATGTGGTTCTTCCCTATCTCCTTTTTTTTTTTTATTACCAGTAAGTTCTAGACTGAGAGAGTTGTATGTTGCTTTGCTTCATCTTTGGCTATTTATGCTGGGAAGACAAAATAATCATTAACATCCAGGACTGAAATTTTCTGCTTCTGGATCTGTCAAAGAAGATTAGGTCTGAGGCCTAACAACAAAGTCACAGGATGGAGGAAGTAGAATGGTTTCTAAATTTGTAGACAGAAGATCCAGATTCAGTTTCTGGCTTTGTTATCTATTAATGATCCTTTGATCACCAAGTCTGGTGGTGATGTCTCAATCCTCAACCTTCTTGACTTCTCTGTACCATTTATTACTACTGACCATTCCATATTCAAATGATAATTTCTTCTCCTTGGGTTTTCATAACATTGCTCTCTCTTGGCTCTTTTCTTACTTGTTTGCTCCTTCTCAATCTTTTCTGGATTATTAACCATCTCACATTCTGTAATCATAGGTATATATTTTTTCTCTTTCAATACTAGTTCTCTTGGTGACTTCATCAAGTTTAGAGGCATGATAGTAAATGTTTACAAATTGTGTCATCAAAAAAACAAAAAATATGCCCAATGCACTTTTAAATTTAATCTGCATTACCACCATATTTTCTGTAATTAAAAAAAAAATCTAGATTATCAACAAAACAATAAATCAAGTTCTTATTTGAAATTTTTGATGATTTCTATAAGTGGTCAAAATGAAAATTTAACAACTGTCTTTGTTAATAAATCTCTTTGATAAGAGAGGGCTCAAGTATGGCCTGACAAGTTCATAATTTATCAACTGTATATAGCTACCTATTGGACATTTCTTGCTGGATGTTCCATAAGCATTTCAAGCTTGACATCTAAAATAGAAAATCATCTTTCTCCACAAACCTACTTCTTTCTCTCTCTCTTTCTGTTTTGGACACCACCATCTGAGTTGCACAGATTCATAAGCTTGGTGTTTTCCTTAACTCCTTATTCTCACTAACCTTACATATACAATGAATTGCCAGATTTTGTCTCCTCTACTTCTAGTCATAATTCTCAAATTTGTCCTCTTTTCTCTGCTCATACAGCCACCATCCTAGTTCAAGTCCTTATTACCTTTGATATAATGAGGTAATTGTCTCCTAATCCCTGCCCCAAGTCTCTCTCCCCTTCCAGTCCATCTTCCACTCAACTGCCAAAGTGATTTTTCTAAAGTATAGGTCTAACTATGTCTTTCCCTACTTGATAGAATCCAGTAGCTTCCTATTACTTCTAGGATGAAATAGAAACTCCTCTATTTGGTATTTAAAGCCTTTTTCAAACTATCCTTAGTAGGTAGATAGCATATATATTATGTAGGAGATAGTTAAGATATTTCAGTATATATTATGTAGAATAGATTATATATATTTACATCATATATATATATTATATATATGATATTTACAGCACTTTATTCATATACATAAACACAGAGTATATATGAAATCTGGCCCCAAATTTTTTTTTTAGTGTATGTGTGTATATATACACACACATATATATATAGACATATGTATATATACATACATATATAAATACATATAAAGATATTATATATTTATTTTACATAGAATATGTATATTTATATTACATATCTCTATATAGTATATATTTGACTTTTAAAGCCTTTATGATACATACACACATATATATACTAGGCCCCAACCTATCTTTAGTATAGATGCATACATATATACACATACATACATATACAAACATAAATACACACATATATATGTACACATGTATATTCATGCATATACACACATTTAAAATAGCATATAGAATAGGATATGTACATTTAAGGACATATCCATATATAGTATATATTTGACATTTAAAGGCATTTATATATGTGAATACATATTTATTATATATCCACTAATAGCAAATACTATTAGTACATACTCTATATTAATACGAAATACTATTTGTACATATATATTAAAGAAAGCATACATTAGTATATGTGTAGTATTAATATATACCATATTAACAGTAAATACTATATATACTAAATATACATTCATATATATGAAAGGCTTTAAATGTCATATTTATACACATAAACATACACACGCACACACACACACACACACACACATATATATATATATATATATATATATATATATAATATTCCTCAAAAAGGAATGAAGTGACATCACTATGTTGGAGTCAAGGTCCAAGCATGACTGATCAGATCAATATGAGCTTGGGATGCTTTACCACAGTCAAGGACAAGTAGACCATGTGAACATCTGGAGCAGAGATATCTCTAAATTTGTGCATCTCAGGGGTCTAGGGGGTGTTTTGGTTTTGTTTGGGGGGTTGAGCTACTGCAATTCTGTTTTTCTCATAGAGCACTGCTCCTTCTTTGGTGTAGACATGCCATGCTGGACAATCCTGTGTCAGCGTCTCCTATATCTCACAATCAATTCCAAAGTTCTTCAGAAAGTGTTCTACATATAGATATACCAAATAAATATACATATACTAATCTATACTCTCTTTATCATCTTGATACACATACATAATATATACTAAATTTAGCATATATTATTCCTTTCACACTTGTGATCCAGCCAAATTGCCCTTACTATTCTTCACCACCACACTCTATCTCCTTTTCTCTCCGGGTCTCTGCACTAGCTATCCTCCATGCATTTCCTCCTAATTTTGGGCTCTTAGAATCCCTGATTTCCTTCAAAACTTATCTCAAATGTCACTTTCTACATTAAAGCCTCTTCTGGTCTCTCCAGCTGTTAATGCCTTTCTAAAATTTTCTTTTTGAAATTATATTATCATTATCGTGTTTGTGTGTGTATATTCCCTTGATAAAATACAAGATCCTTTTAGGCTTCGATGGTTTCATCTTTAATTTTGTATCCCCAGTGCCTGGAACATAATAGGCACTTAGCAAATCATTATTAGCCTGACTGATTGAAAGAGAGCTGGGTTTGGTTGAAGAAGTTCAGAGAGATCCCTGACCTACTGCAGATCCCAGATGTCCTGCATATCCTCAATCCCTTGCAGATTTCTGATCCATTACTTCCTTTGACAAGAGACCTAAGCAAATCATTTTCTCTGTCAATATTTTATCTGCAGAAGAAGGGGAAGACTGCATGTGATTATCTCTGGGGTCCCTTTAATCCCTCCATTTCTATTTCTTTAATTCACCATAGCTGTCATAGCCACTCTCCCTTTCTAAATTAATTAATAATTAATAAATGGCATATCTGGATCTTGAACATATATTCTTTGACCCCAAATCCAAAACCAATATAAGCCTGATAAGAGTTCTACTTCAAGGTTGAGAAAAGGCCCCCCCAACTATCCAAAGAAA
The DNA here is from genome assembly GCF_902635505.1 of Sarcophilus harrisii. Lineage (NCBI taxonomy): Eukaryota > Metazoa > Chordata > Mammalia > Dasyuromorphia > Dasyuridae > Sarcophilus > Sarcophilus harrisii. Next base: position 318,738,067 of record NC_045427.1, on the reverse strand, counting down.
AGAATCTATCATGAAGAAGGTTGAATGTACCTGCTTATGGTGACAAGTGGATTAGTCTTTTCTAGCCCTGGTATAAAATGCGTCTGGCTTAAATAGTTAACCAACTCTATGATTTCATAATGCACAACTCGAGTTGCGTTCCCTGTGCCTTAGTTGTTATTTTTCAGTTGTTCAGTTGTAGCTGACTCTTCATGACCCTATTTGGGATTTACTTGGTAAAATACTGAAGTAGTTTGCCATTTCCTTCTTCAGTTCATTTTACAAATAAGAAAACTAAGGCAAAAAGGAGTAAGTGATTGACCTTGAATCACAGCTATAAGTGTTTGAGGTCGAATTTGACTCAGATCTTCCTGACTCCAGTCTATCCACTGAGCCACCTGACTGTCTACACCTTGGTTACCTTACCTATGAAAGAGATTTAATGACACCAAGCTTCAAAGGTTTGTTGTGAGGTGTAACTAATAAAAATAATCCTCAAATATGGAACATATTGCTATATAAATGTCTGTAAATTAATAGCCCCAGTTATGGACAAAGTTAAAATCCTTGGCTCTCCAAAGGACTTCTTTCTGGCCTACTAACCTTGGAAACTGCCTTACAATGGTAATGAGGGCTGCTGGAGAAGGATTTTGTAGGGCTCAAGTTATAGTAGAAACTGCTTTGGCAATAACTAAAGAGTTCTTTTCATGGGAAGTAAAAGTGAATTTTATTTCTAGGCCCATTACTATATGGAATTAAGGAAAGTCAGTGGACCTGTTTGAGAGACAGGTAGCTACTATTAACTTTAAATGACAACAGAAGCTTGCTCTATCTACATCCGGAATTCTTAACCTGTGGTCCATGAACTTATTTTTTAAGATAGCATTTGATAACATTTAAAAAACATTATCCTGCAAGGAAATTAATAGCCTTGACCAGATTATTAAAAAGATACATGGTGCAAAAAGTTAAGGATACTTCCTCTATAGATTAATGAAATTAATGGGAGGAATAAATGGCCAACATTTATTGAACATATTCCATTCCATGGGATATGGAAAGAAATGGAAAGAATGACAAGAAAGAAGGAAATGGGACTAACAGCACTAGGTTTTTCAGGGTATTGCAATATTGGGATTCCTGCATAAATTCCTTCCCTTCCAACCTCTTTTTTAAATTTCAACTCCAAACCATTGTGGTTTGCTAAGAACTATCCAAAATTAGTTTTCCCACCCATCATTTAAAGTCACCAATGAATCATTCCTGTTCCTGTGCTTTTCACCATTTATGAGACTAGATCTGTTTCAGTAGATTTAGAGATGACGACAGAGTATGTCTATAAAGGTTTTGCACAATTTCTAGCAAACCCCTTGTGTCATGACATCTCCTTTGATAGTTAACGTCTATGGTCCTTTCCACAGAATTTTTTTAAATGCACAAAATGAAATACATAAGATTACAAAGGAAACATACTGAAATAAAAATGTACTTTTTTTTCATCCAGATTCATGGACCTCTTGAAATTTATCCATGGCTGCCCAGGGGGAGTGAGTGTTTTGTAAATTCCAAATTAAGAACTCTTTAGAACCTTTGCCTTTGTTTTTTCTGGGAAACAGCAAAATGTTTGTTTATTTTCCTAGCTGGATTCCATAAGGATTCATGTTTTCCAAGGACAAAAAAAAAAAAAAAAAAAAAAGACACATGAGTGTGTCTACTGAGGAATCTTTAGGGCTCCAGGTTTTGGAAGAAAAAGAAACCATTAAACTCGGAGCATGTCAAGTTGAATTGGTATATAAATTATCAAAGGGCTATTGGATGAATAAAAAATCCCATAGTTCACAACTGACTTATCTTATCAGGCTCAATTCTAGTTACTATTTCCTTTTTTAGGCTCTAGTCCTATACATCTCTCTGTGGAAAAGTGCTTTCTCCAATGACTAAGATTAAAAATAGACCAGTTGTATCCAAACTATTGATGATATAAGAGGGAGAGGGAGAGTAGGAACAAGAGGGGGGAAGGCAAAGACTGAGAGACAGAGATAGACATGGAGACTAAGAGGGGAAGGGAGAGGGAAAGAAAGGGAACAGGAAAGCAGAGAAAACATTAACATATTTGTGTGAATTTTCTCTAGTGACTTAGAAGATAATTTAAAGTGATCAATTATAATGTTTTAAAGGATTACTTTTTGACAAGTATAATTGACATTTATGTTAGCCTTTGGCAAAATATATTACAAACTTTAAAAAATTTTGATATTTTTATTTTTCCAATTATAAAAAAATTTTATATTTATTTACATGTAAAACGAATTTTTTGGCCTTTATTTTTAAAACTTTGAGTTCCAGATTCTTTCTCTTCCCCACTAAGAAGGGACATGTGAAGTTATGCAAAACATATCCATAAGTCATGCAGTCAAAGAAAACATAGATTCCCCTCAAAGAAAAAACTTCTTGAAAAATAAAGTTAAAAAAGAGTATGCCTTAATATGCATTATATACATTACAAACTTTTTCTTAAGAAATCAAAGAAGCATTAATAAGGACTAACTATGTTCAAGGTATTGTCTCAGGCAGTGAGAATAGAAAGACAATACATAAAACAGTTCCTGCCCTTGGGAAGCCTGTTTTATTGGGGAGACAGTATGTACAGAGATAACTATAAAAGCTATTGGAGCTAACACTTTTAGCTGGAAGGGGGATCAGAAGAGCCTCATGCAGAAAGTGGCATTTAAATTGAGTTATAAATTAAACTAGGGGTTCTAATTGGTAAAGATTAGAAGGGAACATATTTTAAGCATTCGAGTCAGTAAATGAAAAGACAGAAATAGATGTGCTGTATGTGAGACAAACTGACTGATTGTAGAGTGTGAAGGGACAATGACAGGGACCTGGTTGGCAAAACTTCAACTTCACAATTTGATCCTGTTGAAGTACTATAAATATTATCTGTATACTCTCTCTCAACCTATTCCTCTCCCAGACATCCTGTAGGAGCAAGTGTAACTATAGTATAACAGTTTCTAAGATACCCCTTAGATAGTGTGAACATTACTATGCATCTGTTACCAGCTACTCCTTCTATTGCCGCTACTGTTTCTCTTTTTATCCTCAAATAAGTTAATTACTAGTCACTCAGGAGCAAACTCTCCCCAATTTCCACCTACAATTCTCTCATCCCCATTCTCTACCTAACCTATGTCTTTCTCAAACCCTGATCATCATTTTCACTATGCCCTCTGAAATTCCTGTTTCATTGTGAACAAATTCTACTTTCTTCTGGATCTCTTTCTCTCATACTTCTTATGTGTACCATCTCTCACCTAGACTTGGCTGTAGGCTGATAATACTGTTTCGCCAGCATTATCTGTACCTTTCTTTCTCTTCCTTGATTATGCTCCTATACACACATCCTTCTAGAATCTCCTTTACTTCTATCCCTTAGCGACATTTCCTATTTTATGATTCATTCATTCAAACTTATCTACCCTTCTTAAATTATGTCAGCTCTAGAATATATATCCTAAGGCCATATCTCTCTCCTTTTTCAAAGAAAGATTTATCTGACTCACTATCTTCTCCACCCAACTTATGTACTTACACTAGGGGACTATAACATTCATATGGATATTTTTAAAAATCTGTAATCTCTCGATTTCTTAGTGTTCTTATATCATTTCTTCACTCTATCTCAGCCATATAGGCTTGGCTACTCTTCAGTGGTTCTCAAACTTTTGTTTTCAGTATCTTTATCCTATTAAAAATTATTGAGGATCTCTCCAAAGAGTTTTTGTTTATTTGGATTATATTTATAGACATTTATCATATTGGAAATAAAAAAATTGAATTTGTAGACCCTCTAAAAGGGGTTCAGAGATCCCCAGGGTTCTCTAGACCATACTTTGAGAATCACTGCTCTAGATCTTATCCATAATAATTGCATATTGATTGACTGATCCATTAGAATAAATGTTTTTTTACCCTTTTAATGTTATTAATCTCATTTGTTGTCATAGTATAACTTGTGGACCCCCTTTCAGAACAATGGGGTTTTTAAAAAATTGTTGTTGTTTGTTTATTTTTAATTGTGATGGAAGGAACTGTGAAAATTCGGTTAGAGGCTTGTTTAAACAAGTAATTATTTTTCTCCCATTTAAGTTTTCAGATCCCTTAAAATGTATCCAAGGACTTATATTATGTATATTGCATACATTTTGACACTGTCTCTGCCCAATAAATGCCCATTTAGTCACCCTCTACATCTCCCCCTTCCACTTTGAAATTCTAGTACTAACCATGATCTTGTATCTTGCCAGAGTTTCACTGTCTTTCTATATTGAATTTATCATTGTGCATATTGTATTTTGGGCATCGCTTTTTTCACTACATATAAATTCACACGAGTATCTCCATATTTCTCTAAGTGTCACTTTGGGTAAAATGCTGAACTTGGAGTAAGGAAGACCAGAGTTCAAGGCACACTTACTAGCTGTATGATCCTAGACAAGTTACTTAATCTCTGCCACCCTGAATTTCCTCATCTGTAAAATGGGGATACTAATAATAATACCTACTTCCCAAGGATGTTGGGAGAATAGAACAAAACAAGATATATAAAGCACTTTGTGAACCTCAAAGTGTTATATCTAGAAATTATTATACATTTCTTACCATGTGGCAGTACTCGGGAATCATGTTGATGTGTATCTGTTCTTAAGCATTAATTAAACATTGCTATAATTCTTTTGGCCATTTCCCCAATCACTGAGCACACATTTTGTCTCCAGCTTTTGGATTATTCCAAATAATGGTGCTGTAAACATGTTATTTTTAACATGTGGATCTTGCTGTCAATAACTATCTTGGGGTATGCTCTAAACAGTGGGATCTCTGGGGTAGGTAGAAATCTTCACGTTGTAAAATGCTCCATAGCTCTGAGACAGTTATCTGTACTGTCACCAAAGGAGACAAATTCCAAACATAATAGTCCCTGGGGTGCTTCATTATTCAGCAGTGTTTTTCTCTCTGTGAGAGTTCTACCTCTTGTATTCCTTGTGGTTTTTGTCTTTAGTGTCAAATAAGGTCATCAAAAGTAGCTAATGATCTGAATTATAAAAATGAAAAATCTACAGACATAACTTCCTTACCAAAAATCCCATTACAACACTGGAAACTCAACATTTCTCTTGACCACTTTCCACTTCACTTCACTCCAAGAACAGCAAGAAATTCAGGGCAAATCTGCCTGACTGCAGGAGACTGGACTAGATAATTCCTTCAAATTTTCTCCAAATATAAATTTTGGTCCCATGATTTTATGCTCAATAGCCAAGTCAACAGAAATTGGGAAAGTAAAAGGTTTCCTCATCTTCAGAAACTGCAAGAAAGAAGGTAGAAAGGTACTTTTGGGAAGCTAAGAGGAAAAGGACTGACATCTGACTAATCACATGCCTGTTTCTGGAACTGAAATGCACTGGGTGTGTACATGAATGGTCTTTTCCCAAAGCTGAGCCAAAGCTGTTACAATGATACTTTTGTGTCCCATTTTTTCCTGTAAATCAAGTCTGAAAATCACCCAAACTCCACATTCCTGAACATTCAAATGCATGAGGCAGCAGACACAACATTACTAATGTAGTCTTAATTTGCCTCTTGGAACTGGGAATCTACTCACTGCTTTTCTGCTGTCTATTTAAGAATATAACCCTAGAACAACCTCTAAATTCAGTCATAAGAACTAAACAGAGTGGGTCGCACCTGATCCAGAGCCTGGGGGAACCAACAGGCATTTGAGGAAAGGGTCCAAGGTTGAAAATATTTGCCAAAAGCTCTTACATCAATGCTCCTCTCCTTGGCCTTTGAAACCCAATGCCCCTTGATTTATTTGGCCCTGGAGTCATGTGGTTAGTTGGGATGCTGATCTAAGTTAGTGAAGTGAAGGAAGTTTGCCTTAATTGGATTATCAGCAAAGAGAAGAGCCAGAATCCTATGCTTACTTTGGCCCTTGCATGTAGCAAAGATGCTTTTTTGGACTCTTCAAACTACTACTCTGGTTGATTTTGAAACAAGGAAATCAAAGATGTCTTGTACAAAGTAGGTCTTAATTTTTTATGAATAAGGAGCCAGGGGTTGAAATAATTCCTGACTGACCCTTGACTTTTTATTCTTCTTTTTCTCTGAGAGACTGTAGAACAGATCCAATGGCAAATGAGTATGAGAATTCTTGATGTAATACTAACTTACTTATGGAAGTTTACCTGCTTCAATCACCACATGAAGTAACCTTCTGTTTCATGTCATGAAGTAACCTGGACTCAGGTTATCTATGGAAGAGTCTTCAAAATTTCTAAAAAGAAGTTTTTCCTGTTTCCCTTCTCTCTTTCTAGCACAAGAGTTCTTAACTCTTTTTGTGTATGTGTTGGGGCAGATAGATAGTATCGAAGGTCAAACTTAGAGTCAGAAAAATCCAAGTTCAAATTTAGGTTCAGCCACTTCACTACCTGTATAAAGTTGGGCAAGTAATTTAATCTGCTTGCCTCAGTTTCCTCATCTGTAAAATGGAAACTAAAACAGCACATATCTTGCAGGGTTGTTGTGAAAATCAAATAAGATGTTAATTGTAAAGTGCTTGGCATAATGCCTAGCCCACGGTAAGTGCTATATAAATATTAGCTAATATTATTGTGTGTGTCATGGATTCTTTTTGTCAGTGTAGTAGAGCCTATAGTCCCCTTTTTTTTTCAGAATAATATTCTTAAATATATAAAACAAAATATATAGAATTATAAAGGAAACCAATTAGGTTAAAATGTAGTTATCAAAATATCAAACAAGATCATGAATTCTAGGTTAAGAATGCTAATCTGACACATTGCTACTCTTGTAGCTAGGGGAGGAGAATCTTTTTCTTCTGAGTAGCAATTTAACAAGCATTTATCAATCACTTCCTATGTATTAGTCTTGGGAGTGCTACAGCAGTAATCAATTTGGAACCCTCTCAGATGTGAATGACCTCCTCAGATCTGGCAGAAAGTATTTTGCAGACTGAGGACAGACAATATTGCAAATTTACTCCATATTTATTCTCTGTAAGCTGTCAAGATTCATATATGATAGTGGTGTTTGGTTAAACTATGGAAATATTTTCCTAGGTATTCTTTATCTAATCAGGAAAGAGTAGTGCTGATGGTGAAGATGGGAAAATGCTGGAAAAGTGCTGTTGGACCTTTAGGCCCTACCTACATGGAAATCTTACTCTTTCACCAAAGCATGAATGATAGTCATCAGAGCATCTGAAGGAGTATGATCATCTTGATAGGATAACTGGTCTTTAAATGAGGAAATGACTTGGATGTTGTGTTGCTGTTGTTGTTTTTAAAGAAGGGAGCCTTATTATAGCCATAGGATTGAAATGAATTAGGAAAGAGAAAAAAAGAATATTCTATATGTAAGAGGAATGGAATCCACTGTAAGAGGAAAAATGAAAGTTACCTTATTTCTTTGGTTCAAATTAAAAAAAAGAGAGAGAGACTATAATCACATAGTTGACTTTTACCTTGTCAACTCTTCAGTTCAATGGGAGGGTGAGGGTCACATTAGTAGGGAGTTCTTTTCTATTGGAAAAATTCATGGACTTTCCTAATCTTTATCCTTGGACCTTGTAGAAATAGGTTACAAGGACCCAGTTTGAAGCAGAGCCACAGGCAATGAGAATTACTGTCTATTCTGTTTAAATCAATACTACCACATTAAACAACTGGGTGTGAATCAAAGGCTGGAAATAAATATAACACAAAGCCTTTTTTACAGGCAATAGTCAAAGCCAAGCCTTTGGCTGGAATATATTCAAAGCAGCTTGAATTTAATTAAGTTCAAAAGATGATAAAGAGCTGAGGTTCTTGGCCACTCGGTTAAATTATCACTATTGTTAAAAAAAAAAAATGCAGCTTACAATGCAATCGACATGTTTTTTCTTGCTTGTGCCTCATTTATCAAAAGGTGATGCATGAGTCTGATTAGGGAAATGGTGGTAGCCCAACATAGTGATAATCACCACTACTTATATTTGTAGAGCACTTTAGCATTTACAAAGTGCTTTGTTGACCATAATCCTATTGTGATATTACCATTTTATGAACAGAGAAATTGAGACTTGGTGTCTGACCCCTGAGCTAAGATTTGAATCTAGGTTTCTCAGCTCCACTGTTTGTGATCATTCCCCTAAAAATACATAGTACAACTCTTAGAGTCCTCACCTTTTGAGGAAGGGAAAGGGCCTGAAAAAAACTGAAACTTCGAATTTCTCTAAGAACTTCCCAAGAACTGCTTTACTTACTCTTATTTCAGAGGTTGATGTCCTGATTGCATCAGATCATACAAAGTTCAGCTTCTTTCTGATGGTAAAAATTCCAGAGTTTTCATATACAAACAAGGTCTCATGTAACATCTAAAACTTAGGGCTAACAAATGTTCCCCACTAAAAGGGCTACCATCCTTTACAATTTTCTAAAACATTTTAGCTAGTATTAATAGCATATCTATCTGAACAGACAAGCCCTTTTTAAATGCTTTGCAGCTATTTTTAAAATTTAACTAAAATGTGTAGGCCAGTTCAACAGGAGTGAAATGAATTGGAATAAAGGGGGAGGGATTGGGTGGGGAAAGGTGGAAAGACGAGGCAGGGTGTTGTAAGATTCCTCATTTGGTTTCAGTAGCTGAAATGGCCCTGAGTGAGTGAGTAATCATTGCAATTTCATCATGAAGTCCCTGCTAACTAAGGACAGGGAATCTAGCCAACTATAGCTGACTCAACATCTCTTGACTGGTTGGGTCATATTAAAACTTCTTCTAATCCAGTCCTGGGCTGTTGTTGCCAGAGAAGTTTCTAAATTGTAAAGCAAGATTCTAGAGGACTGATTACAACAAAGTGATCTTTCTAAAGAAGATGGGAATCAACAGTTTTCTTTTACTTCTTATTCAACATATGAAAAATGCTGTTGTCTTTTCTCTAAGAGTATGAAAAAGAAATTATGGCCATTGTTAAAAACAAAACAATATTATCTTGGTTACTGAAGTCATCCCAGAAAACCTAATTTAACTAGTACGATTGAAGGTTGATTTTAGAATTGGAAAATACCTTAGAAATACATCTGACCTTTCAGTTATTCGGATGATTATGTCCAAATATCAGATTCACAAAGTTTAGAGAGTTATACACATACACAGGTGCACATTATTAGAGGAAGCTAAGTAGTAAAGCAATGGATCTTTAGTCAGGAAGAATAGGTGTGTCAATCTAGTAAAGTCATTTAACCCTTGCCTCAATTTACTCATCGGTAAAATGAAGAAAAATATTTATCTTTCATGGTTATTGTGTTAAAGAATGAAAAGGGGTCCTCCTGAACTTTCTTTTTGAGTTGATATATTTTCCAGAAACATTGGATCCAGAGGCCCCAGGAGGCTCTGAATGACAAGGACAAAGCCACTCCCATTCCCCCATAGGTTTGCATACCAAACAGGACTCCCTGTGTAGCCTTGGAAGTTGACAGGCACCATCAGCCTGCACTAGGCTGTAAAACTGCTTGTGTAGATGGAACCCTTGTAGATAAGCAGGCCATCATCTCTTCATGGTCTAACAATTTCCAAGGGAAAAGAATACCACTTTTGCCATCACCTTGCTCCTCCCTTTCAGGAAGGATTTTGTCCTTTTACTACCTTTGCTATCTCTCTCCTATGTTATACTCCTTTAGGGGAATTTGTATTTCCTCTTCCTTCCTACAGTTGAACTATTACAAACATGCAAATGTCTGAATGAAGTCTTTGGGTTCCACCTGTATATTCATTTTCTTGTAATAAACCTAGTTTTCATGTAATTTTGTGAAGTTGGTTACCCGTTAACAGTTTGAGGATCAAATTAGATAATATTTGTAAAGTATTTTTGCAAACTTCAAAGTGACAGCTATTATCACCATAATGCAACAAGTAAATATAAACAGTCATCTTATAGTGCCTTAACATTATTGATTCCTTATGGTTCCATGTACTTTTAACTTCATTACCAGCATAAATGACATGGACCCTGCTTTGAACCACCTTAAAAACAACAACAACAATAAAATCAAAACACTAGGTTTAAGAGTTCCACAAAAATGCATTTTTTCCTTATTGTCCTGGTTAGTTTCCATTTTGATGGCTCAAGGGGACATGACAATGATGATAGATTCTTGAAAGTTAAGGCAGCAGGTTTCAAGTGATGCTACTTTTCACCATGATACAAAGGCTCTGATTATGGGCCTGGCAATGCTTGTCATCTGAAGAGCAACCAAGCTGAGCACAGAAAAACTTATCACCAATCACAATATAAGAAACCATCAATTAAGGCATGGAGAGGTTGCATTCTGTATTGATGATAAAATCCAATGACAAGAAGGAAGACCAAAATAATACAGTTTATGGGGAAAATAATGGGATTTGGAAAATTTTTATTAGCCATGTGACTTAAAAGACTCCTCTATAATTGAAGAGCATGTCTTTATTTAAACTGTTATGGGTTATTATTCACCCCTCCCCCAAATATGTACTTTAAAAATAATTTAAATTAATGACAAAAGTGGAAATAAAGGCCTTGTGGAGCAATGAAGGCAAATTCTTTCTTTTGGACTTCTCACCCTCTCACTGCTCTGGTGGTAAATGATAGAGCAGAGGATAAAGCTCTTAGATGGAAGGACTGGAAATTTCATTGGTATAGGGAACTCTATCCATTCCAGTTGACACATTTTCTGTAGCTTCTTACAGTTACAGGAACTTTTAGTTTAGCTTAGGCTCCTAATTTTGTCTTAGAGTGCTTTTTAGAATACTAGGGGATATACATAAGTGATAATTGCTCAGGGTCCCACTTCCAGTACACTTCAAAAACAGGACTTGAACTCAAGTATTCCAGGCCTTAAAGGTCAACTCTTATCTACTTACTATTGATGAGATCCTGAATAGTGAAGATTTTGGGCAGAGAGAAACTAAAGAACTGATAAAATTAATCCCTGGGGCAGGCAGGAAAAAGACAGAGATCAGTTTAGCATCATGGTTTCACCCCCTGGGGAAGTTGTCCAGTCAGGAATCTAAATTATGTCAAACTCCCAGGGCTCATGCTTTGCAGGAGTCTTGGGCAGCCTCACCTTGCTATATCTTATTAGAAATCCTAGTGCCTAGGTTAAATTTTCCTTTATAAAAGCTACTTTTAGGGGTTGGGGGGCAGCTAGGTGGTAGTGGATAGAGCACCAGCCCTGAAGTCAAGAAACCTGAGTTCAAATCTGGCCTCAGATACTTAACACTTCTTGGCTGTGTGACCCTGGACAAGTCACTTAAACCCCCAATTGCTTCAGACAAAAAATAAATAAAATAAAATAAAATCTTCTTTTATGGTTCATGCTATACTCGTTTCCCTTCTTTGGGTTAGTCTGCCAGGCACTCTGCCTTGTGGTGTCTTTCCCCACCCCCACCATGCCACGAGGTATCCCCCCCCCAATCCTACTATGTTTCTCAACCCCTCTTTGCCTCCTTATAGCTAACTAACTTTTTTTGGGGGTGCTATGTCACTTTCAGGATTTAGCCTGACAGCTAAGGGCATGCTCCAACCTAATGGGGTGTTTCTTTTCTCCTGGTAAAGGGCAAGTTCCATTAGGGAACTTGCCCTTTCCACCATTAATTATTAAGACCTCTTTCATAAGCTCTCCCAACTCTGTTTCATATTTACCATTCCTGGTACCTATTGTACCTCTTATTTTGTCTGTAACCTGTTCCCATAAATAAATCTATTTTTGCCAAAGAGAATAGCCATTGTGAATTCTTCACATGACTGAAATCCAAATTTGGTGCCTACCATCCTCTGGTATCTACACCAGCCACATTACTATGTCTTGTTGCTTCTCATAATGGCAGGAATTGAGTCTCTTTCTCTCTCTCTCTTAAAAAGCCTATTTCAGCTTCTTTAAAGTGAAAAGGAATTTAGAGCTGAATGGTACTTCAGAGGACATTTATTCCTCCCCTCCCCAATTTTTCCAGATGAGAAAAAAGAACCTGAAAAAGTTAAATAACTTGCCTTAGATCACATGAATACTAGCAGTATAGAAATTTGAACCTAGAGTCATCAGCTACAAATGTGTTCTAATAAAGAGCTTGTTGAGTGAATGAACTTCAGTTTCCTTATGTGTAAAATGGGGTTACAACATAGTATCTTAGTTACTCAATAAATATTTGGTGAAGGAACATCTGTCTTGCTTGACTTACATGATAATAGTGGGAATAAAATGAAATAATGTGCATAATTAGACAATATACATTTTAAACTGTCAAAACACTATCTAGCCTGCTGGGAAACTCATTTTCCATGGAGAATTCCCTAAGCATGAGAAAGGCGATAACTAGGGCTTTCATCCTATTTCAGAATAGTGAAAAAAAGATCCAAGTTTAGAATTCAGAGAATATCCTCACAAATACTTCAGGCATAGCTTTATTTAAACCACAATGGAGTATTTAATTGGCACACTTATAATAAGATCTCCACTTAAACCATAATTTAAATAAACAACAAAAGTACAGATAGCTCTACTAGTAGAGGTTGGGTTACTGCACACAGAATCTTCCCTCCCTCACAGACACAAAAGTAGTTTTACATCCAGCTAATTAAACACAAAAGTAGGTGGGAGCCTAAGGCCCAATTTTTTGTTAGCATGCACCCGCTGATGCCAAACTCCTTTCCTTATTCCTTGTCTTATTTAGAAAAGAGAGCCCTGTCTTTCCAGGGGAAAACAGTGGGCATGCAAACAAAAATAGTTTAAGGATAAAGGCATTTCACAGAATGCAAACAATAATCTCATATTTCACAAACAGAACAGAGGGGAACCTTGTCTTGGTTATCATTGTAGAAACAAAGGTGGTTTGATTGCTTTGTTAGGTTTTTGCATTTATTTGTTATACTTCAGCACAGTAAAGTATTTTACATGGAAGCTCCAGAGTCCAGAAGAAAGCCATTGAGTTTCTTGGAAGAGAAGAGCATCAAATTCTTCATCAGCAGGTAAGAGCCTTTTTTTTTTAAACTTCTCCCTGAATTTTCCCAAGTTGCCACCTGGTGCTGGTTCCAAAGGTCTAAAATGCAGGCAGGGTCAGGTTGTTTTGCCACTGCCTCATCAGTGTAAAATGTCTGTTTGGCTCAGAAATGCTAAGATACTCAGCTCATGCTCTGTGTTGGTCTTCCTCCTTCCTTTTTTGCTATTGCCAATTTCCCCCAAACCCAAATTACGCTTGGGCATATTACTCTTGAACCCAATACTTCAACACTTAGTCTGATCTCTGAATCAACTGTTGAAAGTACCATGGTCATTCCAGCACTATACAGATTTGACCACAAAGACAATGTTGCACATATTCCATGGTATCCTTTTTCTTCTTCTTCTGTATGTTCTTCACATTAAGGTAACGTTGTTGTTGTAAAATAAGGCTATGGCTAAATACTTCTTAAAAAGGAAATTCCTGGAAAAATCTGTCATCTTCTACATCTTTTCTCTTAAGGCTATGATTGCAATTCTGGAGATACATAGGAAAAGTTTCTAAATTCTTCCTGGTTAATCATAGGAAGATGTCCCTCATCAAGTGGAGTTAAAACTGGCTCTTCTCTTATAAAGTCAAGATCAAAATTACTGACATCTTCTCGGGATTTCTGTGAAACAAAAAGAGAAGAGAAATGAACTTGAGACTTGAATCATCTTACATTAGTCTAGGCACATTCCAAAAATTTCAAATAATGGCTTTAGAATTCTCATTTGACAATTTTATTATTGCACTAGTCCATAAATATGATTAATAATTAAAATGCTTTGTGCTACAGAACTTTGTTTTTTTAATGCCTGTAAATCCATTAAGTTAATGAATCACAAGAAAATCTTACTGAGTAGTCAATGTTAGACACTAAAATTAAGGAACTTCAACATAATCACAAAGATCAAATCTGCCAATAGTTATTAATGCTCTGAATTCTTTCTTCAAAGCAAACAACAATAATAAACTTTGTACAAGCCAAAGAAGAGGGACTTTGTATTTAAGCTTTGCATCCCTCCCAGTATTTAGGATAGTGAAGACACATAACAGAAAATGAATGCTTATTGTTGAAAGCCTTCATTGTAAAACTAAGAGTTGGAAATAATGATCTACAGTCTTATTAATTGGCTGGCTTTCTATTCACTGTGCCATGCTGCCATGTAAATATTTTAGGAGTCTTTCTGGCAGGGTGCATTCTTCACAGTAATGGAAGACAAAGGACATTCATCTTTTTTTTATTTTTTTCTTTCTTTTTTCGTGAGGCAATAAGGGACAAATGATTTGCCCAGAGTCATACAGCCAGTAAGTGTCAAGTGTCTAAACCCAGATTTGAGATCTTCTTGAGTCCAGGGCTAGTGCTTTAACTAACACTATGAAACCTAGCTGCCCTAAATTTAATTTATCTTTGGCTCCTGATCTACAACACATCAGGCCATCTGAGACTAAAATAGCTGCATATTTTATACCTTTGGAAAGATTTCGAACAATATACACAGAGATGGTGCTAGAGTTTTTAATACCCTGTGTAAGCACAGGTCAAAATCCTGCAAATCTTTTTTCTCCCATCTTTTCCAGTGTCCTCTTCCTCCAAGTATCAGCACTATTCTTTGCCCTGCTTCTCTCTCTCACCATGCCAGCTAGCTCTTGAGCTTACCACAAGTTCAACAGCTGCCTCCCCAAGAGCTCCACCCTAGACAGCTGTGCATGGGGCACCGAGGGAACTGTCAGTAGGGGTATTGATAGAGAGCATTTTCCTGGCTACTAGTTCCTGAGTTCTGCAGTTAAAATAAGATCTTTCTAATTTAAAAAGCCAGAGTCCATATTAAGAGAACTAAGTTTCACTTTTTTTGTTTGTTTGTTTCCCACAGGGACTTTGGAAAACTACAGAGCCTTCAGTTGTCAGGAAACAGAAGGAAATTCTTGTATCAATACCACA
Source organism: Sarcophilus harrisii (assembly GCF_902635505.1). Taxonomy (NCBI): domain Eukaryota; kingdom Metazoa; phylum Chordata; class Mammalia; order Dasyuromorphia; family Dasyuridae; genus Sarcophilus; species Sarcophilus harrisii. The sequence continues at coordinate 318,723,066 of NC_045427.1, read as the reverse complement.
CTGGTCATTATTCAAACCATAGAACCCCTTGGGAGGTGAGTCTCGGATCTGGAAGAATTTCAGGACATGCAAAACTCAGGCAGATTTCACTTGAGTTTGAGGAGCATGAAGAAGGTTAAAAAAAAGTTATACAAGCAATAAACATTGAATGGCTTGGACATTTGGATTGAAAGCCCACCAAGCAAGAGTAGCATAACCTAAGGTTACATTGTAAGGTGTGAACTAGACTGGAGCATCTTATATGTTGTATGACTTGTAGAGGATGCTTTCAGACAATTAATGGACAAAGAGAGACTTTTCTCATATTGCCCTGGGACACTTACAATTCTGGGTCTGAAGGGTGGTTCTAGTTGGCGCTGGTTCAGTTGGACCCAGTTAATTTCTTTAAAGAATGGATGTTTCAAGATGGTATGCTCACCACCTTGAGTCACACTTCCCAAGCGCATATTGGGATTCTTGGTCATGAACTAAAAGAGAAAGAGAGGAAATAGTTCCATTTATACATATTCAAGGTGTTATAATATACATATATGTTGACAATGGTAGAAAGGTTTATGGGAATCTTTCTGGTGATTCTTATTTAGCTGGCTGCATTTTCCATCTGTATTACACAGGGCAGAACACACATAGCACGAGCCATTTTTTAAAAGCAGAAATACATCCATAACCATACTCTTTATCAATTCCATTTCAGATGGTCCAATTCACCAAAAAACTAAAATAAAGTTGGAGTGTCCAATTCTCAATTATGTAAACTTTTCTTTTTTTTTCTAAGAGAAACTTTTTATACAGACTGCCTTTCTCTCACATTGTAGCTCCAGATGGGAGTGTCATTTAGGAGTGGAACTCCTTTTTGGAACTATTTCCTAAGAAACAGCTCTTCTGAGAAATAGATGCTTTTTTTCTTTCCTACTATAATGTAACCACAGCAAGAAACAGATCTTTGTTTTATTTACAGCAAGTTGGTTGTGACAAAGTTCTCTGGCTGTCAGAAAATCAAGGTATCTCCCTGTCCGTTTAAAAGACAGAAAGTATAGTTTTAGGTAGAAAATTTCTTATAAGATACTTTCCATTTGGGATTCTGGATTTAATGGCCTTGAATCAGTTATCAAGTCAAGGGAACATTCCTACATATTTTAGGGATTAAGTGGTTTTGCATTTGTAAGTTGGATATCTTATATGCAAGTCTTTATCATTATAGTCACAAATGGATCTTAGCCATCCATTCCTAGTACAGAAGTTCTACTAAGGTGTAATGAATTAAATTATACTCCACAAAGTGGCCAACAAAGACATTTACTTATTTCCTGACCAACCTAGACTAGGATCATTGACTTTCCACGTGTGGAATGTGATTTTTCAATTATAAAAGGCCTACACAAAGATTTTATAATTGTTTTTCCTTTTCAAGTAAGAGGAAAATCCGTTCAGATAAATTAGTTAACAAAAAAAACAAAAAACAAAAAACCAACCAAACAAACAACAGAAATGTTCCTTAATCCAAGATAAATTAACCTCTTTCTATTTATTAATGTGAGAATGTTATTCTATGATTAGAGAAATGGTCCCTGAATGAACTCAACCATAGCTGAATTTTCAGAAAACAAAGGTCAGTTCAGTCAGTCAATAAGTATTTATTAAATGCCTACTATGCGCTAGGTACTGTGCTAAAATGAACAGAACTCAAGTTTGGAGAATGCCTCAGCAGATACCTGAAGTTGTGATGACAATGGTTTGCTTTAAATGGATAATAATATTATTGGGGTAGGGGGAGAAGAGAGACTTCAAAAACCTCTAAGCAAATCTGAAAAGAAGAAACTTGGACAGAATGTTAGAAACCTTCAAAGAAGAGCTAATAAAAACAAAGTTATTAATTGGATTTAATGGCTTCTCCCTCCCAGGGGAAAGAACACAAAAGTCACAAGTGGAGGTACATTAAAGATGGGACAAAACATAAAAGGCCAAGACCATGAATCACAGGATATTCTGACTGGGACATTCAGAAACTCATCAAGCAATTAAAGTTTAGTTAAACACAGATTAAAGAAATAAATTTCTTATAGTCAGATTCCGTTTAGCAGGAGTTCTGAATGCATATTGGTTTGAGTTTTATAAAAGCAAGCTCATGCTTGCCTCAGCTGAGAAGAGAGTGAGACAATTGCTATAAAATGGAAAAATAAAACAAAAATTAGATGGAAAAAAATTCAATAGATATTGTCTTTTCTCAGAAATTATACCTAAATAAAACTCCCAGCTTTCATTTGTGAAGCTCACTAACAAAGAACAATTCTAAGACTCAGCATATGGGGAAAGGAAATAGTCCCAGATGGCTTATTTGAACTTCTTAGGCCTGCCAATTATAGCTGGTAATTATGCAAGAAAAGGGTGCCCTATGAGAATCAGGGTACCACTTGTTCTTTATATTAAGATGCATATAACAATAACATTGTACTACTATATTCCCTGGAGTGACCAGAAGTTCCCATTTTTGAAAGGTTGCTTCTCTCCCATTCCCCTCTCTAATGCACCTCAATAATTGGTCTTTTTTTTCAGGGGGGAGGGGAAGGGTTATTAAATTCTCTGAAGTCAGCAGATGGGAGTTGTCCCTAGGCAGAGATTCTAGGAGTGACTGGCTACTCGTTCTTCCCCAGAAAAGTTTTGAGTTACAGGTAGCTGAGTTCTAAAGATAGCAAGAAAATGCCCCTTCTAGTTTTTGATTAGCACCTTTGGATAGGGTTCTATGATAAAACACAACGTAAATGTGACTTATTGCTTCAGGGAAAGACAGAAATATATATATATATATATATATTTTTTACGAGATAAGTACATTTCCTTAGTGTTCTAAGATGTTCTTCAGAATGACCAACACACACACATACACACACACAATTTTGCAAACAGGTTAGTTTTAGATCTGATCTCCCTTGAGAGCAGGGGCTGTTTTTTTTGCCTTTCTTTGTATCCCCAATGCTTAATCTTGTTCCTGGAAGACAGTAGACATTTAATAATGGTTTTTGGTTGATTTATTATTACCATGGCTCTTTTAAAATTTTTTTCGAAGGTAAATGTGTTTCTGTAGTTCAATTCAACTCCAACTCCTCATTCATCCTCCCCAAATCCATTCATTAAACAAATTTCAATTAAAAATACATACTGTATGCAGAATATTTTGATAAGTTTGGGGGTTGAAATTACATAAAACATGGCCAAGTAGGTATATGGTTTAGTGGCAAGAATATTTTATTTGGAGCCAGAGAACCTATATTCAAAGTCTGCTTGCAGGACCTTGGGGACCTCACTTAAGCAAGTTAACAAGCCCTATGTATCAGGCAATATGCTAAGTGAGGGTCATACCAAAAAAGTTGTGAGAAGGTAGCTAGATGACTCAGTGGATAGAGTACCAGCCCTGAAATCAGGAGGATCTGAATTCAAATTCAACCTCAGACACTTAACACTTCCTAGCTGTGCAACCCTGGGCAAGTCACTTAACTCCAATTGCCTCAGGGGAGAAAAAAGTCTCTAGCCTCAAGGAGTTGATAGGCTGAGGTATGGCTGGAAGGCAACGTGTAAACAACTATACACAACCAAGATATGAAGATACATTAGAAAAAGTCATCAGAAGGAAAAAAAAATTACCATTAAAGGAGATCAGGAAAGATTTATTGAAGAAGATGGATTTAAGTTGAAATCTGAAGGAAGCCAGAGAAGTCAGATAATAGAGGTTAGAAAAAAAGAGAATTTGAGACAAAGGGGACAGCCAGTGAAAATTCAGACTGGAGAGATGGAGTATCTTGTAGGAGGAACACAAAGGAAGTCAGAATCACTAGACTGTAAAGTCTGTGGCAGTCTGTATAAGAAGACTGGAAAGGTAAAATGGAACCAGTTTAAAAAGTCAAAAAGATTTTACATTTGGTCCTGCAAATGTTAGAGGCTTTGGGCCTTAATTATTTTATCTAGAAAGTGAGGAGGATTGAATTAGATAGCTTCTGGGAGTCTATTCAGAACTAAATCTAGGAAACTATGAATGATCCTATGACTTTTATCTGGAAGGAATCTTTTAGAAACAAGCCCAAATGAAAACAAAACAAAACAAGGTATAAGGAATTGACTAAGGTCATATAGATAGCAAGTAAGCTACCACCATTAGAAGCTTTCATTAGGATGGGAGATCTATATGTTTTTTCACAATTTTTATGGATTTTATGTGTAACTTCACATATGGTTTCTTAATTGTGAATAGCAATGAAAAAGAACCTATTACTTAAAATTTTTAAAAACAAAGGTAGAAAAAATTTCGTTTTGAATATAACTGAGGAAAAATATTAAATAAATAAAATTTAATGTGTTAGTACTACAATTCTTTTTTTTTTAATTTCACCTTTTTTTTAACTTTTTTTTTTTTATTTAATAGACTTTTATTTACAGGATATATGCATGGGTAACTTTACAGCATTAACAATTGCCAAACCTCTTGTTCCAATTTTTTAACCTCTTACCCCCCCACCCCCTCCCCCAGATGACAGGATGACCAGTAGATGTTAAATACATTAAAATATAAATTAGATACACAATAAGTATACATGACCAAAATGTTATTTTGCTGTACAAAAAGAATCAGACTCTGAAATATTGTACAATTAGCTTGTGAAGGAAATCAAAAATGCATGTGTGCATAAATATAGGGATTGGGAATTCAATGTAATGGTTTTTAGTCATCTCCCAGAGTTCTTTTTCTGGGCATAGCTGGTTCAGTTCATTACTGTTCCATTGGAAATGATTTGGTTGATCTCGTTGCTGAGGATGGCCTGGTCCATCAGAACTGGTCATCATATAGTATTGTTGTTGAAGTATATAATGATCTCCTGGTCCTGCTCATTTCACTCAGCATCAGTTCGTGTAAGTCTCTCCAGGCCTTTCTGAAATCATCCTGTTGGTCATTTCTTACAGAACAGTAATATTCCATAATATTCATATACCACAATTTATTCAGCCATTCTCCAACTGATGGACATCCATTCAGTTTCCAGTTTTTAGCCACTACAAAAAGGGCTGCTACAAACATTCATGCACATACAGGTCCCTTTCCCTTCTTTATAATCTCTTTGGGATATAATCCCAGTAGTAACACTGCTGGATCAAAGGGTATGCACAGTTTGATAACTTTTTGAGCATAAGTACTAAAATTCTTATCTCCCTTACTAAATTGTCATCTTATAGGGAGCATGACTTTAGTCTCATACAGTTAGAGAGATACTATGAAACTAAAATGGAAAAAAAAAACAGAAAAAATTATTATGCAAATATTATCACTATCATCATCACCATTACTACTAGTAGAGAAAATGTAAAGGAGTAGAAAAATGCAAAAAATGTTATTGGCTATTATGCTAATTAGCTATAAAAAAGTAGATGAGTTTAAGATTTCATTATGGGTGGCTGGTAGGATGATGGGTTCATTAACAAAAATACAATATCTAAAAACATGAAATAGAGTGGATGGAATTGCCAAAAGAAGGTTAAAATAGTCTTGGAAATAGCTATATTTAGGGGCAAGAGAATGAGAAACGATTAAGAGCTGAAGAATTTTCAGAGATCATCTAGGTCAAGGCTATCAATCTAAAGATGAGGAAATTGATGCTGAGAGTGAAGTGACTTGTCTGAGATCATACAGTAAGGGTGATTGAGATGGATATGGAAGCAGTTGGAGATTGAGTCGTCAAAGGTAGAAGTCAATTTGGGATAGTATGGTATCCAAGAAGGCAAAGAAAAGAATTTCTAGGAGGAAAGATCATTGAAAGTGCCAAATTCTTCAGGATTAAGGTCAAGAAGAATAAGGACTGATGCAATGTCTTTGGAATTGTGTTTGCAAGATTATTGGTTACTGCTAAGAGCAATATTTCAGTAGAATGAGGACAGCAGCTTGGTTGGAAAGCACTGAATGAGTGAGCACTAAGGAAAAGAATGTGGCAGATGTAAAGAAAAGAAATGAGATGGTGGCTCGAAGGGATACCAGAATCAAAAAAAGGGATTTTTTTGTGGTCTTTAGTTTTAGGTTAGAGGAGAAATCAGTATGTAAGTGGAGAGGAAGCAATCAGCCAAGAAGAAGTGATTTAACAGTGCTAGAGAGCAAAGGATAATTGATAAAGTCAAATCCTAGAGGAGATATGAAAGTTAAGAAGGGGCAGAAAGATTAACCTTGGAGAAGGTGAGGAATACTCATGTAGGAACATAGTTTTATTGAGCATCTACTCTTTATAAGACTTTGTGGGTAATACAAAAATGAGTGAGGTACAGTTCCTATTCTCAAAGAATTTATGACCTAGAAAGATATATGATGGAAACATGGGACAGTACCAGAAGGTAAATGGAGAATAAGAAAAGTACACAATACAAATGGTGTAAGGTAAAATATGGTGTTACAAGGAGGGGCAAAACAGCACTATATGGTATAAACACAGTACTCAGCAGCTAGAAAGACCTGAACCATTCATTGCTGGGCAGAAGGGGGAGGGGTGGGTAATTAGGATTAGGGAGTACATTCTGTACAAAGTGATATTTGAAAAGAGGAGCCACTGACAGGTATTGAATAGAGAGAACAAGAAAAAGAGGAGGTCAGGTTATCTGCTGAGAGTAAGACAGATATGATTAGGATTGGAGGTTTGAAGAGAGTGGAAAATTTGAAACTGTTGTAGGGAATACCACAGGGAATCAACTAAATGAATTATGGAATAGGTTGATAGATCCAAGTGAGTTCAGATAAAATCAATTCATGGTGGAAAAAATGATTATCATTACATCACTTTCTCCAGGAATACTTCCACTTGGCATGGGAGGGGCAGAGAAAGCAAAATATAGGGTTTACCTGAACTCAAAGATGGAACAAGGCAGAGGTAAAGGGCTAATAGGGTTAAGGAATGTAGAATGCCAACTAAACAATTCTGAAATGGATGATCATAAGTACCAGGAAGGAAAGGGGGCTAGTCAAGGTAGAGGCCTTAAGGATAGGGAAAATGAGGGCTTAAGACTAGGATATTTTATCTCCTTTTCCCCCCAAGTATATAATAACATGTCCTGAAAAAAAAAAAAAAGAAAAAAAAAGGCTGAGAGAATACTTATCAGATAGGTTGGATTAGTTGTCAACTGATGTCTTTTCCAATTCTGTAAGTAGCCTGTTTGCATATAATTGTTTATATGCTGTTTCCCTATAATGACTGGGAGCTTGTTTTTTGGTTCTACTTTTCTTTGTATTTTCAAAACTTAGCACAGCATCTGACTCATGGTAGATGCTTAATAAATGTTCAAGGCAGCTAATGCTCACTGGTTTTCCAGGTAGGTATAATTAAATTAAACTGAATTCAATTCAATTCAGTTAGATTAGCGTTTGGAATCCAAAGCAATGGAAAGTATTGTAAGTGCCTACAAAACCAAAATAGCTGTGGCCATCAAGGAGTTTATATTCTACTACAAAGTAATGTCAAGAGAGCGAGAGCAGTAACAACTGAGTTTATAATAAAGAGAACATGTCTATTTTTGTGAAAAGAGCAAGGGGGATATCCTGAGCATTCCACTGGTAGCCTCACAATATCAGAAGGACTTCTAGCACATGATTAGATCCCCATGATCTCATGAGAGATCACGGATAAGCAAGCATGGAGAGATTGTGTGTGAATATCCAAATCACTGAGATTGAAAACCTACTTGAGTATATTATACTTGAGTATAATATTGAGTAGTAGCAGCAATTGAACTAAGCTTTGAAGGAAGAAAAATTACCAGAAGTAGAGGTGAGCAGGGAGTCCTTTGTAGGTGTGGAGTGCACAGCTTGTGCAGAAGTTGGAGATGGAAAGTTAAATGTTAAAAATGTTAAATAGCTAATAGGACAGTTAGGGTAGAATGAAGAGTGCAATGAAAGGAAGAAATATGAATGAATCTGGAAAGGTAGGTGAGAGGCAGATTGCATAGATATTTAAATGTTTTGATGACAGGTTTGCATTCTAACCTAGAAAAGGGAGCCAATGAAGATTTTTGAGCAGGGAAGGGATATAGATCAATAGTCTATTAGTATTCTTTTTAAGCATATTATTATTATCTTTTTTACAGGAGAGTTCTTCCTTATTTCTTTTATTATTCAAATTTGGCATCCAAATAATCAATAATTTTTTTTTAATAGACTAAGTTGTTTATTCCAAATACTGAATACTTAAGGAGGAGGTGCAGTAGATGAAGGAGGAGAAAAAATAAGCCAGAGGAAAGGAAGAATAAGGGACTTGGGAAAGTGAAGCAGGTCAGGAGCTTATAAATCAAATTCAATGTATTCAATTTCATTAGTCTCTAAGCTGAGTCTCAAGAACAGGACCTCAGCTAACCTTCTCTAAGGCTTGTGGTCCAAAACAGCAGACTCTATTAAAGACGGAGAAAAACACTGACTTCATGGAAGACTGTACATATTTACACAGAGGAATCATAGCATTTTCAAGAGCCAATAAAATGCCTTTACAGACTGGAAAAGTGAGGGCCCTTGCCAATGTAAAAAAAAAAAAAAATCTAATTCCACCCCAAAAATCTGTCTCTCTAAGTAATTGAGACTGCTGGAAAAAAAAAAAAAAATCATCCTAACAAGATTAATTACTACAGGGATTCAGACATACCTCAGATGAAATTATAGCACTCAGAAACCTGACAGAGGATAACATAATTAACTTCTGAGGTAGATGTAAGAGGCAGTTGTGGTATGTTAGACAGAGGGATGGCCTCAGACTCGGGAAAACCCCAATTCTGACCTTGGCCTTCTGACCCTGGGCAAGTCCCTTAATTATTGGCTGTTCTCGGCAAGTTTCTAAGACTTTCTAAGGTGCTAAGCAAAAATTAGTTTGGCAAAGGGAATTCCCACACTAGAAGTTCCCTATACCAATGAGAATACTGGTTCTGGTTCCCTCTCCCCCTCAAAGTAAAGGTAGATATTAGCCCCTATGTCCCAACACTAGTTTAATAAAGATATTGTATTATATTAACTACTCCATTCCATGTTTAAAGCATTTACCTGCCCCCACCTCCCTTCCAACTGTGGCTACTAATTAGAGCACTTCTTAAGAGAGCAACAGGTATTTGGTATGCTGATGTAGGTGAGAGGATGGGAGGGAGATTTCATAGATATTTTTAAGAGCATTTGGGGATGGGATTATGATTTTTTTGCATTATCAGAGGAAGGTGCTTGGCTCTTTTCTATATCTGCATTAGACATAACCTCTGCAAGTCTGAGTTTTGCCATCTATAAAGTGAGATATTTAGATTAGATGATCTCAGAAGTCTCTTAAAGATCTAAATTATGTCACTCTGTGGTTATAAGAGGAAATAAGCTTAAACAGCAACAAAAAGAATCTGGGTCTACTTGATAAAGAATATCCTAATAGTGAGTTTTAGCACTAGAAAAAGGTTGAATAATCTTCTGCAGATATTAAAAACTAAATAAATGCTCATCCTGTTGTTCTACCTGGGGCAAAAGGTATAGATTAAATGTTCTTTGAAAAATTAGAATCTGAAAATTTTCTAATCTCTGTCAAGACTTAGAACTTGCCTAATAAATGCAGAATGAGACAGACAGTTACAAATATGAACAATTAGGAAATTGTCCTCTCTGCCTGTCTTTCTCCCTCCCCATAAAACATATATATGTGTCTCTATATATATATGTATGTATATGTGTCTATATATATGTATACATACATAGTTTTGTTGCAAGGATTTTCTTTCTTGTTTTTCTAAACTGAAGATGTGTGGGAGAGAAAGAAAATAAATTTGTTGACTGAAAACTAAAATGAAAGGAAACTCTAAAAAACCAAAACAAAACAAAAAACCCAAATCTTCTTAAGAAGAGCGCCCACCTATTACAGGGACCAACCAAACAAATAAACAAAAACATTTCTCATTTTCCAGACTCAAGTAGTTAATTAATGGAAAGAATAAACTTCAAAATCTATTTTTCTGATAGCAAATTTAAAAAAAAAACAAACATGGAAAGGAAGTATGAAAGATACATTTTACAATCTAGAATATATTTAAATAGATGAAACACTTATTAAGTGCTTACTTTGTACAAAGCACAAGTGTTGAGATACAAACAGAAAAATAAGTCAGCACCTAATGTCGAGGTGCAAATGGTCTAAATAAATGGAAGAAGATTATATTATATTATAATTTTATTATAGTGTTATTATAGTGTAATCCCTTCAAAAAAGTTGTTACTGGGACACATGGCTAACACCTGCTTTACAGACTAATTATGTTATCCACTATAAGATTTCTATCCTCTATAGTGATGCCTTTTGTGAGATATATTTTCATCTTTGGTAATCTGAATCTTTGCAATAATGAAACTTATTAAAGGTTTTTTTTTTTTTTTTTTTTTTTTTTTTTTTTTTTTTTTTTTTTTTTTTTTTTTTTTTTACTGTCCTTTTAAACTAATTAAAATAAAGTCATTGGCCATAAGACTGGTTCCCATTCTGACAGTTCTATTTGATCTCCAAGAAGAATAGTTATCTAAAGCAATTAGGCTAACAAGATTTCCCTTTAGGAGCCAGATAACACTGAATTTTCTAACAATAGCTGGATTTGGCTGTTATGGAAGTATAATATGGCTTTCTAACTTCATTAGATTTTAGACTTCAACCAAAGAGAAGAAAGATGACTTTCATAGTAAGCTTTTTAAATAGATAGAAGAAAGAATTTCCTATTTGTTGCTTTCCACAGAATTGTGACTTTGTGTAGTTTCAGTGTGTATTAGGAGTGGAGGAAAGAGTAAAGAGTTAAAGCCTACATAAAACCAGATCACAAGATCACAAATTAAGAGCTGGAAGAGACAGATCTAAGAGGTCATCTAGTTTAATCTTTGCATTTCAGATGTAGGCAAAGATTCCCTGGAGAATTTCTATTTTCTAAGGGAGGAGAAGGGGAAACTTCAGCTCGATCAGATGGTGTGAGAAAGAAAAGGAGATTGGCCTTGAGGAGGGGAGAGACCATCTTGCTCTGCTGCTGCCTCTAGCCACTGAGACTGTGGATAAACTGCAAAAAGAGTGCTGAGGTGCTAAGACAGAGACTGTAGCCAATTTATTTGGAAGCTACAGAGGAAGATGAACAGTGGCTGGTGCCATTTCTGGTGCTGAGAAAAGAACTGGTGAAGTCTGAGTTTCCTGTCCTTTGCATCACTAACTCATGAGCTCTTTTGAGAGAATAGTGAGTTAATCTCTGGAAAGAGTGAGCTAGAAGTAGTGAACTACTTACTATTTTGTCTTCCTGAAAACAAATGGGGGTTGAGAACAACAAGTCATCTTACTGATATATATATATATATATATATATATATATATATATATATATATATATATATATATATATATATTTTAATGGTTTTCCCCAAGCAGAAACAACACATGAATTGGGATCCATACTTAAGACAGCAACTCTGAATGGGGCTGAGAATGTTGGCTAAAGAGAAAATCATATCCTAAAGGAAGAGCTGGGAACATGTGTCCCCACCCTCCCAAAGCTGGGAACTAGTCAAGATGGAGAAACTTGTTCTCCTCATTATCAATTTTCTACCTTTTTTCCCTCGCACTGTTAGAAAAATAACATCACTGCTAGATACAGATGAAGGAACAGACCCAGAGACTTAAGTGACTTGTCAATGGTCACAAAGGTGAGTTGAGATGTGAATTTAGAGCCCTTTGACTTCTAATCTTTCCATTAAGCCATGTTCAACAGCTCACATTTACATATGCAAAACTTAACATTTCACAAAGTACTTTCTGTCACAAAGATGCAATGCAAATATGTGTGTGTTGTAAATGAGGAAACTCAGGTGATTGCCTAGGAGATAGAATTCCAATTCAAGTATCTTCTTATCCCAAGCTCAATGTTTAATCCACCACAACATGCTGTTATCCATGGGCTGACTCAGGGTGCCATCTCAGGAGAGAACAGAGTCAGGGGTGTGTGTGTGTGTGTGTGTGTGTGTGTGTGTGTGTGTGTGTGTTGTGTGCACACTATTTTTAGCACACCTGATTTACTGGCATGCTACTTTCTGCCTACTTCTCGTCTCTATACTTCCTCTTGCTTACGGTTAACTGGGGGTGGAGGGGAGGAGATATGAACTGGTTACCTTTGCCATTACTACTCCCCAGTTACGCTATATGTGGTAATGGAGGAGTGTGGTTAGGACATGTGAATTACTGGTGGGGTTGTAGAGAGAGAGGTACCTAAAGTGAAAATCAGTCCTAATTTTGAGGAACTGAATCAATTTTGTAGGTATCTGAATCTGATCTGACAAGTTCATTAAAAGGTGGGGGGGAAATGATTCTGAAAAAAGACTTTATGACTAGCATTGGCCAAAAAAAAAAAAAAAAAAATGAGAATTCCTAGAAATAGGCTATTGTACAGAATGGTGGAATGGGACATATGATGTGCCAATAGGACGGAAGGAAGTCTACCTTCCTAAGTTAGGCTGAGATGGAAATCACTAGGCAGAACTAGAACTGGCAATCTCTGCCATTGTCATTCGGGAAGCATCTTTCTCTGTCCTTCCTCTGTGGATTGGCCCAGATGGGAAGTCAGAGAGCAGTAGAGACAATAAGAATGACCAGATCAGCCATACTCTGCTACCTGCTGCTGAGGTTGTTGATTCCTGCTTTGGCTGGGAAGTTGGATTATGAAATAACTTCCAATGTCCCTAAGGTTCTATTGTACCTTGTACTTTTCAAAGTCTTTTTTATTTATTTTAGAATCTATTCCAATGACTCAGAATAATAAAATTTTAGAGTTAAAAGGATCTCAGCAGTCAACTAATTCAACCAATAACCACAAAGGAGTCATTGCTATAACATACCTGGCAAGTGCCCATTTGATGTTTGCTTGAAGACCTTTATAGGGAGGCAGAACTTATTACCTCTGGAAAACAGCTCCTTTCACTTTGGGACAGTTCTAATTCTTAAGAAGTTTTTTCCTTACATCAAATCTTAATTTGTTTCTATGCTCTGCATAGAACCTGTTGGTTCTAGTTCTGCTGCAATACCAAAGTGAGAATTTATTTTGACTGTCTGCTTATATTATACATTATGGATTTTTTCAGCCTTCCTCTTTAATATGACCTTTCCAGCTACTCTGTGTATATGTATACATACACACAATACATGTGTGTATATATGTGTGTGTACTATGCATGCACACATATGTAGTGTGCATATATGTATAGCAATACATATGTGTATATAGTGTGTATATACTATACAGATACACTGTATAGTCCTTGTATATACATCCTTTTAAACATTGTCTCCTCCCATTAGAATAAAAGCCCCTAGAGCTTGCCTTTTTGCTTACCCAAAAGGCATAGTGCCTTGAACACAGTAAATGCTTATTGACTGACTGACTGATTACAAGCCACAATGGCTTTGGTCTAAAAGCAAATTTATCTTTGTTAAGAGCACGAAGCATGCTCAAATTGATCTTTGGTGGTTCGGTTACTAAGGGCTGAGGTTGTTTTTGTTCTGCGAACACTAATTAGCCAGTCTGTCTTGTGTTTTGATTCTATCAGACTGATATTGTAGTCTGCAATAATGTATTTCTGGAACTACACTGTACTGTATATTTCATTTCATCATAATGTAATCCTAGGCAGTATCCTGTTTACTGTCTTTGCCACAGCTGTGCTTATGCTGAAAGCCTCAGGGGAAATTTTCTGCAGTAAATCTCAAATGAGATGTGGTCAGTATGTGACAGTCCTTTCACATGGTGTACTGTCAGTCTCTGAGTGCTTTATTTTGGGATCCATTATTCCCCATTTGCCTTTCCTGTATCACCACAGCCACTTTTCAGACTTGATACTAAAGTACTAGAGTACTAGAGGTACTCTCAGGCCTGTTTTCCTGGCATTTCCTACTCACACAATTGTTATTCTAGTCATCTCATTATCGTTTTGTAGTTGCTATTGAGTCATTTTCAATTATGTCTAACTATATGTGACTCCATTTGGGATTTTCTTGGCAGAGATGCTAGAATGATTTGCCATTTCCTTTTTCATCTCATTTTACAGATAAAGAAACTGAAGCAAGCAGGGTTAAGTGAGTTGCTCAGGGTCACACAGCTAGTAAATGTCTGAAGCCAGATTTGAACTCAGGAAGATGAGGATTCCTAACTTTAGGCTGGTACTATATCCAAGGTACCATCTTGGTATTGTTATTATTACTTGAGTCATATTTAAGTCAGTCCATTCCATGTTTTTTTTATTTAAAGGTATAGGATAGAGATAAGCCTTAAAGGAACACTAAGGTCACACTGTTGTGTAACTCCTTTTAGTGTCTTCATGACAAACTTTTATAAAGCAACTGGACCTAAAATCCATTCCTCAACAAGTATTTATTAAGAGTATGTTATATGCCAGGCACTATATGATTGTATTAAAGAATAGAATAATTCCTCCTTAAAGGAGATTATATTCTAACAAGAGAGACAAGTACATATATATACAAATATAGAACTAATAGATAATTAATAAATGAAAACAACTACCAGATATTTAGGGAGGAACTTACCGATTAGGGAAGGGGGTGATAGGAGAAAAGATTCTTCATTAAGAAAGTGGTGCCTGAATTATTTTGTGTTGAAGAGAAGAATCCTATGAAGTAGAGGTGAGGAGGAAGAATATTCCAAACATAAGGGACACGATCAATTCCAAGGCACAGAGAAGGGAGATGGAGGGTCATGTGTGAGAAACAGACTGAAAGCCAGCTTGGCTGGACTTCAGAATGTGGGGAGAAAAGTAAAAAATGAAACTGGAAAGATGGGTTGGACAAGGTTGTAAAAAGCTTTACAAGATTAAGAAAGAAGTTTTCATTTGATTCTAAAGACAATAGGGAGGCTTCTGGAGTTTACTTAGTACTTTACTAAGGACATAAACTACAATGATTACATAATCTGCCTTTTCTTTGCCCTATCACTTATCTAAACTTTAGGAAATACCATCCTTTGCTTAAGTTACCTGGAATCCTAAAGAGAAGTTGAATAGGCAAGTGCTAAGGAAGGCTTATATCCCCAATCAACCTTCCTTTTGGGGAGATGGGGCTGGAAATAATGTGATCTTCAGAGCGATCTTTTAGATTTTTAAACTCAATCTGATTAATGAAAATTGTTGGAAAAAATAGTCTGAATGGTTGGAAAAAATAGTCTGAATGACAATGAGGTAAGAGTAGGGAGAAGAGAGCCAGGGAGGGCACATAAAAGAAATCAAAAAGTACATGGTGTTACAAATCTTCCCTAACATTATAGTAGAAAATTCCTTCCTCTTTTGCATGACTTTTAAATCAAACTTGCCATTAAGTGAAATGCCTTTCACCTCCTTAAAACTACAAAAAGATCATCCATGTAGTTGACATCAAAGTAATGTCCCAGTATCCAGCTTTATTATTCTTCATGTTATTCTTCCTACCATCTCTTAGCTTTTATGAAAGAAACCTCATTTATGTTGCTGTTCTCCTAATTCTCTGGCCACATATTTATTCCTCTATTGGCTCTTATTCTTCCTTCTAGATTCCCAAAATAGACAAGGCTCTATCCTTGCCTTTTTTTCTTTCACTCCACTATATTCCTAATAGATCTCATTTCTTCCTTAGCCTCTATGTGGAAACATCACACATCTTTAGCTCTAATTGTAACTTTAATCAGGGCTCTAAATTAATATTTCTAGGTGGGCATGTCCAACTCAACCTCAAACTTAACATGTCCATATTAATTTCAGTATTTCTCCCTAAACCTGCTTGTTCCTAACTTTCTGTTCCTTTCAATATGGCAGCACCTAGAAAAAAACCCCAGAGGAATAAAGGCTTTTTCTTCTCCTTTATCCTTCAGCCTCCTCATATCCAATTTGATCTCTCAACTCTAATCAATATTCTCCATTTGGAAAATTGAGTGAACCGCACTGAGGCCATCTTGTGACTCAATTCTGGATGTAGCTTATTCCCCTTTCTATTCAATTATGAATCCAGTCTAATTTATGTCTTGTGAGAAAATGTTATTGTACTGTTTGAATCTAGTTTTGCATTGCTGGAAAGCTGAATCACCTCAGTAGTACTTAGAGACCCTTATCTAAGGACTTCGGTTATGATGACCAGAAATCCAGTCAAATCTGAAAATTGATAAAAATAATTTTTTCATAATTACAGATCTCAAGTAAACCATATATATCTTATCTGAAAACAGGCCCCAGTTTCTTATGTTCCTTTGATTAAATAAGACACTTGTGGGGGGGAAGGATACCTATATTTTTGATTTCAGGAAATAGCACCTGTTCACGCTACCCCTTCCAATTCAGAAAACCCCTAATCTTTGCTCCAAATAGAAATCAAATGACCTAATCTAATACCCTGGTTTATATTCTGTTAATTATTTTCTTTTAATGCATAAAAATCCATCTCCCTTACTATTCAAGGTCCCGTGCCAATCAGAAGAGGCAGGGTATGATTTGTTATGCAAATGAAATACTTTGCATAATAAATCAATATGCTCAAACTTGAATCTTTGCTTCCCCAGTACCTTCAGATTTCACTTACCACACTCACAATCTCTTACGTTCATTCCTTCCCTGCCACCCCCACTGTCACCACTCTCACTTAAGCAATCATTACCTCAGTCAATCCTATTTTAACAACCTCCTTTCTTGCCTTCTTATCTCTTTTATCTCCTACCTCTGATCCACCATAATTTACATGATGCCTAGGTAAATCTTCCTAAAGCCCTATTACTATTATTGCTTACAGTAAGAAGGATAGGGAAGCTGAGCTATGGGGTGGAGTTTATGGTTAAAAACAATGAGGGTCAGAATTCCCATATTGATGCTTTAGGCTGTTCTACCAGGCAGTTGCAGAACTAAATGTCTTAGAAGAAAGAGGAGAGAGAATCATGTGAGTTCTCCTTAGCTGAGGAGTGTATGATTTCCCCTTAGGGTTGGGTCTATTGTTCCTGGATGACTTGTACCATCTTGACATTTTCCTGTGTTATAGTTGACCCCAGGGAAATTTTATGTGCTAGCTAGACTGGTTTACCTGTTGTTCTCCAAACTTGACATTTTATCTCCATGCTTTTGCAAAAATAAGTACCCTATTCTATTCCTGGAACACATTCTCTTGCCATGTTGGTTTCTTAGAATCCATTGCTTCCTTCAAGGTGCTCAGCAACCACCTTCTAGTTTTTCTGTTTTCTCTTACTTTATAAATTAGTAAGTGTTTATTTACACAATTTCCTGAGTAAATGCTGGCTCCTTCTGATCCAATACAATAGGCATAAGTGCCCGCTAAATCAGTTAGGCAATAAACCTTTATTAAGTGCCTCCTATGGGCCAGGTACTCTTGTGTGGAATAGGGAGATAAAGTGAAGGACTTACAGAAATGTATGAATTCTTTTTCTGTATTTTATTTTCATTATTTCTGTATTTCCCCTATGAACTGTCTAATATGTGCAGGCCCCTATGTACTTGAGCGTTGGCCAGCTATATCTGAAGCTTGAAGGCTCGATTGTCTGTTTCCTAGAAATCAGTTTTTTTCGGGGAAACAGAAACCTTCCATTCCAATCTCTCCGGATAGTAACAACCAATTAGATGCCTCCCCCTGCCCTTCTCAATGCTCTCTTACTTGTGATGTAATCTCTGTATAAAAGCTGTGTATCTTTACTACTTTTTTAGCCCTCCTACCACCAGCTTTCTCTTTCCCTTATCGAATTGCAAAGGGAGATAAAGGCCTTACAGACTTGGCAACAACAGAAGAATGAGTCACTGTGGCCATATGTATTCTCTACCTGTGTTTTTCTACCACGGTTCTCTTCAGTTTGTGTCATCATTTCCACCAAAATTATTTTATCTGTGAGAGTATCTATCCCAGGTTTATAGGAGAGAGATGTTTTGTAACTAATTTTCTTCCTATCCTAATTTAATAAAGGCCTTTCCTAAGAGCTGTGGTCTGCCAATGGGGAAGCACCTGGGGGAGGAAAAGGAGAGAAACACTAAAAATGAAGTGCAAGGTTCTTTTCTTTCGCAACCTCTGGCTTCCAGATTATTACCCTGACACAGATGGACTGAATTGCAACTTTCAAGGGTTACCTGTGGTCATAGTTCATTATTGTTTATTCAACCAGAAAGAGAGAGATATTCATACTATTAAAAGGATAAGAAGGTATCAATATCTTTTAAACATATTAAAATCTCATTATTAGTGATTACATCCTGTGACTAATATCAAGGAGTTAGGACTGGGGAAAAGAAATAGGAGGGTGAAACAAATCTGTACCCTCTTATATTAGTACAATGCCTTACACAGTCAGTTTGTAATAAATGCACATGTTTTTTGTTGTAAAATGAAGAACACAGAAGGGTTTGTAGATGGCATGTCAGAAATAGCTTAATTCATAACACCTTTATAATTCTTTATTTTCTAGTATGAGGTCATTGGACCATGGATAGTTATTCTGTCACTACTCTATTTAAAAGTTTCATCATTTCCAGAATAAAGTATCCTTATTCTGTGATTCAATGTCCATTATAATCAGGTTCCAACATACTCTTCCAGTCTTCTAGCATACTCTCATCTGGGTTCAACTGGAATACTCATTCCACATTCTTTTGCTATCCTCTCTTGTTTCTCTCTTTATTAATGTCAATCTCCAATGTCCATCTCTTAGATTCTATGAAGGCTTCTTTGATTCTTGTCTGCCTGCCAGTCTCTCACCCAAAGGGAAGTGTATATCATAGTACTTTGTTTAGATTTTGTAGTGTTTGGGCGAGGTTCTTGGGATCAGCCCAAATCCTTGGTCTTAGTGGAAAAGTGATGAAGGCAGGACAGCCACCACGAAGCTGGTCAAAGATGGAATGTCTCTTTTCCAGTCCTTCTCAGTCCTTATATACCCTATTACAATGACATCATTACTGAATATATGTGAACTAGAGAACCATTACAACACCATGCTAAGTATATATCTGTGAACTAGAGAACCATCATCTCATCAATTCCACTGAGTTAACACCTTGTAAGTATCCTTGTTTCAAGTATACTTCTGCAGAGTTCCAACCCTCTACAAAATTTCTTTTTTGCAATGGTTCTACCTTTCATTATAATTACTCATGTCTTGTATTTCCACTATTAGAATTTACATTCCTCAGAGATGTATATTATGGTCTTGTATCACATTTGTGTCTGTTGTACAAGTACTCAGCTACTGTTTTTCTATTAAGTGCTTGACTAAAATGGCAAAACAAATTTATACATTAGACTGGGTTTTGGCCATAGGGTAGATATCCAATATTCTATAAAGCAATAAATATGTAGAATTCTGACATGATTTGTGAGTAAACTACTATAATCTTAAATGGAGTTTTAACTCCTTTCAGTTACAGGATTACATATGTGGACTAATATGATTTCCCTATAAGGAGAATATCAGTCAATCCTGCTAAAGGGTTTGCAGTGCTTTTGCATATTAATAAGCATATTTTACTAGAATTTTTTGGATCGTCTTCCATTTTATTTCTCCTTAGCTTATAATCAGGCTTCAAATTCTTCAACTCTCAATTAAGCAAGGATTATGTAATTTCTGAATTATTCCCCTCTTCCACATCTTTCCCCATATTTTTCCTTTAGAGTGGAAAAAAACAGAAAAGGAGATAAGCAGCCAACATTTTTGAATAGCTATGATAAAAGCCTTTAAGGGGAGATATTTGAAGCTGGTGACTAGAGACAGTTTGGGAATCCTTTGTAGATTTTGTTTGTTTGCCATGCTACAATTGTTTCCTGTCACTCACTAGATAAATCCTTCACCCAGAAGGATTTTTGTAAACAACGGTATAGATGTAGCTTTTCACTAAACTTTGATGATATTTTTGATACAATTAAATTTTCTATTTTCTGCATGGTTAAATATTAAATGCACTTAAAATTTTCCTTTGATGCCAAGTTTATAATGAGCTGCAAGGTTAATGAAAGGTGATCCAAGAATAGGAACCAGAAAAACCTACCAGGAGAGTACATCAAATTCTTCTTTCAAACTACCTTTATTTAAGCTAGATATCTGTGACAACCTAAAGAAAGGTGTTGACTTAAGAGAACTTTGTAGACACTGAGTTGTTATTTTTATAGACATGACTTAGAAAACTGGCATTTTTTCTCTAAGTATGTCAAGTCCCAGCCTATCAAACTCAAACCAACTATGTATGGCCTTTCCTTATTCCTTTTTTAGCAGTGGGGAATGTCAATATAATTCTGCTCTACTCTGGAAGCAAACACAGACATTATCTCCCAGGACACAATTATCTAATTTATACCATACCCACTGTAGCTCCCCTACTGTTTAGAGAGATATTTTAAAGAATCTATTCTCATAGAACTTATAACAATATTGTACTCATATCTTGAAGGAATATTAACATAGGGATCAACAGCAGTAGGTACTCAATATTCACTCAGTTTTCCATCCTTACATAAAGAGTACAATTTAAACAAATCTTCCAGAGTGGCAATTTGTCATGCCTACTATCTCCCTTTTACTGAATACTAATTGACTGAATTAACATATATAAAACTATCCTTTATATCTTATTCATATAATGGCAACACAAAGACATTTTTTCTCTATATGCATCTGATTTTCAAGCTCTTGTTTGATGGAAATAGTCCAAATTCATCTTACACACATTTAGTGTTACAGGTAGCAGTATAGCTGTTAGAAGGAGCTAGGTGGTACTGAAAATAGAGCACTAGGCTTGAAGTCCAGAAGATCTAAGACGTTCAAAGCCCATTTCAAATATTTATTAGCTTGGTCACTTTGGGGAAGTTACCTCAAACCTTTGTCTGTTTCAGTTCCTATCTGTAAAATGGGGAATCATAAAAATACCTCCCTTGCAGGATTGATGTGAGGATCAGATATTTGTAAAGTATCTAGCATAATGTCTGGCATATAGTAGGCATTTGATAAATGCTATTCCCTTCTATACTCCTTGTTATTGCTTCTGCTGCTGCTGTTGTTTGTCCTTTGTTCTCAAAGACTTCAGGGAGGTGATTCCATGACATGTAAGTGAATTGGATTTAAGTGAGGGATTTGGCCTAACAGTTAACAAAAACAGAGGTTCTTATTCCGAACTTACTGACAGAAATAAAAGTATACATTGATTCTGATATCTTTAGGGCATTTTCAGGAAGTCTGAGCAATAGAGGAAAAAAAAATCCACTAAAATTTATCATCTACCTAGGTGTACCATATCAAGGTAGAGAGGGTACATCTTAAGGGTAACTTAGTTGATTTCTAACCTATTATTCTGAGAAACCTTTACAATCACAAATGCTGTACAGAAGCTCTTCTTCCAAAGAGTCTCAAATATTCTCAAAACAGTTTGCTAATTCTGAAAATAACTTCATGGAGTCATAGTTATATGAGGAAATAGTGGTGCAAATGACTATCAAAATCCTTCCCAAGAATGCCAGCATACTGTTTTTCTGATTTTTGCGCTTCTACTTTCTCACCTTTGTTGCTGTCCCCTTCTTATTTAGATTATATTTTACAGAAGCCTCTTTACAATGTTTTTGGAAGGTATATCAGATATAAAGAAGATTTTTCAAAACATTAATTGACAATGCTGAGTGCACATACACACAAAAGCTGGAAAAACACCACCAGCAAGCTCATCATGGAATAATTTTTATTTTTCTCAAAAAATAATGTGAGACTGTGAGAATTAGGAAGTAATTTATAAACCACAACAATGATTTCTAAAGGAAAAAACCAATTACCTCAGGGAGGGAGGAAGAAGTGGGGGAAATTTGCCATTAAAAAAAGAAAAAGATCAAGTAGATACAATATTTCAGGAACACTGGTCTTGTGTCCCAAGAAAATTCTGGGAATTTATGTCAGGAAGTTTGTGAGAAAGAAAAACAAGAACTAATCCAACCCCCTAAGAAAGAAGAGTCAGAATTTAGATGACAAAGGCAAGGGCAGAGAACAGCAAATCAAAGCAGAGTAGATTTTTTTTTTCTTTTTAGAAGGATAAGAAATGATGGATCTTGACCTACCAATATATTTGATTTTGCACCTTTTATATGAATTTTTTGTTCTTTTTTCCACTTTTTGAGTCTACTAAATGATTTCTGATTATCTTTCACCCACACATTAAAAAAAAAGGTGATTTGACAGATGACAAACTAGGTGGGATAATTTGGGGAAATGTGGCACTTCCTAGGAGTTACTGAAGGAATGGAACTGAAGAAGTCATCAGAGCATTCAATCTGGCATGAGAGTTTGAAAAAAAAAAAAATCCATATGAAACTTTAAGATGTCTTTTACCAAGAGTGAGTTGGTAATATATAGATAAAATGATGGCATGTGGGGGGAGGAAGGAACAGTTGAAATAGGAGAAAATGCTGATGAAACATTGGAGATGTTTTAGAAACATGGAGATAAAGGCAATTCCCATCTGCTGCAGCAGTTCAGATGGAAACAGTGGTGGCCAAATTAAGAAGATGATTCTAAGAACAGGACACCCAGGTCTAGATACATAGAGAGACAGACAGATAAATATATATACAGAGAGAGAGAGAGAGAGAGAGAGAGAGAGAGAGAGAGAGAAAGAGAGAGATACATAGATAGATATACAAAAATACTCAAAGGTTAGACAATAAGAAAGAGGATCTATAGTTGTTAATTCAAAACAGAAAATTTGATCTAAAATGTATCATTTAGTTGGCAAAGCTTGACTATATAAAAAACAGATTAGATAAAAGGGGGCGAAGTAGAATGAAATTGTATATTAAGAAGACCATCTGTTTAATTAATGATGGGAAAGGAAGAAGTAGAGGGCATTTGGATGAAAATTTGTAAGGATATACTATATACTCCCTGAACAGAAAAAGTAAATATATGAGAGTCAGAAAAAAGATCATAAAAATCTGGCAAAAATACTGAAATAAATCTGTGTTGGAAGATTTTGAATACTAGCCATCACAGAGAGATCTAATTTCTGTCAAAAGAAGTTGATAGGTTTTTGATTCACTTTAATGATTAATTTCATCATTCAAAATGTGAAGAAACCAACAAGGAAAATCTATTCTGTATAATGTGATTCTTGCTAATAGAAAATAACTATTTATTGGAGTGAGAATGATGGGAGCCTTAGGGAAAGAGATTGCTCTTTCTTTTATAGTTTGTAATAAAGGAAAGAAAATTTAGATTTAGTTTGACTTGCATCCTAGATTCTGGGAAATCAGGTAGAAAAAAGGTTAAAGGAAAGAAAGGCTAATTTTATGGCCTAAAATTAATTCTACTAGGGAAGTCATCCTAGGAGAACTGAGAAACTTTTAGGAATGATATTCTAAAGAAACAAAAGGAAACAATTTCAATGAGGAAGAAATATATACCTACATACATACATACACACACACATATATATGATACATATAAATGTATATGTATGCACACATTTCTATATATGCACACACACACGAACACATAGACATTTATGTATACATAAACATAGCTATCCTTCAATCTAACTATAGGAGATTGAGATATTTACAGAAAATGGAATCAGGGACAGGAAATGTAAGTCTAATATATAAGCCTGTAAAAACTGTCAAGAGTAGGGGGCAGCTAGGTGGTGCAGTGCTTCAAACTCCAGCCTTGAAGTCAGGAGGACTTCTCAGAAATGTATATTATGGTCTTATATGAGTTCAAATCTAGCCTCAGACACTAAACACATCCTAGTTGTGTGACTCTGGGCAAATCACTTAGCCCCAATTGCCTCAACAACAACAACAAAAAAAATGTTGAGTTCTAAAAGTCAGAAGGAGCTGAAGATGGAGAAGAAACCTAACAACAACAATAAGGTTTTATTTTAGCTCTATTTGGGAAAAGAGAAAGTTATAAGGAGGAATAGAACTTTTTCTTGGGGTCAACTGGACAATGATAAAGTGACAGTAGAAAGAATTTTTATTTTGCTTCTTTCTTCTCTAAAGGGAAATGACCTTCTCATTATAAACAGAACAAAAATTGCCACAGGATTGGTGACTGGCCAATGTTCTCCAGACTAAAAAAACAAACAAAGTGAAATAGGTCTGCCAACTGTGATTCCTAGGTAAATTCTGGAATGGATTACTAAAGAGATGGCTAGAGAAGAAAAAAGAAAGTAATTATGATTACAAGAAACTCAATAGTACATTTAAAAAGGATATAGAGTCAAATGACCTTTGCCATTTATTGAGTGATCTTGGTTAAGTTATAACCTCTTTGGGCCTCAGTTTCTTTATCTGCAAAATGAAGCCATAGGATTGAATTAAGGACTTTTCTAGATCTAAATCTATGAAATCTTTGCTTCAAAGAGTCAGACTGAATTGATCAAGAATGGGCCTAACAAACTATTTTTGTTTTCTTTTTCTGAAAGGAATCCTTAACTCATACATTAAGCAATAGTATAGACAGAATTTATTTATATTTCAGTAAAGCATTTGATAAAATATCTCATATTGTTATTGTAGAAGAGATGAAGAGCTGTGGACTAGATAGCAGTACAATTAGATGGATTAAGATCTGGTTGAATGGTCAGACTCAAATAGTATAAATTTATAATTCAAAGTCAACTTAGCAGGGTTTCTCAAATAAAGTGCCAGGTATCTGGGCTAGGCTCTGTGTTGATTAATATTTTTAACAAGGACTTGAATATAGGTCAAATTTGTAGATGACACAAAACTGGAAGGGACAATGGAAGACAAAGTGTTGGAATCCAAAGAGATAATGACAAGTTAAAGCACTGGGCTGAATCTAACAAGATAAAGTTCAATAGGGATAAATGAAAAGTCTTATACTTGGGTTCAAAAAATCAACTTTTTTATTACAAGAAGGGGGATACATTATTAAGCAGCCGTTTGGAAATGTTCTAGAAATTCTGGTGGGGTACAAGTTCAGCATCAGTCATCATGATAGGGTAGCCAAGAAGCCAATACTACACTACAGGAAGCATAGGTGAAAGGAACAAAAAGAAAACAGTCCCTTTGTATTCTGCCCTGGTCAGAACAAATCTGAAATACTGTGTTTAGTTCTGGGCACTACAAAAGTAAGAGGTCTAATGAATTGTATAGCATTAAAGGAATGTAACCAGGATGGTAGAAATCAAATCAATTATCATAATGCTTGACTTATGGAAGGTTTTAAGTTCAAGCCATATGAGACTCTATTGAAAGAACTAGGGTTTATTTAGTCTGGAGAATAGAAGATTGCTGGATTATATTCACTACCTTCAAAAAATCCCTGATTTTTATTTCTCTTGTTCTGCCAGTAACTTTCTAGGTAAACTCAAAAGATGCTCACTATATAGTTATTTTTCTGATCCATAAAAATGAAAACAATGGGCTACAATTCAAATCCAATCCAACAAAATTTAATAAGCATTTCTTACTATGCAGAGTGCTCTGGGAAGTACAAAGAAAATAAAATTGTTTGCAATCAAGAGATGATAGACAAATAACTCCAGAGTTAATATCTTAATATCCTAATCTTTCCAATACCAGAACATTATTTTTGTGCTCTATTCTTCCAAATGATAAGCTCTCCTTGTAGTACTTTATCTCACTGGATGTTATAAGGTTCAAATGAGCTAATGTATGTAATGTATTTGGCAAAGCTTTGCTTCATGAATCTGAGCTATCATCATCATTATTATTACTCTCCCCTCTTTTGTACATGAAGTTTGACTTTATATCACAAACTCTCAATAAGAGCTTGTTTCTAGGTAGCAGCTGAACAAGAACTGACAGCTGTTAAAGAATGGGGCCAAATGGTCTAAATATAACTTCATGCTTCAAGCACCAAGTAGTGACTCACACTATGCTTTGCTGTTGTATTAAATTCAACATGCTCTTAATTTCAGAATTTAAAAAAAAAATTCTTTCACTTGATCACTCTCTATTTTTTCAAAATGCCAGGTCTCTGAAAACAACTGTATTTCTTTATCCATGGCATTTAAGCTTATAGTTTTAAAGATAAATACATTTTTTTTCTAGGCATGTAATTAAAAATGTTAACAATTCCTTCCAGAAATCCATCCAGTCAGCCCAAAGTATAAGATGTCACAGTTTTTTTTTTTTTTTTTGGGGGGGGGGTCTTCAACAGAACAGAAACATAGTGCTCCACTGATACTTTGGAAAAGAACCTCTATAAAAAGCATTAATCATGACACTAGTTGCCACTCTCCTACTGCCGGCATCAAAGAAACAGAAGGAAGCATGTTCATCATGACTTTCATGGATTTCTTAAAGACAATTCATGTTGCTACAATTAAGCTTATCACATGAACTAGAGGGTCTGTTTCTAGAATAATGATTATCCATAGGTATTCATTGACAAGATTTTTTTCAGTATTAAAAGAAAATCCTCAAATTTGATCACATACATATTCAAAGATAAGGATTACAGAAATGGTATATTTAGTGAGAAGAGGCAATGTCTTTCTATTCAAAGGGTAGTTACAGCAGTAATTCTAGGAACCTATTTTCCACTTCCATCAAAAGTTAGACAAAAGGAAGAAGGTTTACTTTAAAGCAGAGAGAATCTACAATTTACAAATAAGAACTCTCACTTTGAGAACTGTGAGATACTGGAATGAGTTGACAAATGAGACAATGAAGTCCTTTCTGTAAATTTAACTAAAAATAAGTGTAGCTAATCTGGGTGCCATCCTATTCAGGGGTATGGAGACTTCAGTATTTAAATTCATCATGTCTCTCTTCATTGTCACCTATGATTTTGCTTCTTCAGAGAGCATGATGTTCCATGTTTTTCAGCCACATAATGGGTTTAATTGAAAGAATATTGGTGTTGAAGAGAGAGACTTGATTCAAATAATCAGATCAGGTTCTTCACTCAATATAAAATAATACAAGCTAATATTATATAGTACTTTAAAGTTAACAATCATTTTACATAGTATGTGATCTCATTTGATCATCGCATTAACCTTGTGATGGATATACTATTTTTATCTTCATTTTACAGATGAGGAAACTGAGGTTGGGAGAGGTTCAGTGATTTGCTCAAGCTCAGAGAGGTAGGATTTCAAAGTCATTTTCCAAACAGTAAGTCCAACATTCTAACCACTACATCACCAGACTGCCCTAGCTTGGAACATTTGTGGGGCATCTGGAATTTAGCTAGCTATATGTCTCTTCATCTTTTTGTAGCAGGCCAAAGAGATGAGGGACTCAGGGAAGGCTATGAGGTAGAGAATGCATACACTTTGCATCATTTTTATATCACCAAACATACCCATTAAATTAGTTGTTTGTAGGTAGACTATCAAAAAAAATCTAATATTTGATTTAACTTAATGTGAGACTTTTTTTATAATTCTCTGAAATTCTTAAACTTGAATTGCATAGACTAGATCTGTGGTATCAAAATTAAACATAAATGGATCTCTAGAGGCCACATATTGACAGAAAATTAATTAACATTATTATGTTGTTTTGAGTTTTTATATTGTTAAACATTTCCTATTACATTTAATTTCGGTTCTGATTCCATTTTGGAGTTCTGAAGTCTAAGGGTCTTGAGTCTGATACCTCTGAACTAGATAAACTCTTAAAAAATCTTTTCTAGGGGCAGCTAGGTGGCACAGTGGATAGCGCACCAGCTCTGAAGTCAGCAGGACCTGAGTTCAAATGTGTCCTCAGACACGTAACACTTCCTAGCTGTGTGACCCTTGTAAAGTCACTTGATCCCAATTGCCTCAGAAAAAAATAAACAAATAAATAAATAAATCTTTTCTAACCCTAAAGGGCCACATGTGATAAGAAAACAGGTAATTACATTGTTTCTTAAAGGTAAGTAACATACTTAATACTTCTGTGTTCCTTATAGTACCTAGAACAGTGACACACACATGTGAATTTAATACATATTTGTTGATTAAATAAATTAGTATAATAGTCTAAAAAGTTAAATTCTGGTATAATAATTTCTTTCATTAAATTTGACTATATTTTTATAATGTTTAAAAATAGTACTGTGAATGGCTAACATTGCTATTATTATTATTAATAACAATATTACCGAGAGATTTGGAAAGGAGGTCACAGTGTTCTGTTAATTACACAAAGATTCTGGGTTACTGGACTTAGGAACTGATAATCAAATGTGCTGTTTGTTCCAGACTTGACAGCATGATTAGGATATATTATCACAGATTTGGTGACCAAGGTTAACCACACACAAACAGCATCAGTAAATTTCTTTATAGGACAACAAAAACTTCATGGGCTATGACTATTAAATTTTATAATGACTCATAGCACATCCCCAACCCATCTACTTTGAGTGTTCCTAGACGATGAATGTTGCATAAATATGCTTTTCTGAAAGTTAGTTCTTATCACCTGGCTCACATCCCACTCTATGCCTTATAAGGAGTGACTGAAAGCACTAGGGATGTTTAACTTGAAGACAGTGCCATGGTAGAAGCCATGGTAGCTTTCAGTATTATATTTCAGACCCTAATATGTCAGTCCATTTAGCATGATGACAGAATAATAATGGATCAAAGTATGGCAGCAAATCTACTACACACAGGTCATCATGGGTATTTAAATTTACTTTGTTTCCCCTTCATTGTCCTTTAAGCTAGTTGCAATTTTGATTCTTCAGCGATCAGAGTATTCCATGCTTTATGGACATATAATGGGGAAAATGTTGGTGTTGAAAAAGGGAACTTTTAAATCAGCTAGTAGTTTTGGATTATTGAAATAGTAATCTGATATAAACAGTCGCTATTCAGAAGATTGAGACCCAAGGGTAGTTCCTTCACGACATGGGCTCTGATATAAATAGTGAAGCAAATGGTTAGGAGATTGTAGAGAAAATACTAGAGAAAAAAGGAGAGAAATAAGAACCAAAACAGGTGAGCATTTGGAACTGATGAAGCAGAACATAGGGAGTATACAAAAGGTGAGACCAATTTATTTGCTCTCTTTCCTTTATGACTACAAGGATATAGGGTTGCTTTGAGCTAGTGTGAGAATCAGGTAAGGGGAAAGGCAGGTGCTCAATTCCGCCCAAATCCCACAAGTACAAGCACTCCATGGGGCTAGCAGGGGTCCTCAAACTAGGCCACAGGCCAGATGCAGCAGCTGAGGACGTTTATCCCCCTCACTCGGGGCTATGAAGTTTCTTTATTTAAAGGCTCACAAAACAAAGTTTTTGTTTTTACTATAGTCCGGCCTTCCAACAGTCTGAGGGATAGTGAGCTGGCCCCCTATTTAAAAAGTTTGAGGACCCCTGGGAAGCTTCAAGAATATAGCCACCTCCAACTTTCTTGTGGTTACTCTTTCCTAAAATCAGGCCCATAGTTATTCTGAAGTAGATGGGTGCAGACAGTGATTTTATTCATGCAGTAGATCCAGAAGTTTCATCAGAGATTCCAATGGCAAAAGTCAGTTTCAGAGTGTATTGGAAAGAGCATCAACTAGAGGAATCAGCAAGTAACCGAGCAGCAACCTTGAGATGGAAGTGCTCAAACTTTATGGAAATTCCAAGATCCAGAGATACTGCAGGGGAGTATCAAAGGGACTGATCCCAGCAGAAGCTGATCTTGGTAATGGGCCATTGTATCAGAAGAGCTACAGCTGGCATATTTCTGTTCCCATAAAACAGGAAGGGGGAACAGAGATAATCAGGATCAGTGGCATGCTCTGTCTCAATAGCAGATGATCCATCCAAAAGTTCATTGAGAAATCTATAAAGGGGAAAAAAGAATTTCCAGGGCCAGTGGGGAAGAAGCTACCTTTTGCATACTTATTCTTTATAGGCGTGTCTCACTTTCATTGAATTTTGAGTCCCCCTTCCCCCCCCATGGGCCAGAACTCTGAATTTGAAACAAGGTGCTAAGTCAGAGGAATTGATAGAGACAATGGTTATTTAGCATGGTGGTTAACAGTTCTCTAGTTCAGTACATGTACTTAGTACTTAATATAATTCCACAAGATTCACATTTAGGATAAAAGACCATATAAGCTCAGACAAACTCAGTCAGAATCAGAACTAGGGAAGACAGAGAAGTGGTGGCAGGCTCTCCTCCTTCCCTTCTCCACTGAAACCAAAATCCGGAAGGCCTCCAGAAAACTAACCGAGCTACAAGTGAAGGACTTTGAAGGAGACAATAAAGGATTTGGACTTTAATCCCTGGCTGCATTTGTGGTTATTACTGAACTGAAAAGAAGGCTGCCTCCAGAGATCTCAAGAAAACCTCAACAGAGAACATTACATTTTAGAGAGAATATTACACCCCCCAACCTTGACTACAAGCAGAAAGTATACCCCTTATGCTGAGGGAAATGTTTTGAATTAATTCGTTTACTTCCTGGTGAATCTCCTTAATAAATGATAATAGAATCTTGCTGATTGATTAATAATCTGAAGAATACCAGCAGCAGGTTCATGAAAGACAGCATTAAGACTAATCTCATAAAAAATAACCTACAGAATCATGGTATTGAGACAACTAACACTTTATCCACAAATGGGAACATCTATTGTAACCTTCCATTTCCACTTTGCAAAGAAAAATCTTTCATGACACTTATGAATTTTTTGGCATAAACATGTCTTTCTATTTTATGCTTCTTTTGAAACAGATAATGAAGAGATCTTTAAACACAAATATTATTATCTCAAAGAATTATAAACCATTTCAACATATGGTTAGATTTTTTTTATTCTGTTCTTCATTAATTAAAAAAATTGTTAATTGTTTTTCTCTATAATTGGTTTCCTTTGTAATGTATTTTATTTTATATATTTAAAAACATTATTCTGAGAAGTTCATAGGTATTTTGATGTCACTAAAGGTTAAGAAACCCTTGTACTTAATAAACGTGGGACAATCCCCTCTCTTTAAGACTTAATTTATAATTTTGAGGAATATAATATGACACCTTATATATATTCAAAAAAGACCTTCCCAACTACTGTCTTTTGGAATTTGAATTCTTCATCCTGAGTTTAATTATCTTAATTCAGAACACTTAAACCTTTCATGAGACCTGAAAATAAGTCAAAGTAAGAAGGGAAAATGAGCTGCAGAATTGCTGAAAAACTACTTTGACAAATCCAATGGAAAGAGTGCTATGTAAGATACTACTGAGTTGTATTAACCAAGACACTGCTACACAGAGAAGAAAAAGAAACAAAAGCTACAAGCAGAAGAAACATTTTGGGTATTTGGAAACCTGTAAGCAAACCTGAACTAACTACTGCTACTTTTTTTAGCCAAGGAAAAGATATTTTAGAGTAGGAAAATAACCTTTATCTATAACTCTTGGATGATCTTTTAATCCCTTTGGGTCAAATATGGAACTTCCAAAAAAAAGAACCCTAAAGAGTTACTATTAAGAAATAGAGAAAAACTACATATGAAAGATGCATTAAGCTGGTAAAGTTAGTCAAATAATGTTGAAAAGAATAAAACTTACAGCTTTTAAGATTCCCGTGGCATCCTCATGGAGCCATGTAGGGTAAACAACTTCATCATTCAATATGGCTTCAAAAAGATCATCTTCATTTTCAGCTTCGAAGGGAGCATGGCCACACAGCATCTCATAGAGCAGCACTCCCATTGCCCACCAATCCACAGCAGGACCATAGAGCATTTCCTGGAGAATCTGTAGACCAGATGAAGTGATGTAATTAAGGTAGGCTTTAAATTTTTAATTAATGAGTAAAATTTTAAATCCAGAAGAGATCATCACACTACTGCCCTTTTTTCCCTCTCACTGAAAGTAGTACTTTCCATACTAGGTCTCCAAAAATAATCACCATCACCTCCTCAAGTCTACCTATTGACTTATTTACCTTTGAACTCTGAGGCTGAGATGTTCTAACCAGCAAGTGATACCAGCTCACCACATATAACCATCCTGGGTATCTTAACTATATGTATTGCTGCTATCTATAAATTTATCTCCCATATCTCCCCTTTTTATCTTGCTCAGCATGGCAACTGACTGCCCTATGGATTTATTTACTGTCCCTAAGACTCCATAGACCCAAACCTTTTCCTCTAGATACCACTCCCTTACATGCACTGTCTCCTCTTATAAGAATAAAACTCTGTGGCCTGAAGGACAATCCCATTTTTCTATTTGTATCACCAGTGCTTACTACAGTATTGCATATAAGGCTTTTATTCATTTATTCATTCATTTGTCCATTCATCTATCTATCTAACCAATCAGTCCAATTCCTAAGACCACTGAAGATCACTTCTCCAGTTGGTGGCAGACCAGAACTAGATCTCAGATTACCTGGTTATCTGTCCAGTTTTCTATATCTAAATTAGAAAACATCACATTAAAATGAACTAGTTTCTTATGTGTTCCCACTAAAGCTCTACTCTTAAATGTTTCCCTGTGGATGCCTCAGAATAATCTGCTCATGCAATCCTAATCAAATATTTATAGACTCAAGTCAGCTATTTGACATAAAGGCCACCAGATATAAACACAAAAGGCTTTTCAAAAATGTCAATACAAAGAAGAGCAGCCAGGTAATGACTCAGACTGAGGCCCTGCCCAGTGGCTCTCTTGTCTCATCATTATACAGTGAACAAACTTACCTTTAAGGTCCAGACCTTTTTCTCACATTCTCTGTATCTATGTAGGCCTTTGTTTAAAGGCTTTTTAAAGGTTACCAATTGTCCAGTACAAGGAAACACAGAACATAAAAGATAGTACAGTACGCTAGATTTATTTGGAGAATATATAATAAAAAAAGGCAGTCAGGGATGACGGGAATAGGCCGGGTTCTCTGGAACAACAACCAGAATTAGGTGCTCCAAATTAGACAAGTCTGTGGGAATTTTTATAGGGCTCTTATCTTAGTTGAACAGGAACAAGCATTGATGGGAGGGAGCAAGGAACATGAATTGAAGCTAGGCAAGAGATTTGGAGGAGGGGGGAAGTGCAAAAAAGACTAATGGTAGATGCTTGCTATTCAAACTTCTTTCCAAAGGTTTATAGCTCTTATTGCTGGTTTTATTTTGACAGAATGACTTAAGTTTGGGGCTTCTTCATTCAGTGGGATGGGAAGGCTACTGAAGTTATTACACCCTCACAGAGTCCTGGCTTTCAAATAATGACTGTATCTCTGGGAGGGAGGGAGACTCTCATGTAACAACTGCCATGATTTGAACTGTGTGAGAAATTTTAATTGAATGAACTTCAAAGAAAGAGAAGCTGCTGAGTCATGGCAGTAAAAGGGAGAATCTGAAAGCAGGAGTGGGGAGCAAACCATGCTCCCCAAATTTCCTATCCAATTCAGATCAGGGTTTTGTTGTTTATTTAACAGCCTCTGGGTTTTTCTCCGTCCTTTATCCAAAAATTTAGTACCTAGCTCACTATCTTCCACTGAACCTTAACTCTTCTCCTGACTTAATACTTTTGTTATTGTTGTGTCACGTCCAACTCTTCAGAGATCACGTTTGGAGTTTTCTTGGCAAAGATTCTTGAGTGGTTTCCTTTTCTAGCTCATTTATAGATGAGCAAACTGAGCCAAAAAAGTTCACATAGCTAGGAGATGTCTGCGGCTGCATTTGAACTGAGGTCTTCTTGACTCCAGCCTGGTGATCTATCCACCATGCCACTAAATTTTTTTACTTCATCATCTTTGTACTTCAATATGCATATGGACAATTCCTTAAACTCCCTAATTTTTCAATTCATTAGTCTTCCTTGACCTCAGGCACATACCTGGATGGTCACATTCTATAGCTCCCCATTACCCCACAATTGATTAGTGATCTAGGCTATTGATGTCAAAAAAAGAAACAGATCCTTATTGCACTTAATTATTTTTCAGATCACCTCTGCTCTAGGAAACTTTAAGATGATAAGTTGCAAGGAAATTACTGATCTTTATTGATAAAAGGAATTTCCTCATCATGAAGTTCTTTCTAACAGTAAAATCACAGTTTCATCTCCTATCTCTCTCTCTATATCTTTTTTGTCTTTCCTACAGAATGTAAACCCCTCCTATCAATTGGGGAATGATTGAACAAATTGTGGCATGTGGTTGTGATGGAATACTATTATACTGTAAGAAATGATGATGGGTATGATTTTATTTTATTTATTTATTTTTTGCTGAGGCAATTGGGGTTAAGTGACTTACCCAGGATCACACAGCTAGGAAATGTTAAGTGTCTGAGGTCAAATTTGAACTCAGGTCACCCTGACTTCAGGGCTGGTGCTCTACTTAGCTGCCCCAAGGGTTATGATTTTAGAAAATCTGGGAAGACTTATAAGAACTGATGCAAATTACAAAGAGCACAACTCGAACAATATTGTATACAATAATAACACTATATTAATGATAATCAAAGCTGTGAAAGGCTTAGCTACTTTGATCCATACAATGATCCACAACCACTTCAAAAGACTTATGAAAAAATACTATCCACCTCCAAAGAGGGAACTATGAACTGAGTACATATTCAAATATTATTTCTTTCTAAGTTTTTCTGTTTTTTCCTTCCTTCTTTCCTTCCTTCCTTCCTTCCTTCTTTTCTTCCTTCCTTCCTTCCTTTCTTCTTTTCTTCCTTCTTCCCTCTCTTTCTTCGTGGCTAACATGGAAATGACTTCAATAATGGGTATTCTATGTCTTGCCTTCTACATGAATTGAGGAGAGAGTAGAGGTAGAGAATTTGTAAATGAAAACAAAAATAATTAAATTAAAAAAAGATTTTGAACTTGAAACTAGGAATTGTTTCTTTTTTGGATTTTGTAACCCCAGCAACTAGGACAATGACTAGAATATAATAGTGCTTAATAAATGTTTGCCAATTGACTGATCACAAGGGAATCCTTTCAGTTCTGCTGAAAAATAGTTGGGAGAAGATGAGAAAGAGTTAAATAGGAAAGGAAATATAGGAAAGAGGCAAAGAGAATAAAGAAGAAGATCATGGTAATGCTATTCTTCTTTTACCTTTCAGGTAGGTACCCTATAGCTTGTGCAATGATCTTTTGTATTCAGTTTAGATCAGATTGTCATGGAGTCTGCCCTTTCTCCATAAAATGAACTTGCTTTAGAGTGTCATTGGTTCAATCCTCACTGGTCCATGTTGCCATCAACCTGAGTTAGTCTGAGGCCTATGACTTCTAACCACAGAATTATTGCATGTAATCTCTTGAAACTGTAACTTGTGAGACTGGCTCACCTCTGGGGCAATGTAGTCAGGTGTGCCGCAGAATGTTGCAGTGGTGATGCCTTCACAGATGCCCTCCTTGCACATTCCAAAGTCGGCCAATTTACAATGACCTTCGTGGTCCAACAATACATTATCCAGTTTCAGATCTCTGGAATAAACAAAGAACAATTAGTCACAAAAGCTGTTGAGTGTATTGGGATAGCTGTTGAAAAGAAATGGCACATGACATGTCATGAGTCAAGTCAATGGCACTAGCTTATACCAGATAGTGTAAAAGCAGGTAGTGGGGAAGTTACTCCATTTGGATCAAGAATACTTTTGGCCTGCAAATCTGCATATAGACATTTTGCTAGAGCCATGCTATCAGACTACAAGAAGATATATTTTTACAGTAACTATAATGAAAAGGTAATACGGAAATGACCAATAAAAACAATTGAACTAAATATAAGATAAATATCATAATTGCAGTTTCAGTGTGTAGATTATTAATATTTTGACAAAACAAAAGAACAAAACATTTGAACATTTTATCAAAATAAAATGAAATAAAAATTCCCATGTATTTGTCCCTTTCAAATTTCAAAAAACATTGATTATATACTATCTTTGTTTTTTTTTTTTTAAAGGTAAAGAAGGAATATGCAATTCTTAAACTGCCAGTTTCACTTTTTATCTTTTATATAGCATTAACTCTATGATGGACACTACGGCCTTTAACAATTATTATTTTATTTGATCCTCACAACCACCGTAGGACGTATATACTATTATCATCCCCATTTTAAGAAACAAAGGTTAAGTGACTTTCTGAGAGTCAAGCAACTACTACATGTCAAAGCAAGAAACTGAATCCAATGATTTTCTGAATCCAAAGCCTCCTTTCTATTTACTATGGCAACTTGACTCATACTACATTAATCTCTCTTACCTTATTTAGCGATATTCCACCACTTTGGACAGAGTCCATTTCTAGCTTTTATTACAAATAAAGTCACTGAATT
The DNA here is from genome assembly GCF_902635505.1 of Sarcophilus harrisii. Taxonomy (NCBI): domain Eukaryota; kingdom Metazoa; phylum Chordata; class Mammalia; order Dasyuromorphia; family Dasyuridae; genus Sarcophilus; species Sarcophilus harrisii. The sequence continues at coordinate 318,686,799 of NC_045427.1, read as the reverse complement.
TTTTAAAAGATAGGTTCATTTCCCCCTTTAATTATATTTTCAAGTTAAAGGGCAACAGTGTAAGATCAACAACTATGATCAGTTTTGTGATCTTAATTTGACAGGCTGTTGTACAAAATTTTTCACTGATTTATTGTCTCACTAACAATTTAACTAGTACCTTTTGCCTTACTGCCTCATTATGATTGTTTTTAAACTTCTTTTGTTCAGTTTAATGGATATAAGGTAATATTAAAAGATGTTTCAATGTGCTTTTCCTCTAACTGAATGTTTTTTTATATTTTTATATTTTATCATTTACATAATTTTTCATATATAAGTAAATGTAGCATACTAAAAAGTACAATATAAATGGTGGTAGTTATTATTTCTCCATTGGTGAATTTATATTAATCTTACAGTAGATATACGTGGGTTGCAGATTCTGAATGGCAGTACTTTGTTTGATATATTTATTCTACATACTTTCCCAATCTGTCTTCTCTATTTTTATTTTAGAGACGTTGCTTTTTGTCCTGCAAAATCCATTTTTTCTTTGCCTCCAACTGATGTAGTTTTCAATATCATGATCATTACTTTATTGAGTAATTATTACTTTTATCCTCCTCATAATTAAGGCAAATATAAAATCTCTTTTCTCCCAATTTTTTATTTTTAAAGAAATCTATTTAGATCATTAAACTAGTTTGATTTTACTAAACAATGGCGTATTGCATGAAGTTGGAGATAAATACCTAATTTTACTGTTTTTAAAAACTAAGTTATGATTCTTAGAAAAGTTTTTAAATGACATTATGATGATAACAGTTCACATTTAAATATTATTTTATAAATTACAAAGTACTCTTCTAGTATCAACTCTCTGAAATAGGTGGTAACAAGAATTATTCCATCTTGTAGATGAGGACATTTAAGTTTACAGATGTTATGTGATTAGTTCAAAGTTATGCAGTAGACAAATGTAAAGCTGGAACTTTGACACAGGTCTTTTGACTCCAAATTCAATGATCTTTCTATTAAGATTCATTGCCTCTAGCACTTCACCTTGGGCAAATCACAACCTCTAAAGGCCCCAGTAACCACAAATACAAAATGAGAGGGTTGAACTAGATGACTTCTGAGATCCCTTTCAATCTATGATACTAATTTGTTTATTGTCCTTTTATTAGGTCAGTTGTATTGAACTTAGCATTAGGAATTAAGGGTAGTGGGCACAATAGGGCAGCTAGTAGGTGCCATAGGGCATAAAATGCTGGGCCTGGAGTCGGGAAGATCCATCTTCCCATGTTCAAATCCAGCCTCACTTAGTAGTTGGGTCACCCTGAGCAAGTCATTTCCACCCTATTTGCCTCAGTTTACTCATCTGTAAAGTGAGCTGAAGAACCATTTCAATATCTTTGCCAAGCAAACCCCAAATGAGTCATGAAGAGTCGGACATAATTGAAATGACTGAAGCACAAGAACTCATCTATAAATATCACATCAATTGAGATGTGATCAATTTAGATCAGATTACCATGGAGTCTGCCCTTTCTCCATAAAATGAACTTGCTTTAGAGTTCATTGATTCACTCCTCACTGATCCATGTTGCCATAAACCTGAGTTAGTCTGAGGCCTGTGACTTCTAACCACAGAATTGGCTCACCCTCCTTGCATATTCATTGTAGGCTCAAATAATTCATCCTGAGTTATGAACAAATGTGATTAATGTGAATATTAGAACATACTCTTATATAAGGGTTTCAAGCATGCGTTCCCATTTATAACATACATATTTTTTTGTCTGTGGTCTGGATGAGTGTTTTTAGTAGGATTGGGAATTTCTTTCTAGTGAGGAAAGTCCTTCTACTTATGAGGACTAGAAACTATTCTGAAACTCAGAATTTTAGTTGCCTTAGTAATCAAGGAGTTAAATGACTTGCCTAAGTGCCACATAGCCAGCATGTGTAAATGTTAAGATATGATTTATCTGACTCCAAGGTTAACTCTCTCTATACTACATCAAGCTGCTACTATATCTATAGGATACTTTTGTTTACTAGTTAAATATTTTATCAGCACATATGCATGCATATAAACATATATACATTTCTTTATTTAAATCTTGTGCTTTGTAAGTGACCTCATGGAGAACAATGACTTTCAGGGTCACATCGGTGGGGTCTTATGTATTTGATGTATGATAAGCCTATAAAGTCAACTATGGGCAAAAATAATTTCCCTCTTTAGTCCTCTCAAGAAACTGTATTGCCCAAAGGCATAGACATTCAAGTGTGGAAAACTCAAAATTGGGAGTCCTCTTCAATCTAGAATAACTCCTTAGAATAGGAGTACTTATTCTAAAAGTCTACAAGAATCAGTTCAAATGACCTCCTGTGAGAATAATTGCTAAATTTTCAGTGTAGCCATTTATACTTTGAGAATGCTACAAATCGGGATTTAATTTATTGTTTTGTTGACTGTCTAGACTTAAGAAAAGATGGAAGAAATGTAAATGCAGATTAAAGTTAAAAGAGTACATTTTCCAGAGAACCATTTACCTGCTGGGCAAGTCTTGAATTAAGGACGAAAGGATAATGCCCCCAAAGGGGATTCCCAGAAAGGCAAAAACACAAATATCAAGCCATCATGTGAGCTGCTCTGCCCTTAAGCACTTCAAATTGTGTGTTTTGGATGACAAAGCACAGAGGAATAGGTTACTAAGAGAGATTGTAGATAAACCCAAATTAGGAGTTTGGGAGCCACCAAATTTCAGAATTGGTCACTGTAGATGTATTGTCTTGATGTGTTCCTGAATTAAACAAAAGATTTGTGACTGTTTGAATGTGTATTTGCTAAAAAAAAAAAATAAGTGATCAAGTTCGATGACCTTAGAAAGACATGGAAAGACTTGGTGAAATAGATGAAGAAAACAGAGTATACAATAACAGGAATATTGTTTTAAGAAGATTAAAAAGGAAATTGATGACCTTCCACTCATCTTGACAAAGACAGGACCTCCTTATTATTTTTTTTTTTGTTGTTTGTTTGTTTGCTGTTTTGTTTAAATGGATCCTATTTCCTAGGCATCCTTGCTTTCTAGGCTAACTAGATAAGGGCAAAATTCAGACAGCAGTCTTTTTTTGGTTTCTTTGGTTTTTTTTGTTTTTTGGGAGGTTTTTTGTTTGTTTTTGTTTTTTCCTGGTGCAATACCATAATGATTTTATTAGTGGCAGCACTAGAGGTATGGAATGATTTTCTGAGAGCTTTTCTCACCTAGCAAAGATCAGGAAAAGATTGGGGGATTCTCTTCAAAATAAAACTGTCCAATTTGCTCACTCTGTCCTACCTAATTTAAAGTTAACTTGTTTTTCTTAAGTTTAAATTTGACCCTCCTTTAGCACCTGATATTTTCTATCTCCTACTGACATAACCCTAAATTCAGAGGGAGCTGCAGGAGGCATGTTGGGTAGTAGTGATTCCAGAATACAACATAAATAGTCTATCTCAATTTGAAGGAAACGAGCAATATAAGATTACTATTCAGTAAACTGACCTTCATAGAGTGCTAGTTGACCCTAAGTCACTCATCTCATTCACTACAGATGGCAGTGTGACCAGAGACAATATTACAATCTGCATATAAAGGACTTTCTGGGAAAAAAAAAAAAATTCCTCCCCATCCTCTAACATTGCTACACAAATCTTCACAGTGAGAAAGAAGAGAGATTTGAGGAGAAAAGGAGGAAAAAAAAAGAGGGAGAAAGAAAGGAAGAGGGGGTATTAAGACAGAGAGAGGAAAATAGAGAGGGGAAGAAGGGGGACAGCTAGAGAGAGAGAAAAAGAGACAGCGAGAAAACCTGGTAATTTGTAGTAGAAATTTAACACATAATGGCACTGGTGACTCTATACAATTGACCTGGGTTCTATCCACAACTTTGATAAGATATAAGAACAAACTCTGGACAGCATGCTGGGTGATGTACTAATTCTTTGTCTTAAGTCAGTTCATAATGCTTAGTGACATTAGCCAAACCTGGCTTATCAGAGGAACACCAATTGCAAAATGAAAAAAAATCCTCTGAATGCATGGAATTGGAGAGATCAACCATTGCTGTAAGGGAGGAGAATTCCTAGATATAGAGTTGTCCCCAAAAAAATCTAGTTTCCTAAAGATAACATGAACTTGGATCTTGAAAGGAAATGTGGTACAGTGGATAGAGTTTGAAATTGGGACCAAGAATGGGTTGTGTTATTGAATTAAACCAAAATCTTGTGACTGTTTGAATGTGTGTTTGCTGAAAAGAAATGATGAGTTCAATGACCTTAGAAAGACATGGAAAAACTTACATAAAATCAATGAAGAATGAGGTTGAGCAGAACTAAGAAATCATTGTATATGTAACAGCAATATTGTTTTAAGAATGGCTAGTCATTCTTAGTCATTTTGACTATTATAAATATACAAGTTAAAAATAAAAAATATACAAAGAAGGACTATCTACTTCCAGAGAAAGAAGCGATAAAAAGAGGTATAGAATTAAGGAGTAGGAAGGGACTGATGACCTTTTACTCATATTGACAAAGACTGGACCTCTTTTTTTTCCTGTGAATTTGCCAGAATTCAACATAACACTTTACTAGCCACGTAAACTTAGATTACTCTCAAAGTCTTTCTTCATCTGAAAAATGAGGGGTTAATTTTGATGGTCCTTTCTAGCTTTGAATCTATGATCTTGAGAACCTGAATCACCACATTAAGTTATATAATCAAAAGTTTGCTAAATATTTTATTTTTATCTTATCCGATCCCTATAACAGTTTAGGGTCACACAACTAAAAAATATCTGAGGTAGAATTTGAACTCAGATCTTCCTGACATCAATTCAAGCACTTTTTCCAGAAGTAGTGTGATATTTTGTATATAGGGCTGAACTTGCAGTCAGGAAAACATAGAAGCAAATCTCATCTCAGACACTTAAGCTGTATGACTGGGGCCAAATCACCTAACCAGTCTCACTTTCTTCATGTCTAAGATGGAAATAATATTAGCAGCTACTTTATTATCTTTGTCAGCACCCCCTATATAACACCTTATCTGACAGTGACTAAACTTTAGTGTTATTTAAATTTTTTCCCCTGAGGCAATTGGGGTTAAGTGACTTGCCCATGGTCACATAGCTAGGAAGTGTTAAGTGTCTGAGGCCAGATTTTTGAACTCAGGTCCTCCTGACTTCAGGGCTGATGCTCTATCCACTACGCCACCTAAATGCCCAAAACTTTATTTAAAAAAAAAAACTTTTTGGAGGATTATCTTTTACTTTAATATCACCTTTATTCCCAAATACATCCTTTTGTTCTCTGCTCAGCAAGAAATATCTTGTAAAAATTATTTTTAAATAGAGAAAAAATAATTCAGCAGATCTAATCAACATATCAATAAAACATGACAATATCTACAATATTCCACATCCATAATCCTCCTGCAAAGAAGGCAAGAAGGTGACTTAAAACATCTCATAGAACACATTATCCTATTTACACTAAGATATAAAGGACTAATATCTACTCTCCTTTTCTGAAATTCTTGTTTTGATTGGTAAGGATAGGGCATGAGGGGAGAGGAATGAAAGAGAAATGAAGACTGAAGGAAGTGAGGAGAGGCTAAAAGGAGTGCAGAAGGGGAGAAAGAGCATCTCAAACTTCAAATATATCAGAATTTGCCTAAAGAGGGGGCAGAGACTGGCTTTAAGAATAAAGGATATAATGGCCTGCTGGTCAAAAGAAGAAATAGTTCTCATTGGACACAATGAAAGCAGTGTGTACTGAAAGAAGGTAGATAATGTTAACATCAATCAAGTCTTGGTAAGTACTCTATTGTCTAAGTAAGCTAGAGGTAATATGGTTTGTAGTTACTAGCATCTTGTGTCACAAATTCAGGTAAAAAGACAAGTTACCACAGTTTATGCAATGACTTATTCTTGGCATTGACCAAAGGGAACATATTACAATCTTTTTTATTTCCATCTCATACTACAGGGATGAGATCTGAACTTTGGGAAGCAAGTATCTGTGGCTAACCCAAGGTAAAGTAAGTACCTGCATGCTTGACTGAACAACTCAAATGCCCTTTAAATCAAAACCAATTGTCTGCTTGCTGATCTTTTCTCTAAAGAATAGGGGACTTGGGTTTCAGGAATCTATTCCCAGACTTTCATCATTCTCTAAATTCTCTTGTCTTTCCCATGCTACATGAAGACACAATCTAGTATGATATGTAGAAATTTCTCCACTCCTCATTTTTCACTAAATCCATGAATGAAACCCTTAATCATACACATAAATAGTCATACAGAAGAGGGTTGGTGATCATAGGGATACAAGGATGACAGAGTTAATTTAGGGCTTCAAGAGCTGATTGTTAAATTTTCAGTGTGAGTATATCTGAGACAGTAACAAATATTATAAATCTAGTCTTGATCTATTGATCTGTTGATTGTCTAGATTTAAGAAAGCCTAGAGAAAATGTTAATAATGCAAATTAAACTTTAGAGTATGTCAGGTGTTTTCCTTCTTTCTCTCTCCCTTCCTTCTTTCTTTCCCTCTCCCCCTCCCTTTCCTTGCTTGCTTCCTTCCTTCTATTTGGTCTTCCTCAGGATCAGTAATGGCACCGGTTCTCATAAATGTGAAAATAATGGTTAAAGTTAGGTGCTGTTGGTGACCATGAAAGATCAACTTATTAGAATCATGCTTAAACCAATCTAACTGGATATACATGAACACTGAAAAAGGTGCAAAGTACTTCGAATGTATTCTTCTCTTATGGCCACTGATGTTCTGAATGTTATAGAATCTCTTCCATATACTTTTAATCCCATATTTATCTTGAAGGGACAATTAGCATCCCATGAAATATAAAACTTCAACACATTGTGAATCTACAGAAAGAAAACTCAAGACAGAGAGAGTAGCTCTCAGTGAGTTCACTTTGCTTTTGCATGACATGTATCCAGATGGTAAAAATGAAACGCTAAATTGATTGGCTACACAAAACCACTGACTACACAGTCATTAATGGACACAATGATAACAAGAGTCCAAAGATAAATTTTAAAAAATACTCCATGACTCCTGAACTTAACCTGAAAATATTTAAATAGAAATCTTGGCTTTGTTGCTACTTAGCCTCCTACACTAACATGTAATTTGGAATCCACTAACCTTAACAAGCACCAAACAATGAAAAGTACAAGTTCATGCAGGGCACTCTGAGCTCATGAAATACCAAATAAAGTATATGAAAGGTTATGGGCTTACAGTTAATTAGCTCACTAAACACCGGGCATTAATAGTTGCAACTTCTGACATGTCATTCTAAGTTTGCATAGATTTAAGTTTCCATATATGGGAGCGTAGAAAGGTATGGTTTGGTTGCCTGATCAGTACATTGTTCTTGCCATATAACATGAGCTATTAAAATAAATGGGTTTGAGGTGCTTGAGTAGCTCAGGACAGAGAAATTTTAGTATTTGAATTTGGTTTGTATTCCCCATGAAATATTCTGAGAGCCACATAATAGAATGAGGCATGAATTTTTAAATTTATTATATAAAGATAAAAATTGTACATCTGACTGCTTAATGCTTAAGAACTAATTAATACAGTAATAACAAAAAAGTTTAAAAGGTAAAATATTATCTTGGAGAAGGATGAATTTGGGAGACTATTTAGGAATAAAGATACGTTTAGTAAAAGGTTGCATCCAATTTTATAGCAGCGAGATGATACCACAGTGCATAGAGTGCAGGGCTCAGAGTCAGGAATGACGCTCAATTATGAGTTCAAATCCTTACATACTAACTCGCTACGTAATCCTGGGCAAGTCACTTAACCATGTTTAACTCGGTTTCCTCATCTAAATATGGGCTAGAGAAATGACCACTCCAGTATCTTTGTCAAGAAAAACCCAAATGGGATCATGAAAAATTAGATACAACTGGAGAACCACTGCACAAGAAGTTTTATGGTGATATCATAGCTATATTATAGTCAACCCCACAGTAAAGTCATGTGTACAGAGCTGGAACTTTGGAGAAGTATATTTGAAACAAGGTGTTAACTCAGTGGGATTGATGAGATGATGGTTCTCTAGTTCACATACATACTTAGTATAGTGATATAATGGTTCTCTAAGTTCACACATAATTAGTATGCTGTATGATGTAATTACAATAAGGTATATAAGGGGTAAGAAGGATTGGAAAAGAAACATTCTATTTTGGACCGCCTCATGGTGGCTCTCCTGCCTCCTGCACTCCTGCACTAAGCTCAAGGCTGGTCCCGAGGTCCTCCAGAAAGCTAGCCTGAACACTACAGTCATGAAACTTTGTTGCAATATTGTTTGATTGCTCATTTATGAGATTATTTCTGTGGAACTAACTGCCCCATTTGAATAGTCTGACATGTTTAATCATCATGGATTATCATATTTTAAGCAGCTAGGTAAACTCAATGGATAGAGCATTGGAGTTGGATTCACAAAGCTTTGAGTTCAAATTCTGCTTCACACACTGGACAAATCTTTAAAATGGGGATAATAAAGGCTCTTCTCTCACAGGATTGGTGTGAGGATCAAATGCTTTGCAAATCTTAAATTGCTTTATAAATGCTCTATATAGTTTCATGGAAAATTAGGTAATATATTATTAGAATCTTAACATATAATTTATATGTATATGTAATAATTCATATATTAAAATTTAATTAAGTAATAGATAATCAAACACAATTTAAATATATAATTATTTAAAAACATAATTATATGAAATATAGATATGTAGTTAATCTACATTATTAATATACTTTTTATTTCCACTTAATTTTATATTTAATAACATGGAATATTATTAAATATTATTAATATATTAGATAATGTATACCTTCACTTTAATTTGTTTGTGATCAAAGTAGCTTTAAAAAGTTATGATACTAAATTTTTTATTATTGGGAAATTCTTGTTTATGTCACAGGATGGTGGTTGTTGAAGGTCTTTAATTGTTAAAAGATATTTAATCATGTTTCTCAAGAGCTTTACAAGAATAAAAATATGTTTTTTGATGACAGCAGGCACTATCACCAGTCTGGAATGAAACAGCACATATTACCATGAAAAAAGGACTGGACCTAAGGTCAGAAGATCTGAGCAGTCAATCTGTCACCTCAATTTCCTCATCTTAAAAAAGGGTGGAGTTTAGAAAATTTGGTCACATTAGGTCTTTCCTATATTTCTCATGCTTTGATTTTCTAATTCGTGGGAAACTACAAGTCTATATCTCCTCTTCTCTCCCTGCCCCCATCAACGTAAATCAGAAAAATTAGATCAATTTTGTAATTTAATGACTTAGATAGCTGACTACCGAGACAGAAAGAGGTTAACTGATTTACCCCGGGTCACAAAGCTATTGTGTTAGAGGCAAACTTGAGTTCTGATCTTTCTGATGCCAAGGCTAGCCTCCTATCTGTATCATGCTATTTTTCATTAGAAGTAGAAGCATGTGATTTATTCAAGTTCAGTTTTCCAGGTAACTTGTTGAAGAGGCTATAGAAGGTATAATTGCCCTACTTTTAGAATATCACCCCAAATGTGTGTGTGTGCGCGCACGCGCGCGCTGTGTATGTACATGTAAGAGACAAATTACCTGTAATGCACAAGATATCACTTTTTTGCTGAGAGTCTCTCTGTAGCTAAAAATTAAGGGACAATTATTTAAGTCACCTGTAGGTTTCTGCTCACCAAATCATATGGTAGCTGGAATATGTGTTTATTCATTTTTATCATCAAAATTTCCTTTAAAAATAGTTTAAAACTATTGCAACTTTAAAAGTTGCAAATTTTCAAAAATTCTCTTAAAGGCTTTTGTTTTGATATCATCATCATTTCCAAATATGTTTTTTCTTCTCATTCAAACCTCTCATAATAATAGTTAATAATAATTAAACGAAGACCAAGCAACAAAATGGCTGTCTTTGATAATGTAACAGTTTCTTAGGCCTTCTGAACAATGTTTCTCAATCAGGCCACTATTTAGTTTACTTGCAATTAGTATTGTATAAAAGAAGGAATCTAATAGAAATCATTTCCCTGGGATGAACTTGCTGTAGCACTATGCTAAAACACAGTCCTATTGAGAGTTTTATCAAATAAGATATTTTTTACTCTGGATGTTGTTTAAGGTAAAGAGAAGAAAATCTGGTTTCACAATCTTTGAAGAAACAAAAGGAAGAGCAACAAATCTCTTTACTGTAAAAGAGACAGACGACCAATTGACTGCACTCTAAACAGAACAGAATTTCAAAACACAGTTAAAGAAGGGAACTAGCATAAGTCAAATGTGAGAAGCAGACATTTGTGAAGAAAGGGAATTTTTAGGGAGAAAAAAATAATGAACTCAGTTGTGAAACAAGGCTAGTTAAGTTTAATTTGTGGTATATTACTGTCTGGGTCAAGCATGACATTCAAAGCCAAACTGATGGTGTCAAAACGGGTGAAAAGTCATTGAAATATCAGAGTCTTACTCATGGACCTCAGGTGTGGTTTTCATGTCAGGGCACAATCATTAACATCATTTTAACAAAAGTGGTGAGCCGAGTACGGATTTCTTTATAGTGAGACTTTTCAGATCTATTTGTCCTAAATGCACCACACAATGGCCTTAAAGTCCATTTCATTACATAGGAAGAGGTGTTATTTAGGGGTTTGTGTACATTCAGGAATTTAACTTCTATCTCACTGTTTACTGCCAGACCTAACCTCAGAAGCGAGGGTATTGTTTTTGTAAAGCTTCAAGTGAATTTTAGAAAGGACAGTTGAATTGACCATAGGATCTTGGATTTAGAATTTAGAGAGTCACAGAGGTCCTTTTATTCAATTCTCTCATTTTACAGATGGAGAAACTGAGGTCAGAAGGGTCTTATCCAATGATATCCAAATAGAAGTGATAATATTAGAATCCAGATCTCTGATTCTTAAGCCAGCAACCTTTCTTTCCATAAGACAACTAAGCAAACTTTTGATATAGAAATCTGAAATCTACATAGTGGGCTTGAAGTTAATTTTTTACTTTTCTATAATGAAGGTCACACTCTTATTCAATACAAGTGGCTTGAAGAGTCTGTGAAACTTATTTTTGGTTTGAGTTCTAGTATTTGGCTTTAACATGATTAACAGATTCATAATGCTTTGATTTTAAAGAAGGGAAGATTCTTTAATAGTGAGAGTGGAAATTATATCATTAGAAACCTCAGTTTAAATTAAATATCAAGAAAACCAGGATAGTAGTGAAAAATCATCTGCATTCTGTTAGTGATTTGCATATAAGTGGATTCAGGATATTAAAACTTTGCTACTTCAGGCATTTCCATAATTAAAATAATCTATCTCAATAGAATAATTTCTTTTGTTTTCCTTTTGTATTTTCAGTTCCAAATTCTCTCTCTCTACTCCCCAACTCACTGAGAAGGCAGATATTCATTTTATACACACACACACACACACACACACACACACACACATATATATATATTTATGTATATATGAAGTAATACAAATAATTTCCACATAAGTCACGTTGCAGGAAAAAAATAAAAAATAAAGAAGGGATATACTTTAATCCACTTTCAAGTCCATCAGTTCTCTCTCTGGAAGTGAGCAGCATTTTTTATCAGCAATCCTTTGGAAGTATCTTGGATCACTTACACTTGAGCAGAGTAGCTAAATCTTTCAGTTTTAATTGCCCTTACAATATTGCTGCTACTACTTTCCTCATTCTGCTCACTTTTTATGTCTAAATAACACACTCATTATGATTTACCTTTGGTATAGGATATGAGATGTTAGTCTATATCTACTTTTTTCCAGACTACTTTTCAGTTTTGTCCATAATTTCTGTCAGAGACTTAATTCTTGGCCCAATAACTGGGATCTGTGGGTTTATCAAATACCAGATTACTATGGTCATTTTTTATATTATGCATTTAATCTATTTCATTTATCAACCACCCTATTTCTTATCCACTATCAAAATGTTTTGATGATTACTACTTTGTAGTAGAGTTTGAGACCTGATAACTAGTAAGACTTTCCTTCACTTTTTAAAAAATTGATTTTCTTGATAATTTTGACTTTTTGTTCTATTTTTTTATATTTTCTAGCTCTATAAAATAATTCTTTGATAGTCTGATATAGCACTGAATAAGTAATTTAGATAGTATTTTCATTTTTATTATATTGGCTTGCCCACAAAACAATTCCTCCAATTGTTTAGATCTGTCTTTATTTATGTTTTGTGATTTTTTTCATATACTTTCTATATGTGTTTTGGCAAGTAGACTCTTAAGTTTTTTATACTATTTGCAGTTATTTTTCCTGATTGGTTTTGTTGGTAATTTATAGAAATGCTGTGACTTATGTGGGCTTATTTTATATTCTGCAACCTTCCTAACATTACTAATTGTTTTTTAATTGATTTTCTATGGTTTTCTAAGTATACCATCCTATATTCTTTTAAAGCGTGATAGTAATAATAGTGATCATAACCTTCCTTAAAATCTGATCTCATTGGAAAGAATTCTAGTTTATCCCTAATACAGATAATACTTGTTCTTGATTTTTGAAAGATGCTTCCAATCATTTTAAGAAAAGCTCCATTTACTCCCTGTTTTCTATTGTTTTTTAATAGCAATGGTTGTTCTTTTTTAGCAAAAGCTTTTTCAGCATCTACTAATATAGTAATTTTGTTTGTTTTTATTATAAGGTCAATAATGCTTACAATTTTCCTAATATTATAGCAGCCCTGTGTTCCTGATATAAATCTAATTTGGTCATAGTGTACAAGCTTTGTCATATATTGGTGCAATTTCCTTGCTAATATTTTAAAATGTTTACATCAAGATTCACTAGGAATTGGCCTACAGTTTTCCTTCTCTGTTTTAGCTATCAACATCATATTTGTGTCATAGAAGGAGTTTGGTAGGATTCCCTCTTTACCTATGCTTACAAACAATTTATGTAATATTGGAATTAATTGTTCTTTAAATGTTTGATAGGATTCACTTATAAATCTATCTAACCCTGGTTTTTTCTCCCTCAGGGAGCTCATTTGTGATTTGTTAAACATCTCTTTCTGTTAATCTAGGCAATTTATAGTTTTGTAAATGTACATATGATTGATTAGACTAACAAAAGGATCCATGGTACAAAAAAAGTTAAGAACCTTAGTTGTAAGGTCTCCAGAAATAACTAGAAAAATGAGACTCATGCTCGAAGTGACAGCATCTTGAAACACATGTATAACTATCCAAATTAATTTTAAACAATTGGTGTTTTAACTAGTAATTATGAAGTAGCTCTCTCGGGAAACATCCATTTGAGAATAGAAACCTAGAGAGAGATGAGTGTTTATTATTAACTAATTGAACTAAGGAAGATTCATTTTCTAATTGGCTTCTCCCATTGTGGAAAGACTCAATGTAAAAAACTTGGGCAAATTATATGCCAAAGACTTTGCTGAGGTTTGCTTTGCCATAGTTCCTTTCTTCACAGTTCCTTCTAACTCTCCTAAAGGAGCTTGAGAAGCAGAGGAATGAAAAACAAAACAGACAACTGTATGTACAAGTATAGTGTGAATTCTGAAAGACAAAAACAAATTATGACTACTGCAGGCCAGGTGCTTCTTGCTTTCACTGTGTTTCTATGTATATGAAGTTACTGACATCCTCTATTGTACTGGGGAAGGCATACCTCTTCTGCTGTGCAACTTGGACCAGAGATTTTCTATTGCTGTGTCTTGTTTGTGATTGGAAGGAGGTTGGGAGAGGGGGAGGCAAATAACTCTGACAGACTCAGGAGAAAGAAGGGGTTCATTAAAGTCCCTGTTATATAGGCTGCTCACATTCCCTCAGGATGATCAAGTAAATGAGCCATCATGCTGACAGCCTAGCCTTATAATCATTTTTCAATTCCCCTAGAACAGAAGAGCTGAAATTCCCTGGCAGAGACAGCACAATTTACCTAGCAGCTTCTCACAGTACTTCCATTCTATGCTAGCCAAGAAAATCTTCCTGATCAAGACTGCCTGCCAAAATACTTCTCATTAGATACCTGGCAGCCTTCAGCTTACAAATGCACTGACCAAGTAAGACAGAGGAGAATAATAGAAGGCTAGGGATAAAGAGGTCCAGATATGATTAAACCATTAGCCAGCCAGATCACCACAATATAAGTAGAGATATTTACTCTTCCCGCAACTTCCTATCCAAAAACTGAGAACAAAAAGGTTGCTGAAGCTAGATATTGCTCTATAATACTTATATTGCTCTATAAATATTATCCAGGGATCATACAGCCAACAATCTGAATGATCCTTTATGGCAGCAGTAACTCCACTTACATATGTCCTACATATGTTGTTGGAGGTAGCACTGATTCCTGGAATACCCCATGTTGTTCAATTTCAGTCACATCTGATTCTTTGTAATCCCTTTTGGGGTTTTCTTGGCAAAGATACTGGAATGGTTTGCCATTTCTTTCTCCAGCTCATTTTACAGAAGAAGCAAACTGGGTGAAGGGACTAGACTAGGATTATACAGATAGTAGGTGTCTTGAGGCTAGATCTGAACTCAAAGACGAATCTTTCTGACTCCAGGCCTAGCATTCATTCTGTCCACCATGCTACCCATATCTCACTGAAAGACTCAGATTCTTTTCATGCCTCTTAGTGATAGGTACATGGGTGATATCAACAAGCCACAGAGGAAATGCAGTGGATCATGTAGTATTTCTTTTATGTCCTGTGGCAGGACCTAGCAGAGATTTGGGCATATATTGATTAAACAAAAGTAGAATATATATTGAGGCACATAGCAAAGTATGCTGACCAGAGGTAGAAATATGAACTTATTCAATTTCAGGTACAGACTTAAAGCTATGTTTAAGGGAAACAAAGTTGGACACATGATCATTATTCTCCTAGTGGAAAACAAAATAAAACAAAACACTGACTAAAAAGTCAGGAGACCTGGGTTCAAATTCCAATTCTTTTACTAATGTGCTCAATTGTGAATTGAGCAAATCAGAGTCTTTCTGAGACAACCTTTCTTCATCTGTAAAATAAAGTAGCTGGATTAAGTGGCATCTAAGATACCACTGAACTCTAATAAATAAAATAAAAAATAAAGCATTCCAATATCGATAACCAGTTTCCTTCTTTGGCACTAACTAATGATAATACACTCAGGGACAAGAGGTTTAACAAGATGGACACTAGGTAGGATTCCTGGTCTTGTGAATCTGTTGATATAGAACTAGTCCTCATTAAATGCTAATTGTGATGCTGACACAGCATTTTTGTGTTTATACCAAGAAAGCTAAGAATCATTAGAATGCATAAAACCATTAATGCCATTTTCATTATGGATGTTTTGGGGGAGAGATAATGAGATAGAACACTTTCTGTAGCCCCCAATGACAGGAAACAAATTAGATCTCTATCAACTGAGGAGGGAGTGGCTAAGCAAAGTGTGACACATGTATATAATGGCATGGTGCTACATTATGAAAAAAAGATGAATCTACAGAATTTGGAGAAATATAGGAAGACTTACATGAAATGATACAGAAGAGTGAAATAGAAAAACAATGTATGCAATAAATGTCACAATGTAAATGGAAAGAACAGCAAAAACATCCAAACCAAACACTCTATTCTTATGACTAATCATAAACTGGAAGAAATAAGAAAGTATACTCCCTTTCTCATTTGCCGAGGTGGGGGCTGATGGGTGTATGGAACTTTGCATATATTATCAAACTCAGATAAAGTGTTAATTTTATTGAATTCCTTTCTTCCCAATCACTTTGAAAAAAATTTTTATACATAATGAATTACCTTGATTCTAAAGCATCAATGACAGAGAATGTTATCGACTATCTATCCAAAAGTTGATGGCCTCAATATGCAGAAAGGGGCACACATTTTTTTGGATATGGCAATGTAGTAATTCATTTTGTTTGACTATGCAAGCTTGTTAAACGAGTATTTCCCTCTCCTAGGGAGGTGAGGAAGAAAATATATGCTTATTAATTGAAACATTATTTTAAAAAATAAAAGGAAATTTTACATGGGATGTGTCACTGGGGAAAGGGGGAGAGACCTATGTAAAAAATTAAGGTAATATAAAAATAAAAGATATTAATAAAAATTTAAATAGCCAAAAGAATGGGAATATTTTACTACAGAAAACTGTGTGAAAAAATAAGCAACAGCAGCTGCTTCCAACTTTTCAAATTTTTCATGCCAATTGTAGTAGTATGTGAAATATGAGTTTTATACCACAGGCATTCATTCTTAAAGAAAGAACCAAAGAGTTGATGGGGTGATCCACACAGGATATACAAGCTTCTTCTGGCAATGGGTTGAACAAACAAACCCACACAAGCAGTAAAATTGTCTGACACTATGTCAGAAGAAGAAAATCAACAGATCCTGAGTTGCCACACCAAGAACAAGAAGGCAGATGGAGTTTTGCACATCTGATGAGGATTCGTGTCCTGATAACAAAAGCATGCACTTTTACTTATACTGAACTAGTTGTCAGTTGTTCTTGTTATTCAGTTGTATCTCATTCTTTGTGATCCTATTTGGGGTTTTCTTAGTAAAGATATTGGGATAGTTTGATATTTCCTCCTCCAGCTTATTTTACAGATGCAGGAACTGAAGCAAACAGGATTATTTGACTTTCCCAGGGTCCCCTAAGTGTCTGAAGTGGATCTAAACTTAGGAAGCTGAGTCTTCCTGCCTCTAGGCCTGTCACTTTGTCTTCTTTGCCCCCTAACTTCCATATTGAATGCATAAATTTCCTCAAATGTAATATAGTCCAATACTTTCTAAATGCCTACTCTGTAGAACACTGAAAAGTGAGATAGTTATTGCCCTGGTTTATCATACAGAATAATCAGGAGACCAGAGACAGCATAAAGTTAAGGGGTACTGAATTCAGCTCCTAACAATACTAGCTGTCTATGAGAGCAAAGCATTTAACTTCTCAGTGCCCCAGGCAACTTTCTATTACTATAAGCTACAGTGCATTTTTGATCTACATTAATGAAAGGAGTTACCCCCCACATAAATGAAAAAAAAATTTGCATAAAATGTATTATAATACATTTGTATTATGTGAATGAGGAGATGGTAATTAACAATTAACAATTTGGAGGAATCATGGAAGATTTCCTAGAGAAAATGGCAGAGATTGTTTTTCAAGGATGCTGAGAATTCAACAGTTAGTGGATGAAGAAAAGGGGGTATGGGGAAAGATGGGAAATAGCATAAGCAAAGGCATAGTGGAGGGACATTAAGAGATATATGTGTCAGATTAGGAGCACTAGTTCATTGTTTTATTTTTTTTTAATTTTAGTAGTAATTTTTCCAAATACATGCAAAGATGGTTTTCAACACAGACTTTTTTCATTTTTTTTCAACATAGACTTTTGCAAAATGTTGTATTCCAAATTTTTCTCCTGTTCCCCCCTCATCCCTTCCCCAAGACAGCAAACAGTTTGATATGGGTTAAACATGACGTGCTAGTTCTAGTGAAACCCTTGACTTACTATTCAAATTCAGGCAAATCACTTAATCTACCTAGGTTACATACTTCATACTTCTCACTCATTTGTTGCTTAATATTCTCTACAGGGAGCAGTGAGGTGGTGCAGTGGATAAGGCACTTTGGTTGGAGTCAGGAAGCCTTGAGTTCATATTTGGTCTTGTATAGATACTTAGTAGCTCTGTGATGCTGGGCAAGTCACTTAACCTATTTCCCTCAGTTTCCTCATCTGTAAAATGAAGGAAATGGCAAACTACTCCTGTACTTTTACCAAGAAAACCTCAAATGGGTTCACAAAGTGAAAGACACAACTGAAAAAAAACTGAACAACAAATATCTTAAACTGGACTAGTTGGAGTTGGATAGACCAACTCCACTCTCTGTTTCCAAAAAAAAAAAATTCATGGATGGATTTCAAATTGGGTCTCTGAACTTGGATAGCAAAAATCTTTATTTTTAGTGACCTCCAACTGAATTTGAGCATTTCTTTAAATTATGGTGGATAAGAACACATTATTCTGAAAAGAAGTCCCCAGCTTCATATTACTCAACTAAAGTTGAAAAATCCTGCTCTGAAGCAAGGGGTCTGTCTTTAATTTTCTTGAAATCTCTTTACAGTAAGATTTCCTTACATCTCCTTATTAGAAATACTATACCCAGAAGAGCCTGAGTAAGAGAGAAATGATGGGAAATTATTCTTAGGTGTGGTAGTAATATTGTGCCAACAATAGAACTGTTATGTCTGTAGCACTTAATCTAGTCCTCTTACTGGATAAGGAGAATTTAGTCCTATTGGTACCAATTATCCATGAATTCAAGATAAGACATCATCATTCACTATTAAGTATGGAATGTTATCCAGATAAGAAAATCATTCCTGCATATCATGGATAATTTCAAAAGGTCAGGCAAAAAAGATAAGGAATAATGAGACAAACTGAAATGCCTCATCACCATAATAAGATATATAAAACTCTCCAAACACACATACTTTGTTTGATGATGCAATCATTTTCTAAAGAAAAAGTTACTGATTAATCTGAAGAGCAAAAGAAATGACTATGTCAATAGAGAAAAAAGCAACTAAACAAAAACTAAATTAAAAAAAAAACCTTCACAAACTTCTTTGCATAGAAAAAAAAAACTTGCATAGAAAAAAAGGAATCCTCATGACAAACAACAGGAAAAAATTCTATCTTTACAAAAATAGATTAAAATCAAACATTTGGATTTGTACTTATCTGCATCAGTAAAATTCTTTTAGCCTTAAGAAAACATCTGGAGTCATATTTATTGCAACACCTATTAGATACACATCTTGCACTCACACACTCGTTAGAATACCTTGGTTTCAAATGAATATCAGAAAAGAGGTCAGGGAGGAAGTGGAATCCAAATGCAGGATAGTACATTTTGTTTCTTTGATGAGGCATCTTGGGGATTTTTCCCAAATTATGAAAATGATTGTCTCATCTTTTTCTATATGAAAAGTGGGCAATGATATTTTACTTGTCCATTTAACAATAATATGTTTAATAAAACAATACTCCCCAACCCAGACATCATAAAGTTTCTTAAAGCATTTTTTTTTTCTCTTTCAAAGACTGTGGAAAACTTTCATTCCTATAGATGAACAGAACAGATAAATTTCAAGGACATCAAAGGTAATTTTAGCCAAATAAAGGAGATATCACATTCAGGTTTAGAATTAATTTTTAAGAATATTACTTTAATGTTCTGATTTTTTTTTTTTTTACAAAGTAATCCTTTATTTTTTTCCTAAGAAAGTAATCCTTTAAATTAAAACTTTCTGCTAAGTGATTACAATGAGTAGAGTTCTGCCTAGTTTTATTAATACTACATTTCACAAGAGGTTTTATTTGTCTTTATTACTCAAATACTCATGATATTGCAATGAACTTCACTCTGAGATCTAGATCTTGGCATGGATTTGTGTTGTAATCTCTCTTTCTGTAACTTTCCATTTATGAAATGAAGTCATGAGGGCCCAGATGCATGCATGGGGAAAGTACGGTATGCCAGGACTGAGCACGTGGCATTCTCTTCCATGAGTAACATTCCTATGTTAACACAGTCTTAAATATGGAAAAATGGAGGGCCATACATTGCTTTAAAGTGGCCGCTCCCTCTAGCTTTGGGCATGATTTGTGTGTATGTTATGGATAAGTTAGGGATAAAACTGACACTACCTAGCTCGCTAAGTCGAGGGCAACTGAAGAGGTTCAGCCTATTCTGGTGGGACAAGTTGCCTTTACTCTTGCCTCACCCATGTCAAAAATGATGGGTGCCAGTAGCAGGAGATGATTGAAAATCTAAAAGCAACACATACATACATAAATTGTGATTAGCAAACTGCACTAAATATAGCATATGTTGATTAAAAGCTCTGTATAAGCTTAGAGCTTTGTAAAGATGATGAATTCAGTGACCTCCTTCATGGTACTGTGTCCAGACATGTTTCTTTGTTGTAAATATTCTATTGATTCCAGTGAGTAAAAATTCATAAATCTGTCCCTGATATGGAAGGGGCTGTAGTTGAACCAAAACTTATTTTGGGATCACTGAATCACAGAACTTTGGAGTTAAATGGAATTTTAAGGGTCATGCCATACTTCCTCCTTAAAAATCCTCAGCAGTTTCTGAGTGTGGTTCAGGACAAATTTGGCATTTAAAGAGTTCTAAACTATTTTTACAGAGAAGCTTGGTGGCACATTAAATGGAGTGCCAGACCTGGAATCAAGAAGACCCGAGTTCAAATGCAGCCCCAGACACTCACTAGCCATGTAACTCTGGGCAACTCACTTAACCCTGTTTCCTCATCTATAAAATAAAGTGGAGAAGGAAATGGCAAACTACTCCAGTATCTTGGCAAGAAAACCCCAAATGGAGTCATGAAGAGTGGGACGTGACTGAACAATGACAGAGCTTGCTTTTCCTGGTTTAATCTACATTACTCCCTTTCACTAACTCTATATTCCAGCTAGACTGGTCTACTCACACCTGTCTGAAACTCATAATTTCTTTTTCCACTTTTATACTACACTAGGCATCTGAGTTCAAATCCAGCCTCATACATTTACTAGCTATGTGACCCTGGGAAAATCATTTAACTTCTATCTGCCTCAGTTTCCTCAACTACAAAATGGAATCATACTAGTACCTTCCTCCCTGAATTGATGTAAGGACCAAATAGATGGTATTTGTAAATTTAGCACAGAGACTATGTTTCTTTCCCTCTTTCCAATGAAATCTGAGTTTAAGTTTCAGACAAAAAACTTGATATTTTATTTTGGAGAATACAGTTCAGATATTTTTCCATAAGCAATATGGAAAAAATACCTGTTTTCTGATGTTGCCAAAGGTCATTTATCATACTATTGGGTTTGCAGAAATGCTGGTGATCACAATGCTTGCTAGGCTTAGTTTGATTTAGGCCTGTCCCTAGTAATACAGCTTTTGTCTGCCAACCATATACTGATCATATTCATGCTTTATCAGAGTATAAACAGGAAAGGAAATTCAATTTCATTAATTTTGTTACCAGTATGGTAAAAACTTTGGGATATGAAAGAAAGCACTTGCCTCTTGGTTAAAAGTAAGTTATGGGCTTATCTATAGATTTCAGTTACCCATTAATCTCAAGGTCCTAAATCACAGACTTATCAGATCTAGGTAGGAGGTAGGAGAACTGGGATTTAAATCCAGGTTCTTAGACTTCAAATGTAGTGCTTCTTCCATGATAATATGAACTTGCAAAAAATTCCACCATACAAGTTCCTTCTTCTAAAGAATGTACTGCGCCAAGCTTCATTTGGGAAAATAATTTTCAGAAGACTTACTCTTACCTTTCTTTGGCTTGAAGTCTAAGATGGGACACTAGGAACAGGATCAATATAAACAACAGTTTGTATTTCTATGGTATTTTTAAGATACACACACACACACAAATATATATATTTAAAGGTCTGTATCCCAGAGGTTTACTACCTTACAGTTTAACATGTTCAAACTCTGTTCTGTTTAGTCAATAGAATACATGCTTATTAATAAGAGCAAAGAGTCTGCTGTTGGAAGGAGGGAAGACTGACATCATACAAAATATGGCCTTGGGGGATATACCAAAGACCACCTCTTTTGGGTCTGTTGTCACAGCAAGGAGAAACTTGTTCTGCTGACTCACATGCTAGCACCTCATAATTAACCAGAGAAGTTCTATGGCAAAAAATCAATTCCCTCTCACATTTATTTAAAGTAGTATGAATTGGACTTCTGGGACCAAGATGGTGGAGCAAATAAGTAATCTTCTGAAGTTCTTCCAAATCCCCCTCCAAATAACTAGAAAACTGACTCAGAATTGGTCTAGGAACAGGGAAGCAGCTTACCACCCTGTCAAGAAGGGTCTGCCTCACTGAGGTGGGAAGAGAACAGTAGCAGCCAGCATCACAGCAGGAGGCCTGCAGCAAAGTCCAAAGCATGGTGTGATGCACCATGGACCATACCTTCCTGCAAACCAGCAGTCCCCTTGGAAGTGAGCATTCTGTGCAGCATAACAAGGCCCCATCCCAGCAATTGCACCCCAAAACAAGCCACCAGCAAGGCCTTGACCCCATTTGCTGACCACTAGTGAAACTCTGCTCCAAAGCAGGCCAACTGGACACTGTACCCCCATGTCCACAGTAATTGAGCATCAGTACCCCACCTCATGGGCAGACCAGCAACAATATACCTCTTTCAGGGATAGCCACTCGAAAGACTCTGTTACTATAGCAACCCAGCAGCAAGACCCCACCTCTGCAGCAGACCAGTAGCTAAACCCAACACAGGAGGAGCCAACGGGAAGGACCCACCTCCCAAAACAAGCCAGCAAGGAAGCCTACCCTCCAGAGAAAGCAAGCAGTTAAGCTTTGAAATCTAGCAAAAATCAACAGTAAGACCCAGAGCCCCAGCACAAAAAGCTTGGAACAGTGAATAATCAGGAGCCCAACTCATAAAAACACTAAGTCACCAAAAAACAAACAAAAAAACAAAACACAACACTCAAAAAGAGTATGACTACACAATGTTACTATGGTGACAGGAGTATCAAGGCATAAAAGTAGTAAAGGACAGTGTTAAAATGGCTACATGTGAAGCTTCAAAGAAAAATAATTTGGTTTTAAGTCTTTAAAGAATTCCTGGAAAAGCTTTAAAAAGATTTTTAAAAGTAAATTAGCAAAGTAGAAGAAAAATTGAGAAAAGAAATGAGAATAATACAAGAGAATCATGAAAAAAGTCAATAGCATGGGGAACATACTAAAAAAAATTTTTAATTATAGCTTTTTATTTACAAGATATATGTATAGGTAATTTTTCAGCATTGACAATTGCAAAACCTTTTGTTCTAACTTTTCCCCTCCTTCCCCCTATCCCTTCCCCCAAATGGCAGGTTGACCAATACAACATACAAAAATTTAACAAGGAAAATAACTCCTTAAAAAATAGATTTGGCCAAATGGAAAAGAAAGTATAAAAACTCACTGAAGACAATAATTCCTTAAAAATTAGAATTGAACAAGTGAAAAATAATGACTTCATGGGACATTAAGATAGGATAAAACCAAATCTTTAAAAAGTAACAAAAAAATAGAAGAAAATGTGAATTTTCTCATTGGAAAAAACAAATGCGCTAGAAAATATATCTAGGAGAGATAAGATGAGAATTATTGGACTACCTGAATTCCATTATTAAAAAATCTTGTACAATATCCTTCAAAAAATTATAAAAAAAAAAAAGCTGCCCTGATATATTAGAACCAGAGGTCAGAATTGAAACTGAAAGAATATACTGCTCACTGCCTAAAAGGGATCCTTAAATAAAAACATTTTATTTCTTTTTTTTTACATTAACAGGAACATTACAGCTAAATTCTAGAGATCACAGGTCATGAAGAAAGTATTGTAAGAAATTAAAAAAAGAAACAATTCAAATATCATGGAGCTATAGTCAGGATTATACAGGATTTGGTGATTTCTAAATTAAAGAACTGGAAGGCTTGGAATAGCATATGCTAGAAGACAAAGGAATTAGGATTACAACCAAGAATCACTCAACAAAACTGAATATAATCTTTCAGGACTAAAACTATCATCAAACATTATCTGTAATAGGGATAAGCTAGAACCTTTCCCAATACAGTCAGGGTTGAAATAAGGATGCCCATTATCACCTCTGTCATTTCATATTGTCCTAGAAATGTTAACAATGGCAATGAGAAGAAAAAGAAATGGAAAGAACTAGAATAGGCAATGAGGAAATAAAACTATCACCTTTGCAGATTATATGTTATACTTAGAAAATCCTAGAGAAACAATTAAAAAACTACTTGAAATTATTAACAAATTTAGCAAAGTTGAGGACACAAAATAAACTCACATAAATAACCAGCATTTCTATATGTTGCTAGCAAAGTCTAGCAATAAGAGAGAAATTTCATTTAATAGCTGGAGACAATATAAAATACTTAGGAGTCTGCCTGCCAAGACAGCCCCAGGAACTATATGAATACAACTATAAAATATTTTTCACGCAAATAAAGTCAGATCTAAATAACTGGAAAAATATGAATGGCTTATGAGAAGGCCAAACCAATATAATAAAATGACAGTTCTACTTAAATCAATCTACTTATTCAGTATCAGACCAATCAAACTATCAAAAATTCTTTTATAGAGTTAGAAAAATAGTATCAAGGATTCATTAGAAGCAATGAAAAAACATGTGACATGTGATCCAGCCATCCTATATCTCAGACTATATTATAAAGTGGTAATTATGAAAACAATCTGGTACTAATTTTGATATAAAATGGTGGGTCAGTGGAATAGGTTAGGTACATAAAACACAATAATCAATAACTATAGTAATCTACTGTCATATAAATCCAAATGCATTGACCAACATCTTAAAATCTTACAATCTTAATATCAAGGTAAAGTCAAAATGAGCACATGACAAATATATGCAAAATAAAAAAGCATGGAATAGTTTCTCTTTCAGATTTATTTATAAGGGGAAAATTTAGGACCAAAAAATATGTAGAAAGCATTACATAACATAAAATAGGTAATTTTGATTATGTAAAATTTAAAAGTTTTTGCACAAACAAAACCAATGCAACAAAAATTATAAGGAAAGCAGAAAATGGGGGGAAATTTTGTTATAAATATCTCTGATAATGATCTTATTTCTCAAATATATAGAGAAGTGAGTGAAATTTATATGTCCTTCCCCAATGAAAAATTGTCAAGTGATATTAACAGATATTAACTGACTTTTATTTGATGAATAAAGGGTATTCATCAAATACCCTTATTTGATGAATGAGGACACAGATTGTCAGAATTTTAGAAATTTATCAAAGATAATGTAAATTAACAACTGAGTTAGGAATCGAACAGAAGGGTTCTCATTCCTCGTTCCTCACTTATCATTCAGTTCTCCTACCCCAGCTTGTACAAAATACAATCTGAATAGATAGCTGGTATAAATATCTGATATTGAACCAAGAACCTTTTAACTTAAATTAAGGAAGATTTAAGTCTCTTATTAGAACAGCCAGACACAGTAGATAGACTGCTAAGCCTAGAAGCTAAGCCTTTGTGAATTCAAGTCTAGTCTCAGATACTCACTAGTTATCCTTGTTCCTTCAAACAAGGAAATCAAATCTATCTATAGTCATATGCAAAAATGCTCTAAATCACTATTTTTATTAAAGCTTTTCATTTTTATGCATAATTTTCAACATTCACCCAAGCAAAACCTGGGTTCCAAATTATTTTTCCCCTCCCTTACCTCCACACCTTCACCAGATGGCAAGTAATTCATTATGTTAAACATGTGCAATTCCTGTCTATATATTTCCACAATTATCATGTTACACACAAAAAAAATCAGATCAAAAAAGGAAAAAATGAGAAAGAAAACAAAATCCAAGCAAATGACAAAAAAGTGAAAATACTATGTTGTGATTCAAATTCAGTCCCCACACTCCTCTCTCTGGGTGCAGATGGTTCTCTCCATCACAAGTGTATTGGAATTGGCTTGAATCTATTATTGAAAAGAGCCACGTAATCAGAGTTGATCATCACATAATCTTATTGTTGATGTGTACTATGTTCTCTTGGTTCCACTTACTTAGAATCCTGTTGATCATTTCTTATAGAAAAATAATATTATATATATATTATAATTGATTCAGTCATTCTGCAACTGAGGGGCATCTGTAATATTCTCTCTAAAATGTAATGTTCTCTGTAGAGATTTTCTTGGGGTCTCTGGGAATAGCCTTCATTTCAGTTAAGTAATCATTTAACTGAATTAAGTTATTCAGTTAAGTGCAGCCAGGTGTTAAAGTTTATATCCTTTATTGACTCTTTCAAAGTCCTATCTCCTTCACTTGGGGCTCGGCTAGTTTTCTGGAGGCCTTCCAAAGTCTTGGTTTCAGCAGGGAAGCGAAGGAGAAGAGCCTGGCACCAAGTTGGTGTGAGATGGGATGAATCTGTCTGAGTCCAAGGGCTTGTGCTTGTGCTTCAGCCTTCAGCCTTCTGTCTGCTTGTCTCTGAATCTCTCTGAATCCAAGGGTTCGTGCTTCAGCCTCCAGCCACCACAAAGGTGGACAATGGAATGAATTTGTCTCAGCCTCCAAGAGCTTCTAGTGCACTTGTCTTTTTTGGCCCTGAGAGCTTCTAACTTATATGCTACACACTTAGTACAAACCAATCATTACATCACTAGAAAACCATTATTTCTTGTAGGATTAAATCAATGCTAAACTAGATTTAACCATTGTCTCCTCAATCCCACTTAGTATCTTGTTTCAAGTTCTGGCTCATAACATCTCCTTGTAGGATTAAATTAATCATACTGAACCATGCTAAATTAGATAACTATTGTCTCTATCAATTCCACTGACTTAGTACCTTGTAAGAATTCTTTGTTTCAAATTCAGAGTTCTGGCCCATAACAGGCCTCCACTCAGTTTCCAGTTTCTTGCCACTACAAAAAGAGCTGCTACAAACATTTTTGCAAATATAGGTTCTTTCCCCTTTTTTATGATCTCTTTGGCACACAGATCCAGTAGAGACATTGCTGACTCACAGTTTAATAGCCTTTTGGGCATAATTCCAAATTGCTCTCTGGAATGGTTGATTCAGTTCATAACTCCACCAACAATGTATTAGTGTCCCAGTTTTTCCACATCTCTTCCAACATTCATCATTATCTTTTCCTGTCATCTTAGGCAATCTGAGAGGTATGTAATGGTACATCAGAATTGTCTTAATTTGTATTTCTTTGTCTAACTAATTATTGATTTGAAATTTTGAATTAAATTAAATTTAGATTGACTAATGTGGAAAAAAAGGAAAATACTAGATGTTGGAGTAGAATGTGGAACACTAATGCACTGCTGGTGCAGCTGTGAATTATTAAACCATTCTGAATTTGTAAGTATGCCTAAAAGACTATACAATCGTACAAACCCTTTGACCCACCAATACCACTGCTAAGTTCAGATTCCAAACACATTTTTGATCCATTTGTACAAAAATATTTAAAGCAGCTCTTTTTTTTTTGGGGGGGGGGGGAGGGCAATTAAGAATTGCACATCAATGAAATGCCCATTGATTGGGGTATGGATAAATAAGCTTGGTTATACGATGATAATGGAATATTATTATGCTATAAGAAATGAGAACTCTTTTTCTGGAGTCTAAGAATTGGAAATTGAGAAGATGTTCATCAATTAGGGAATGGTGGAGCAAGCTATCTTCAGCAATACAACAATGAGACAATCCCAAAGGACTAATCATTAAGCAACTCCAGAAAAAGAATTGATATTGACTGAATGAAGACTGAAAGCATGCTGTTTTTCATTTTTTTTCTTTTTTTTTCCTTTTATTCTTCTTGTACAAAATGACTAATATGGAAATGTTTTACATAATTGCAAAAAAAAAAAAAAGTACTCATAGTTTCCAGAATTTTCTGTAGCACAAATCCATTGCTCTTCAAATAGATAAAGATAGCTTGAGGCTACTTTTCCATATATGGTAGAAACAGTCATGTCTGTCTGCAAAACACTCTAAATAGTGCTCTCAGTTACCCCTAGAGAATGATAAGTGATGGGTAGCAAACTTGCTGAAATGCAGGTTTGGACCAAGCTCTGGGATCTATTACTCACAAGCAACAGGATCCTTTTTATATGCTTAAAAAATGTTTTGAGAAATGGAGAACAGGACCTTCTTTCTTTTCTTCCCTATGGTTTTGTGGAACAGGATGTGGAGAATTGTCAAAAAAAATTAAGGACATGAGCTCTTGCTCATGTGAAGAAAGGAGAAACTTGGTCCTAGTCTGTGTGCAGAATCAGGAACCCATCTCTCTTGTCTTCCTTTTGTTCTGCCCCCAGATTCATTTTGCAAGGGATCTTGGAAGCAAGGTCTACGTTGGTGTCTTAGACTCCTACACTCTGTGGGGTCTTATTTAAGAGGCAGAGCCCTTGAAACAGATTTGCATTGTGCCTTTTGGGTGACTGATAGAAGCAAACATTGTTGTTAGTTATCCCTTGTTTTCTAAGAGGACCAATGATATCATGATGTTAAGGATGAACTCCTTCCTCGTCAGGAAAGTCATCACCTGCCTGAAGTAGACATCCCCTAACTCACCAATGGGTTTACTGTTGGCATGAGTTTGTGACTTACAGTTCTGAATGAATGCTGACTTATGCTTCAACTTGGAATCGCTTTTATGTAGGATGGAGGGACAAGATGGAAAAGAGACAGAGGCACTGTGCATAGGGCTTATGATTGCTACAATAAAAATATCAATGAAAAACTAAGGTACAGGGTAAAGATTATAGGGCAAATGGAGTATTTAGGCTACCTATGGCATATATCATGCAACTTAATTATGTAAAGAAAATAGATGTAAATACTAATTCTTCTAACTTTCTGTTTAGTCCAATATATTTATCACTAGAAAAAAGGATTTTAAAACAGACTATATACTTAAACTAAGGAAAATAAGTCATTAGAGGGAAAAACAAAAAAGTGCCAGAGAGTGACTTTCAGACTGCATAAAATAACTTCTTTCTCTCAGCCTCAAAAGTCTCAGGTGATGCACTTGCCAATGCCTAGGTCTCCTCTACATTATCAGTAAAACAAGAAGGCAGCCACAGTGCTTGTACTTTCTCATTCTTCATTTCAGGATATTAGCTACTGAGCTAGCCTCAACTTGACTCTCTCTTATAAGTTCTTAGCTGTACAATGAACTATTGCAATGCAAGCTTTGGGGATAAAGAAGAGAGACTCTGTCTCCATAGCAGATCATAAATCCTAATATTGGCTGAAAGAGATCTAATAGATCACTTAGCTGAAGTCCCTTTTAGAGATTGAAAAATAGGTCTAGAACTGAAGTGAATTACCTGAAGTGAGTTCCCTAAGGTCACAGAAATTTCAAAGAGCTACAAGCTGTACTCAGGGACTCACATTCAATTTAAGACAGCTAGGAAGTATAGTACTTCCATATATATATAGTATAGTGCCAGGCCTTGAATCAGAAAGACTCTTCTTCAATTCAAAACTGGCCTCAGACACCTGTGTAACTCAGTTAGATGTGTGACTCTAGGCAAATCACTTAATCAGGTTTACCTCAGTTTCCTTATCTGTATGAGCTAAAGAAGAAAATGGCAAACCACTACAGCATCTCTGCCAAGAAAATTCCGAAGGGAGTCTTGGTGATTCGGACATCATTAAACAAAAACAACTCACTCCAAATCCAGTGATCCAAAACAGATTGCCTTTTGTGTGGATATGCAACCATAAAATAAACAAAAATCACCTCGTTAAACTTCATGTTAGGTCCTCATTTGATAATGTTTTGTTGAAAGAAAATAAAATGAAAAATATAGCTCAAAACAAAATCAAATAACAATTGCTAGTATTTATATAGCATCTTTAAATTTTCCAAAGTAACATTTTAAAAATCTTATTCAATTCTAATAACAACATTGTAAAATAGGTATTATTACTAACTTTATTTTATAGATAAGAAAAGAGATGTTAAATAATCATAATGATAATAATAAGTAATACTTATAAAGTGCTTACTCCAAGTTCTTTGTCCAAGGTCATGCAGTAAGAGTCTACTGTCTAGTCATGTCCAACTCCTCATGATTCCCTTTAGGATTTTCTTGGGATAGATACTGGGGTGGTTTGTCATTTCCTACTCCAGTTAATTTTACATATGAGGGAATGGAGGTAAACAGTGTTAAATGACTTGGTCACACAGGTAGTAAATATCTGAGGCCAAATTTGTTTTTCCTGATTCCGGGCTCATGCTTTAGGCACTGTATCACCTAGTAAGAGTTTGAAGGAAGATTCAAACTCAAACCTTCTTTGGTTCAGTTCCAGTTCCAGCAGTCTGTCAACTGGACAACCTCACTGCTGCATTAATGACAAGAGATGCAGTAGTAGCCACAACTCTAACAGAATTTTGTGGTAAAGTTCTCTCGAATATATATTCATGGTGGTGGGAGAGTAATAAAAATAAGATTTTCTGCTTTTAGCACAGGATGCTTCAGAATTCCTCATTTTTGCTGCTGACACAAGTTGAGATGCCATCAAAGGCCAGGAACCAGGCCAGTCATTATATATACTTCATGCTTCATATTGTGAATTCCCAAGGAGACTTTGCAAAAGACAGTGTCCCTTTTGTTAAATGGTATTTGAACAGATAGAGTATTCACACTCTGCTTAGTGTGTCTGGCTATTTGCATGGGCTGAAACCAACAAAGATTTCTCAGACTTTTTAGTCTCTATTTAGCTTTCTGGCACATGTGGCAAACCTCAGTTAACATTTCTCACATTAATTTAAAAAAACAAAAATTGTGAATTGCTCAATTAAATTCTTAAGAGGTATGGGAAGGATGAAGAAAGAAACCACATTGCACAAATGCAAAATGTATGTTAACTCAACCACTGGATTGAATCTGTTTGAACCTGTCTAAATTTGAAATACAAGACCATATTGATCTGGAAACATTAGTCCCTCTGAAGACACATTTTAACGAGCTATTTCAGAGTTATTAGATTTGTGTTTATCTGTTGTTGTTGTTTACTATCACATATGCTCTTTTAATTCTAATTCTACTGCCTAATTTTTTCTGATACCTGAAAATAAAGGATCAGATACATCAGTAAGTTAACACTGCCATGAGATGTAGATATATCCAGGTTTTTAATGTGAGAATATTCAAATTTTCAATTAAATTTTGAAAATATTTATTAAATGCTAACTGCACTTGGTAGCTAGGTGGCACAGTGTTTTCAAGAGCATTCTGGATCTTAAAGACACAGAAGACCCAAGTTCAAATATTTCCTGAAGAATTTGTCATTGTGTGACTCTCAACAAATCACTTAACAGTTTCCATTTTATTACCAGGGTTATTGTGAGAATTATAAAAGTAATATTATAAAGTGCTTATTAGCACAGTGACTGCTATAGAGTAGGTATTTAATATATACTTATTCCTATATTATCCCATTCCACTATGTCCTTCACTGGGTAAAGATTTGCAAGAAGATAATGATGAGAGTTGCCAGAATAGGCAGATACGGAGAGGTCATGATATTCCATTAGCAAAAAGTATATTCATATTCATGAGATCAGAGATCTGTGAAGCACATTGTGTTAAGTGAGGAAAGATAGAAATTCTACACAAAACTCTCCCTGGATAGATCCAAAGGGGCATGTTTCAGAAACTACTTTTTCCCTAACATCTCCTTCCCTTCAATCCCTAGCATGGTATCTTAAATACTATGCACACTCCACAAATGTGTTTTGAATAAATAAGCTACTTAAATTTGAAGAGGATGGTTATCTTTTTGGTTAACAGTGGGAACCATGCCATCTCACTCCTACATACCTAATAATTCCACATGGATTTACATTGCTTAGAATAATAATAATAATAATTACTCACATGATTATCTTATAAATTTAAATAAAAAGGCAAACTCTAGTTTGTGTGTATATATGTTTAAATAATAAATCATGATACATAAAAATCACTGAACTGGAAATCAGAAGAACTGAATTTTAGATCTGGCTCTGCCACTACTAGCTTTATGGCCTTGGTCTATAAAATGGGAAGAGCTAGACTAGATGATTTCTAAGGTCTTCTTCAGTTCTGGAATCTATCAGGTCTATGCGTTCTGGAGGAAACTTAATTTGAAAAAAGAATACTCAGAGATCATTGCACAAACTAAAGAAAGCCCTTTTACTGATTTTGCTAAATCTTTCTTTGTTCAACTTTATATGTGCTTCAGAATCAGGACTGGCCTCATTC
This sequence comes from Sarcophilus harrisii, assembly GCF_902635505.1. Classification (NCBI taxonomy): domain Eukaryota; kingdom Metazoa; phylum Chordata; class Mammalia; order Dasyuromorphia; family Dasyuridae; genus Sarcophilus; species Sarcophilus harrisii. Next base: position 318,654,756 of record NC_045427.1, on the reverse strand, counting down.
CATAAAAATAGAATTTATTTAAAAGTGTGTTCTTGATGAGATCTAAGAATGGCAGAGAAAGACATGCAGAATAAAGGTGTCTCTGCATTATAGTTCTATAACAATGTCTGAAATTCCTTTATCATTTCTTAAGATTGCTAATAAGATGTAAATGCAATTCAGGAAAGGAAATGCTTTATATGATAGTGAACATGTGTTACTTTAACTAAAGCTAATAAATACATTTCTTCATTTAGGTACTGGCATGTTAAACCCTCAGAAAGAAATTCTCTTATCTTGGGTCTATGGATTCCTAGATAGATTGCAGGGATTGTGAACTTGGATGAGGAAAAAAAATGTATCTTTATTTTCACTTATCTTTGATTTAATTCTATATATTTTATTTCCTGCACTTAAAAACATTATTCTGACAAATGGGTCTATAGGATTCAATCTGCCAAAAAGGTCCATGAGACAAAAATGGTTAAGAGCCTCTGCTTTAATAGTACTTGGTAAATTTTGATGAGTCAGGAAAAATATGAAACTCGGAGTATAAGGGAAAAGAGGAAGGGAAGGGAACAAGCCATTTATTAAGTAACTCCTAGGTGCTAAGCACTGTGCTAATTATTTTACAAATAATGTCTCATTTGATAAGGGAAAGGAAAAATAAAGATGAGAATGAAGTTATCAGAAGAGTACAACTTTGTCAATTTTACATATGCCTGGGGCCTCTGCTGAAGACTGGCACTGCCCCTCCCCTCATTTGCTAGTTACAGGAAAAACAGAGTATCCGGGCCTAAGGGAAGTGGGTGAGACACCCAAAATGCTTGATATGAATCACATTTACGTCTTTTGGCTGCCATGGCACCTTGCCAAAGGGATGAATGGATTTCTATAGTGAAACAATTCACTTTTCCAATCTTGCTTAATTCTTAGTATATTTTGAAACCAGAAAACAATTATATTGCTTAGTTTTTAAGTTAGTAAGTTCTATTGAGAAGACCTACTTACTGGCTCATGTTTCTCACTTATAGAACACATTAAATAAAAATGTATGTATATATACATACATATTTATATATATGTGTCTATACATATATACATATATGTATACCCAAATATGTTATATGTATGTGTGTATATACATATATAAAAAAGAAAAGTTGCTTTTAAGTCCATACTACATATCAAAAGGACAATTACAGAGAAAATCTATACCTTATTTCTCCTGTCAATTATTTGCCTTGTGTAATTAAAGGACCAAATTTAGTTATGAAACAAAACTGAAAAACTGAGTCCGAAGAAAACAGCAAAACAATCCAAGTTGGATGATGGCATTTGAGGTTAATTTACAGCTTTTTGTTTGTTTCTTCAGTTCATTTTATAGATGAGGAAACTGGCAAACAGAGTTAAGTGATTTGGCCAGGACCACCTGGATAATAAGTGTAACTGTAAACCCATAAATGGAAATGGTCCTTCTGATTCCAATTTTAGTACTGTATCCTGAGTGAACTTGTTGTCCCTTGATGTTTATGTATTATTCTCCAATAGAATGCTCCCTGAAGAAAGAGGCTGTTTTGTTTTGTTTTAAATCTCTGTTTCCCAAGTGCATAATGATGTCTGACACAAAGTCGATGTTTGATAAATGCTTGTTGATAGACTGAGTGATCCTTTTTAGGTGCCAAATAGGAATACATTACAAAGCTGGACTTTCTTACTCAAATGCTCTATTAAGCTTTAGGGAGTCTATGGGAAATTTGTAACTATTTTTACATCTTTCTAAAACTTTTACCCACCTTTTCCATTTTCAATAAAATTGATCTATTTTATTTACTCTACTCTTATTCTCAGTCATAAGTCTTAAAAGCATCAAGTTTAAAAAGTCATTTAAAAAGTCCTTTTCTTAACATGGCAGATACTTGAGGAATTCACCTTCCCTTGTATTACCTCCCCTAGCAGAAACCATCTTATTCATGTCAAAATTGCTTATTCAGTCAAAGATACAGAGAACAACACAATTGTGCATGTGAAATGACACATTATTTGAAAAATGAAGACAACTATATAAATTTCAAAATTTTAATATTTCCTTGAAAATGCTTCCATGATTGTCTGTTTTCTCATGCTTCCAATAATTTCTAGCTATATTTTTATCTTCTTGCTTCCAAGTATACAATCCTGTTATTCAACAAACACAATTAAACAACCCTTGCATATGAGACAATGTGCTATGCTACAAGAGATAGGTATTATAGAAGACATTGTTCCAAATCTCAAGATGCTTATAATCTAGTTAGGGGGATAATGAAATAACCAAACAAATGCAGAATGTAATAGATATCAAATAAAGCCAAGAAACCGGAGAGTTCAGAGGAGGAGGGTAGCGGGTATTAGCAAACATTTACTGACAGGTGCCAAAAGAGATGGACTTTGTTAAGAGACAAAAATAAGAGAAGAATGACACTTATAGAAGGGAGCTCTGAGTAAACATGGGGCAGCAAGGTGTTACAATGGATAAAATGATGGGCCTAGAATAAGGAAGACTCACCTTAGTGAGTTCAAATCCAGCCTCAGACATTTATTAGCTGTGTGAACCTGGGCAAGTCACTTAACCCAGTTTGTTTCAATTTCCTCATCTGTAAAATGAAATGGAAAACCACTCCAGGATTTCTGCTAAGAAAACCCCACATGGGGTCATGAAAAGTTGGACATGACTGAAAAAAATGACTTAACAACACAATCAACAGATGAAAAAAAAAAAAAAAAAAAAAAAAAGCAAAATTCCCTGTGTTTTGGAGAAGTGAGGAGGGAAATTACCCATGTGATAAACTGGTCTGGGCCACAAAAATGAAGAAGTATGTGGGTAGGGTGGAGGTGGTGAAAAGATAATGGTCAGATTGTGAAGGTGCTCAAATGTCATAAGTATTTTGAACTATATTTTGAAGACAAGGAAGAGATAATAGAGACTTCTGAAGATGGGAGGATAAAGAGGGATCAATATGATTCAAGCTGAACTTTACTAGAGTTATTCTGGCAAAAGTATATGAGGTGGATCAGAAGAAGAAAGGAGAATGGTTAGGGATAAATTGCAAGATCTTATAAGGCTCTCCAAGAGGGCAGAAATGTGACAAATGGATGGAAATCTACAAACTACAGCAAAATTTTGATTTCTGGCAAAAATTCTAGAATTTTATTAAAGGGATGATTGATTTTTGTACATTTTGAGAGGTAATCACTGAATCAGCATGGTTTCATCAACAGCACGTCATGCTAGACTAACCTCAGTTTTTCAAAGGGCTACCAGACTGGTAAATCAGGAAAACTGAGTAAACAGTATACCTAGATTTCAGCAAAACTCTGCCATAATTTATTCAGTCATTTACCAACTGTAGGACATTTAGGCTTTTTCCAATTGTTTACAATTCCTAATGGAGCAGCTAAGTGGTTAACAGAACTATTTCATAAGTTTTAAGTTGCTAAATGTCTGAACAGCAGGTAGGCAACAGACATATTTGAAATATCTTTAATCTCATGACTGTGCTAAAGAACATAAAATCTGATTAAAAGAGCTGCACAGATGAAATACATAGAGGAAATTAGAGTGAAATTAGGAGGTAGTTTTTATAAGCAAAATCTCTATTCTCAATAGTAAAGTTTAACTGAAGATTAAGTTTTTGCTTTAGCATAAACTGACAACATGTATGTAAAATCATGTATTTAAGTGATAGAGTGATATTTCTTTTTTCTGCTTCCCTTCCCCATTTTTAAACAAAAGTAACTAAATTTTGGAGAAAGCATAATGTCCAAAACATAGGATATCTGTATTTTAAATGATAAGGATTTCTAGTCAATAAGGCAAACAAATACACTGTTAACTATGTCTTCCTCATTTGTACAACAGAGATGATAATACTTTTATTCCCTTAAGACATTTAAGTGAATACTGTCTTTAATTCTATATGTGTATACATATGTAAAAAAAAAATTCTCTTATCAGTCCAAGAAATTCTCAATGAAGAACCTCTATCAACAATCAAACTTTAATTCCTCTATGACTTATTGAGATCATCCTTCTTGACTTCTTTGCAGCTTTTGGGGGTTGTTGTTTTGCTTAATTTTAGACTACACTTGTTGTTAAACTAACACACAGAAAGTCTGGTAAGGAAATAGCTTTTGCCTAGGACTTAAAGTAGTGGAAAAAAGTTAATGTGCATTAAATTTATTTTCTCCCTAGAAAAACAGTTGTTAAACATTTACTAGCACATGCCTACCTTCACATCTCCAACTTAACAAACCTTTCCCTCAATCAAGTATTTCCCTTTAACCACCAAATTTTTTGACTAATTTATTCATTCCATAAGATTATGTTAAATATCTATAACATTTAAGTCACTGTGAGAGGTACTGAAGACACAAATACAAAAATGAACAGTCTTTGTCCTCAAGAAGAGTTTACATTATATTAGGTAGAAGAAAATTTCTGATACATATAGACCCTGTGGGCACTCACACATTAACTGATAGTATGAAACAATACAGAAAATGATTCTTTGTTTTGTTTTGTTTTTAACCAGGATTTGAATGTTCCCACATTAGTAAATGAATGCCAGATGGTAAATTTCACTTTAATTTATCTAGTTATGACTTTCAAAAACTACTTTTTGAATTATTTCCTGAGTATTTCTCTTGCCAGGAAATTAATCTAGTTTCTTTAAGACATTATGAGTAATATAATCTTTTTCATTTACATTAGATGTGTCTGGGAGGCAATGCAAGCAAATGCAGGCAAAAGAAAGATTGCTGTATTTTGAGTCACAGTACTGGAGTTCGAGAATTGATTTTCTATGCAAAGTATTTAATCTCCACTTTGTCATTAGTAAAAGGGAAGATAATATTCTTACTATTACTTCCCTAAGTAGGGAATAGAGAGAATCCAGTGAGATATTACAAGCCACATTGTAACCACAAAGCTCTAATGAAAATTTTCTTTAGAAAAATAACATGTAATTTGGTAAACAAATGCAGGAAAAATAATTTATCAGGAATTCTACACTCAATTTTTCATCAACACTCTCAATTCCATATTTTCTGTGTGTCATCTGAACAGCTGGAAAATGGGGAAGTAACAACAAACCCTAGATATTTTAGTGTTTTCAATAAAGAACAGGAATGTAGTCTTTTATCATCAAAGGATCTGATTAGCAGCTCAAAAAGGGAATTAAAAGGATCATGAGAGGTAGAAGTTAGAAGTTCCTTGAACCTGATAAGCCCAAGAAACTTTTGAGCTCTATTTCCTGAAGGGCTTCCACCTCCCATGAGCTTCCAGATCCTCCTACCAGCTGGAAAAATTACATTTTCTATTCCCCACTTTCCCTTTGACAACAAGCTGAAAGAAAAAGCTAACAAATTAAATACTGCATAAAGCATAAAGGGATCAGAATTATGGAATGAATGAAGTATGCTATACTGGTAGAAATGAGGCTATGATGGAAATGAGTATATAAGAGTGATTTGGGTAAGAGTGAACAAATGTAAACATTTCTCCTTCACCCCATATTTAGTTTTTTTCATGTCCAAACACTATCAGATCTGAAACTGGAGGTAAGCAAATATCTTAGATACAATATAGAAAAAGTTTAAAGAATTCCTTTTTATAAATCTATTTTTAATGCCAGAAAATTCTGTTCTACAAGCCATGTTGACATTTATTTTGTGATAAATTGAGTTGTGTTATCATGAAGATTTTGCATACTGTGTTTGGATGAATATAGAAAATCATACTTTGGCCCAAAGGATCCTCTCATTGAAATAAGTCTGTATAAATGAACCAGTAAGCATTTTTTTTTTCAGGTTCATGCTATGATTTAGACATTGTGCTAGCTGCTGGGAATACAAAGACAAAAATAAAATAATTTCTACCCTCAAGGAATTTGCATCCTATTCTATCAACTTAATTAACCTATTAATGTTATATGACACTGTCTGTCTAAATATTTTAAATACAAATGATAATGTATTAAAGAACCTGAGACTATTTAAAAGTCACTTGATACTACTGTATTTTCCTAATTTTCTGATCAGGTGGATAAAAAAGTTGGTATTACATGAAAATCTTTTATGTGTTGACATTTAGATTTCTAACTGACAAGGTGAGAATAGAGAAACAGACAATCTTTCCCCTTTTTTGAGATATCTCACTTTATTTCTAATTTGTGTGGCTCTGTACACACTTCCATCTGGGAGGCAATGAAAGCAAATGTAAGAAAAAGAAAGACTGCTGTATTTTGAGTCACAGCATTGGAGTTCGCGAATTGATTTTCTATGCAAGACATTTAATCTCCACTTTGTCATTAGTAAAAGGAGAATAATATTATTATTACTTCCCTCGTAGGGAGTAGTGAGAATCCAGTGAGATATTACAAAGCTCTAAAGAAACAGGTTCTTATTATCCAACCAACGGTAATAGTAACACACAATATCTCTTCCATAAAACACAGGTACCAGGTTTTTGTTAATCCATTGAATCTAAGAACATTTATGAGATTCATGATCCTCTCAAACATGTGATCATCAAACATCATCTTCATACATCAAACAGCTGCTTCACCCCACCTTGCTGCCCCAAAGTCAAGTATACTTACCCTCAAAGAGCTTAAAATCTAATAGGGAATATATACACAAATGATGAGTGAGCAAGTTAGAAGGTAATAAGTATATTTAAGAGGCCATAGAAAAAAATCTAACAAAATTAACCTTTCACAGAAGAGGTGATTACTTCTAGCTAAGGTGAGGGTGGGAATCAAGGAAGATTTCATGATAAAGGTGGCACCTAAGGTAAGACTACATGAAAAGTCAGATTTTCAAGAGACACCTGTATAAAAGAAGTCCATTCTGGCTATGAGGATTGACATGTTCATCATCTTCAGTTGTCCCATCATTAAAATGAGAATAAGTTCATGATTTTCCAATGGTGTGCCTAGTCTAGATATCTTTACAACATGAATTTCCATCTGCTTAGGCTACAAAGGGACCTCCACCATTAGGCAAATCAGCCTGCTCCTGATACAGTAATTTACACTTAGAACTTCTGAAATAATTGATGATTCTTTCAAAAATAGGTATGAAGGCTTTTTTTTTTTTTAATAAATGGAGAATTCTATATTAAGGCTAGAATGAAGAACAGGGTCTTGTGGACCCAGGATTCACCAACACCAAATTTCATTTACTGACAATGTCAACACGTTTTCCTAGTTTCCTAGTCAGCTAGATAGAATTCTAGAAGATTTGAGACTGCAAATAATCAAGACTGGGAAAAGATAATAGATCTGCCTAAGTTTACACAGGAAGTCATTGTCAAAATCAGTGTTGGAACCTCAATTTTCAAACAATGTTCAATTACATGTGATCGAGGAATCATTTGATAATTCCCATATTACACCATGGTTTTAGTGAGAGAAAACACCTCATTGTCTTATCAGGGTATAAGTTCCCTTCCACTGGGATGTTCATCCCAGTGAACAATTAAGAGCTGATTAGAAAAATTTAAACTATTCTGTGTGCCTATTATTATTTTTTATGATTTTTGTCTTTGTTAGAATTTGTTATCTTTTGTGTTTCTTTGCCTTAAACTTAGGGGAGCAGTCTGATATAGGTGAAAAAAAAAAGCATAGGTTATCTAGATACAAGATCTGGACTCATAGATGACCTATTTTTAAATGGGGGCAATGATATTTGTGCTACATATTTCACAGGATTAAGAGAAAAGAACTTTATGAAAATGAAAGTTTGTGCTAAAAGTGTGTATACATACACATATATTTATATAGTATAAATAAGCTATTATTATATTTCAATTTTTTTATTACTTATCTTTTGTGTTTTTTTTTTTATTAAAGTGATTCTTTTTTCTCTATTAAAGTTTCTAAGGTATATGAGAATGTTGTTTTGAAAATCATTTGATTTGTTTGTCTGGAAAAATCCTGATTTCTGTGCTTCCCATAAAAATCTAAAGAAGTTACAATTTGACCTTTATGGAAAGAAAGAGTGTATATGGTAGTTACCTTCTCGCTTAATAATACTAATCCTAATCAATAGAGTTTACATAGAGTCTAAGGGCAGTGGTTTCTACTTTGGTAATCAAGGATTATTTTTATAAATGATAAATATTTCCAGGAAGAAGATATTATTCATTATAGTTGACTTAACAGTATAATGAAAATCAATTTAACCTTATTTTAAAACAGCACAAGAAGTGCAAAACCACTGGTATTTACTGATATTTATCCCTAAAGCAGAATTACCTATGAAGAATCAAGACATGTTAAATATTGATATTATTGAAAAAGAGAGAGAGAGAGTGAATTTGGATATAGATCTGGAGGACAGACAACATTTTCAGAAAATTAAACAGAACATATGAAGATTTTCACAATTTAAGAAACGTAAATATCTATTACCAAGTATCTGATTAAACTTAATTCAAAGAACAGTTATTAAACTAACACTTAAGACTATTGGGATTCAATGATAAAAACAAAACACACACACACACACACACACACACACACACACACACACACACACACAAACCCAGCCCTTATTCTTGAGAAGTTTCTAGGCAATATATTAATCTATTCCTACTACACAAAGGAAACATAATGGTCAGTGAATTGATAGAACTATTGATAGAATTGATAGAACTACTGACCATGCAAAATGGAAGACCAGATCTTCTTGGGGATTGTAAGGCATTGGGGGAATAGGATCCCAAAATCTAGAACTCACCTATAAATGATCCCCTTCTCATGTAGAAACATAAGGGCAGAAATTATTTCTGCAGCATAGAAGCGGGCTCGTGCTTCATCAAAACGACGAGATTTCTGGATGTGGAACATCAAGTCCCCTCCATTTACAAATTCCATCACAAAAAATAGGCGATCCTAAGAACAAACATAAGAATGGGAAAGGATTAAATATTATAAGTTTATATTAACAAAGCATTATATGGTAGCAAAAGAAATCTTTCAGCTGGCATTATACAACTGAAACAATAATTCAGTAATATCTTAGGTCTATCCTGATCTTACCCTCTGTTGAAGCTGCTTGTTCAAATAAAGACTGGATGAAAATTTATTAGAGATATTACAATAGGGAAATTTCATATTTTGATTAAGGATTAGGTTGGATGATCTCAAACTCACCTTTTATATTGGACATTGTGGAGGAAATAAAAGTAGCATATTACATGGCCCTTTATCTTAGGGACTTTCCAGTCTTTGTTGCTTTGATCAAATTAATATGTATGAAACATTTAGAGAGAAACTGAATGCCCAACGGTATTGATTGTATGAACTAAAGAAGTTCAAAAAAAAAGTCTTGGTTGAAATAGTAAGAAAAGATCTGAGCTAAACTTGGAAATTTTAGTAGGACTGAGATGAGAAAAGGGAAGGAGTGGGCATTATAACCAATTAAAAAAGAAAATAGTACAGATACATGAATAAGCATGGTGTACAATAGTGGTGTCAAAATGAAAAAAGAAATGGATCACTGTGGGCTACATATTTACTTAAAAATAATGTTAACATTATCCATGTTATACTGTATTTTTGTTTATTTTGTCAAACATTTTCCAATTACATTTTAATTTGATTAGGGTCAGTTGTTTTGCTTGTTGCATCTAGTTTACTACATTGAAAATAAGTATTTAAAAGAAAAAAGGATATATTTAAGGGAAATTATAGGAATAAACCAGGACCTTTTTGCTTATATCATATATAAGTCATACATGTTTAACTGGAGGGTGAGTGGTTGAAATCTTGCAGTAGCCCATAGAGGAATGAGTGATTCTCTGATTTTCTTGTATTACTCTCATCACATAAGATGACATAAGATTACTTGATAATGATTATAATTAACATAATTGCCTTATTGGTTTAATGATCATAATGCAGCATGGTGCATTGGAAAGACTGCTACATTTGCAGGCAGAAAACCTACACTTTAATACTATTTCTCTTATTTTCCATATGACTTTGAGCAAGTTACTTGATATTTCTGAATAATATGGAATGATTAAATTGGATTATTTCAGAAACTCACATTTAGAATATGTTTGGTGAACATGAGTTTTGTGATTTTTATAACTGCTCACATTTTCATGGCACGTTATGAAAGATTTTCCTTGAAATCACCCTGAGAAGCAAGTTTTTAAGTTCTGTTACTCTTGATTCTAGAATCTTGATTCTAGAATAGAAAAAAATTATTCCCCCACAAACACACACACATTCAAAGGAGAATGGTGAAAAACAAACAAACAACATGACTTGAAAAAAAAAAGATGTAAGAGAATATTTCCAATTCATTCCTTTATAAAGGTGGGAAATTCAAAGGTGTTGTACACTGCCTGCATCCCTAGATTTTTTCACTGAAAACCAAGTTTCCTGTTTCTCAAGAAGCCTATTCTACAACTCCAGAATAACTTACTTAACATAATCTGAATGATTTTATGACTTGAAAACCCACTCCTCTCCTTTTTGGGGGGAGAAAGTTACTATTTTATCAATAATAACCAAAGAAATGATTATTTTATTTGCAATTTCAAATATTATCAAATAACATTTCATTGGTTTTCCTTGTGGTTATAATAAATATGTTACCAGGAAAGTAATACACTTTCCCTTTTTTCACACAAGAAAATGTTATTATATGCGGTAAACATTTAATTATTTAACTATTGCTATTTGTTTCCCTGTTAATGAGACTAGAATTTGAGGTTAAAAGTTGATCCTATATAACTATCGTCATATAAGCAAATAGAATATCCACTGAAGAGTCTACCTGCCAAGACAAAGCCAGGAACTATATGAGCACAATTACAAACCACTTTTCATACAAATAAAGTAAGATCTAAATAAGTGGAAGAATATCTTGTGCTCATGGGTAAGCTGAGCTAATATGATTATCCAGAGGGAAAAAAAATAACACTTGTTCTTCAGTTTCCAAGGATGAACTGATAATCCAGGGTCTTAAGATTGAATTTTTGGAACTAGAAGAAATTATGGAGATCATATATTCTATTTTTTTTTCACTTTACATACAGGTGATCACCATGGTTACCTGAGGAGTCCATAGATTTTATGAATCACCAAAAGTGCCATGTGTCTATGGAACACAAAAAAGTTAAATACGCCTGTTCTAAATATTGATCTTGACCTCAACACACAGTTGTGAAGTCAAAAAAGCTTCACTTGTGATTCTCAAGTTTAGAGGGGAGTTTCAAAATTATATACTAAAAAACTGATCAAAACTTCTGAGAGTCAGAAGGGGAACACAGAAAAGAACTGAGGAGTTCTGATATCCTTTAAACTATCAGCAATATTAACTATCAACTGATGATCAATTGGCACCAAAAGTCATGTAAATATGAGAATACTGGGTGTCATAGCAACCATGAGGTAACTATTCTTGCTTCTAATCTCTCCCTCACCACTACTAGCCAGAAAATCAACTTCTGTGGAGAGGAAGCTGGCCATTCCCACCAATGCCAATAATGTGGCAAACCAGTATAGTTGAAACACACACAAGAGAAAGAGAGAGAGAGAAATAGAACAACAGACAGAGAAAGACAAAGAGACAGAGAGACGAGATGGAGAAAGATACCAATAGATAAGCAGAAGGCTACACATAGTAGTAGACAAGCTGCATTTTAATAACAGTTCCAAATCCAAATTGATGAACCTTTTGTTTCCCTTTTTCTTCCCCTCCTGTATTCTGTGTCAGACACCAAACAACCAAACCCCAAATAAATTAAAATATTCACATGTTTTGAAAATAAAAGGCCCAGTGAGTAAAAAACATATCACAAATCCCTTCTGCCCTATTTTTAGCATTAATGACAGGAGAAGGAAGTCAGTGGATTTTTGATTGGTAATGGAAGCATTTCACTCATTATTTGTGTGGGTTTCATTTCTGGGGTCAACAAGCTTTTGAATATCAAATCATGCTGAAGGGCTCAGAGAGAAAGATCTCCAAGATCTGTTAGAATAGAAAAATACAATCCAATTAATAATTGCTATTTTATAAGTTATGAAATCTACAAAGTTTTTCTTAAGTAGTACTCTTTTGCAAGCAGGCTAATGGGCAAGCAGGTTGGAAGGGAATATGCATTTATTAAATGCCTAACATATTCCAGGCACTATGTTAAGTGTTTTACGAATATCTCATTTGATTCTCACAACCTTAGGAGGTAAGTGCTATTATTACCCCCATTTTAAAGCTGAGGAAAATGGAGCTGACAGGTAAGGTGACTTGCCTGCAGTTTACATGGCTAATGAGTATTTGAGGCTGGATTTGAACTCAGGTCCTGCTGAGTCTGATTCAGCACTCTATGTACTATGCCAGTCAGCTATTTTTATAGCAAGTTAAATTTCTGTGTGTTTTTTCTAAAGTTTTTTTTCCCTAAAACTACAAGGAGAAGGAGAGGCAACAGTATCCGGATAGATGAAGTGATATGACAGAAACCAGTTCATTACCTAGGCAAAGACCATGCTATTCATTCTTGCCTAAAAACACATCCTACTTCACATCCATCCAAAGGGAATGATTTCTGAAAATCATGCCTATCTAGTGGAAGATTGTGAAAACTGCCTAGCTCTGACTCCCAATTTGGGGTCAGAAGACTTTAGATATTTCAAAATGACCCAAATGCCAGTAAGTTTAATACTTTTGTGTTAGGGACTCCTTGAACTAGATTCCTTACTTCCCCAACTAGATTCCTTACTTGGTCGAGCTTGGAAGCATTGGGATTACAAAACTAAAGCAATTGAAACAAAATTCGTTAACTGGGACTTCATTTCCAAGAATGCTACCAGTTCTAATGGAATTCATTTCCCACCTATTTTAAGATCCTGATTTTAGTAAATCTGCTCACAAGTAGAATTCAGACAGATTTGGTAAGGCAGATTCTCTGTAATAGGTTTTCCCCTGTTCTGTATGTTGTATTGAAAATATTTCTGTCAAAACCTGGTGTACTAATTGGTGTAAAGTGAAGTGAGTAGAACCAGGAGGATGCTGTACACAGTAATAGCAATATTAATAATTATCAATCATGCATGGCTTAGTTATTCTCAGCAATGCAATGAAACAAGACAATTCCAAAGGATTTATGATATAAAATGCTATCTACTTCCAGAGGAAGAACTGATGTGAGATGAATATAGACTGAAGCAAACTTGCAAACTTCTTCTTACTTTTTTGTTGTGTGTGTGAGTGTGTGTGTGTGTTGGTCTGTGGTTTCTTTCACAAATTTACTAATATGGAAATGTGTTTTCGCATATATAACCTATATCATATGCTTTCCTTCTCAGTAGGAGGGAGAGGGGGCAGTGAGAGGGAAGGAATTTGGAATTCAAAGTTTTTTTAAAATGCTAATATATTACCTATATCAGATTGCTTGCCATCTCAGGAAAGAGACTAGAGAGGGAGGGAGAGAATTTGGAACTCAGAATTTTTTTAAATGTCTAAAATTAGTTTTACATATAATTGGAATAAAAGGGAAATATCTCTGTCCCTTTGAAAATAGGACCAATTTGGGGATTGTGGCACTAAATCTTATTCCTAAACACTCTTTGGGAAAGAAAATGAAAGGAAAAGCACATTTGGGAGGGAGTGGAAGATTTTCCTTTAAAAAATAATTCAGAAGCTAGGAATAGCATTTTGAAATTATGGCAAAATCAGTTGCTTTCTCCAAACTGTTATTTAAAGTTAGCACCATACCCTTTTCATGAAGCTCTGAGAAAGGCTTGAGTTTATTTGAGGTTGCATAATAAATCTTAAACCATAATCTATCGAATGCGTTTTTGGCTGTATTGGGGCAGCAAGGAGGGGAGCCTATTGAACTTTCTGAACTCTTCCTGTTTTATCATCTTTGACAAGGCTATTTACATTTAGAGAAATGAGGCATTCCACTCAACAGGAAATAGTGAATGACGCAGAAGAGATTCTGATGCAAACCAGTAAGATGAGAAAATCTGTTTGCAAAACATAAATTGGAAACATGATGAATCTCACTACACAGAATGTTCTTTTGTGCTCAAAATTTTTTCCAAAAGAAATAATAGTAAAAAGGGCCAAAAAAAGGTTCAGTTTAAAGTAAAATAACTGTTTAATTCTAATTTAATCCTTGCCAACAGGGAAGAGGGACCTTATCCTTTAGGTCCAAGATGGGTGATTATCCAATGTACTCGAAAGGATCTGTCATTTCACCAATTAAGTAGCTAGTTGATGCAGTAGATAGACTGTAATAGGGACCTTTACAATGATTTTCAATTGAAATCTCATATATTTTGTCTTAATAGCTGTATAACTTAAGCAAGTTGCTTTAATCTCTGTTTCTGCTTCTTCATCTGTAAAATGGGGATGATAATAATAGTACCTACTTCTCAGGATTGTTGTACAGATGAAATTATATAATATTTGTAAATTGCTTCACAAACTTTAAAGTGCTATATAAATACCAGCTATTATTATTATTGATATTACTGCTGTTGCAGCTGCTGCTGCTGCTGTTACTGCTACTACTACTACTACTATTACTACTACTACTGCTACTATTGCTACTACTACTACTACTACTACTACTACTATTACTACACTACTATTACTACTACTACTATTACTACATTACTATTACTACTACTACTACTATTATTACTATTATTACTACACTACTATTACTATTACTACTATTACTACTACTAGAATAAATAAAACCAGAATAAAATAAATTTCAGTTAAATGGAAGAAATGTCCACAAATTTTCTCTGGAAAGGCAAAGAAAGTACTTGGCAGATTTAATTTCATCATATGTCAAAAGGCAATATGAAGTATTACTTCATGGAATATTTAGTTCTTTTGTATTATACTGGTAATGATAAATATGAGCAAAATGACTGCCATAAAAATAATTAGTTTACACACCAACTCTGGAGAATGAAGAGTTAGGAAAATTCTATGACATACTTTTTTTCCCCACCAAATTCTTTTTATTATCCTTTCCCCCACCTCCCTCTCCTAGATGGCATATAATCCAATATATGTTAAACTTGGTAAAAAAATATATGTTAAATCCAATATAAGAATACATATTTATACAATTATCTTGTTACACAATAAAAATTAGATCAAAAATTTTTTAAAAATGAGAAAAAGTAAAATTCAAGCAAACCACAACAAAAAGAGTGAAAATGCTATGTTGTGATCCATCCTCAGTTCCCACAGTCCTCTCTGTGGGTGCAGATGGCTCTCTCCATCCACAGGTCTATTGGAACTGGCCTGAATCATTTCAAAGTTGAAAAGAGCCACATCCTCTATGGCACACTTTGATAGTAGGAGACTTTACTGCAAAGATGCTAACAGGCAAGGATGGTGAGGTGATCTCAGAAAGCATAGTTAAGGAAGAAGGAATGTGGTAGGGCAAAGATTTGTTGACTACATAGAGAATTCTTATGTTTATATCATGAATACTCCTTTGAGAAAAAAGTTAACAGGTGCTGGACAGGGCAAGTCCTGAATAAGATTTTAAAATGAAATTGATTTATTTTTAACAGACAGGAAAAGACTTGTTGATGAGGGTGTCATCGCTGAATAAGCTGTGTACAGTCAAAGTAACTTGTTAGAGCAAAGACCAGAATTATTATTTTTTAAAAAGTATACACTTTAAAAAAGATTTATGGTACTATAGAATAATGCAATGAGAATATGAATAATGAGAAGACAACAGGATTATAATAATAAGGAAAGGATCATGATAATCTAGGTCCCTTTTCTTTCTATCTATCTTTTAGTCTTCTAACTTTTTAACAGTTTCTGATTTTTGCTCTAAGAAGTTGGTGGTCTGATTGTATACTTCTATAGTACATAATCAAACAACTCAATCTAGAGCTAAATAACGATAAGATAAAACATTTATTATAGCAAGAAATGACAATGACACCAATTATAGTTTTATACAGAAATTCAATTGATATGAATTAATTTCCAAAACAAAAGGGGAAAATAAGTACAAAAAGTACTTCAGTCAGTAAGCCTCTGACTTATTTCCTAAACAGAAAGAGATGGTAGCCAAAGGCAACACCAGTTTGGAATATAAACTTGTTCATAAAATCTTATGAAGAGTCACTGGAAAAATAAAATAGTTTGAGGGAAAAAAATCTTATAAAGAAGGATGAGAAGGAACAATACTGTCTTATAAGTCAGAGAGAAATAATGGAGGATAATTCTAGTTCATAAAGCAGAGAGAGACAATGGAAGGTAATACCAGTCTAAGGAAAACTTGGCAAGTGATTTAATTAAACAATTCATGTCAGAATGAAAATAGAAATTTGGCAATAAAAACAAAAGAAAAAAAAATGGAAAAGATCAGCAAAAGTTTTTATAACAAATTACAGAAACATCATATTTGGAATTTACTATTACAGTTCCAGATGTGTAAAGAGAACAAAATGAGGGAAGCAGCAAGTCTAGATAAAATATACATAAAGTAGTACATAAAGTGCTAAAAGTGATAGTACTATGTTAGAATTAAAGGATTTGGTCATAAGTTCATCAAGGGAAGAGAAGACAAACAAAGTAAGGAAAAAATGTTAGGCCTATTTATAACACTTCCCCCCAAAGTCAATAAAAAGAATTTCAATAATCATCAATCTATATGCCCACTTTCCCACTCATAAAATCTTTGAGAAACATCTCCACATTTATTAAGGCAATGCTCATTGAAGGCATTATTTGGAAATAGGGAGTTTTTCACATACTGGTAGTGTATAATGGACTATATCTTCATTATAATGCAACTGACCAAAAGATCTAAAGAATGCAAGACTTTGTAAATTATGAAAAAGTGTTTTTTATAATAAGGCAAAACATTATTAAAAACTCTCTTCGTTAAAAAAAAAGATGTCTGCAATCCATAAAAATCATTAAAGATTCCTTGAAAGAAATAACAAGAGAAGAGTTTTGTTCATTGACCTTCTTATCACAAGCATCAGTTGAAGAAGCTCTCCCAGAAGTGTATACCATCATGTTAGGATAGTCCAAAGCACGTTTTCAGTTGAGGAGGGACTCTGTGGATGGTGAAATCCTTTAGATGTTCTTGTTAGTTAATGACATGTTGCTAGTCATAACAAGGCCCAGAACATCTCAGAACTAAGGGATCTGTTACTATTCAAAAGATTTGCTCTGATCAACTACTCAACACAGAACAAATGGATAATAAAAGTCTAGTGTCTAGAGTATGAAATACAGTTGCATACAAAGTACAGAAGAGATTGCAAAGCAAAGGACATGTCAATCAGCATGATGGACAGCAAGCTGAGCCCAGAATTAAATGGGAAGAGGAGAGCTGGCTAGATTATCTTTGACAAACTACAAAAATGGTCCATCTTGGTTAATGCCAAAGTTCTACTATTGTTATACAATCATAAGGCATAGAACAAGAAAGACTCCAAAGAACTCAAATGAAGAATTTACTCAAAGAAGGAATAAACAGCTTCTTAATATGCTATCCATGAGACACTTAGATAAGGAACAAAAATATTTCATGAGAGAAATATGACAGGTAAAGATGATGGGTTGGTTATATTGTGAATAAAAGTGGCTACTCATCTACTACTAGTTTCTCTGGAGAAATCCAGCTGGACTTCTAAAGCTATTAGACCCGCTGTTTGGCACTTACCTGCACTGTTGGAAGAAGCATAAGAATTGGTGACATCAAAGATCCATTTAAGGATATGAGAATCCTGATCAATACAGACATCTCTTGCTTTAGGACTATCCAATATAAATTTATAAAGTGGAAGAATCATAGACTTTCAGTAAAAAAAAAAAAAACAAAAAACTTTATTTTCAGGACAATTAGCTCTACAAGAATAATGTTTCAATGAGCAATTATTCAAATAATATTGCAACTAGATTTCACCATTTTACAGTGGGGTTTCCTTAGAATGCACTGCTCTAGGCCAACCCAAATTCAGGTCAGTCCAATGGTTCATGCTCAAGGTTAGATGGCAATGAAATATACTTAGAGTATATCACATCCAAGAAAAGAAAGTCTACTCAACAATAAAAAGATGATTAAACACTAATTCAGGATGACCCAACTTCCTCTCTACTTCCACATTTCAGGTGCTTTTCTGGCAGCAGCATCTGATTAGAAAGATGTATTGACTTTCAAAGCATTAGAGTTCAATCCAGTCAAAGAAGTAGCAACTTCTCATAGGCTGGGCCTTTTGTAACCTAGTCAATTGAGAATAAATATCAATGGCTCAATTCTAAAGGACAGTTTCCCTAATCCTTTAAAGAGAAATCAGCCTAGCCTACATGAAATAAATGCTGCTCCAACTAACATATGTCGTAAAATATTACTGCAAAATGGCATTGAACAGGAGACCTCATATGAGGTACACAATAGCACATAAAAGTCTATATTATGAAAAAGAGTAAAATTATTTGCTTTACAAAAAGAATCAGAATGACCCCTTTAAATGATACATTCTCTTAGAAAATATAAAATAAAATTTGATTCTCAAAAATTCATTTTAGATATATTTGTGTTGCAGAAAGTGAGATAAATACACAAACTTTTTGTAGTAATTAAAAGAATAACTAAAAAGATTGCCAGTAACTTTTCATTTAACTTGTAAATAATTTCAATCTTGGGAACCTAGAAGCTTGCATACTCCTATAGAAGTAGAAACTATCTTTTTCTATACAGTATAACATCGTGTAATTCTGTTTCATAAACTATTCTCTAGGGATAAGATTCCTGGGAAATGAATTAATTCTTTTAGGATGTGAGTAAATTATAGCATTAGAATGATACCCTCAAAGGACTGAAGTAGAACATTTGTAGCAATACTTAAGGGAGCTGATTACTCACTAGGAGTACTGACTCAAAACACAATATATAACATATACTGTAAAAACATTCATAAGTTTGTGAAATAATGGAAGGAAGTGACATTATAACTAAAAGATCCCGAGCCCAAATTCTTTACCACAAGGATGCCTGTGGCTTTAATGTTCATATGAATGCTTCTGAATTAGATTCTCAATTTTCTTTCAGGGGATAGAATTCTGTTCAAATTGATGGCAAGTATTCACCATCTCTCTCTGATATATTTCCCCAACAGTAAACATCTGCCTATATTATTCATTAAAGGGAAGAAATGATCTCAAGCTAAAGATGAGAACAGAAAATAAGCAAAACAAGGAGAATAAATAATCAGAATGAGATTAGAAAATTAGATAAAAAACAAGGTGGTTTAAGGGTTGAGAATAATTCAAATGGGTCATTTTAGACCATACTAAACATGAGCTAAGAAAAAACATAACTATAGACCAGAGGTCTTGAAGCATTTTCAATTTGGAGGGGTTTAATCAGTTTTGGCTGATTAAAACACTGAACATTTATAAGTTATTTAATTTCTAACAGTCCCCACTTTCAGGACCAGCTGCTTCTTTTTTGTTTAATCTCTGTAGGGAATGAGACAGAAAGTCAATAAGATACGAAGTATCAGTGAAGGCTCAGATGAAATTATGTATCAGAATTTTAGTATATAGTGGCACTTTGATTTCATGATTTTCTTAAGAATGGGTTGGATCATTAGAAGAAATATAGTTCAATATATTCATTTTGCACTTGAAAAAAGCAAGATTTAGACAAAGTTAAGTGACTTGAACAAGGGCACAAAGACAGAAGTATCAAGTAGTAGCTGGCAATGGTTGTTGGAATTGCCATGGAGTTAAGGCTAGGTAAGGAAGTCAAGTGAAGCCAAAATGGAATGAAGAAATTATTATTGTGACGAAAAGAGTAGAAGAGCTGGAAAGATAAAAGGATTGTAGTTGGAAAAAGGAATTTTAAAGTTCTGAATCTTATCATAATGATGGAAAGAGGTGAACCATAGGTTTGCTTCCAATGCTAAAATTCTTATATAAAATTAGTTTTTATTGATTTATCTTATATCATCTTCACTTCTCACTTACCCCCATCCAAGTAATAAAGAATAAAAAAGGAAAAAAGCATATAAAAAAACCTAATCTATATAGCAGTATTTCATATCCATAGTCTCTTGCCCTTTTGCAAAGTAAGGAGATGGGTGTATTCTATTTCTTTGGGATCAAAGTAAGTCATTGTAATTACAGGGGGCAGCTAGATGGCAAGTGGCCAGTGACCAGGGCTTGGAATCAGGAGGATTTGAGTTCAAATTTGACATTTTCTAGCTGTATGACCCTAAGTTAACTTCTATTTGCTTTGGTTTCCTCATCTATAAAATGAGATAATAATAGCACCTAAAATTTAGGGTGGTTGTGAGAAGCAAATGAGAATAATTTAAAAAATTCTTAGCACAGTATAACACTGTCACATAATAGGTGCTATATGAATATTTGGTATTATCATTATTATTATAGTATTCAATTTTGTTTTGTGTTCTTGTGTTTTTTTCTATTTACATTATTGTAATCATTGTATATATTGCTTTTTCGGATTTGCTTACTTTATTTTGCAACAATTGCTATATCTATGTCTTCATCTCTCTCTATATATATTCTTCATATTCAGAGTTTCTTAAAATATAGTGATCTTCTATCACTTTCATGTACCACAACTTGATAAGCCATTCCCTAATCAATGAGTATCTACTCTGTTTCCAATTCTTTGCTACTATCAAAAACATGTTACCAACATTTTGGAGGGTATGCTTCTTTCTATATTTGACCTTCTGAAAGACAGATACTCTCAAGAGGATCTTAGGGTCAAAGGGTATAAGTATTTGTCACTTTCTTGGCAGACTTAAATTACTTTCCAGAATGGTTAGACCAATTCACAAATCCACTAACAAGGCATGAGTATTCTCTTCTTTACTTAGTCAATCTTAATACTGGCTACTTCCATTTTTTGTCATCTTAGTCCATTTGCTGGTATAAGGAAAGAACTTAGAGTCATTTTGTTTTGCATTTCCTTAATTATTAGTGACCTGGATCAATCTTTCAGTTGTTTGTTAATAGTTTGTAGTTATTTTGAGAATGATTTTTAAAAATTCTTTATACATTTATTCCTTGGGGAATGATTTTTGTTGTTATATATTTGTGTTAGTTCCCTACATGTTGGAAATTAGAACTTTATTAAGCATTTGATACAAAGACATTTTCTTCCAATCAATTTTCTTCTTATTTTAGTTATTTTAACTTTGTTTGCTTTACATTTTCAGGGTTTTTATCTTCTATGAAAACGCTAAGATTCTATCATTATTATTATGCCCACGATCTAGAAAAGCACAAAATGGGCCAAAGGTCTCTCCTACACTGGAAATAGTGATCAAGGATAAGAAGGAAGATATACCAAGACATAAATGCAAAAGCATTTATTGGAAAATTTTGACATAAGACATTGGCAACTTTGTGTCTCATAGTTCCAATGTGTAAATGTGTGTGTGTGTTTGCAACAATCAAGGAATTTTGGGAAGGTACCCTTGCAAATGAGCAAGCCTGGAAACCTGAGTTTCTAAGACATGTTAGTCATCTCTGCTATATAAATGAGGAGAAATTACAAGAAGAACTATAAACTTCAAAGATGGTCCAAAATGAAGAAGCATGAAGAAAAAGAGGTATCTTCTAGCTGAGACAATTGATTCAATGCAGAAGAATTTCAAATAGACATGGCGTCTACCAGCAAGGTAACACTGTTCAAAACTGAGCTATGATGCTAGTTTAGAGCAGTAAGAAATGATGCTTTACTATTACCAAAAGGGTTACCTGTTTTTAACAGCTGTGTAATGAAACAATTCAGACAAACCAAATGGAAAGATATAGGTCAATAATACTTTTCAAGAATCCAGCCCTTCAGAAAAAGTGAAAAAGGTAATTATAATGTGAATGTACATTGAAGGGATGTTTGGCATTCAAAAGTCCTTCATAACTTATCCTTTTCTTACATTTCCAGTCTTCTGGCACCTTTTTCCCTCCCTGACACATATTCTTCAATCTAGGAGTACTGGTTTCCTTGTGTTCCAGGAACAAGACATGCCATTTCTTGGCTCTTGGTATTTTTTCTGTCTTTTCCCCTTTCCTTGAATACCTTCCCTCCTCAGTTCTGCCTAATGGCACCCCTGGCTTCCTTTAAATCCTAACTAAAATTCCAAATTCTACAAGAAGCTTTCTTAATTCCAGTGTCATATCTGTTACTTATTTCATATGTATACTGTACATAACTTGCTTTGTATTTATTGGTTTGCATGCAGTCTTCCTGTAATGGGCTGAAGCTGAGCAGACGCATTGAGGTCCCAAGCACTTGAGGCTTATTAGCAACTGGACAATATTCTATTAAAATATACTTGGAGAAAGAATGGCCCTGCCCACTACTCTGTGCAAGTTTGATTTGTTGTATAGGAGATTGCGTAGAGGATTTGGTGGGTGGAGTGAGAGAGGCAGAGGCACTGCTGGCCAGATTCCTGTGACTGCTCTCACTTCTTATCACCATTCCCTTTCACCTCTGCAAAGAATAAGGATCAAGGATTTTCCCTTATCCTGACTCCGGCTAATTTTAAAATACTCTGGGTGCTAAACGTGGTCATCACATCTTCCCATTAAGTTCTTGAGAGCAAAGTTAATTAAGTTCCCATAAGTTCTTGAGAGCAAAGACTACCTGGTACTTAGCACAATGCTTGGCACACAATAGGCACTAAATAGACTGACTGTCTGAAATGACTGGTATAAAATCAGAAGTCAAAAAAAATTTTTTAAAAGTTCATGCTTCTTTGAAATGCCATCTGTTCCATGTGAATCCTTTGTAACTCTTAATTTATTTAGTTTCTTTGAAAAAATTATCCTCTTTAAGTTTCAAGATACTTCAGGGAAAGAAGTACTTTAGATTTTTTTTCCCCCTCATATCTTAGTCAAGATAGAGAGGATTATTTTGCTACTGACAGTAGTTAAAAACAGACCAGTTCAAAACTTGGGGAATTTTGGGAATATGAAACAGAAAGTGAATAGATTACACTGCCTCCCACCTCCAAGTATCGCTGTTACCTATTCCACTACTATATGGGGAGGCCTAAACAATCTTTAACCAACCTTTACAGTTTGTTGAACAAGTTTATCTTAATTTAACTGAAGAAAAAACAGACCATCAGAGATTATGTGATCATATGGCTATTACATACCAGAACTAGGACCCAAATCCAGATCTTCTAAATTCAAGAAATCCTATTGACTAATAATGAAAATCAAAATGAGTAGAAACAAAAGATCATCATATATGGCAATACTGTTTTAAGAACTCTGAACAAATAAGTCATTACTACTATTACATGAATACTATGTATTCATCTTAACTACAAAGGACATATGAAGGAAGATATTATGAACACATGAAAGAAGATACCAGAGAAAGAACTAATAAATAGAAGTATGTAAAGAATGATTTTACATATATTTACATATTTCTGTCTAATGTCAAGGGCCATTTCTAGCAGGCTATGGGGAGAAAGAAAAAAGGAAATTTTCATAATAATTTGATTATATATATATATGTGTGTGTATGTGTGTATACACATATATAAAAAGGAATAGTAAATTATGAAGTTATAAATAAAAGTTTCATGTACATCTTTTTATCACTGTGCTTTGTTATGGAAATATGTGTTTTATTCCACAAATTAAAAATTAAACAAAAATGTTAAAGAAAAATTGCTAATCATTATATTCTGGAACTTATTTTATATTGACAAAAGGGCTTATTCCTTTCAAAATCTATAGGGATAGGATACTATAGTTCAATTTACAGCTGACCAACAGAGCAGAATTCTTACTAGAAATGAAGTTACTAAGACATAAATTTTTTGAATTCTAACTCTAGCAAAAAAACTTAACATACATTAATTCTGCCTTTTGGGGAGGAATGGAAGTGCTCCAGGAACTTGAAAATGTAGCACTGATACCCTTGCCAAGCTGTCATAATTATTGTTCTCTCCAAGTATAAGAACTCTGATGGGCTTTACATCCAATCATAGCTGTAATCTAAATCTTGGGACCCATCTGCCAGGCAAAATAGAAGCATAATTCTTTCAGCTGAAAAAAAAGTTTCTGATTGACTGGGAGTTTTATCTTCCAGCTAAACATTCATTCTTCAACTATCTTCAAAGTATGATGATTCTATTTTTGTAATTTTATACTAGTATGTATTAGTTATATTTACTTCACGTAACTTGTAGTCAAATAGGACCATGTCTTTTATTTCTTTTGTACCACCCACAGCATCTAGAATAGGGCTGAGCACTGAATTTACTATGACTGATTTGTGATGAAATACTTTATTACTTCGGCCCTTTTCATTTGTAACTTCTAACTCATGTTTTTTGAATGACCTCAGTAATTCAAGTCTATTATTTACTCTTACAGACCAAGAAGCTGTCTATATTTTGTTAGCTCCAAAAAGATTTATACTTAGACTGAGAAAAAATGTCTAAACAGATTAACCCTAGCTGTGAATGTCTTTATAAGCCAAAAATCAATGAACTTTAAGAATCAAAGCAGGTCATCTAGATCAACATCTTTTCGAGACATGAAATCCCTCTGTGACATTCCTGACAAGTAGTCACCTACCTT
Source organism: Sarcophilus harrisii (assembly GCF_902635505.1). NCBI lineage: Eukaryota > Metazoa > Chordata > Mammalia > Dasyuromorphia > Dasyuridae > Sarcophilus > Sarcophilus harrisii. Next base: position 318,630,120 of record NC_045427.1, on the reverse strand, counting down.
TATCTGAGAATCCTTAAAGATCTCCAATGACTGGGAACTGATTAGTCCTCTAGTCAATCTACTTTATTTGTGAACAGCTCTAATTAATTGTTAGGGAATATTTATTTAAATTAAGTTTAAGTATGCTTCCCTTGAACTTTTAAACCTTCATTCTAGCTCTGCCCTCTAGGGGTAAGAATAAGTTTAATCTATTTCTACATTATAAACGCTTTAAATATTTGAAGACTGATATTTATTCTTAGTCTCTTCTTCTCTGGCCTAAGTATCTATAGCTCTTCTTAAGCAATCCTCATATGGTAAAAAAAAAAAAAAAAAAAATCCCTAACAAGCTTGATTTTTAAAGAGTCAAATTTCACCATATTCTATCCCTTTTGACTTCAAAGGAATGTAACAAATTTATCTTCATACCCCCCTAATCACTAGGTGAAGGAAAAACATAAAGACTATCACTACTGCCTCCTCCTATGCCTGTCATGGCAATGTGGCATAATAAAAAGAACACTGGACTTCTAGCTAGAGAAGAGGGATTCTAGTCCTGGCTTTGCCATTGATAATCTGTACGTGTTTGGGTAGATCATTCTTAGGGCCTATTTCTGTATTTATAAAAATGGATACCACGCCTTCAACCCCACCTTTTCTTTCAGTTGCAAACCTCATTTTGTACTTTATTTAGAAAAATAAAAACCATACCTTGTAAACTTCCTCTTCTCCACACCCAAATGTGCCTGTCACTGTCTTATACTATTATCCTCTATTTCATCTTTTCAAAGACAAATTCCTAGAACCATGAGATATTTTTAAAAAATAAATTAAAAAAATTTAGAAGGAGACATAGATAAGTGAGTAGTTTTATCACTACCATGGTAAATGTGTAAGAACGAATGAAAGAAGTTTAAGGTATCATATATAATCATTTTTTAAAATGAAGGTGTGCCCACTAGAAATAAAATGATCACTGTTGCAGGAGTTACACAAAAACAGACACATTAACATACCAGTGCTGAATTGAACATTGATCTTACCATTCTGGACAGTCATTTGGAATCATGAGAATAAGGTGACTAAAATGTCTATTCAGAGATTCCACTGCCAAGAATATATTGTCAAATATTAAAGATAAAAAGTTATAACAGAACATCTGTAGCAGCAAAAAAGTGGATATAAAGTCAATGCCCATCAATTGAAGGTTGGCTCAACAAGCTGTGGTGTATTGAACTTAATAGAATGTTTTTGTTCTACAACAATAAGTATGAGAATATAGAGAAGCGTGGGGAGATTTATAAACTGAGTCTAAGAGAAGCTAAGTCAAAGTAACAAAATACATACTGCAGCAACATGAAGGAAAATAACTACTGAACACAGAATGTGAAATCATCATGGTTGAGCCCAAAGAATTCTTATGTAAAGGTACTTCTTTCCCTTCTTTTAAGAGAGTTAAGGGATTAGGTACATAGACTACTGCTGAACTGATCCTTCGCCCCTTCATTATAATAAAGATGACTTTGGGGAGAAGCAAAGGAAAATATTAGAAAATGTAAGTAATGTAAAAGTAAAACCATTAGTATTTTTAAAGCAATCAAAATAATAATTAAATTGAAAAAATAAAACCAAGAATAGCCAAAATGACTAACTTGAATTTTAGTTCCATTAATTTTTCATCCATGTTCTAGAGCAATATTCCATAATGAAAGGGCTAAAATCGAAGCAATTGCAGAAACGAAATGCAATAGTACCAAATTAATTCACAAAGTAATGAACCCTGAAAATTCTGTTATCTCTTGGAGCAAAGAGAAGGGAGTAAACAATTAACCCAAATCATTCCACTGAAGAACAGCAAAATTGAGAATAAAGTTACCCAGTTAGGCCATTAGAAATCCTGGCTGATATTTCCTTTTTTAAAAAATAACTTATACGAAGGAAGAAAAAAATAAGGGAAAGAAAAACTGAGAATTTAATAATGTTGCTTTTTATACTTCAAATTAATTACTTCAGAAAATTTCTAAGCATCAGAAGGGAACATAATGTACATGCTAGTTGTCTACTTTAATCTCACTTAACAGCAAACTGCAACAAATGAATTGTAAACAAATTCATCAAACTGAGGGTAATCACTGCTACGAAAATGGAAGAACCCAAATGTTAAATAGATTGAAAGGGGCTTCTCCAGATAAAATTTTGAGGTCCATTAAAATAATGTATTACATTTTTGTTTTTGATTTTTTTGAATTCTTGGATTACAGATCAGCAACATGAATTAACATATGTGATTCTGTCCTTCACTAATCACGTTAGCTTAGCATAGAGTATTTCAAGATCCCAGAATAGATTACATCTGAGACCTTGACAAATTTTATTGTTAGAAGTTTATGCTCAGCACCCCTTTCAGAAATTAAGGGAATCTCTGGGGTTTTCCAGTTTCATTCACCACTATCCTCACCTAACCCAGCATCATAGAACTTCTTCCCCAAATGTAGGATACTACAGCAATTCCAAGCAAGACACAAAGATTTCCTTCCAACAGCCAAGTTTGCTGTTTCCTTCCTAACCCCCAGTCCTGGCAGAAGCTCAATGGTTGGAATGGCCTTTCTGCTTCTGCCAGATGCTAAGTAATCATGCATGGAAAAGAAAATAACATTGGAGGTGTCAGCTGAAATGCAGTCAGAACTGGATATTACCTTGGGCAAACTCTATTCCTAAAGAAAGAACATGGAGAAACTTAATGTTATTATTTCAAAGCACTTTTACATTTGAAAATGTTAGAATGACTTTTTAGAGATATTCCTTTCAATAGCCCTTTGAGAAAAGTGAATATCAAATTTAGCTTCAGTCTACAAATCTGTTAAAAAATAAAGGGAAATGTATCTTTGCCAAAACTGAGTAAGTTAATGGTAAAGTTAAATTTAAAATCTATAGAGCTAAAATTATGATTATTCAAAAACCTGCATTATCACTTGATACAATTTCTGAAAATATTTTTCAAAAGTTACTTCCATTCCTACATGCCATGAAAAATGACATTGAAAATGATAATGGCAAACAATCTAATATATGTTAAATATCTAGAAGAGGAGGTGAGGGAGGGGGGAGTGAAAATTTGGAACACAAGGTTTTACAAGGATCAGTGTTGAAAAAGTGTCCATATGTTTTGAAAATTAAAAAAAAGAACGATGATGAAAAATGAAATATATCAATGATATTCCAACATATTCCAAAGATATAAAATGACTCAAATATTTTAAAATAATTTATATAATTTTATCCTAATTTCTCCTATCATCTATGCAAATGTAAATTAAATACAAATAAATATAAATTGCTAGTATTTATATTGGCCCTACCTTGTAACAGGTATTGTACTAAGTGCTTTACAAATACTATATCATTGGTGCTGACAACAGCTCCTGGAGATAGGTTCTATTATTATCCAAATTTTACAATTGAGGAAACTGAGGCAAAGATAAAATGACTTGTTCAATTATATGACTAATAAGTGTCTGAAAGCTAGATTTGAACTCAAGTTTTTCTGACTCCAGGCCAAATGTTTTATCCAATGAATATTAGAATTATAAATATTTATTACAATTTTATTTTGAAATAAAAATTTTTATCCTACTAGTATATGGAAATGCATTGGTCACTGCTGCAGTTTGGACCAAAAATCAAGACACTGGCCATACAAAAATTAAAAAGTAACATAATCCCTGTTCTCTAAAAGCTTCTGTCCTATCTTATTGTGCCTTAGGATTCCTTCCCTGCTCCGAATTCCAAATCATTTCCATCTTACCTTTATTTAATCCTAGCTAACCTTTACTGTCTGCTTTCTTAACATCTTAGCTCCCAGGAAAGACGGAAAAGTGTCACTGCCAAGGTCCACTACAAATTCAAGCTATGTGTAGTCTAAGCTGGCTCTTTCCCACAGCTCAGCAAGTCTTTTATTGAAATCTTATCAGCCCTTTTTAACATCCTGTAGTTGAGATGTTCTGAACTTTTCCATGCTCCTTAAACCCTTATCTCTCTTGTTTGGAGGTAAACTCTTTCAACTACCTCTCACTGTGCCTTAAAACAGCTCACTATCTTTAAAGCTACTCCTTCCCTCTTATCTCAGAAGAGGCAGCCAGCTCCTCCACCTGTCTCCTCTGAGGTCTCCCTCTCTCCAGCAACCTCCAATTTCTCCCTAGAATTTCTACTCTCACTTTTTTCCCTCTTCTATGCCATGCCTTGCACATAATACAGACACATAAACAATAGCAAACACTGTACAAAGATGCTGGTTGAAATAAATTATGGATAAATTCCATATCTTCTTGCCAAATAACAAACAACAAACAAACAAACCAAAAAATCCCCCATGTTTTCCTTAACCACCTTCTAGTCTTTTGATTTCTGTGAGACATGTCCTTGACTTTTTTACCTCTCATACTATTCTACTTCCAACTGTTCATTGTTTAGTTTTTTTTTTTTTCCAGTTGTGTATGAATCTTTGTGATCCCATTTTGGGGTTTTCTTGGCAATGATACCGAAGTGGTAATTCATTTTACAGACAAGGAAACTGAGACAAACAGTGCTAACTGTCTTGTCCAGACTAGCTATTGTCTATGGCCAAATTGAAACTCAGGAAGATTAGTCTTCCTGACTCTTGCCCAGCATTGTATCCATCTAACTGTCCTTATTTACAGCTAGTCTCTCTTTTTTCCTTTATCCCCTTAAAGTGGTATTTCCCCAAAGTTCTGTCATCAACTTTTTTGTTTTCTCTCTTTATATTCTCTTCTGCTGGTTGTTCATCTAGATTACCACTGTCCCTTCCCACCTCCATCTTAGGTAAAATTTAAAGTTCATCCAAGTGTTTAAAAAGTGCTGAGTTCAAAGGAGGTGATCACTTCTGTGTGGGGTGGTGGGCAGCACCTGAGAAGGCTTCAAAAAGGAGAGAGCATTAAAACTGGGACTTAAAAAACAGAAGGAAGCTTTCAATTGGTAGAAAGATTCAAATAGATTGGGATGTGGTAGGAAAAGGGATAGTAAATAGCACATTCCAAGAATAAAAAATGACAACACACGCAGCAAAGTAGAGGAGCTCTTTGGGGAATGGTGGATAATTCCAGTGTCTAGAGCTTAAGGCACATGATGAAAAATAATGTGGGATAAATCTGGAAAGGTAGGTTGGAATCAGAATGTAAGAGACTTAAAATGCCAGGTGAATGAGTCTGAGATATATATCACAAATAATGGGAATCTACTGAAAGTTATTGAGGAGGGAAATGATATAATTGGAATGGTACATTGGGGAAGACTAAGGAAAGTGGAAGCAGTAAAACAAAAGGAAGTAGGGGTAAACCAGAGATTATAAAAGGAATTAGGATGCTACTAATATGGCCTAGGTGAAAGGGCTGAACTAGGGCAGTTAGATGGCATAGTAGGTAGAGCCCTAAGCTTTGATCAAGAAGGCTCATCTTCCTAAGTTAAAATCTGGCCTCAGAAACTTACTAGCTGTGTGACCATGAACAAGTCACTTAGCCCTGTTTGTCTCAATTTCTCATTTGTTTTTTTTTTTTTGTTTTTTTTTGTTTTTTTTTTTTAATTTTTATTTAATAGTCTTTAAATTTACAGGATATATACATGGGTAACTTTACAGCATTAACAATTGCCAAACCTCTTGTTCCAATTTTTCACCTCTTACCCCCCCCACCCCCTCCCCTAAATGGCAGGATGACCAGTAGATGTTAAATATATTAAAATATAACTTAGATACACAATAAGTATACATGACCAAAACATTATTTTGCTGTACAAAAAGAATCAGACTCTGAATTATTGTACAATTAGCTTGTGAAGGAAATCAAAGATGCAGGTGTGCATAAATATAGGGACTGGGAATTCAATGTAATGGTTTTTAGTCATCTCCCAGAGTTCTTTTTCTGGGTATAGCTAGTTCAGTTCATTACTGCTCCATTAGAAATGATTTGGTTGATCTCGTTGCTGAGGATGGCCTGATCCATCAGAACTGGTCATCATCTAGTATTGTTGTTGAAGTATATAATGATCTCCTGGTCCTGCTCATTTCACTCAGCATCAGTTCGTGTAAGTCTCTCCAGGCCTTTCTGAAATCATCCTGTTGGTCATTTCTTACAGAACAGTAATATTCCATAATTTTCATATACCACAATTTATTCAGCCATTCTCCAACTGATGGACATCCATTCAGTTTCCAGTTTCTAGCCACTACAAAAAGGGCTGCCACAAACATTCGTGCACATACAGGTCCCTTTCCCTTCTTTATAATCTCTTTGGGATATAATCCCAGTAGTAACACTGCTGGATCAAAGGGTATGCACAGTTTGATAACTTTTTGAGCATAGTTCCAAACTACTCTCCAAAATGGTTGGATTCGTTCACAACTCCACCAACAATGAATCAATGTCCCAGTTTTCCCACATCCCCTCCAACAATCATCATTATTTTTTCCTGTCATCTTAGCCAATCTGACAGGTGTGTAGTGGTATCTTAGAGTTGTCTTAATTTGCTCAATTTCTCATTTGTAAAATGAACTGGAGAAGGAAATAGCAAATCCCTCTAATATCTTTGTAAAGAAAACCCCCAAAAGGAGTCAAGAAGAATAAGACATAAAAATAAGTAAATGAACCAAATAAATAACAACAGGGTGATGACAAAATGAATCTAAAGGAGAAGCAAGGTGCAAGAGATATTTTAAAGATATAACTGATTAGATCACTCAGGAAAGGAAGAAGTCAAAGATAATTATAAGATATTAATCAAGGGTGACAGAGATTAGTGTCATCATTAACAGAAATAATGAGGTCAGGAGGAAAGACAGAATTAGGGGAAAAGCTGAGTTTTAAACATATTAAATCTGAGGAGTTGGCAGGACATCTGGAAACCAGTTGGAAATTAATTTATGGAATTCAGGAAAGAAATAGGGAACAGAGACTGACATAAATATCAACTACATAGAGATGATTGACGAAGGTATTACTGACTTCAGGCCCTATATTGAGTCCATTATATCACCTAGCTGCCTCTATGGGAAAAACTACACAATGATTATAGCCAAGTCACCTAATTTCTGTTCTCTTCAGTTTCCTTAAAGTTACCTCCTACGTGTCAGGTACTGTGCAACAAGGACTTTAAAAATATTATCTTATTTTCCCCTTGCAACAAGGCAAATAAGCAAGTGTTTACAGTTGAGGAAAGTGAGAAAGACAAAAATTAGGTGCCTGAGATTGGATATGAACTCAGGCTATTACTAACTTTAGGCCCTGTATTATATCCATTGTATCACTTAGCTGCCTTTATGGGAAAAGCTACGCAATGCCTTCTACTTAGTAGGACCTTAAAATGTTAAATTCAAAGGGGAGGGAAGGACTCCAGCCCTGTTTATATCCTATGTGATATAATAAGAACTGAAAAACAGAACAGACAAATGATGTATTTGTATTCACTTCATGAATAGGAGGTGTTTTTTCTTAGCACACAATAAGTACAATGTAAGCATTCTGAAATCCATCTCATCTGGGTAAAATGACACTGTTGAGGTTCTGAGGTGGTGTCAGACTATACCTCTAAAGTACAATGGGGCTTTGTTTGAGAATATCTGAGAAGGCAGTTTATTACTGAAAGGGATGAGCCTCTGCCAACAACTCAAGTTTTGCTACTTTGGCAGCGACTTGTGCAAACTGCACTGGGACAAAGGAGATAAATGAAGAGTAGCTGAGATTTGCAAATTCTACTGACCTGGACAAAGCCTGATGTAGTAATTGGGACCTTTTCCTGAAAGGAGCTGATAGCCAGTGGGGCAAGGACAATAGTAGGGAGTAAAAACACTGGATTTTTGTCACTTTTAAGGGAGAAACTGTACTTCCGATGCCACAGATAAAATGTGGGCAGGGCTCTAGACAGACTCTCCACAAAGAAACACCAGATTTAAATTTAAGTATTAAAAAATATGATGAATTATATAATTCATTTCATTAAAGAGGTAGTTCAAACCACTGATACTTGCCAGTAAAGTATGGTTTTGAAGCTCATAATAAAAGCAGGCTCTGTAGTACCCAGCACAAATGTTGTCTTATATTCACTGCTCTACATTCCCCTACTGTCAGATATTCAAAAACATTTCCTAACTGAATGAAATGATTTAGTTTGTGTTCAGTGGCCCACCTGACTAGTATTTGCTCTTCCTTTCTCCTACCTCTAAAGTTTCTTTCTCCCTTTTTTAAACAAGCTTTTGGTAAGATAATATAAATCTGGCACTAAGATAAATGAAAAATATCTTGAGATCAGTCTTTTTGGCCACACTTGTGACAATGAGACCTCTACTATAAAAATTTCTCTAGTCTCCTCTGCTGGAAATTTTCCCTCTTGACTTATCTAATACCAAAATATTATAAATAATATTTCTTTTTTTTTTTTACATCTTAGGTTGTGAAAGAAAACACAGACCCCCCTCAAAAAATCCCAATAAAATCAAAGTTGTTTTTTTTTTTTTTAAGTATTATTTGATCTGTATTCCAACTCCATTAGTTTTTTCTCTAGAGGTGGACAGGATTTTTTGTCAGAATTATCTTGGGTCATTATATTACTCATAATAGCTAATCAGTCACAGTTGGTCATTGTTATATTATTGCTATTACTTTGTATGAATTCTGTTTCTGCTCACTTTACTTTGCATCAGTTCAAATAAAGTCCAGATTTTTTGAAATTATCATGCTCATTATTTCCTATAGCACAAGAATATTCCATCATAATCATATACCACAATGTGTTCAGTTCACAATTCCTCAATTGATGGACAATCCTTTAATGTCCAACACACACACACACACACACACACACACACACACACACACACACATACTCTCTCTCTCTCTCTCTCTCTCTTTTTGTGAGGCAATTGGGGTCAAGTGACTTGCGGAGGGTCACATAGCTAGGAAGTGTTTAATGTCCAATTCTTATGCAACCCATCCAAACTCTTGCATTCTGAGAAATTTTTGTCCAAAAATTTCATGGTTGGTCTTTCAAACTCCTTGGGATCCTTCTTCTGTTTTCTAATTTTTCTTGGATATGTATATAGCATACAGATGATTCATTTGCTATCTTTCAATTTCATTAAATGACCACTCTAATTTCTTTTCTAGTCACACAGCTAATGATATTCTGCATGCCATTTTTTTATGTCAAGTCAATTTTGGTCATTTAGGTTCAAAAACTTTTTACTCTCAAAAACTTTTTACTGTCTCATACTCTCTCCCCTTCTTTCAATGAAGTACAAAAGTCTGCCAACTCTATCTCCATAAAATCCCTTCCTCTGTCTAGATTATTGCAGTAGTCCAGATGTCTCCCTGAATTCAGCCTCTTCCTCCATTTCACCTTTCATTGTTGTTGGACTGATATTCCTGAAAGCAGAGAACTAACCATATCACTCTCCTTACTTCAGTGGCTTCCTATTGCAATTAGAAGAAAATCTAAACCTTACTGGCATTTGAAGTCCTTCATATTCTAGCTCCTTTTGTGCTTATTGTACATTATTCCATAGCATATTCTTCCTATTACAGTCATACCTACCCTATTTGCGGTTCCTAGTATTCTAAGAAATGATGAATATGATGAAAAAAAGGAAGTATGGTAAAAATTATGTGAACTGATAAAGTGAAGTCAGCAATCAGGAAAAAAGGTGCACAATGACAAAAATAATATAAAGAGAAAAAAACAACAATAATAATTTTAAAAGGAATGTTATGAAATTTATATAACTGCTTAGCCCTAAAGGGAAAAGATAAGAAAGACTCACTGAAAAGATTGAGGGAAAAGATAGATTTGGAAATGAAGGTGATACAAAAATATATGGTAATAAAAATACTGATTGAATTGAATGATTAATATTCTGCAACTTACTCTCAACTACACATCTCTTTACTATATTTGGGGATCATTTAAACTGTTTTCAAGTTCTTACAAAATCACACACTTGCTCACACATCAGGATCAAAAAAAAAAAATGCTGTATTTACCCTATGACCCTTACTTATTAATGTGGGACTCCTTATTTTAAAGGAGTCCAAAAAATGGCTCTGCTTCTTTAATATAATGAAATTCCATTCTGTAGATAGGAGAGGACTCCTAACTCTACTTAAAACTATTTTTGTCCTGTGACTTTCAGTCTATCTACACTTTCTTGTTCTCACATTCCACTGTCCCTCTGATGTACTGTGGAAGGTAGGATGATTTGCTTTCATGAATTCTACATACAGATAAAACTAATGTTTCTTCTCCCAATTTTTTGCTTTTGCACAGTCTGTTCCCATGATTGTAATGAGTGCCCTCTGGTAAATCTCCCTCCCCAGTGGCTTACACAGTATTCTGCATATAAAAGATATTTATTAATTGCTTTTCTTCCCTTCCCAGATTGATACTTTTGGCTTGGTAAACTAGGACATCTTCTGTCTTAATTCTTTAATTATTAAATGGGCATTGCTTCAGACAAAGTGAGACCTGGCAAAGACCTTAATTTAAAAAGGCCAAGGTCATCTACCGCATCTCAGGCCTTTGCCAGTTGTCTGGCTCTCACTCAAATGGTTGTGGAGGAGAGAGTGAAGCTAATGACTTTATGCAGTTCTGTCTCACTTAAACCCAATTTCACTCACAAGTCAAAATATCTTTAGGATGTCATTGATGCTTTTCAATAATGAAGGATGATCAGTAACAAGAATACTGTCTTCACACATGCATCTTAGAAACTATAGCTTCTTTCAAGGATCAAAATTTAAATAGTCTTTGGCAAGAAAATAAAGGTAAAAGGGACATTGACCTTTTCTTACTGGTACCTATTGAAAGCAAGGTATTGCAAAGATAAAAGTTGGTTTGTAAAGTACACAACTGACTAAGAAGGCAGTGTTGGGGAATGGGATTTAGATTTCTGGATCCTGGCATGAAATATTTGAAGTAAATCCCTGGCCAGAAGAATTTGAATGGCTATTAAGAATGACAATAATTTAATCAAAAGGGCTTTAAACTAAAAAGGATGAATGAGGAAGAACACTGCCAATATTTCTCCAAGTTAGATACCATACGGAATACCTACAATAAAGGAAGAAAAGCAACATTTGGAACAAGCAATTTATTATAATATCAAGAGCACAGACTCTGGATCCACATAATATATATTCAAATCATACCTCCAATCATTACTATCTTTGGCACTTTGAGGAAATGACTTTATGTATGTGGACATCAATTTCCTCATCTATAAAATGAGAATTTATACTAAAGAGCCCTAGATAGGGTCCTTTCAACTATAAGTTTATGATTTTATTCTCCTAGGAAAAGTTCATAGGAAACAAAAGTCCAAGAAAGAAGTTGGGGATAAATCCAAGACCTCAAATGTCCATATACCTGGAACAGATAAATTATCATTATCTAAAGAGATCTGGAAAGGTTAGCATTGGGTTAAATATCAGAAAATGAATATCCTTATGTACAAATTCAATTGCAGGACTTTGGAAACAAGGTATAAATTACCACAAAAATTTGAATTGTGATATACATGTGTGTAGAGAAAAAGGAAAGAAAAAAGAAGTTATATTTTAATTCTCATCAGTGTGGAGGTAAAAAAAAACAACACTCTTTTTAATTTAGAGGCACCTGCTGCTATTAATTATTTTTTCTTTCTTTTTAAAACCAAAACCATTTCAATTCATCTCATAAGTAGAAATTTTTTGTGGTTGTTCAGCTGTGTTCAACTCTCTGTGACCCCATTCGGGGTATTCTTGGCAGAGATATTGGAATAGTATGCCATTTTCTTCTTCAGCTCATTTTACAGATGAGGAAACAGGTAAATAGGGTTAAGTGACTTGCCCAGTCATACAGCTAGTCTGAGGGCAGATTTGAACTCAGGAAGAAACTCACGAGTCTTCCTGACTCCAAGCCTAGCAGTTGATCCTCTGCTGACCTAGTTCCACAACTGATACTTCTCTTAGCTAGAAAACACAATGTCTCTGTAGACTTAATGGAAATTTTCTGCTTCACTACCTTAATAATTAAAATTACTTTGTGGCAATGAATGCCATCTAGTGGGCTAGTCTGAAATAACTACTAGGAAAAATGCATCAATTTTACTTAAAGTCTGAAACTCTGAAAATAGCATTTACCAGTCAGATAATTTCATAAATGCATACATTATAATACATTTTGATAATCTGAAATGCTTCCTAAAGACCTGCTAAATACATCTCTGAATATTTCCCAGGAGTTAATTCCTTCCTAATATTTCCCCCGCTTTACTGTAGTGTCATCTGAAATTTAAGAAGCAGTATTTTTATACAGATATATGGTAAGAAATTAAAAATATCTAAGTGGTAAAAACAGATTTCATTTCTATAGCTCTTTATTGCTTACCACTTAGATATTTTATCAAGACATAGAGATGATATTTGGCCCTACCAGGCTAGAAAAGCTTCAAGTAATATTGAATCCCTGAATCATATCTGGAATCAATTTTTAAAAACAAAAAAAAAATTAGTTTCATCAGTTAGAGGAACACCAACCAAAGAAATATTTCTTATCTAAGTTTAAATTTTGCCAGCTGAGTAAAAGCTATTTAAGCTGCTAGAGTTAGGAAATGTGGATTCAATTTCCTGCTTTCTATTGGCTAACTATATGACATTTTAAGCATTGGACATTTTACATCTTCATAAATAAAGTCAATTTCCTTATTGTTAATATGAGGACAACAATTTGTAATTAGCCTTACAGGGCTATTGTTTCCTCATTTGTAAAATGGGATAATAGCAATATCTACCTCCCAGAGTAGCTGTGAAGATAAAATGAAATGACATTTGTAAAGCACTCTACAAATTATAGAAATGCTACCATTTTCAGTCATTATTGTTGAGATGAATCACTTTGTAAACCTTACATGCTATGAAATAATAACTGAAATTTTACAATATATAAAGATGCACAAAGTGCTTTACACACATTTTATCATCTGATTCTGACAACCATCTTGTAAATCATGGACAATAGTCAGAGGTACACTGGAAAATGTTTCCCTAAAAATGTCCAAAGAACATCTTAAATTTCATTAGCATTACTTTTTTTAAAAAAAGTCTACCAAATCAACAAAACAATAAATCAAGCCCTGATTCATAGTATTTGCCAATGTGAAACACTCACATTGAAAATATAATAATAGGTTCTCCAAAGTCAGTTTCATCTGGCTTAGCATACTCCTGATTATAAGTTTTATTATCCCTATTTTGGAAGAATCTGGGGATTCATATATTAAGAAAGTTGTTCCTTGTTCAAATAGTTAATAAGAGTCAAAAGCCAGAATTAAATCTAGGATTTTCTTAACTCTCAACACCAACATTTCTTCTACTATAGCACAAGGTATTGATAAGCAATGAAGAGCTATAGAAATGAAATCTGTTGTTACCACTTAGATATTTTATCAGAGTATAGAGATGATTGGTTCTACCAAGCTGGAAAAGATTCAAGTAATATTGAATCCCTGAATAATATCTGGACTCAACACCATATCCCATGGCTCCTTTGAACAAGTTAGGACTAAAAGAGTCTCTCCAGAGGGATTCAAGGTCAATGGCCTCCAACTCATTGGTCACAGTATTATAAGAGTGTTATCTGATTAAATGACTCAGAATAATAAGCAAACATATCTTAAACAGACAGATATGTCTTCAGTAAAATGTAATTTCCCTAAGAGCAGGGACTATATCACTACAAGACCCTTTAAAAGGACTACTGTATTTATAATAGCATACTGTCATTTATAATAGCATATTTTTTCCTAACAGACATTAGTTATTACTAATTTACAACTAATGTTCTATTAATAGTACAAATAATTAGCAACGTACAACTAATCATGTAGGACACAAATTTTTTTTAAGTTAAAAAATGTTTCACCCACCAGAAAAGTTTTGGGAAATATGGCTCTGTATCAGATTTTATATTCTGGGTATATTTTGGTTACTGGATTGATATTCTTGACTGACCCAGAACCAGACAGAGAACTGGAAACAGTGGTCAATAAAACTCAAAAGAACTACTATTCTCTGACATGCATTTTGATTTTAAACTTTTGCATAATCATTAAATCCATTATAAGAAAGTTTGTAAATGGTCTTTAACTCTGCAGTAAATCTGCATTTTGCAGATTTGCAGTAAATCTGCATTTGTAATTAGATAGAAAATAAATCCTACCAAATGTCATGGAGCAGGCAGGAATAATTCTGCTAGTTAATACTTAGTCCCAAACTCATTATTATGCTATTGTGATCCAGTTGTTAAGACAAAGTTGGATTAAAAATTTTTTTTTAAAATTTTTTGGATTGGATCTAACTGATGAAACTAATTTTTTTTTGTTTTTAAAAATTGATTCCAGATATGATTCAGGGATTCAATATTACTTACAGAATAAAAGACTTGTTACCATAATTTGAATACCAAATCATACTTACAGGAGTCTGAAAGCAGCAGAATAACTGGGTAAGGAAAGGGTGATTTCGGGCCAGGGCCAGGATCCTTTTCTCTGTCATTGTGCACTCTACATCATCATCCTGGAGGATCACATCCTTCTTCAACACTTTCACAGCATAGAGGTTGCCAGTCTCTTTTATTCTGGCAAGCATTACCTATTGCAAACCAAAATCAAGAATGTTAGGAAACACACATTGTGGGTATAACTGGGGGAAAACAAAGGAGGCATGATGCTAGATTTTGACAGGGATTTAGGTATGAATCCTGGTTCTGTCACTTATTACCTATATAACCTGGGACAAGACAGCCCATTTTGGGTCTCAGTTTCTCAGTTGTAAAATGAGGAGATTGAAGAAGATGATTTTTAAGGTTTCTTTAGCTTTAAATCTATGGTTCTTTGATCATACAAACACCATTTGATAAAAAACATCATTTATTAATCTTAGACAAAACTAACCTTCCCAAAACTGCCCTTTCCCAACATTCGGATGAACTCAAAATCTTCAAAACCGAATCGGTTAGATGAGCTTACACCAATTCCATTGCCTTCTTTTATACTTTCCTTTCCTTGTCGTTTCAGGGGTGATCTGGAAATTAGCTTCTACAGGAGAAAGGAGCAAAATGGTTATTCAGAAATCTTAAAGGAAGTATATAATATTTTGACCTTAAAAAGGATGGGCAGTCCCAGACTAACAAGATCTCTTCTAATGGAGGCATCATCAATATTCCAATAAAACAGTGATAAAAGGATTGCTTCTGGTTCATAGAAGGCCATATTTCCCTATATAAAGTTCTATCAATACCAAATTCCTGATTTGTACTGGTTGGTGAAATCACTTTTAAGTCCTCAGCTCTGGATTTGAGTTTGTTCATAATGTTAAGTGTAAAAAAAAGGTACAATGTGCCATGGAAGGAATCAGAAAATCTTAATTCTTACCCAATTCAGTCCCTAACTATATGAATTTAGCAAGTTGCCTATTCTTTCCTAATCTTAGTCTCCTCTGTTACTAAATTGTAGGCTTCTTGAAAACAGGAATTTTCACTGATCAAAATTTTGTTTATTGTCCAAGGCACTTCAGAGTTCACAGTACTGCAAATAATAGGAGCACTTAATACTATTTGGTGATTTGAGAAGTATCAATGAAATGGAAATTAAACAGATAGATATCTAGTGATTGATAAGGGCAAAACATGTTATGGTTTATGAATGTAATGGGGATAATGATGACTACAGAAAAGCTTGGGAAGTCAAACTAATGTTTATAAAGTCATATGAAACAAGACTAAGGAAGCAAGAGAAACAATAATCACACACACACACACACACACACACAAAAAAACAGCAGCAAAATAATTGAAACTTAACTGGTAATGACCAAGCATGTTCCCCAAGAAGAAAAACTAGAATACATCTTCTATTTTCCAAGTTCTAGGAGTCTATTTTTCATTTTAAATTCAATTTTAATCAGTCAACTTAAAATTTTTTGTCATAAAGGACTATTCTGGGAGGGAATGGAGGTGAAATGTAAATAATGTAAAGACAAAATATGAATAACAATTTGTTTTTTAAAGAATTATTTGTTGAATTAAATATTGAAGTGAAATCTCTATTCTTCAAAGTGTTCTGGCAGAAGCTAGATGTTCATATGCCAAAGAAATCAGAGATGGGATTTCTGCACTGACTGGGAGATTGGACTAAACGATCTCTGAGATCCTTTCCAGCTCGGGGTTTCTATGATTTCTTGGAAACTCTGTGCGTCAGCACCTTGCTATCAGGCCTTGTATTCAGCATAATCATCTTAGAGTGCCACCTGCTGGCCATTTCTTAGAAGAGCAGCTTTCCCATTTGCACTAAAGATTTCAAAATAAGAGAATTCAGTGGCCATTGCTAAACACAGAATGTGTTCAATCAAACGGTGCTAATTCATATCCCTTTTTTACAATACAATCACAGTTATCATATCCCTTCCCCCACCCTCATGATAAGAAGCTACCTGGAAGGCAAAGTGATTCGTGATTTTTCAAGTTTCTTATATTTTTATTTATAATTTTATTTATATTATATATTTATTTATAATAGAGAATCTATCACCCGGCAGATCAAAAATCTAAAATGTCTATGGCTTTTAGCTCTTTTAGCCAATGAAATCTTATAAATTTTAAAGAAGGCTTGGCAATTACCCTCTATATAATGAATCAGAAATTCAGATAACCATTACCCTGAGATAAATGAAATGACACCATACATCCCTCAGGCTTAGCCAAAAACCCCATTTAACTACTCTTTTCCAACAGAACTCTGAGTAGAAATTTTTTTTGAGTATTAAAAATATTAACTCATTTCATTTCTTGGTCCAGGAAGGAGATGGTGATGTTGGTATTGGTGGGGATAGGGATGGGGATAAGGACAGAACTCAAAGCTTCATAGCAGTTTTGAAGTTTCTAATGGCATTTTTTTGATCTTGTATTTTGGTCTGGTACTTTCATTTTTATTTTATTTTAAAAGTTCAATATTTTAATGTTTCTCCTTAAAAAAATCATTATTACTTCCTAATGACTTCATAACAAAACATAATAAAATAACTCAATACATTGGCTATGTCTGAAAATGTATGCTTCATTATGTATATATATATAATATTCATTTTAATATATATTTATAATATATGTAATATAATATATGTCTATTTCTATACATGTATATTATATATGTATGCTTCTATAACTTACTATTCTTCTGATGAGACAAAGGGAATATGCTTCCCCATATTAACAATTATCTGCAGGCTCCTGCCTAGACTCCTGAGGAGAGAAGTAGCATATTTTTCAGCTCTAGAATCTATTCTGTCTGGTACAGGCAAGTTGGGAGAGTGAGCACAAAGGAAATACAACAAAATCAACAAATTTGAAAGACATTTGGAAGAGGTAGGATAAAGTAAAAGACAGAGAAGTATTGAGGATGAAGATAAGGTAGCATTCTATTATGGAATCCCATTTCCATATGAAGTTCATGAAACATTTTTATCAAATGCCCTAGGAAAACCAATTCCCAAATATTTCACTGGATTTTTTTGGTTATAATTAAGCTTAAAATATTTTCTTAAAGTTTTTTTTTTAGTATATAATAAAATGTTTTTTGTATATTTATCTTATTTCTCTCAACTCTGCCAAATTCATTGGTGTTTTTGTTTGTTCGTTTTTGGTTGAGACTATTGAGAATTTTTTTTTAGCTATAACCACGTTTTAAGCCCTTCATTTAGAATATTAATCTCTTCAATATCTTTTTTTTTTCAGTCACTGTAATTCTACAGGAGTGGAAGAAGCATATACTTTTTTGAAATTTGAAGCATGGGTTTCTACTTTTTTTCATGGTTTAATTTTGTCTTATGGAGCTTGACTCCTATTTCTAGCCTAGTAAAATCTTTTTTTTAGTCTGATTCTGCCATCTAGAATGTCACTAAGCTTTCCTTGCTTTGAATCATCTGAAAAATTTATAACCATGCTTTTTATAGTTTCTTCTAAGATGTTAATAAAAGTGCTGAAAAGAATAAGGTCAAAGACAGATTCACCTAATACACCAAGAAAACTTATTCTAGGCTGCTATTGATAAAATAATTTGATTACAGAGTAGTTCAACTAGATATGAATTCATTTAACTATAGTGTCATCTAGCATACATTTTTCCCCATCTTGTTCACAAAGATATCAAGAGGTATTATAATATATTTTGCTAAGATCTAGATATGCCATAACTGTAGCATGCATTCCTCTGATTAGGTTTAAGGATTTAAAAATATAGTTTGCAATTACTTCTTTGAGAATTTCTGCTAATTCCTGGTAGTCATTAAATTTTTTTATCTACTTACCAGCCATCTAATGAATAACCTGTCCTAGAATGATGCCTTGTATTGATGTGAAGTTTATTGGATTCTAGCCTCATAAGCCACCATATTTCCATTCTTGAAAAATGGGGTGGTTGTCTGCCTCATAGTACTTCTCCATGATTTTTCCAAAGAGGTTCTATTAATATAGCTACAGAATAGTAGTGTAGAAGCCATTTTAGCTCTGCCATACTAGTTCTTTAACCTTAGGTAAGCTAGTTAAGTTCTAATCCTTGGTTTCATCGGTTGTAAATTGTTGACAATAATACTTGGCCTGCCTACCTCATAGAGTTATTATAAGGATCAAATGGTTTAATGGAAGCAAAATTCTTTGGTAACTTGTAAAGCATTTATAAATGTCAGATATTAGGAGAAGGAAGAGGAGGAGAGCAAAGATTTCAGTGCCTTCAATATAATTTTTCTGACCCTAGAAAATTGAATTTAAAAGTGGCTAGGTAACCTCACATAATGATCCCCTTTATCTTGAGCTTCAGTTCTTTTGTGTATAACCTGAGTTGGGCAAATAGTCCTTGTCTGCTGACAGCAGATTGCATGTATTTGGATCTGTTGAAGGGGACAGACTCCCTGGCTGCTTCTAGCCTCATACTAAAAGGTCCTGGCATTTTTCATGATATGGTAAATCCTGAGGGGTCCCTTAGTGCTAGTTTTGTCATGAGGGCAGAGTATCACATCAATTAAAAGGCAGTTTCTTATTTTTCTCTTCTCTGGCAAGTAGTGTATATACTTTGTCCTAAGATTCTCTATAAGAAGTAAGTATGTGGGAACGAGTGGGTGGGCTCTTTTACTATCTTCTTGTGCATATTTCTCAAACTTTGGCTCAAACCTCTTAGGCTTATGCTACTCTTTTGTATTGATTCTAATTGGTCTTTCTTCTACAAGTCACTTTCCATTCTAATCTATACTTAACATATAAGCCAAAGTGATTTTCCTAAAGTCTAATAATATCATCCTTCTGTTTAATAATCTCTACTGGCTTCCTCTTTACTATTTCTAGGATCAAATATAGCCATCTCTGGCACTTAAAAAGTGTTTACAACCTCATATCCTGCTATCTTTCTAGACTTCTTTCCCACTATTCTCCTCAAGGCACCTACAACTGTTTGGCTATAATGATCTGTTTATCATTCGCTACACTAGATCTCCACCTCTTCTCTCCAAGTCATTGTGCTAGCTGTCCCTTATGTTTGGAATGCAGTCCCTATTCTTAGAAACCTACATTACCAGCAGCTGATAGTACAGTTCTCTTTCAATGTGACTACTGCTACTCTCTTAATCTTGTAGAGCCTCCCCTGCAATCACAAGCCAGGAAGGCTGTCATAACAACTCTCATTTACAAGGGGTCACAGAACTGAAATATCAAAGGAAGCATAGGATTTATCTAGTCCAGTGTTCTTATTTTACAAAAGAGGGAACTTGGGCCCAAAGAAGAGACCTTTCCTAGTGCAGTTAGATGGTACAATAAATAGATCATTATTCTGGGAATTTGGAAGCCTGGGCTCAAATCTACCTCAGACACACACTATCTGGGCAACCATGGGAAAATCACAACCTTCTGTGAACCTCCAATTCCTTATAAATAAAGTGAGGTTCATAATAACAGTATCTATCTCATAGAATTGTTATGTGGATAACATATGTGATATCCTCTGATCGATCTTCTCTGTGTATATACACACACACACAAATTTATATAGTTTTATACGTTTTACATATATTTTATGATTTGTTATACTGATTTTATATGTGAATATATACATACATTTATAAATACATGTGCATGTATTTTAAGTGTGAAGATATAAATATATTTATATGTGAATATATGTATATATACATATATTCACATATAAAATAAGGATAACAAATTTTTTATATGTAAAACTCATAAAATATTTTGTAAATCTTAAAATGCTATAGCTGTTGTTATTATAGTTATCTAAGATCTTACAAAGAAAATTAAGTTATAAAGATGAAGTTGGCTTTCCCTTAGAGACACTAGGTGGCACAGTAGAGCTTTAAGCCTGGAGTGAGAAAGAGTTGAGCCTAAATTTAGATTCAGACACTTAGCTTGTGTGTGCTTGAACTTAATTTCTGTTTGCCTCAGTTTCCTCAACAGTAAAATGGGAATCATGATTGCACCTACCTCTCATGGTTGTCATGATGATCAAATAATATTTATAAAGTGCTTAACACAGTGCTTAGCTTATAGTAGGCAGCTAAAAAATTCTCTTTCCTTTCTTCAGTGAGACCTCTCTCCTCCCATAGAAAATTCTCATTGACATAAAAAAGCTCCAAAAATCTGTATGATCCTGGGCAAGTCACTTAACCCTGGATGCCCCCCACCCCCCAGAAAAAAACCTCAAATAAAAAACAAAAACAACCAAAAAAAAAAACCCTCCATGTGTCATGAATCATGAAATCAAAGAACTTTAAAGTTAGCACACATAATCTAAGCCCATTAGTGAAAGGATTAAAAAAAAGTTGAGATTTTAAGCAAGTTAAAGATAGCATAGGGTCTAAAACTTCCTTCAGTACCAAGCTTGATGCTAATTCAACTATACCTGAATTATTTTTGATTCTTCTCTTTATTTCTAAATCTATAAGGTACTATTAGTATATTTCAACTGCAAGTTAAAGCAACTTAGACAGACAGAACAATCCCTGACTAATAGTAAGAAGTTCATTTACAGAGTGAAATGCTCTTAAAAGAAAGCAATAAATCCATTGCACCTGCCCAGGTCAGCTTTGAACAAGAAGATTAAGCGTTTTAGTGATGAGGGCTCTGACTCAAGTTTCCCACATTTATACAGCCCATAAAGGTAATACATGAAAGAAAGTAAAATCTCACCGAAGCTGGAGAAATATTTCCGGGTTGAAGGCCCATTCCTGCCAACGTCTTTGCTAATTCCACTGCATTCACCCCACAGTTGGGTGCCACATTGGCTTGGCATCTTTTATGTACATTCATTTTACAGACTGAGGAAACAAGAACAGGATTCATGTTTATTTTTTAAAAGTTGGGGCAAATGCATATGGCTGAAAAACAACTTTTTTGATTTAATGGACTGAGATAAGGTTTATACATCCTGTAAAAGACATATTCTCATGTAAAAAACTACAGGGTCACCTTAATGTCCCTTAGGTGCTCTGGACAGAGATAGAAAATTGAGAATGTTGCATTATAATGTATTTAATATAGCTATTTTTCTTTGTGAAATGATGTCATATACTTACCCAAACTACATGATATATATATTCATATGTCATGTTTGTTTGTAATTATATTATGCATATGTATTACACATACGTATCTCAATGATCTTTTTGGCTCAAAAAAGTTCTTTTTGGGGGAAGGTAAAGGATACAGATTTATGATTTTATTAATGTGAGTAACTCCTAATATGAGAACTCCTACAACAACGTAGATCAGTAAGCTATCTGGGACTTAGCATCTTAGAAAATTGCCTATAATACTAAAGAGTTATTTAGTTTTCTTGCTTATTGACACCCAACTAATATGTATGAGAGGGAAAACTTGAACTCACATTTTCCTAATATATATAATATAAATTCTAGCTATTATTATTGTTATCCCACTCTGTCAGTTTCTCTCTAATCCTAAAATGAAGATCTAGAAGTTCACAAAATGAATAATTTTAACTAAATAAAAAGAAATGGAATCATATTAACTATTTTCTCATCAGTGAAACAAAAGATCTAACATCACGCTGAATGGACACAGTGGAAATATTCTTTCTGGTTGCAAACCTCTGAATAACGACATCTGCTGTTTCTGGGTATTGTTGAGGCTAGTTAAACATGCTGCACAATAGTCAGGGCATCCTGTGGGGTTGTGGTTCTCATGCTGTGGTTCTATACTGCTTCACAGAAATAATCAAGGGGTTTTTCCTCCCAAAACATCTTTTCTTTTTAAGGTCAACGCTGCTTTGTTCTAGTTTCATGTAAAATTAAAATAATCTGAGTCAAAAAAAGGTAGCAAAGCAATAACAGATGCAATGTTATCCACAAAAGTGTTCTGCTTCTCATTTTTGCCTGTCTCATAAATGGAGATTCATAGGATCAAAGATACAGCGTTTGTAGAACAAGTAGGGTTTCCAACAGACTAGGCTGCCATATTGTGTACTAAAGTTAGGAATTATTAAATAGTGTCCAACTAGCCTGGAAAGCTCTTTTAAAAAAAAAATGAGCCACTGAATAGTAAATGACCACTGAGATCTTCTAAGAAAGGAGGCTTCTTTCCTTCCTTCCTTTCCTTCCTCTCTTCTTTTCTTCCTTCTTTCTTCCCTTTTTTCCTTCTTTCCTTTCTTTTTGTAGCCCTTTTTTTTATTAAAAAAATCTAGGCAATTTAACTATCCCTACACTCATTAAGATCCCTACTTTCTGCCCTTTTTCCTTTGCTTCTTATTGATGGACTCATAGGCAGTGAAGGGGCACAGCAGATAGAATGCTGGATGTAGAGCCAGGAAGACCTGAGCTCAAATTTAAATTCAGACATTACTAGCTATGTGATCTTCGTGATTTTATATATATATATATATTCCCCCCCGCCCTTGGGAAAATAAGATTTGTAAAACACTTAGCATAATACACTTAGCACATAGTAGGTGCTATGTAAACATGAGTTATTATTAGTATTAATTTTTTAGCCTTATCCTTAAGTAGCTTAAAATGGGTTGCTGCATTCCATACTTGTCAAATTAAAAAGGCAACTTTTTATGGATGATTACTCAAGACAAACAATCCCTAAGTTACTGACTATGGAAAAACTGTAACACCCTTTTGACAGAACATGATAGCTCTACTCCTGCCTTACTAAACCCTTTTTACAAAATGGGTTCTCAAATTTTCTTGACCTATTGTAACATTAGAAGCTCTCCCATTTGTCCGAAGAGGGCTAGGGGCTGCCTTATATCAATTTCTTTTATAAAAATACTGTAGAGGAAGAACATGGCCAAATTCCTATTATTATTACAAACCATGGGAACCACTGCTTGAGGGCAGGGGAGAGGAAGAGAGACACAGAGAGGAAGAAATAGAAACAGACATAGAATCAGGGTGATTGAGGGGAAGGGGAGGGGAGAGAGAAGCCAAAGGAGAAAAAAGAGGAGAGAGGAAAGAGGAAAGGAGAAAGGGGGGGGGGAAGGAATGAAGGAGGACGGGGAAAGGGATAAGAAAGGGATCTAATTTTTCTTCAAATCCATTTCTGTCCTTCCCTAATGACAGCATCTACAGGTATTAACCTACTATTCTTTATATAAAACTGGAGTTTCTCTCCCATTGATTTATGCGTTCTTACTTCCAACTACCATTAGCTATTGTTTTCTTCCAAATAATTCATTAAAATCTTTTCAAACATTTAACTTAATATTTTAAAGTTATTTTCTTTAAAGCATTTTGTGCTTACTAGCAGCCATTAAGGCATATTAAACATGCTTGATAACACCATAATCAATATCAATGATGTGAATACAAGATTCACTAAGAAGTTCTTAAAGTTTTGCAAAATATCAAAAATCACTCACTATGACCAACTTTGATTCCTTTGGAATCCCAAGAGCCCATAACTTGAAATGATGAAAAATATGTAAATAACATCTCTTACTTTTACACTGAAGTCCCTGTCTCATTATTCCCCAAAGCAGGGATCCACAGTGATCGCAGAAGGTGGGAACTTTATAGTTGTGAACACTGAATTTGTGGGGAATGTTGATTCCAAATCTCTGTTCAGAATTCTGCAAGAAATAAAAGACACAATGGGAGAAACCAATTTTGCTAAACATTAAAGCGAACATTTGTTTAAAAAATAATAGGCTGACACTCCTCCCCAATGAATTATGACAATATCATCTGGACATGACAAATCCCTATGGTTTCCATAATGGAACTCTCTATATCTCTATTCTACTCACTGATTTAACTGTGAAGAGTTTTTTTTTAACTTTTATTTTCCAGGTACAATTAGACCCTTTTCTTCTTAACTCTCCTAACCTCTGAATATTTTGCTTCAGAATTAAATTTCCTCTTATAGTCTTCTTTAGGGAAAGTATTTAGTAAAATTCAAAGGGTATTAGAAACCATGTACTATACCTCTCATTTTACAAATTAGATAATTGACTCCAGAGGTTAGAAACGACTCTTCCAGAACTTCACAGATAGTAAGGATGTTTGCTATCACATATTTTCTTCAAGAAACAATACCACAGCATTAAATGATATCTGGCACATATATTCCAAAAAATGGAATGGGGAAAGCATATATTAAGTATTTACTATGTACAATACAGCAAGGAAGCACATAGAAAAATGGCAACCCCTACTCTCAGGGAGCTGATGGAAAGGTTCCATGGCCCTTAGGAAAAGGGCAAACGATAATGCCTTTTTTACTATCATAAAATGAATATTTCCTATTTCCATTTTATTTTATTGCTTTGTTTGGGTTTTTGCTTAACATTGAGAACTTTAGCAAACTGAAAGGAAAACTAAGGGACATGGTCCAAAAAAAACTGTTTCCAAGGTAAAAAATAAACATTTTGACATGATTTTGGGGACAACGTACTCAAAGATAGCAAAATTTAAACTTAATTGTGTATATTTCCCTTGAACTTTTAAGTTTTTCTTTTAAGTTCCAGGTCATCTTCTAATTGTACTATTCAGTTCTCATCTGTGTATAACACAAGAGTTGTTAAGAACCACAGAACTATACTTACTAACAAAATTCTTACAATTGTCAAATATCAGTAACTCTCAATCTGTTCTCTTCTAGATTTAAGAAACTATGTTTGCCCTAGCTAAACAACAGTTAAGAGAAAATAAGAATCATTCATAAAATATTAGAATTGAAATCAAGTTTAACTCCTTCATTTTACAAATAAGGAAACTGAGACTAATGGGAATTAAGTGAATTTTTCCAAGGTTTAAGGATCAAAGATTCAAATAAAGTTCTTCTGGTTCCAAGTTCAACATTATTTCTACTAGACAACAATGATTTTGCTATGTTCATCAAAATGTTAGTTATTACCACTAAAATATGATGATAAATCAAAATAACAATTTTAATGATAAAGATCATCTCAGCAACATTCTTCCAGAATTCTGGTAATAATTTTGGGTGGAAAATAAATTTGAAGTGAGGACAATCAACAGAATGTAGAAAAATAAACTGTTGTTTGGTCATTTCAGTTGAATCCAACTCTTTATGACCACATATAGTTTTGTTTTGTTTTAAATAAAGATACTGGAGTGGTTTGCCATTTCCTTCTCCAGCTCATTTTATAGATAAGGAATCTGAGGCAAAAAGAGTTAAGTGACTTGCTCAGGGTCACACAGCTAGGAAATATCTGAGGCTGGATTTGAACTCAGATCCTCCTGACTCCAGACCCAGGACTCTATTCACTGTACCACCTAGCTGCCCAAGACAAACAAATAATGGTTTTAATTATCTTAAGCAGAGACAAGCTAATATTGAAAAAATAACTGTGTAATAATATACGAGAGTCAATTTGACTGAATAATTACAATAAATCTTGGATAAGAGACTTTTCTCCTTACCTTTGCATCCATTTTATTTATATTTTGGCAAGTGCAGGCAGTAACTATAAGATGATGGCAGCGTTTATGAACAACACAGGTGCAGACTGAAATTAAAAAAAAAAACAAAAAAATTATACAACTTAAAATATAGTGGTAACTGAGTAAGTAAATGCTATGTCTAAACAATGCCAAAACAGTGGAATAAAAAATCAATTATCAGCCCATCTGTAGGTACATACTCAGTGTGGTACTGGTAAATGTCTTAACAGTTGGGTCTCTCCAACAAATTTGTGTTATAACACATTTTTAAGTTTAATATGAACTATTAACATTTCCCCCATTAGTTTCTTAAGTCCAGAAAACAACAAAACAATATGTCAAGCCCTGTTTTGTAGCCTTTGCTGACTGCCAAAGTATAAGTGTTCCCACTGAAAATTTAACAATCAGTTCTCTTAAGAGAACTCTTGAGAAACTGGCTCCAAAACATCCCTGAAAATCCCCTTCTCTCTACTCTCCAAAATGCCAGACAGAAAGAACTCATGTATTTCTGATTATTCACAGCTGTACTTTTTTTTGATAACCAAGAAGTGAAAATAAAGTAACTGTCCATTGATAGGGAAATGGCTAAACAAATTGTGGTAGGCAGATGTAAGAGTATATGACTGTGCTGTAAGAAATAATGTCTATGAAGAATTCAGAGAAATATGGGAGGAATTACATCCACCAATGCATGGTATAAAGTAAGCAGAACCAAATGGAAAAAATAATAATACCAAGACATTAAATTGAACATTATAATGATCAAGTTTCCTAGAAAAAAAGATGAGAAAATGCTTCTCTTTTCTTTGCAGAAATGAAAGAAAAAAGGCAAGGAACAATACATATACTATCAGATTTGATTAAATATTGATTAGTTTTGCTCAACTAATTTCTTTTTTTGTACTCTGTTACGAAGGGTGATTCACTAGGGGAGGGAGGAAGAGTAAATAAATGTATAAATAAAGGTGGTATGAAAAAAATCCATAACTTCTTTCTTAAAACAAAAGGAATTTATCTAGATGTTTTACCTATAAGATCATATCCATCAGGGTGTTACCTTTCTATTCCCCCTATAATCACACTAGTTTTATTAGCAGGGTCTTCTTAACTCTCTCCTGGACTATAGCTCCCAAACCAGCCTTCCTGCCTTCATATTTCTCTATTCCAATTTATCCTTTAAACTGTAAGAAAACTTTTACTTAACTGTAGCTCTACCCTACTCAGAATGATACAACGAAACTAAGTTATTCGTGCTGCCTTTCTTTTTTAAATTGTTGTTGCAGCTGTTGCCCTCCCTCCTTCCCTTTGTGTGTCTGTCTGTCTCTCTCTCTCTTTCTGTGTGTGTGTGTGTGTGTGTGTGTGTGTGTGTGTGTGTAGTCCTTATTTTAATACTACCATTAACACCAAGAATATCAAAAGCCAAAATTTTTCTTTCAGCTAGAAGTATATTGTTATATTTACAATGGTTTTTGGTAGCTTTTTTTTTTTTTGAAGTTAAAAAAAGAACCTTGGTATCTGTCATGCAATCAATTGAATAACTTTGGGGAGAGAGGGAGAAAGAGCTGGGAGAAGGGAGGGAGGAGGGAGACAGAGAGAGAGAGAGCAGGGGAAAAAGAGAGAGCAAGAGAGAAAAAGAACAAGAGAGAGTGCAAGAGAGAGAGAGGAGAGAGTGAGAGAGAGAAAAGATAAAAGTAGATTGCTAAAGCATTTAAAATGTACAAAAGAGAAAAAAGTTCAGTGAGACAAAGTAGCACAGCTTTGAAAGTTACATTCTGAATTTATTTACCATATAAATTTTTAAAAAGTAAGCTCTACCTAATAATGATTTGTTTAATCACATATAATCTTCTTTTCTGTGCCACTTTGTATTCTCTCTCTCTTTCCCTGCTTATTAAATTCAAAAAAAAAAAAAAAAGAAAAACTGTTATAAAGTTTGATTTATGATGACAGGCATTCTGGCTCATGATTCTTCAAGAGTGAAATTTACCTTTCAATTGCTATCTAAAAAACCCCACAAGAATGAAATGAGTGAAATAGAATTTAGAATCTTTGCTGGACCTTACCAGCCTATTGGTTTTTAGAGACCTACAAACAATTTGAAAGACCATCTGTTCCAATACATTTATTTTCCAGATGAGGAAATTAAGGATTAAAGAGGTTAAGAAGAGGAAGGGCTAACCAATTTTCAGGACATAGAAATATTTAGATTCTAATTTAAGATATGTTTTGTTCACCACTGAAAATGGAGATATTAAAATGTATTATTTTTTCAATTGGCACTGTTTTTTAACATAGAAATTTTCTATAATGTTTTCTTACCTTGGCACTGATAGCCTTGTTTCCCAAATAAGCCCCTATTCAAAATAAAAAAAAATTATGATGAATCAAAAATGTCAGCAGTAATCATCACATAACTAAAAGAATTAAAAGCAAACCCAAATTCTGTTTTCTGATTATTGCAAAGATTCATAATTCTATGGCAACAATTATAACTACATGATTCCTGAGTTAGTGTCTGAAACCCTATTACAAAGAGGCTAGAAGCTAATGAAGAAGAAAAGGCAAATATTATAATACATTTTTGTAATTATATTTCAAAATATGTCTTTATAAGTCCCAAAGCTACAATTCTCACAAAATAAGAGTACCATCTATAAATGTACACATTTGCTTTTTCTTATTATCTTTTTGTTTGTTTATTTTCCCATATAATAGGTAAATAGAGACAGCTTCTTTCTCTTAGAGCACTATATTCTCAGAACCTTCAAAGGGAAAAGCTGAACTGAGCCACCCATAGCTTCAACTCTTATTTCTTAGGTTATGTCTCATGTAAGTACATGTATATCTATCTTCCTTCCTTCCTTTCTATCTATCTATACTTATATGTATATTTAGGCAGAGGAATATTTTATTTCCTATTAGCAAATGATCACATGTTTGAATTCCTCCTTAAATACTTCTATTGATAATTAATCTCTACTACCAGTAAAGCTTCATCGTTTTTCTCATAGTGGCAATATATTCAAGGTAATCTACTTATATCCAACTTCCCCTGGGAGCATGTGACAACTAGCCTAGATTCACAAGATAGCTGCTGCCCATGATTAAAGGTAAAGCCTGGAGTCATGAAGGTTTCATTCATAGGGATGAAACTTATGACTGTCCCCATTAGCACTGTGCTCTAATGAACTGAATTAATTTGTGACAAGAATATAACAGAAAATGTAAAATTAAATTTTTATACAAGTTGCTGAGAAGTGAATAGAATTTATTGGTTTTCTGACTCTTTAATTTAGATACCCACTTAAAAGAAGCAAAACTACAAATTTAAAAGTAAGCAAGGAGATATGAGTTTTTGAATTAAGAAAATATCTCCATGATTTGTTACTATTTTTCATTTGTACGCTTTGCTAATATATGTATGTGCATATATATATACACACACACATATACAATATCTCAAAAGTCCTAGTTATAGTTTTAAACTATATCTAAAGTCTAAATGCCCATAAAATTGTGCTAGATAAATATAATAATACTATGAATGTGCTGTAAGAAATGAGGAATATGAATAATTCAGAGAAATATAAGGAGACATAAACCAACAGATAGTGAAGTAAACAATACCAAATGGGGAAAAAAATACCAACAAGAAGATACTAAACTGAGCGCAATAATGACCAAGTTTGATTATGAGGAGAAAAAAAGATGAAAAAAAAACCTTTCTTTGCAAAGGTGAGGGACCATAGTTAGAGCTAACTTGCACTAAGACTTTTGAGACCTGTGTGTATATGTGTGTGTGTATGTGTGTGTTCTCATATGAGCAAATCAGCTTACATATACGTACATATATATATATATATGTTTATGTATATATGTATCTATACAAAGATACATAGATAATAGTGCACCTTTATACAGTGCATAATAATTTACTAAAAGCATTCCTCTCAACAATTTTAGTAGGAGAGATACCACTTTAAGAAAGGAAAATTGAGAAAACTGTATTTCAAAGAGGTTAAATGACTGGTTCTAAGTCATGTAGCTAGTAAGTAGCAGGTGTTTAACTTGAATGTATGACACTGATACTGGTTAGTGCCGATGATTTTCACCATGTGGAACTGAAGTAGAAGAAAAGCCCCCTAGGCTTGGGAATTCTCTTGCTTTTTCCTTTGGATCCTCAGAACTCCCTGGCTCAAAGAATTAGATTCAGAATGTGCTTTGAAAGTCATGTTTCATTTTCATTTTATAAATAAGAAAACGAATACCCCAAAAGATGAGAGGACTTGTCCCAAATCACAAAAGGAATTAAGAGGCAGGGTCTCTGCCTCCAAGATGCAGTGTTCTAATACATCATGATATAGGTACTTTATAAATGCTGTTGAATTAAAAAAAAAAAAAAGACCAAAATCTGATTAGTGGATAATGTTCCTCTGAAGGAAAAACAATTAGCAAATGTAGTAATGTTCTACTGTGACAGATGATATTTATTTAAATCAAGAAGCAGCAGAGTGGAATGATAAAAGCAAAAAGCAAATGACCTGGGCTCAATCCTGGCCTTGTCATTTTCAAGCCCAAATTATATCTCACTGAATATCTTTCCTCATTTCTCATCTTTAAAATGGAGTGAAACTGGGCTTATACCCCAAAGAGATACTAAAGAAGGGAAAGGGACCTGCATGTGCCAAAATGTTTGTGGTAGCCCTGTTTGTGGTGGCTAGAAACTGGAAAATGAATGGATGCCCATCAATTGGAGAATGGTTGGGTAAATTGTGGTATATGAATGTTATGGAATATTATTGTTCTGTAAGAAATGACCAGCAGGATGAATACAGAGAGGCTTGGAGAGACTTACATGAACTGATGCTAAGTGAAATGAGCAGTACCAGGAGATCATTATATACTTCAACAACGATACCGTATGAGGATGTATTCTGATGGAAGTGGATTTCTTCAACAAAGAGAAGATCTAACTCAGTTTCAATTGATCAATGATGGACAGAAGCAGCTACACCCAAAGAAAGAACACTGGGAAATGAATGTGAACTGTGTGCATTTTTGTTTCTCTTCCCAGGTTATTTATAGCTTCTGAATCCAATTCTCCCTGTGCAACAAGAGAACTGTTCGGTTCTGCACATATATACTGTATCTAGGATATACTGTAACCTATTTAACATATATAGGACTGCTTGCCATCTGGGGTGGGGGGGGGGTGGAGGGAGAGAGAGGAAAAATCGGAACAGAAGTGAGTGCAAGGGATAATGTTGTAAAAAATTACCCTGGCATGGGTTCTCTCAATAAAAAGTTATTTTAAAAAATGAAAATAAATAAAATGGAGTGAATAAAACTTGTGGGGATCAAATGAGATATTGATCATAAAGGAGTCTGTAAACAGCAAAGCACTTTATAAATGTCCCTCTTGGTACACCATAGCTTGTTTGATCCTTACTACACTGTGAGGCAGATATTAGTAGCACCATTTTATAGATGAGGAAACTAAAGGATGAGAGAGTAAATGATTTGCTCATGGTCAAAAAGTTGGAATTTGAGTCCCAAACTCTCAATTCTAGGTACAATGAAGATGTCATTTATCTATATTTTGATACTCTCATCAAGAAGGTAGCTAGATAGACCTGTGGATAGAGCACTAAGCCTAGAGAGAGGAAAACTTGAGTTCAAATCCAGCTCCAGACATTTATTAGCTGTGTAAAGCCATTTAACCTCTGTTTTCATTAAGACTACTCTGGAGAAGGAAATGGCAAAACCATTGTAGTATCTTTGCCAAAGGGAAAAAAAATCCTAGACACTATGATCTACAAGGTCACAAAGAGTTGATAGAACTAAATTATTTTATAGCAACTCTCATTCAGCTCCTATACTGTACTATAATCATTACTGATATTAATGTGTGAAAATGCCAGTTTGACCCAATTAATTAATCCCTGTCCCCTTAATTTTAACTCAAGTATATTTGTAAAAATTAAAATAAGTTATAGTTTTCTCATTAGCACTAATGACTGGGTGCAAGAGTACTTAAAAGTGTGCCAGGTTGGGGACAGTGGGAAGAGAGTACTAAATCTAGAGTCAGAAAGATCTGATTTTAAATCCTCTCAAATCCTCAATAGGAGTGTGATCAATAGGATTTAAGTAAATCATTTAACCTCTATGAGCCTCCCGAGTTTTCTTATTTATCAAGTGTAGAGAATAATAGTTCAATTGTTTCAGTTGTATCCAACTTTTGGTGACCCCATTTGGGGTTTTCTTGGTGAAGATAATGGAGTGGGTTTGCCACTTTTTCTTCAACTCATTTTAAAGATGAGAAAAATGAGGCAAATAAGGTTAAATAACTTGCCTGGGATCATACAGTTAGTAACCGTCTATGCTGAATTTGAACTTGGATCTTCCTTACTCCAGACTTGCGGTTCTATACATTGCAACTAGCTGCCCCAAATATACTTAAAGTGTTTTATAAATCTCAAAGTGCTATATAAATGTTAACTATTATTATTAAATAATTAGATTGGGAAAAACATTTAAATAGGATTCTGATGAATCTCATAACTGTTCCTACTTAGTTTAGGCAATGACTTATATGGTCTTTTGTTGTAACATACATATGAGCAGAGAGATTTATATATTCATTCATATTCTCATTCTGTGTGTGTATGTGTGTGTCTGTGTCTGCCTCTCCCTTTTTCTCTGCCTGTGTATGTCTCTCTCCCTGCTTCTCTCATTATACTTTTTATGCCTGTGCTTAGAATGCTGTTGTTTATCAAAGAGAATTCTGTGAGCTCAGATGATTTACAAGGCTAACTTGCCTTCAATATATCCTTGAGCTGTGATGATGGCTTCCCAGAGATAATTTACAATCTTTTTTTACCTCTTCACTGAGACGCCAAAACGTTTGCTAGAGACAAGAGTATGTTTATTGTTGGAAGTTCATTTATGTAGATCATTTTTTAAAAAAATTTAATCTGGTCCCTTGCTTTTGTAGATTTAGGGAAGTTCAGTAGATTTAGGAAGTAAGCTCCTTCTACAATTTAATTGTCTGTAAATTGTACTGAGAGGTTAAGTAAGGTTCCCAGGGTAAAAAAGAGAGCAGTATATAGCAGAGATCGACTTGGACCCAGGTATTCCTGATTCTGAGGCTTGATCTATATCACAATATAAAATAAAATAAAACAGCCATGATTTTTTCCTTCCTATATCAATGAATAATTGCCTATAGAAGTCAATGTATACTTACAAATCCATATTAAGAAATTGCAAAATTATAATTACTCAGGATCTAATTATCCAACTTGTAGATAATCTATACCCTTTGTTCCTTTTCCTCTCTATTTCTGACCTTCTGATTCCTATACATTTTATGATATAATAGCATCTTTCCCAGAGAAAGAGAAAAGAAACACACACCCCTGAAATTCCTGCTGCTAGGTAGGAAGAGGTTTGACAGATGACTTGAGCTCAGGAGTTATGAGCTACAATAGGATGCAGGGGTATGTGCTAGTAATTTAACAACTTTCTCTCCAAAAGAAGAAAGTAAGACCAAAAGTTTTGTCTTCATTAACATTATCTCCATCATTTTCTTAATTTTTGTTTGTTAGTTTAACAATTAACAAAACAACAAACCAAACCATGATATGTAGCATTTATTGATTTCTGGGGCATAAATGCTGTCACACTGAAAATTTAACAGTTCTGGAGCCAGTTCAAGCTGGGCTTCAGAATATCCTTGAGTTAAAGCCAAACAGGTATCCAGTGAGTCTAGCACTAATATGATGAGATCCTGGGAATCTAGGGTGACTAGGCTGCCTACGGAGGTGGCAACAAACCCATGTTAGAAAAACTGAAAGAATCAAAGTTTTCATACCAATCAATACTGGCTGTACTTACAGCTGGGGCAAAATAGAGAGACTTAAAAAAGAAAGAAAGAAGGATGGAAGGAGAAAGGGAAAGAGTGAGGTGGGGAAAGAAAAAAAAGGAAGGAAGAAAGAAAGGAAGGAAAGAAGAAAGGAAGGAAGGAAGGAAGGAAGGAAGGAAGGAAGGAAGGAAGGAAGGAAGGAAGGAAGAGAGGAAGAGAGGGAGGAAGGAAGAGAGGGAGGAAGGAAGAAAGGGAGGAAGGGAGGGAGGAAGGGAGGGAGGAAGGAAGGGAGGAAGGGAGGGAGGGAGAAAAGAAGGGAGAAAAGGAGATAGGGAGAAGAAAAGAAAGGGAGAGAGGAGAAGATGGAAGGGGGGAGGAGAAGGGAAGGGAAGCGAAGGGAATGGTCTTCCACTAGGTAGTTTTAATACTTGTTTTCAGTTTTAGTAAAAGGTTTGAGAGTACAACAGTTTGACATTACTGACTAAAATGAAATTCCTAAATCATCAAAATTTCCTAAATAACCATTTTATCCTTGTATCACATAATTAAGCAGAATAAAGAGCTGGTTCTACAAAATAATAATTAATAAGGAAAAAAGATAAGAGGAGATATGGAAGAATCATACCATATAAACTCCTTGCAATGTGAACAATAGGTAGGTTGTCTCAGATATGTTGCCATAAACTTATGCCCATTAATTTGATGAACTCGTCTTCGCATAGCTCTCTGGCGCTTCCGAGTAAAATGCTTGAAGATTCTGTCTCTCTGGAGAGTTGCTGTACATTGGGAAGATGAATGGGGAAAAGAAATAAGTAATGAATATTTCTGCAATGAATTTACAAAGCTACATATGAACTATTATCAATAAACTACTTTGAATATATAAAAATGCATTTGTCATTCTTTAAAAAAAAGTACAGAGTGTTTCCTTTATTATTGTACTATAAAGATCCATATTTATGGCACTAATCATCAGTGACAGCCACAACTTAACAAAATTTGCTGTTGGGTGTTAATCTTCAAAGCAAGATATCATGAACCACACTAATAAATATAAGAGCAGCACTAAAAACAACAATAATAATGACAAATTAGATATGTCAAAGGAGGACTGGAATTCTAGCTTTTCTACAAACCTAAAAAGTAGTCAGGCCAGATAAGATCCATTATTATTGCCTCAAATGCCTCACAGTGACACATTAATTATTAACAAGACACTTTTCCCAGCTTCTTCTCAGAAAGTAAGCCAGATCTCTCCTTTCTTAACAGAAAGTATCTATTATGAAAGGATGAAAATTTCAGTGATCTCTTCAAATATAAGCTAATTACATGTTTATATAATTTATACAAAATTTATTGACTGACTGACACAGCTTGTAATGTATAAAAAAAATCTATAAACACTTACAACAAATAAAATATTGGCTTAGGAGCAAAAAAAAAAAAACCTGCATTAAAAAGTCCCATATGTATAAAGAATAATTGTCTATTTGAGAATTACTGATCAAGCTGCCCCCAAATACTGTACCGTTTATATTGCCATTATTGATTATTCCAATGTTTCTAACTCAATTCTGCACTCATGACTTCTTCATGAATGACAAACATGTAATACAGACCCACATATAGTGAGAATACTAGTATATTTGATGTTCACCTGGAATACTGTTTTCTATTTAAAAGATGACACTACTACCACAGCACTATCAAGACCAATTCATCTAAAACATAATATTTTTCAGAGAGAAAGTTTAGGTTCATTATAATTCTACCAAATCTCAAATCCATCATTAACTCTCCTAAAAAGAACTACTGAAGACTTTCAAATTAAAAGAATTAAATCAATTTATTTAAATAGATAACATCAAATTTCATGGCTCCACAGAGGGGAAAAAAACTATACTAAAATAATCCATTAATGTCATCTCATGGACTCTCTCCAATGATATCAAAATATAATTTAGATTTGTTATGTGCAAAATTCTTAATGTACACCAAAAAAAAAAAAAAAAAAAAGAGAGAGAGAGAGAGAGACTGAAGGTTCTGAGCTTGATTCAAAATGACACAATGAATCCATGCTCTAGGTAAGACATAGAACATAAAGATATCAAGGGGAAGGCTGTGGCTAAATAATATTCAGAGAAATCAAAGCTGAATGGAAAGAACACACTCAAGCAATTATCACCGATTCAATACCATTCTTAATGAAGACTTTTAGATCAATAAAATAGACTCTAACAGATTTCAAAAATATCCTAACAAAAACTCATAAAATATTAATAAATCATAGGACCCAACACTCTATAATTATAGATAATATTATATAATATATAAATTTTAAATATATTTTATATATATCAGTTATAAAAGGTGAACACTACAGGATAGAACTAGATATAGATGTTCTTCTGTGTGAAGTGATACCTCAGAGTTATTTTTTTCCAGTTTTTGTTTTTGGTTTGGTTTGGTTTGGTTTTTATCTGCAATGCAATTGAGGTTAAGTGACTTGCTCAGGTTCACACAGCTAGCAAGTGTTATGTGTCTGAGGCCAAATTTGAACTCCAGGGCCAATGCTCTATCCAGTGTGTCATCTAACTGCCCCTTCAGAGTTCTTTTGATTTGCATTTCACTTATTAGTAGTGATATGGGGAATTCTTTTATATGGTTGTTATGAGTGCATTTCTTCTGAGAACTGTTTGTTCATACACTTCAACTACTTTTTTATTGGGGATATGCTTTGGATCGTGTATCTAGGTATCTATAGACATATAGATATTTATCTAATTACATATGTATTAATCATTTATATGTCTTACATACCAATATCCTATCAAAAAAAATCTGATATAAAGATTTTCTCCTATTCAACTTCAAGAACAGTAAATATTTCAACATTCTGATATACCAAATACTAGCAATCTTCAAGCTAATATGGGAAGAAAAAAATTTAAAATACTGACACTTAAAGGAGATCAAAATCACGTGGGAACAGAATAAATAGCATGTCTCCCCTATTAATCTTGCCTATTATTAAAGTTATATTGAAGATGTATTTAGTAAAACTGGAGATGATGAGTTTAAATCCCAATACTTTTATTAAACTACAAAAAAACAGTTATTTAATCCATTTTTGGAATAGCAAATAGAAAATTAAATGTAAAAGAACAATTGGAGGACAGTAACTTGTCTTAGGTCCATTTTGAATGTCAATTAAAAAAATGAGAATGAAATGATGATGATGATAGTAACAAAAATAGCAGCTGTTTTTATATTGAACTTTAAGGTCTTCAAAGCTCCCTATAGATACAGTCTCCTATGATCTTCAAAAATAATACTTCCATGTGCTATTATTATTCTAATTTTACAGATAAAGGAATTTGATTAAGTTTAGAGAATGTGAATGCTCAGTCCAGAGACACAGCTAATAAGTATGTTAAGTAGTATTCAGATACAGTTGTTCTTGTGTTCCCATGGGAACTCTAGCCACTAAACTACATAGCCTCTCATCACTGACCAAGGTACTTTGTATATACACTGAGGTATACTTAGTCCAGCTTTTTAGAATCTATGCTATACCTACAGGGATTTAGTCCAATCATTTCCCCCAACTATCCCACAAACAACATGCCTATAGCTCAAACATCTGGGGCCCCCAGCAAGGTAAGATGGTAGCAAAACAGGCTGAGTCACCAACAGCATCCATGTCCACATCCCATGTTATATAAACAACACCAGCACCACCACCCTTCCTACAACGTCTGTCTATTCCTTCGGATCTTATGACAGCTGCAGCAACACTGTAGGATAAGAGCACAAACAAACACACACAAACATAAACATACACACACACACACACACACATACACACACCCAGGTAGCCTTCTAGTTCCTGGAGCAATTTAGTCGAAAGTGGTGGCAGCTGCCACATTATCAGTCAGTCCTGTTCTTTGCCAGACATTGAGTGGTAGCAGTAGCTGACTAGCAAACTAGCCTATAAAATTAGTCTGTGGGCTCTTGTCTCAGCTACTGCAAAAAACAACCTTTTTTTTTGAGAGGGTAAAGCCACCGTTGCAGTTACATGCAAAACAGACACTGAATCTCCTATCATTTTGCAGCCAACTTAAGGATTTTTTTGTTACCCCTTCCCCTATGGATTTTCCATAACGAACATCAGAAGGCTTGTGTGAGAAGGTATCCCACTCCAGGTGCCGACCTCAGTATACCTAATAAAAACACTGTGATAGTTCCCAAAGTGTAGTTTTTGGCTCCCCAAACAACAGAAGGGTGATTGCCCCAGGACCAATCAATCAGCAGTTATTAAATACTTACTATGGCCAGGCACTATGCTAAATTCCAGGCATTTTAAAAAAAGGCGAAAAGCAGTCCTTATCCACAAGGATTACAATCCAGTGGAGAAGGCAACATGTGTACATACACATACACACAAAATAAATTAACAGAAAGAAGGTACTGGAATCAAGAGGTGAGATTTTAATTGAGACTTAAAGGAAGAGAAAGGTCAATAGTAATATCAAATGAAGGAGAGCATTCCAAGTATGGGGAACAGACAGATAAAATGCCTGGAGCCAAGAGATGGAGCATCTTCTTTGTGCAACAGCAAGGGGGTAGAGTAAGGTACAAGAAGAATGGAAGTAGAATAAGGGTCTAGTTTAATGAAAAGTTTATGAAGGGCTCTGAATGCCAAATGAGTATTTCATATTTAACTGGAGTGGAAAAGGAGCCACTGGAATTCATTGAATAAGAAAGTGACATGGTTGGATCTGTGCTTTAGGAAAATCATTTTAGAGGCTGGATGGATTGGAGTGGGGAGAGACTCAGGCAGGTCAAGCTATTACAATGATCAAGATGAGAGGTGATATACGAGGGCACTGGTGATAAAAGCAGTGAAAAGGGGGGAATATATGAGAGATGCTGAAAAGGCAAAATGGACAGACCTTGGCAACAGCTTGGATATGGGGAGTGAGAGATAAGTAAAGAAATAAGAATGGATTTTCCTGTCCATCTTGGAGACTGTGGGAAAAATCAGGTTTAAATCTAGCCTCAGACACTTACTAGCTGAATGACAAGTCACTAAACATCTCTGTCTCAGTTTCCTCATCTGTAAAATTGAAATAATAACAGTAATTACTGAAGTGAGTTGTTGTGAGGATCAAATGAGATAATATATGTAAAACAGGCTGGAAATCTTAGAGTGCTAAGCAAATGCCAGTTATTATTAAGAACCCCTATGTTAGAACATGCCATAATAAATCACTGGAGTCTTTAGAAAAGGATCTTTGAAATGAAATATAAGATTTTCAAAGACTTTCTTTTTCTGTATTATTTTGCATGACTGCCTTTCATTAAAAAAACAAACAAACCTAGAAATATCTGACATGATTAACATTCTCTAGCCTTAAATGTAGCTTGAATTATTCAAATGAAAGGAAGTATTAAAAATTGTGAACAGAATAGGGAAAAAAAACAGCCCTAGAAATACATGCTGGCTCCTGGCACTGATTCTTCAATTTTTTTCTGTGGATCACAGAGGGCAGCATCCTCATTCTTTATACTACTTACTTAGGACAGAGTTAAGAGAATGATCTAATTCCAACTGTGTCAAACCAAATAGGATTTGAAAAATTGGTTAGATCACATTCTTTCTACTATGTGACATTAGAATTGTAGCCGAAACTGGTATTTCAACTTCTGTATCCAAAGTATACTTAGACCAACAGTTAAAAGGAAAACTAATTGGTATGAAGAGGTCACATTATATGAGGTCGCATTCCAATTTCAAGATACTGTATGTACTAGCTATTTTGTCCCTCTCACTAGATTTGATTATTAGAAGCCATCTATCTGGGACACAGGGGGATGGTTACATAAATACAGAAACTGATAATTTTGAAATCAAATTTAGAATTCCATTTTGGTTTAAACTGATACTTTACAAGATCTTCAGAAAATATTAATAAGGGCACAGAAAATATCTAAGTCACAGGGAAAGTTTCTGTGACAGCAACATAATCTTATATTTAAAACACCCTTCATTTAATTCAAATCTTTTAGACTTGCTTAAATCTCCTCTTCTTAAAAATTAAGCAAAACAAATTCTAAGTTGTCTCATGTTATGAATATATCTTGCTGAAATCTGCTCAAATTCAAGGTGTCACATTTATTAGATTATATTTTTAAATAGTTTGAGGATATTCTGCCATTAGCCAACAGTCAATCAATAAGTATTTAATCAACAAGTATCTAATATGTGCCAGGCACTATGCTAGTAAGTCCTTAGAATACAGTGATAAAAGTGAAACAGTTTCTGCCCTCAAGGACCTTATTCTAGTGAGAAAAGTAACATATGTATGTATGTATAATACACACATATATGTACAGTCAATCCTCAATATTTGTTATTTAATTTTTATGACTTCAAGCATTTGTGATTTTATTAGTAATTTCATTTTCACTTTTGTGTTAACAACTACATACATTCATAGATATGTACAGTAAACAAAAAAATGAGAGGCACAATGCATGCAAGTTTGTGAAGCAGCTGGTAACCCAGTTGGCATTTCATTGGTCTTATTGGTCTATATTACTTAGTCTACCACTGTAAAGAGCTCCCTAGCTATTGATTGGATATTTTCATTGGTTACCTATAAAACTCAAGTTTTCTGTTGCAGTTATGTTCCCAGTATAGTCTAAGTCCTTTGGGCACTAAGATGATGTTAAGACTCTCCAAGAGCAGTGACTAAAGTCCTAGCAACCTCTCCCTTGGTTTTCACAGAATTTTTACAGCAGTTATACAGAAGAATGTCCTCATATTGCATCTAACAATTAAGTTGTTAAGTAGATGTTAAGATTCAGGTAAAATACTTTTATTTGCTGTACAGTATTTATGGTACTATAGATTTTATGTGTTCTGAAAAATGAATATCATCTGAATCAATGAGATTGAAATGTTGCCACAAAAGCTCACAGAATTTTAGGGAATTACTAATGAAAAAATGTTTTGCATGTTACCAATTTTATTTTGTGTGCTGAGTTATATAAGTTATTTCATGGTTACTATATCAGGAAAAGTGAATACTATCAAAATTAATGTTTTGTTATAAAGAAGTACATGCAGAAAATGCATTTTTGGCAATTTCTAGTAAGAAAGTACAGTTTTTGATGACTGTGGGAGCCTAAACTCTTTATTTCCCATAGGTTCAATGTGTCAACATTCACATTTTTGACTTTAATGTTGTTTTCTAGAGACATTTCTTCTGCAAAAAGTAGAGAATTAACTATATACAAATGTCTACTAAATAGAAACAAGGTAACTTTGGCCTTAAAGGCATGAGTAGACATTGTAGATAGATTGCCTGAGGCCAGAGTTGAAGAGGAAGAGAAAAGTGGGCAAAATTGCATTTGATAACCTGCTCTGTGCTTTTGATGAAGCCAAACCGTTCCTTGGGATGAAGATTCATCCTTTTAATACCAGTATTCTTTCATTATGGCTATATACCACAGCACACCTGAGTTTCTAAAGAAGTAAGTTGACCAAAGAACCAGAAAAAGGCATGATGAGTGTAAACGGGCTGTGGGAT
Source organism: Sarcophilus harrisii (assembly GCF_902635505.1). Taxonomy (NCBI): domain Eukaryota; kingdom Metazoa; phylum Chordata; class Mammalia; order Dasyuromorphia; family Dasyuridae; genus Sarcophilus; species Sarcophilus harrisii. Next base: position 318,588,655 of record NC_045427.1, on the reverse strand, counting down.
GTAATCAACAAATGATGATGTAAAGCCTATTATCAGAGAAATGTAGGAATAAAGAAGCCAGGTGAGCCATGCCCAAAAGCAAGAGTAACTGATGAACAAACAGTCTATCATTTGCATTTATATAATGTCAAGAGATTTGAAGAGATACCCCATAGGACAGTAAATAGATTGTCTGGATAATCTGCGGCACTGGTGAAAAACTAAAAAGGATGAGAAGGAAGAATTCTAAGTTCCATTCCATTTCTGTCTCCAATTTCTTTTCATATAAAACCCCCTTTTTGTATGTGTTCTGTATGTATAAAAATGCTCTTTTGGGGGATAGTTAAGTCTAGAATAATAATAAAAATCTCAAAATAACAACTATTCTCTGTCCATAATGCCAGTTCTGAAACCACTTGATTGTGTGACAAATAGTCCACATCACTCCAATATCTCTACATGAATAAGAGCTTGAATAAAAGTTTTGCTAAAACTCTGGTAAACCAAGCATTACAGGAAGTAGAGAATTACAGAAAGGCAAGGTGAAGGAAGTAATGATTACTGAGAATCTTGACATAAGACACCTTCTCAGGCCAGTAGTGACCACTGCTTGAACCCGGCTAAACTAGTTCTTTTATTCAGTTACTTCAATTTTATCTGACTCTTTGTGACCTCATTTGGGGTTTTCTTAGCAAAGAACCACTACAGTGGTTTGCCATTTCCTTCTCCAGCTCATTTTATAGATAAGGAAAGTGAGACAAATAGAGTTAAGTGTCTTGCCCAGAGTCACATAATCAGTATCTGAGGTCATATTTGAATTTAGGAAGATGAGTCTTCCAGACTCCAGGCTCAGCACTTCATCCACTTTGCCATTTAGTTGACCTCATAAGATCAAAGGATCATAGATTTAAAGCTAGAAAGGAACTCAGAGGCCACTGAGTCCAACTTTCCAATTTAAATGGGAATCATTGGATCAGTCTTACCAAGAATTGGATAAAAAGACTCAATTTTATAAGCAAATTTTAATACTCTCATTTAAGAACACAATTCTTTAAAAGAATTTTTTTCAATTAAGAAACACTAATTTTTTTGTAGCAGATCTTTTTTTTTGTGATAAGGCACTGGAAACTGAGTGTGTGCCCATCGTTGGGGAATAGCTGAATAAATTATGGTATCTGAATGTAATGTAATAATATTATTCTATAAGAAATGACCAGCAGGATGATTTCAGAGAGGCCTGGAGAGACTTACATGAACTAATGCTAAATGAAGTGAGTAAAACAAAAAGAACATTGTACACAGTAACAAGATAATGTGATGATCAACTGTGACGAAGTCGGCTCTTTTCAACGATGAGGTGATTCAGGCCAATTTCAAGAGACTTGTAAGGGAAAGAGCCACCTGCATCCAGAAAGAGGACTATGGGGACTAAAGGTAGATCACAACATAGTATTTTCACTTTTGTTGTTGTTGTTTGCTTTCTTGTTTTTTTTTTCTCTCTCATTTTTTTTTCCTTTTTGATCTGATTTTTCTTATGCAGCGTGATAAATGTGGAGATATGTTAAAAAGAATTATAACATATATTGGATTACTTGCTGTCTATAGGAGGGGGAAGAGGAAAAGTGAGAAAGAATGGAGAAAAATCTGGAATACAAGGTTTTGCAAGGGTGAATGTTGAAAACTATCTTTGCTTGTATTTTGAAAAATAAAAAGCTATTATTAAAAAAAAGAAACATTAATTTTCTCTCAACCAATAGAACAAAAACATAAAATATAACCTTAAGACTCCATTTCATTCAGCATACTCCCCGTCCCCTTCCTATTCTGATAATATTTCAATGTGATAGCCTCCTAACCCAAGAAGTTATCTGAAAATTTATAAAAGGTTGCATATAATAAAACTATGCACAGAGCCCAGCACAAGGTAAAGGCTAAATGCTTGTTGACTAATTGAATAAATATGAATACTCTAAATGCTATTTATCAAAGAAGTTTCCTTATTGGCAAGAAATCTACCAGACTTCATTAAAAAAAAAATACCCAGCCCATGAGAGGAAATGTATAACTTCTTGCTTACAATGTGCTTTATAATATACACAACAACAGAGAGAACTCTTCACTCAGTTTCCCACTTCCTTCAGATAACCTCCTGAACTTTTATTTGCCATAAAGAACAGACCTGGAATCTGGCATGCTTTGTAAGTACACATTTTGCAGCCAGTAAAACTAATATCTAAAAATTAATTGGATACCTTTTTTTTAAAGTTATCAAGCTTGGGTTATGATAAATATTAAAAAGATCTTTTTGCACCAAAACCCATTAACAATGATTTCAGGGGGGGAAGTAAGTAGAAGAAATTGACATGGAGTAGAAAGAGAGGTACATTCAGATCCTGCCCCTGACAATTGTAATGGACTGAGGCTTGAGTTGATGCACTGAGGTCCCAAGCACGTGAGGTTAAATAGTAATTGGACTATACTCTATTAATATATATATATATATATATATATATATATGCTTGGAGAAAGAATGGCCCCTGCCCACTTTCTGTGCAAGTCCTGATGTGTTGTATAGGAAATGACGATTTTGGTGGGTGGAGACATAGGGGCAGGAAGGGAGGCTAAAGGAGATGGCTGGCTGAGTTTGGTTCTGGTGGCTGCTGGTTTCGTGGCTTCTGGTCTGGCTAGCTTCTTGACTCAGTTCCCTTTTACCTCTGATCCCCTTCTACCTCCGATTCTTCTTCTCTACTGAGAATAAAAGATTGAAGATTTTCCCCTAACCTGAATTCCTGACTCCGGCTGATTTTAAAATACATGGTCTTCATAGACAATGACTGAATAAGTTACCCTCTTTAAGTTGGAGCTTCCTCATCTGCAAAATGGAAATAGTGATCGTTCTATGCAAAGCTTAAAAAGATATCGGTTAATAATATTAAAAAATTTAAAAACATGAAATAAATAGTTGTATGAAGGCAGAGACAGGCAGATCTTAGCTATCTCTGTGCCTCCCAATGGTTGTACTTACTCCCCATTACAGAACTGATTATATATAAGAGGCACTTAAACATGTTTTGTAGAACAAATATATATACATCAGCAGGAACTTAGAAGGAAGGCAAAACAGTTCTGAGAAAAGTTTTCTCCAAGGGATTACATCCCTTGTTGTTTCAGAACAAAATAGTCAATTCTAAGTGTCCCCAAGTCTCTCTGAACATCAGTTTTACTTCCAGTCTCAAGTTCATCTTCCTCCCTAATAACATCCTTACACAAACAACCTGTCCAACTGACATCTTTTTTCAAGACACACATGTTTCCTGCTTAAAATCTCAAAGAACTCTACCTCCTCTAGTTGTTTATTTAATTTCTCCTGGGGTTTTTTTTTTTTCCTATGTTACTAGAAAAAGTTAGACCTATTAGGCAGAAAGGTTATATGTTGCATAAACATTCATTTCTACTACAAATAGCAGCAACAATGAAATGTAAGCAGTGAAGTTTGTTTGGGATGCTCATTTGATCTTAGTACAAACCACTTTCAAAGTTATTACATGATTGCATATTTATGTATAAATTCAAAATGGGTTTGAATATTCTCTTATTGGAGGAAAAAAATTACTGTACAACCAGATTTCCTGCAAAACTAATGGTGTTTTGGCCTCTAGCCAATTATTTCTGTTCTAGGGAAAACATCAGTATAATGAACTAAAGGAGACAGCTTCCTGTAAGTGAATTTATCTGCTTTATATAATCACTGCTATTTATTCATGGGACAAATACAACACGTATCCTTCGTGACATCTTTTTTTTCTCATTTTTAATGCTTAATTTTTGACTAACAAGTAAAATAAAAAATGAAACAAATAAAATAAATAAATTTATTACTCTGTTAGCAACTCAAGTTGGCAGGGGAGAAGTTGAAAATGCAGGCTTAGGTTATCCATTTTATGATCCTTCCTGTTCCTTTCCTATGACTATGAATAATCTAGTTTGAGCTCTTGAATTAGGGTTTCTTGTCCTTATAAACTTGTGTCATAGATCTTGATGAGAAACAGAACATTCAGTCCATCACCTAAAGTGTTTACCATCAGCTCGCCAAAATATCCAGAATGTGAGGGTTTTTTAACTGTACTTTTAAGGCATCACATAGCAAAGCTTAAGTGTATTCAACCAAAAAGTAAATCATGAAATGAAATGATATGTGGGAGGTAAATGGTTTAATATTTCCAAGTGAAATAATTATAGCCTTTGAGAAAAAGAATAGTCTCTAAAGACCACAAGCTTAACTTCTAAGCTGGAAATACTTTACCTGAAGTAGATTTTTACTTTTTTAATCAAATGCATAAATGTTGATATTATCTGCAAGAACTTAATTTTGTAATCTTCAACATTACATCTGCAGAAACTAAATAAGAGTGAAAATTAAAGTATACAGATCCTATTAGATCTTAAAGACTATTGACTATTTTGGCTGGAATATTATACAGAGTCTTGATAATCTGTAAACTTTAGAACTTTCAACCTATCATTGAAGAAGTCTGAGACAATGGTAAAAAATGCTCAGAACCAGATACATGATCCTTAATGGAGAAATCAAATTCCCTAAGTATTTCTGATAACAGTGAAGTTATATCCACAATAAGATGGCACTTGTGAAGGTAAATTATTGAAGTCCAGTGCAGGAGCTTTGTGAACTCTAAGAATTATTTGTGTACATGCAGATAGATAGATAGATAGATAAATAGATGTATGCCAGTGTATTGCTATTACACAAAATAATTTTTATAATAATACTAGCAATTAGGTGGGTTTTAATTGTTAAAAATAATTATTTATATTAATAATAGAATTAGAGTGCTAGACCTAGAGTCAGGAAGATCTGATCTCAAATCCATCCTTACATACTTACTGTGTGACACTTGAAGGTCACTTAATTTTTATCTGTCTCAGTTTTCTCATATGTAAAATAGAGATAAAAGTAACACCTACCTCCCAGGGTTATTGTGAAGATAAAATATCTTTTAAGGTTTGTTTTGCAAACCTCAAAGCACCATGCAAATTCTACTTATTATTATTTTCCTTACCCCTAGATAACATGGAATATCTTTTACAATCAGGCTCCCTATTTCACTACTATCAAATTTCAGGGTTGAACTTCTACCATCCAAGTACAAAGGAATGAAACATCTCTTCATCAAAAAAAAAAAAAAAAAGAACCTATAACCTTTGAAAGTTGGTCTGTCAGTTGATAAGCATTTATTAAATACTTACTATTTACCAAGTATTATGTTAGGTTCTGGGGATAAAAATAAAAACAAAACAATTCCTGCCTTCAAAGAACTTATAATGGTGATGGCAGCAATTGGGAGAAGGGGAGAAGAATTGATGGAGAGTTCCAAAGAAATCCAAAATCAATATAGTTGGTGATAAATCAGGAGAAAAACTTTATTGACTTCCTTCTTTAGAGGGCCTGAATCCTATAGCCCTGCCCTCGAGTCAAAGGGTTTGATCAAAATGGCAAAAGCTACTGATAAGATGTGAATATCAGGCAGATTCAGGTTTGCAGTATAATGATATTTCCCAATGATGAGTTGTCTGGGTAAGGAAGATATGATGGAAGGAATCCAAAAAAGTAACAATGAATACTAAGGTACCTTCGTATAAGCTCTTTGATGGTAAAGATGGTCTTTTCTACTTGTATTTATATCCCAGCACTTAGCACGATATTTGATTCCAAATAAGGCTTAGTAAAATGATCTAACTAAAAAAAAATTTTTTTTAGAAATTGTCATGCAATTATAAGTCAACCACCCTTATAATTTAAATAAAATGGATTAGTATTTACAAAACATAAAATACCAGAGTATTTTAAGTTATCCAGAGTAACAGTAACAAGAAATGGAAAATTTTTAAAATCTAATTTCAGGAAAAGAAATTGAGCAATCAATTAAGAAAGTGATAAAGGAAGGTAGAAAAAAAAAAAAAGCCCGGAATAAAGAAATTCTTCAAAACATTCGGGAATATTTTATTTTGACTTTACATAAATTATTTATTAAAAAGAATGAATCCTACCAACTCTTTTTATATGGTCCCAGTACCTAAACTAAAGAGAGAAAAGTTAGAAGTAGGGGGGAAAGTATAGATTAATATATCTAATAAATGTTGATGTGAAATCTTTGGATGAAATATTAGCAGAGAGGCATGTTAGCAATATATTAAAAAGATTATATACTATGACCAGGTTAGTTCAAGATTAGGAAATTATCAATATTACAGACCCTATTAATAACAAAACAATAGAATCCAGATGATTCTATTAATACAGAATAAGTTTTTCATAAGATATGAAACTCATTTATGTAAGGTAAAACTTTTAAGATATATGAATGGATTACTCCTTAACAGAGTAAATATAATCTACCTAAAACTAAAAGACCACTAGAGGCCTTTACAATAAGATCAGGGGTAAAGACACAATGCCTTCTGTTATCACTATTATTTTATATAACCCTGGAAAAGCTATCTCTAACAAGACAAAAATAAACTGAAGGAATAAGTATAAGCAAAAAGAAGACAAAGTTATTTCTTTTTGCTGAGATAGTATGACGATTCATTTTAAGACTTTGAAAGTTTGAAGTTAAAAAAAAATAAATAAAACAATTACCTTAGTGAAATAGTGAGATATAAAATAAACCCATTAAAAATCATTAGCCTTTTTGTTTATTTCCAACAGAACCCAACAGGAAGAGATAGAAATTGTAAAAGAACCACAGCATTTATAATAGATTTGGAAATTCAAGGCACACACAGGAATTATATCAACATGATTATAAAATATTCTTGACTCTAGACAATCTTAAAAAAACTAGAGAGAGAATAATTGCTCCTGGGTGGGGTGTGCCAATATAATAAAAAAATTAAAATGACACAAAATATAATAATTATACTCTGACAATATAATAAATAACACAAATAAAACTACCAAAAAGTATATATTACAGAACTTTTAAAATTAACGTAAAAGAAAAAAAATTAAAATCTCAAGAAAAATAATGTAAAAAGGCAAAAAGGAAATGGGCCTAGCAGTACCAAATTTCACAATATACTATGAAGTAGTAAACTTCTTAACTATTTGAATAGGTTAAAAAAATGAGAAAGCTGATCAATGCACTAGATTAAGTACATAAAATCGAGAAGCAAATGAACATGGAGGAATAGGATTCATTATTTAGAAACCTATCTGGAAGAAATTAGGTTTAGACCAACATCTTACACAATACACTACAATATGTTTCAAATGGATTTGTGACCTAAATTTTAAAAGGTCATATCTTAAAGAAGCAGAGAAGGCAATATCTTTCAGTTAGTCAGTTAACTAGAATTTATTAAGCAATTACTCTGTAATAGGTAACAAGTTTTTTTCACAACAATGAGTACGGGAAGAGTGCTTGATCAAGTAAGAGATGTAATGGATCACAAAAAATAAAATAAACAACTTTAATTACATAATATTTTAAAAAGTTTTTGTAAAAGCATTATTTATTCAGTTAACAGGGAAATAGTTATTGGGGGAAAATATTTACATTGAGTTTTTCTGATAAATGTCTAATCCAAGAATTTAAACAAATAGAGAAAACAAGAGCCATTATCCAATAATAAAAAAGACCAAAACTTATAAAAACAATTCTCAAAGGAAAAAAGCAAGTCATCAATATCATACCAAAAAGTTCCAAGTTATTGGTAAGAGAAATGTCAATTAAAACAATAGTGATGTTCCACCTCATTCATCAAATTGGTAAAAATAACCACCTATCCCACCCCAAGAAAATACAGTTTTTTGGGACAGGAGATATGGGAGGGAGGGAAAAGATACTAAATATACTGGTGGTGGAGCTATGAAGTGTGGTGCATCGATTCTGTAAAGTAAATTTTAATCACACTTCCAAAGTCACTAAGCCTCTTGAGCTAACAATATTACAACTAGGCCCATACCCTCCAAGAAATAAAAGAATGAGGGGAAGAACTTATATGTACATTAGTCATTTCAGTCATATCCAACTCTATGATGCCATTTGGGGTTTAATTGGCAAAGATCCTGGAGCAGCTTGTCATTTCCTTCTCCATTTCATTTAACAGATGAGAAAATAGAGGCAAATAGGGCTAAATGACTTGTGTTCTATCCACTGTACCAACTAGCTGCCCCCAAATAGGTATAGTATCATTTTTTTGTTTTAGTAAAAATCTTAAAACAAAGGAGATGGTCATCAACTGCAAAGTGACTTAATAGATTATGGTATATGAATTTAATGGAATATCATTATGCTATATAAGAATTGATAAAAAATTGAATTTAGAGAAATTGAGAAGGACTTATATGACCTGATACAGTGAGTAGGATTATGAGAATTAGTTATATAATAACTAAATTTTAAAAGAAAACAACTATGACTAAAGTCCTATGTTCAATTCAATTATCACTCATGAAAATAGAAAATAATGATAAATCATGCTTACTTACTAGAAGCACAAAAGGAGATACATTTTCAAACAGCATGTGTGAATGGGTTTTGAGTGATTTGTTGCAAAGGAGACCTCTCATTAGAGGCTGAGTGGAGAGACAGAGGGAAAGTAGGAATGTTGATAGTGATACTAGCCACAAATAATGAAAGTAGATGTAAAGGAAAATTTTTAAATGCATAGAACAGAAGAGAAGGCTCTATTCTAACTGGTTGGGATCTTCTTGAATCTCATTCCTTTTATTCAATAGCTCTATCCCTCAGTTTCATGGCATCTGCACATTTTTAATCATGTCATCTTTTCTTTCATATCAGTCCTTGATTTTTAAAAATGAGCATAATTAAGCCAAGAACAGAGGCCTGTAGAAGACTACTTCTGACCCATTTCCAAGTAGAAACATTGTACTGATTGTAACTGATTGTAAAATTAATTACAAATCTACCCAAGTATCGTACAACCATCCCACATATCTCTATCTTGTCCAAAAGATATGATTCTAATCATTCCCCAACATTCATCTCAAGCTATAACATGTAACTAAGAAAACCTCAAATAGGGTCACAAAGAGCTGGATACAACTGAAATGACTGAACAACAAAAAATAAAACTCAGCCAGTAATAGTTAATGCCTAAGAATCGAAGGAAAAACACATACATATTAGTATTTATAGAATAATCACTACCAACTTCATTTTTGTTTATTTTTCAAAGCTGTTCTTAAAAAAGGATTGAAAATACTCTGTTCATAGTTTGGTTTGGGCTCAGATGGCCAAGCAGGTTTTGGAACAGTTAGGGAAGATACTTTACTGTTTCTTCACTGCCTTCTTTGGTTGCAGGCACCCAAAAGAACAATATTATCTGCTTGGTAGAAAGAATGAATCATGCTTGTTCTAAGTTGTTTCTACCAGATATAGCTGAATGAGAAACTCTAAGATAATTCTTTCTCATGAAATTGTTGCCACCTCCTCTTCATTTAAACTTATTAAAACATAAGCCAACTTGCTCCCAGACTTCTTAGAGTATGCCTTGCTTACCCAGTTGGCAAGTTCTTCCTTATCTAGAATAAATTAGTTTTGCTAATTGCCCTTGGAACTAGTTAAAGACTATAGAGTGAATGCTACAGTTCATTGCTACATATATTTTAATTTCCTTCATATGCTCTGAAAGCAACAACAATGGGTGTGATGAATCTATTTGGTAATAAGCATACTTCATGTTTTTCCTTTAAAAACAAATACAAAGAAAGTACCTCAAAATTCATCCCCTTTGGTCACAATGGGATTTGATCTTGCATTCTAAGGAGAGCACTGATCAAAATGTTTATTTCTTCCCTTAGTTGTATACATACAAAAATATTTAATAGCTTAAATGTTTGATATGCAAATATATGAAACTGATAAAAGGCATTTCATAAAATCTGGCCTACTTAAAATTTTATATTTCTTAAGTTTTGTGTTTGTATCAAATAAGCTGAAGACAAGAACCAGTTTTAGTTGATTTGTCAGGAACGGAGCTTTTCACATTTTTTTTTCTATTCTTTTTATATCCTATATATCTCCTTTATATCTCATATAAAGTTGTGAATGTCTCTGTATATTTTCCTCTCTAGACTAAAAATCTTATTTTCTTTCTATTAATCCTTGTATACATAGATACTGGCTGCAGTCCAAATGTGGCAATCAGAACTGAACACGATATTTTAAATATTTAACATGGGCAGAATATAATTAAACTATAACTCCCCTTATTATGGAAGCTGCTTTTATTATATATTCTAAGATCCAGTGGATTGGACTCCTTGCTGTTCCTTATACACAATACTCTACTTTTATCATGACTCCAATTATTTTCACTGGCTGTCTCCCAGTCTTGAAACTGTCTCCCTCCTTAACAACTAGATTCCCTAACTTCCTTCAAGCCTTGGCTAAAGTGACCCCTGTGGGCAGCTAGGTGATATAATGGACAGAATGCCAAGACTAGAGTCAGGAGGACTCGTCTTTCTGAGTTCAAATCCAGCCTCAGTCATTTATTATCTGTGTGACCTTGGACAAGCACTGAAGTCTGTTTGTCTCAGTTTCCTTATCTGCAAAATGAGTTAATAAAAGAAAGGGAAAACCACCCCAGTATTTTTTGCCAAAAAAACAAAAACAAAAACAAAACCCAAATGAGGTCACTAAGAACTGAAGAGAACGGAAATGACAATACTGAAGTCCCACCTAGTTTATAAAACCTTTCCCAGTCCTCAATGTTAATACTATCCCTTTTAAGATTAGCTTCAGTTGATTCCATCTACATATTGTTTGTGCACAGTTGTTTACAAATAGTCTCCTCTCTTAGACCCTGGGCTCCTTTAAAAACAGGGACTGTTTTGTTTGTCTTTCTTTGTATCAGGAGCATAATGCTTGGAACACAGTGGTTGCTTGTAGATTGACTACAATCTACATGTGATTCTCTCTTTTTTTTTTTTTTTTTAAACTTTTACTTCCTTAAACAACTTAGTTTTAATTTTAGAACTATGTGTATGAAATACAATACATATACCTATACATACAATTGCATGAAATGAAATACACTGGAGAGTGTGAATTGAGTGAATTGAGATATTTGAAATTCTTAATCCATTAGGTCTGTCTCTTAAGTTAAAAAACAAAACAAAACAAAAAAAAAAACCTGAAGCTATTTTTAATGGAAGTTTGACAAGAAAAAAATTAAGGAAAATTTTTTTCAATTTATGTTTTACTATCCAGGGCTGAATCAATCTTATCTTCTTTGATACTGTTATGTACAGAAAATTCCTATTTTCCATCCTCCCACAGACACAAGGGCTGTATAAATGTCACCAAAAATATTCCTAGCTTTTAACTTAAATGATAGGTTTAAGCTCTGCTGATTCTGAAAGAGTTCATCAATTATTGAACATTTCCAGTATTGGGCAGAGGGAAATAAAAAAACAAAAACAAAAAACAAAAGACATAACACTTTGTTCCAGGGTTTAGAAAACTTTAACAAGTTAATTGAAGAAACAGGAAATATATAAATATATGCATATGTATGTATGTGGGGTGGGGAGAGGAGGGAGAAGGAGGAAGAAGAACAGATGCAGAGAAAGGAACAGTGAGGAACAGAGAAGAAGGAAGAAGGAAAGAGAGAGGGAGAAAACCATGTCCTATCTAAAAGTCTTAGTATAAGAGCTTTAAGACATGATCCATGCATTTATGTTCCATGGTCATGAAGAACAAATCACTCATCTTTCATTTCTATTCTTTAGTCATGGTCAGACACGAAGCAGGAAAATTCTTTCTTGACATGAGCCTTGCTTGATTCACACCAAACCAGGGAAAATAGGCAGATTCAATGGAATGATAACAAAAGAGCATGGATTTTAAAATGAAACAAGGTAGCTGTCATTTGGTTAGCAATACATTTCCCAGTACAAACTCCACTTTGGTAAACTGCATTCCTGATGGTTTAAATCATAAAAGATGAAAGAGTCAAATTTCCTCAGACAAAACTTCCCACATTTTCTTGTCATTACATGAAAAAATTCCCTGAGAACACAAAGACAGTGCTTTTTTTCCCTTTTATTTTAACAGTTTTGGGTACTTAATTTTTACCTGATATGATTTCTTAAAAACTTTATTATTTCTGAAAGTACCCAAGGACAAAACAGTATTTTCCTTCTTTCATTATTTACGATACAAGAGTTCACAAAAGACTGCTTTGTTCTCAAAAGGAAAAATTTCCAACCAAGCCTATTTAATAAAAATAAAAAAAGAAGAAGAAAAATAATACTGGATCATACTGTTGAAAGATATGGAGCCTTTTATTAAAAAGCATACCGAGGCCAGCTTCAATGGTTCATGATAAAAAGAGAAAATGTAAAACTGCCCATATTCTTTAGCACCTCTTCATGATGCCTTTGGCATTGAGTTTTATTTTTAACAACTGAGGAAATTCAAACTATGATTTAAAAAACAGAATAACTGCCCTATAAATTACTATACTAAATGGACTAAATACATTTGATGCTTTTCTGCTCTCAAAATCTCTAGGAATCAGAATGGGAGAATACATAGAACTTTGGAATTAGGAATAGGATCTAGTAAACATTCCATAATCATTCCATAATCAAGAAAATCCCAGATGAAACTGAAACTGAAACAGAATTCTTAGGACAATTCAAGATTACCAAGTTAGTGGTAGAACAGACTTTAAGAGATCATCTCCCACTACTTATTTGATAAGACACATTAATCAACTTTGTCATCAGCAGGTACTTTTCTCAGAAGGTTGTTTTCTCTCAGGTTCTCCCAGAACTACAGGTTTTTGTCCAAGTATTTTTCTCCTAAGAGGTAATTTTTCTAAATTGTGTTTCTGCTTTTTTGCTCCTGTCCACAAATAAAACTGCCTAAATCTGAAAAAGGCAGCATCTTACAAATAGAAGAGACACTCAGAAACTAAGTTCATAGATATTAACTGAAAGAGCCAAAATTCAAACTAAGGTCTTTCACTTAACATGGAGAAGTTTGAGTTAAAGAAAAGTGATATTACAAACAAAATGTATGTTAAAAATGCCAATTTGCCATACTTTTAAAGATTTAGCAAAACTTACAGGCCATTGAGATTCTCTCAAAGGCTTTCTTCTATTGACAAGCAGATATCCCCACAAGCATCACGTTAAACATGTCCACAATATAACTCATTTTCCTTCCCCTTCTTCCAACCCTTTTCTTGTTTTTCTAACTTCCAAGTGCACCATAAGCTTCCTTTGGTCAGCATGAGTCTTAATTCCCCCCTTTCTCTCTCTCTCTCTTTTTTTTTTTCAATTGTCAAGTCTACCACCACCACATGTCTTACCTTTGTGACTTTTCATCTTCATCTCTAATCATCCGAACTACTGCAAAAAATCTAGCTAGCCATCTTTCCCTTCTTCAATCTATCTTCCACATAGTTTGCTGTTGTTTTCTTTGTTGACCCCATTTGGGGTTTTCTTGACAAAAACACTGAAATGGTGTACTGTTTCCTTCTCTGGATCATTTTACAAATGAGAAAACTGAGGATGAGGCAAACAGGATTAAGTGATTTATCCAGGGTCACATGGCTACTAAGGTCAGATTTGAACTCAGAAACATGAGTCTTCCTGACAGAAGATCCACCACTCTGTAAACTATGAAGCCATCTAGCAGCCAGAATAATATTCATAACCCACAGGTCTGATTGTGTTATCAGCCCACTTAAGAAGTTCCAGAAGATCTCTAGAATCACACAGATACTTCTATAGGTTCACATACAAACTCTTCTGGTCAAACCTGCACAATCACACTCCAGACTAATTTTCCAGTCTTATCACACATTCTTCTTCTTCACACATTCTACATTCCAGTCAAATTGGTCTAATTGCTATTCCCCATATATGAGATCCCATCTCCATCCCCGAATCTTTGTACAGACTGACCCTCAGGAAAGTAAACAGACTTTTTTATCTATATCCTAGAATTCTCCAAGACTCTACAAAATGATGGGCCCCAGGAAGCCAATACATCCTCAAAACTACTTTGTACTTAACTTTGCGTGTAATTTCCTGTTTCCAGGAGAGAGGGACTAAGAAGCATAAATTGAGTACCTATTACTCCCCAGACATGGTGGTAAATGTTTTACAAACATTTCATTTAATTCTAAGACTTATAACTATCCTCAATTTATGGTTGAGGAAATAGAGGTAAATAGAAGCTAAATGACTTGCCCAGTGTCATGGAGCTCATAAGTATCTGAGACTGGATTTGAACCCAGGTTTTCCTGACCCTGACTCAATCTGCATGCCAGAAAGCTGCTTCAGGAGAAGACAGCATTAAAAGACACATATCAGCCATATAAAAATAACAATAACTAGCATTACATAGCAACTTAGGTTTTTATCAAGAAATTTATAAGTATTGTTATCCCCATTTTACAGATGAGGAAATTGAGGCAGGAAGCAATTAAGTGCCAAATCTTCTAAGAATCCGTGTATAGATTTGAATTCAGATCTTCTTGATTCTAGGTCTACAGCTCTATTCCTTTTACCAACTAGCTGCTTCTATATGAGAGGATTCCTCTAATGAACCTATTATCATATACTGTATTCTGTGGTACCTGGCCACATCCCTCAGTCTCCCTATAATAAATCAAGGTTGCCTATGAAACTGGACAATAAGTTTTATTTCATTTTCTTTAAGAACTAAATGATTTCTAAAATCCAGTAAGGATGTTTATGTCCACTATGTCATTCCAATATTACCAGTCATCAGAGACCTGTAGGAAAATCTCAGCTAGAGAAATTCAGTCGTTCCCTTCAGGCAAAAGTAGGAAATCAGACTCAGGAAATAATCTATCTGGTAGCTTGAAGATTGTTGAACATTATACCCTGTCTTTGCAACTAAACTCATTACATACACATTTCACTGCTAATAGTTTTCAGCCAACAGTAAATCAGAAGGTAGTAAATCAGAAGGTTATATACCCTACTGAAAACATTAGGAGCTGTAAGTATGTCAAATATGGGGGCTAGGCAAAGTGATACTTATTTTGATTATTTGTTATGAAAGCCAACTGGAAGGGTTTTAATTAATAGAAAAAAATTTAAGGTCCAGCTTAGTTTAGATCAGAGAGATAAGAGAAGAGAGATACCGTATCAATGAGGTAGCCATAAGATGATAGTTTCTGTTTTATCCTCAAGAGCAAGTAAAATAATCTATTCAAACCCTGAGAGTTATTGTCTATATGAAGAGAGTTTGTAGGGTGTGTTCAACCCTCCCCCAATAAGGCCGATCACAAATTCATGAGCACTGGAATAACATTAAAATAAAACACCATTTGTATATACTAATGATCACCATTGAATAAACCATTAATTTGAGGACAAAGTACTTCTTCAAAGAAGCATTAATTTGGTTTCTCATTAACTGGTCTAGAGTTATTATTAAGAACATATGCAAATTTATATTAGTGGAAAGGCAATTAATCAATATTTATTTATTAAACACCTACTATGTGCCAGGAGTTGTACTAGGTTCTGGAGATAAAATAACTACAACGAGATAATAAAAATTTACATTTATATGATATTTTAAGGTTTGCAAAGCACTCTGCAAATTGTAACATTGTATCTTCTAGATAACCATGGGAGATAAGCATTATTATTCTCATTTTATAAATGAGTAAACTGAGGCAGAAAAAGTAAAGAACTTCCCTAGGGTCACATAGCTAGCAAATATCTGAGATCAAATTTGAATTCAGGTAATCCTGACTCCAAAGCAGCCTAATCATCCTGCCCTCAGAGAGCTTAAAAGCTTCTTTACTGCTGCTGAGTCAAATACAGTATAAATACCCAAGCTTCAGTGAATGGGTAGTGAAAGGATACCAAAAGCCTCTGTAGACTGGAGAGGTCACCATTCCCAGGGATGTACAAACCTGAGGAAGAGAGGTGGCAACATCATACCCTTTCCACTGCCCTCTGATGTGGTATGATCTTGGGCCTTGGCAAGTAGGGAGGTATGGAAGCAACAAATGAAGTTTAGGGAGTAAAGCCAGATTGTGGGCTCTCCCACTTTTCCCAGCCAGGCTATACAGGCTACTTTAAGTCCCAGAAGGAACTAAGGACAAAAAAAGGCTGGTGTTTTATTTTGTTTTTTTCTTTCCCTAGCTATAAGGGCAAGAGGAACATCAAAGGAACTACAGGATGAATAACACAAATGATAATGAAAAGCCAACCTTCTTAATTCTTATTCTTCTGTTTTCTTTTCTAATGAGGTAACATGTTATATTGGATAGAGAACTCCTTTAGGAGTTAGGAAGATCTGGTTTCAACTTCCATCAGACATATATTGGCTGTATGACATACATGCTGTGTGAGTCTGGATAATTCACTTAAAATGCTAGGTGCTCTACGCAACTCTCAAAACTAAAAGCATCAAATAAGTGCCAACCTCCATTGGTTGGTACTCTCATCTGGGAATTCCTATACCAATGAAATCACAGGTACAGTCTCCATTGCCATCATTTCTCTTCTAAAAAGAATGATCTTTGAATTGGGAAGGAGAGAACAAAAATGGTGAGCAAGTAAGGTAAACCTAATAATTATTTTGCATGTAAAATTCTAGGTAAACAGGTCTATTATTTGCTATTCCTCAAAGTTGGTATCCTATATCCAGCTTCTACAACCTTGCACAGGCTAGATCCCAGGACTAAAATAAATTCCTTCCTAATGGCCACTCCTCGGAATTCTAGCTGCAAGCCCCATGTGTTACTTACTATGGGAAGTCTGTCCTACCTAATTGTTAGTGTTCTTTCCATATTTAAAATATATGATACTTAATTACCTCTATCCTTAATACTGGGACTATTTTTATTTTGCTTTTGCATCTTCAGAACCTAACATTATGTCTTGAATTTTATTAAATACTTAATAAACAGTTCTTTGATTTAATTGAAAAGCTCAAATAGTAGCATCTGAATGAGTTTAAATTACCAGGACCTAATAGCTGTTTTAATTACCAACCTGTTGAAGGTGATCAAGAAAAGTATCAATTTGGAGGAAGGCAAATCTTGCCCTAATTTAAAAAAAAAAAATCAGATCCTGAAAACTTGATTTCTACTCCTGAGGGAAAAAAGCCCACATTACTGAGGCTGCATAAATCCTAAGAGATGGAATCAAGCAGATTACTAAAGTATCATGAGGCTTCATCTAGAACAGGTCATGCCAGACTAACTTCATTTTTTTTTTTTTTTTTGACAGAGTTACTAGACTGGTACATCAAGGAAATGCTATAGACATCATATACTTAGATTTCAGCAAAGCACTTTACAAAGTCTCTCATGCTACTCTTTGGATCAGATATAGAGGCTAGATGCTAAACACAGATAGATAGGTTGGGAACAGATTGAATAACAAGATCCAAAGACCAGTCACTTATATCAATGTGGTAGGAGCTCTCCAATAGAGTGCCCCAGGAATCTGTCCTTAGCTCCATGTTATTCAATATCTTTAACAATGATTGTATGAAGGTATGGCTGGCAGGCTTATCAAATTCACAGGTGACATAAAGCTTAGATGAACAGCCAAGAATGTGCCGAGATTCCAAAACCAAATCTCAATATCTACAATGACAGACTAAAACAAATAAAATTAAATTTAAGAGGAATGCAATTAAAGTTATATTTGTTTTTTAAAATCACTTTTGCAAATAAAGCCAGTAAATCCTGTGAAAAAGGTCTGCAAGTTCAGTCAACAGTGTGACATTGCAGTACAAACAAAACAAAACAAAACACTCTAATGCTATCAAGCTGCCCTTCTCAGACCCCCATTCCAGAATATTGTTCAGTTCTGAAATCACATTTTAGGAAAGAATAGAATGTATTCAGACGAGGATTATGAGAAACCCTTACAGATTTTATACTACATGAGGATAGGCTAACTGGATTAAAGATGCTTTTGCCTGGGGGGAAAAAGATTTAAATGGAACATGAATTTAAGTCATATGAAAGAAGGAATAGCTATTCTTGGATCCAATGGACTGGAGGGAAGGGATGAGAACATTTATTAAATGCCTATTATGTGCCAGGTACTGTGATAAGCACTTTACAAATATTATTTGAGATTCATAACAATCTTGTAAAGTATTATGATCTTCATTTTAAAGTGGTATAAACTGAGACAGAGATTAAGTGTCTAAGAGCACAGTGGACAAAGCGCTGGGTGATGAATGAGGAAGTTGCCATTTTTCAATTGTTTCAGTCATGTCTGATTCTTGCCAGATTCTTTGTGACCTCTTTGTGGAATTTTCTTGACAAAGATACTGGAGTGGTTTGCCTTCTCCAGCTCATTTTATAAATGAAGGAATGGAAGCAAACAGGGTCACAAAGCTAATGAAGCCCGCTTTGAACTCCAGAATAAGAGTCTTCCTGACTCTAGGACTGGTACTTGATCCACTTTGCCACCTAGTTGTTGAAGTCAGGAAGACTCAAATCTAACCTCAGACACTTACTAGCTGGGTAATCCTGGGAAAGTCCCTTCTGCTTGCCTCAGTTTACTCATCTGTAAAATATGGACAATAATAGTATCTACCTCTAAGGTCGTCATAAGACTCAAATTAGATAATAATTGTAAAATGCTTGATATGGTGCCATATTTTACTATTATTATTTTTATCCATTGTGCCACTTTGCTGCTTCTAGACAGAGGTGGAACCCATGTTTAGAGATTGTAAAGAAGCAAATATAGACTTCACATACAAAGAAAAACTTTCTGGCAATAATGATTATCCAAAAATGTAATGAGTTATTGAGGAGCTCTTAATTGGAAGTGTTTAAACAAAGTCTGGATGGCTATTCCTTAGGGATGCTGGTCAAGTATAAATTAGATTAAAATTTCTAAGGTCTTTTTAGCTCTAAAAGTTTGTGCTTCCGGGATAGGTAGAAATACCTAAATCTAGAATGAGCAGAACAATGATCTTTGCCCTCACATTTTTACAATTTCTTATCTTATCCCAGTCTGTAACTTTGGGTTCATTTTAGCTCTTTTTTGGGGGGGAGAGGAGGGGAATAAGTTCTAATTTTCAGGTTATAAAGATAAGAGCCTGTTTTTCTTCTACCAGTAAAAAAAAAAAAATGTTTGGATCTCAATCTGTAATTTCATGGTGTAAGGATGAAATCAGGAAGTCAAAAGTCAAAAGACTTTCTCAGGATGACAGGGCCAGATCCTAACTCCAGGGTCAGCTCTCTATGCTGTAGGCCATAAGATCCTTTTTCTACCTGAGGATATCTGACAGAAATGAAACTTTCAAACCAAAAGATCAAGGACTTTTGATCATACCTCAAAACTCTATTTATGTTGAATTTAACATCAGCTAATTGCTCTTAAATTCCAAGTATAATTGGTGTTTTTGCAGAAAGCTGTAAGAATGCAAGAATGTGCAGTATTGAACAAAAATTTAAAGCCAACAATACTTCAGATACGAAATAGAACAGAATGATGTGACTCTCACTGAATACTCTTCGAATCTAAGTTCAAAAGTAAGAAGAAAGCTGGGTATTTATCCTGATGGGAAGCAATGGGTGTTGGCTTTAAGAAGATCAGACTTCCTTCATCTAGGCAAAGATCCAGAAGTTAAATATATTACTTCTCTTAGGAAGGAAAGTGAACAATAGAAAACTGGGTTGGGCAGAGCGTTAATTCCCAGAGATGGAATTTGGTTTAGACATCAGAGTTAGTATTCTTCCTTCTGTGGAAAGGACCCCAAAAATTTCAGTAATGACAAGTAGACAATCTCTCTTCAGCTTCCCACTCCAAAGAGAAAAACCAGGAACTGTGTGGCATTCTCTGGTGCCAGGAATAAGAAGAAGGGAGAGAAAGATGGGCAGAGGAGGTCGAATTTAATTAATGAGGCAAAGAAATAAATAGAGCTGAGCAACCAGCATTTCCTGCTACAATGGGGTTTTCCTAAGGGACTATCAGCCTAACAGACCTTTTAACCATTCTTTTATGAATCTTGAAAACTCAAGACAGGATCCATTTAATAAAAAAATTTATTTCCCTCTGATTTGCATCTGCCTTAATAAACAGAGCACTTTCAACTGATCTCACTCAAAAATTCTGCATTTAACAAGTCAATATCAGTTACAGATAGCTCCCTGTGCCCAAAAGTTAAGAGTAGAATTCAATCTTGTAAATCTTGTTTACAAGATTGAAAACATAAGAGAAGAACAGTACGGAACTGTATAGATGTTAATATATTTCTCCATAAACAATTCCATATGCAAAACAATTGCAAGGGTGGAGAAATTCAAGAACCAGCTGGATTATCAGACAGCCAAAGGCATAGTCCCCCTTTTAAGTATAACTAACAAGTAAGATGACTTTTCATCAACCCTTATAGAGGAGGCAGTGCTTATAGTGTGGCTTCCTTGGCAGCCTTTAAAAACAAAAGAAAATAAACAAACTAACAAAAAATAAGATTTCTTCATACCAAGAATGAACACAAATAAATGAGCTTTAAATGGGAATAACTTTTCAAACTAGAAGCTTTAATTACCATCAGGTCTGATAAGATTTGGATTAATTACTTTATAGGTGGCTTCCAAGTAGGAAATAATTTATGAATTAATTCTTATCTTATTTAGATACCCATACTTCATTAAAATAGGATTTTTTCCCCCTGTGTAATATTTTAACTGTTCAGAAAGGGCTTTTTATTTGATATGACAAAAAAGAGAATGGTCAAAAGAGAAAACTATATGGGGATTCTATAAAGCAAATGGATCTCTAAGCCCATTCATTTTCAAAAAAGCCATATTTAATATGGCCCTACCCCAAGAAAAAGTAGTAACTGAAATGTCAAATGCAGTCTGCCTTTCTTTGTGTATGCTGCTTTGAGCCCAAATTCCTTCTTTTTAAGGGGAAGGCGATTATTATTTATTGACCAGCCACTATGTGCCAAAGCTAAGAATTTTATAAATCTTGTGTCACTTGATCTTTACAACAAACCTGGAGAGTAGTAACTGCTATTTTGATTCCCATTTTACAGTTGAGAAAACTGAGGCAGACTTGGGTTAAGTGACTTGCCCAGGTTCATTTAGCCAGTAGGTACCTGAGGTTGGACTGAAGGCTAAGATCTTCCTGGCTTCCAGACCCAATGCTCTAATCCACTGTTCCATTTAAGAAGGAAAGAATACAGGACAATTCTATGGAGCTATGGTAAAAGGACTTTTGAATTGGGAATAATTTAATAAAAACTCTGCCATTCATTACATGTGTGACCTGAGATAAGTCTATTAAACTTATCTGGGCCTCATTTCCTCAACTCTAAAATGAAAGGATGGGATAAGTGGGGACAATTTCCTGAAGAAAATGAGAGAGAATTGGATCAAAGGTACATGCAGAAGGATTGGCATTTTTGAAGCAAGGGCCACCTCTTCAAAAAGTGCAATTAACAACAATTAATAAGCACATACTGCATGCAAAACAGAAGTATATTTGAAACAAATATAAAGAAAATGGGGATAGAGAGAACACTAATACCTAGGAAGATAAAGAAAGTCAAGGTCACTGTGAGAAGGGGTAGTATCCCAGACTTGAGAAACAGCTAATACAATGGCTGAAATATATGAGAAAGAAGACTGTGTGATGACCAGTAAAAAAGTCAGTTTTATTGTTCCCTGCAATGTGTGAAAGGAAGATAAAAAAATCTGAAAGAGAGATAGGAGTCAGATATCAAAAGGTTTTAAGTGCCAAAGAGAAATATTTTTACTTAATTCTGGAAAAAAATAATTACCATGGGTGTTTTTTTTTAAGTAGGGATGTATCACCTCTGCTTTAAGAAAATCATTAGAGAGAAGAATCTTCTAAGTCAGCTGTGATCGATTAGAAGGCTATTATGATAACCCAGACAAGCGGCAATGAGGGAAACAGGGAACTAGAGGTAGTTATATGAGAAGAGAGATGGGGATAGATGAAAAACATATTGTTCTGACAGAATGGACAAAATCTGGCATCTGATTGTAAAAGCAGGATGAGAAAAAATGAAGACTGACTGGGAAGTACACTGGACAGAATTGGTTAAGTTCAGAAGAGAAAAGGGTTGGAATGATAGAGAAGTAGGGTTTTGTTTTATACTGATTTAGTTTGACATTTAGTTCAAAACGTCCAATAGGTGTTTGATGATACAAAATTGGAGCTCAAGTCCCACTACTGGCTCTGTATCCCAAAGAGATCATTCAAAGAGGGGAAAGAACCTACATGTGCAAAAATGTTTGTAGCAGCTCTTTTTGTAGTGGCAAGAAACTGGAAACTGAATGGATGCCCATCAGTTGGAGAATGGCTGAATAAGTTATGGTATATGAATGAAATGGAATATTATTATTCTATAAAAAATGATGAGCAGGCTGATTTCTTTTTTTTTTTAATAGTAACTTTTTATTGACAGAACCCATGCCAGGGTAATTTTTTTTTTACAACATTATCCCTTGCACTCACTTCTGTTCCAATTTTTCCCCTCACCCTCCACCCCCTCCCCTAGATGGCAAGCAGTCCTATATATGTTGAATATGTCCTAGTATATCCTAGATACAATGTATGTGTACAGATCCAAACAGTTTTCTTGTTGCACAGGGAGAATTGGATTCAGAAGGTAAAAATAACCTGGGAAGAAAAACAAAAATGCAAACAGTTTACATTTATTTCCCAGTGTTTTTTCTTTGGGTGTAGCTGCTTCTGTCCATCATTGATCAATTGAAACTGAATTAGGTCTCTGTCAAAGAAATCCACTTCCATCAGATTACATCTTCATACAGTATCGTTGTTGACGTATATAATGATCTCTTGGTTCTGCTCATTTCACTTAGCATCAATTCATGTAATTCTCTCCAAGCCTCTCTGTATTCATCCTGCTGGTCATTTCTTACAGAACAATAATATTCCATAACATTCATATACCACAATTTACCCAACCATTCTCCAAATGATGGGCATCCATTCATTTTCCAGTTTCTAGCCACTACAAACAGGGCTGCCACAAACATTTTGGCACATACAGGTCCCTTTCCCTTCTTTAGTATCTCCTTGGGGTATAAGCCCAGTAGAAACACTGATGGATCAAAGGGTATGCACAGTTTGATAACTTTTTGGGCATAATTCCAGATTAGTCTCCAGAATGGTTGGATTCGTTTACAACTCCACCAACAATGTATCAGTGTCCCAGTTTTCCCGCATCCCCTCCAACAATCATCATTATATTTTCCTGTCATCTTAGCCAATCTGACAGGTGTGTAGTGGTATCTCAGAGTTGTCTTAATTTGCATTTCTCTGATTAATAATGATTTGGAACACTCTTTCATATGAGTGGTAATAATTTCAATTTCATCATCTGAAAATTGTCTGTTCATATCCTTTGACCATTTGTCAATTAGAGAATGGCTTGGTTTCTTATAAATTAGAGTCAGTTCTCTATATATTTTGGAAATGAGGCCTTTATCAGAACCTTTAACTGTGAAGATGCTTTCTCAGTTTGTTGCTTCCCTTCTAATCTTGTTTGCATTAGTTTTGTTTGTACAGAACTTTTTAATTTGATGAAATCAAAATTTTCTATTTTGTGATCAATAATGGTCTCTAGTTTGTCTTTAGCCACAAATTTCTTCCTCCTCCACAAGTCTGAGAGATAAACTATCCTATGTTCCTCCAATTTATTTATAATCTCGTTCATTATGTCTAAATCATGGACCCATTTTGATCTTATCTTGGTATACGGTGTTAAGTGTAGGTCCATGCCTAATTTCGAGCAGTCTGATTTCAGAAAACTTAGAAAGACTTAACATGAAATGATGCCAACTGAAGTGAGCAGAACTAAGAGACTATTGTATACAGCAACAAGAAGATTATGTGATGATCAATTGAGATGGAGTTGGATCTTCTTCTTTTTTTTATTTAATAGCCTTTTATTTACAGGTTATATGTATGGGTAACTTTACAGCATTGACAATTGCCAAACCTCTTGTTCCAATTTTTCCCCTCCTTCCCCTCACCCTCTCCTCCAGATGGCAGGATGACCAGTAGATGTTAAATGTATTAAAATATAAATTAGATACACAATAAGCATACATGACCAAACAGTTATTTTGCTGTACAAAAAGAATCAGACTCTGAAATAGTATACAATTAGCCTGTGAAGGAAATCAAAAATGCAGGTGGACAAAAAATATAGGGATTAGGAGTTCAATGTAATGGTTTTTAGTCATCTCCCAGAATTCTTTTGCTGGGCGTAGCTGGTTCAGTTCATTACTGATCCATTGGAACTGATTTGGTTGATCTCATTGCTGAGGATGGCCAGGTCCATCAGAATTGGTCATAATATAGTATTGTTGTTGAAGTATATAATGATCTCTTGGCCTTGCTTGTTTCACTCAGCATCAGTTCGTGTAAGTCTCTCCAGGCATTTCTGAAATCATCCTGTTGGTCATTTCTTACAGAACAATAATATTCCATAATATTCATATACCACAATTTATTCAGCCATTCTCCAATTGATGGGCATCCACTGTTTCCAGTTTCTGGACACTACAAAGAGGGCTGCCACAAACATTCGTGAACATACAGGTCTCTTTCCCTCCTTTATGATCTCTTTGGGATATAAGCCTAGTAGTAACACTGCTGGATCAAAGGGTATGCACAGTTTGATAACTTTTTGAGCATAGTTCCAAATTGCTTGGAGTTGGATCTTCTTAACAATGTGGTGATTCAAGGTGATTTAAATAGACTTGGGATAAAAAAAATGCCATTCACTTTCAGAGAGAGAACTACGGAGACTATATGTGGTTAAAAGCATAGTATTTTCACCTTTGTTTTCTTCCTTTGCTTTTTCCCTTTTGGTCTGATTTTTCTTATATGATAAATATGGAATTACATTTAAAAGGATTGTACATATTTAACCTATATCAGATTGCTTGCTATCTGCAAGCAAATTTGGAGGGAGATTTAAAGAGGGAGAGAGAAAAATTTGGAACACAAGGTCTTACAAAAATGAATGGGAAAACAATCTTTACATGTATTTGAAAAGATAAGACACTATTCTAATTAAAAAATAAAACAAAATTGGAGCTCAGAGGAAAACTAGGAGTAGAAATGTAAATGTAGGGGTCAATGATATGCTGAGATAATTCAACCCTTCTGGATCAGGGCAATTGAAAGAAACCAAAGAAAGAATGGGAGAACCTAATTTACAGGATAAATTATTCAGGATCCATACCTATACAAAAGCACAAAGCAGAGGAGAGTTTGCCAACTATTCCTCCTTGAATAAGGCCATTCTCCCTGCCAGGCCCCTGTATTTTACCCCTCCAATCTCTCCAAGATTTTCAGCATCAACTTAGCTTTGAAGAGACAAGGAAAGGGAAAAAGGAAGGATAGTCTATATTTTGGGAAAGGGAAAAGAAGGTAGAGTATTTTTCTGGTTTCCCAAAGTGGAAAAAGGGGCTTAGGATGGGGAGGATGGAGGTAGCAATACCTATCTAGTACGTTGTTGTTGCTGTTTTAACATGCAGTAAAAGGGCCCCTCATGCTGCTGTACCAGTGTCTCTTTCCTTCCCACCCCCATCTTCAATTATATGCTAACTCTTGCCAAAAGCATTGTAAAATGCCAAGAGTAGATAGATGTTCTAATATATTTTTAAATAATTTCTAGGACTTGAATCACAGAAAACTTTTCCACTAATCTTTTACCAAAGCACTAGGGCAAGAAGCAATAAGGCATCTGGAAGTAAATCTAGAAAGGATATTGCCTAGAGGCAAATGATCTTCACAAGATAAGATTTCTACAGAAAAATACTGAACTAAGTGGTAGTATCTCTAAGAGGAAGAGTCTCAAATTTATGGAAAGGGGCATGAGGAGGGAGAAGGGGAAATATTCTGCTGGTGAAAGGGATGGAAGAAACTAACTGAGTTAAGAGGTACCAAGAAGGTGCCAGAAAATCCAATACTACTACTGGTTTGCTTCTTAACACAGCAGTACAAATTTAATAGGGGTCTTAGAGGTCAACTAATTCATTTATTTCATTATGCAGAGGAGGAAACTGAGTCCAGAAAAATTAAGTTAAAGTTACACAGATAGTAAGCACCAGGAATAAAATTCTAACTCATGTGTCCTTTAATTCCAAGCATAACATTTATCCCATTACACCAGGTTTCCTTTTCCCCTTCCCCCTCATCCCCACTTCTGTATAGTAGTCTATAAGTCAGTGCCTCCTTTGTTTTCTTTGGCACTGGTGATAAAAATCACAAAAACAGTCCATGGATATTAAATATCAATTAAATATATGACATGCCCTTTTCTTTCTTTCTTTTTTGACTTTATTCTATATACTCTTGTTTAATTCTGGTACTACTAACAATGGAGAATATATATATATATATATACACATAGGTAAGTATATATAGATAATGCATGATATATATAATACATATGATTATATATGTGTGTGTGAATGAGAGTTTTGAAAGAACCAAGATACTCTCTTTTTATACTTCCTCTGGCAGACTCAATCCAATCAAAAAGCTAATAAATGGTGCTAACGTCATTTAAAGCAAGGCTTGCTTTTATGCAAAATATACATCCTATTCTCTTTAAAACAAAGATCTATTAGAAAAAGTCCTGTCATTACCATTAGTAGGAAATAATGTCCTTACATTACATATTTCAAAAATTTGCTGGGAGGAAAAGACCTTTATAACATAACCCTAGAAGGACTGTGTTCTCATTGATTCAGAAATTTTAAAATAATTTTACTATAATTTACAATAATCTGTGAAATCTTAAATCTGTGAAAATGTATGTTAAATACAAATGATTAAAAGTAGATATTATTATTTTACTTTGAAATCAAAATTTTCATTTTACTCTCTATGGATAAAAAAAAAACTCAGTGCATCAATTGAAATGGATGGTCTTTCAAAATATTCTCAAATTTCTTTCTATTAAAGTGCTATATAAATATGCATTTTTATTACTATGAAAAACAAATTGCAAAGGTTGATCACCCAGAATACAGTCGAGGTCCTATACCTGTGTTTATCAAATTTTAAAATAATTAATAGATATTTCCCCCACTCTTCTAAATAGAAATGATCCTGAACCAAAATGCTATTACCATTCCTGTCTGCTGAAATGTAACCTATTTTTCATATGCCACCTCCTCCATGAAACCTTCTTGATGCACCCACTTGGAACTGATATCTCCCACCTCCAATTTGTTAACACATCTCTCACACTTTATCATAATTCATTAGGCTATTAGTTCTGTGGGGATATAGTTCAACTTTGCCATTAGACTATAAGATTCGAAAGGTAATCTAATTTGTTTTTCTATGTTTCTCAAACAAGAAAGATAATGTATCATAGCAGCTTAGACAACTATCCATATAGCAAGAAAGATGTGTGTTTAAGCATTACTTCAGATACATACTGACTAAGTAGCAATGTGTAATTCATTTGACATCAAGTCTAAAGAAAACTCTAAAACTACATGTTGCAGACAAGTAGAGGTAGTTTGCAATTTTATTTTTTCATTTACTATTAATTTATTTTTTTTAATATTTAAAAAAAATTTACCCTCCTGCTCCTTTCCTTTTCCTTCTTTCCTATCCAATGAGAAGACAAGTGACATATCAATTGTACTTAAGAAATCACAAAAAATTATTTCCATGTTAAGACACATTGCAAAAAAAAAAAAAAAGTAAGTTTAAAAACTATATTTCTATTTGTACTCAAGAGTTCATCAGTTCTCTCTTTGCAGATGGCTAGCATTTTTCAACATGTGTCTTGGGTCCCTGATCAGAAATGATCAGAATAACTAAGTCTTTCATAGTTGATCACCATTATAAAACTGCTGTTACTGTGTACAATGATCTCCTGGTGTTACTGTGTACAATGATTTCCTGGTTCTGTTCACTTCACTTTGCATCAGTTCATATAAGTCTTGCCAAGTTTTTCTGAAACCAAATGGTTCATCATTTCTTATACCATAATAGTATTCTACCATAATACACTACATACATACAATTTTTTCAACCTTTCCACATTTGATGGACATCCCTTTAATTTCTAATTCTTTGTCACCGCAAAAAGCTGTATGAATATTTTTATTATAATTACAATCTCCTTTTTCTTTGATTTTTTTTGAATACAGATATAGTAATGGCATTGCTGGGTCAAAGTTTTATAGCTCTTTTTACAACTACATTTCAAATTGTTCTTCATGATGGTTGGATTAATTCACCACTCCAGCAACAGTGTACTAATGTCCTCATTTCTCCACATCTTTTCCAGCACTTGTCATTTTTCTTTTCTTTTATGTTATCCAATCTGATGGGTTTGAGTTATTTTAATTTGCATTTCTCTAAGTTTTTCATATGAGTAGAGCTTTGATTTCTTTTTCTGAAAACTCCTGGTTCATATCTTTTGACTATTTATCAATTGGGGTATGCCTCTTATTTTTATAAAATTGTCTGAGTTTCTTATATATGAGAAATGAAGCTTTTATCAAAGAAAATTACTATAAAATTGTTTCTCAGTTTTCTGCTTTCCTTCAGATTTTGGTTTTGTTATGCAAAAATTCCTGTAATCAAAATTGTTATGGGAATCACCAGTAGTGGCTGCTGGGGATCTAATTCTGACTAGCAGAATAAATCCCTTCATGTGAAAGGAGATAACAATACAAGGAGACTCAGAGCCAGTTGCATTCTCTGACCTCTCTCCTCTCACCTCCAATTTATTTCATTCCCAATTCACAAACAACATCTGCATCAGTAAAAGCTGATTTGCAATTCCTTCAAGTGTGTTATGATTCACAGCTATGGTGGCTTTCAGAGAATCGACCTATCCCTTCACACTTAGGCATGGTCCTTAATAATTCCCATTTTTTGTTTTATGGGAACATGATTATTTTCCCCCCAACAGCATGAAGTTTGTGTATTGGTTGTTATGAGTCCACATGCTGAGGAATACAAACAGCACTCTCAAAGTCTTTTCCATCCTATTCCTCTGGATGGTTACAGGTGAGACGCTATAGCAGGTCTAAAATCTTGTGAGATATAATTTGCTCTAACATCATAATAATCCATCGTGGAAGAAAACTTTCTGACAAACGGAGAAATAGGATTGCAATCAGAGTAGGCATTTTTCATGAGTCCCTCAACAGTCTCCTGCCTCGGCCCTTTGATTGTTGACCCATTTTAATTGCCCCAAGTGAAAGTCTTATCAGGTCTCTTCTCCCTTTCCTTCCCTCCAAATTACCAAAGGAACTCTCCTGGGAGGATCCTACTCATGAACAGCTCTTGAACACTGATGCTTCTTCGTTTCTTGTGTTTCTTGTGCCCTACATTGGGTGCCACAAAATAATCTATTTTGGTTCCCATGTGGGCTTTTTGTGACTCATTTGTTCATAAATTCTTCCCTTATACGTGGATCTGACAGGTAAATTTTCCATTCTCCCTTAATTTGTTATACTATCAACTTTTATGTCTAAATCATTTATTCATTTTGACTTTATCTTAGTATACAGTATAAGATGTTGATCTATCTCTCATTTCTGCCAAACTGCTTTCCAGTATTTGGGGAATTTTTGTCAAACAGGGAGTTCTTGCTCCCAAAGCTTGGATCTTTGGGTTTACCAAATACTAAATATCATTTACTACTGTGTATCTAATCTGTTCCATTAATCAACCATTCTATTTCTTCACTAGAACAAGATTGTTTTGATGACTACCACTTGGCAATAGAATGCCTTCCCTCAATTTAATTTTTGAATACTTCCCCTGATATTCTTGACTTTTTATTTTTTTCAGATGAATTTTGTTATTATGTTTTCTAACTCTACAAAATAATTATTTAGTAGTTTGGTATAACACTGAATAATTTAATTAATTTAGGCAGAATTGTAGTTTCTATTATCTTGGCTCAGCTATTCATGAGCATTTCATATTTTCCCAGTTTGCTTTTTTTGTGTGTGTGTGTGAGAAAACTGTTTGGTAATTTTGTTCACATAGTCCCTGGGCTTTATATTGTCTGCAGTTCTTTTAAGCGGAATTTCTTTTTCTTTCTGTTCCTGCTGGATTTGTTGGTAATATATAGAAATGCTGATGATTTGTGTGGATTTATTTTATATCTTACAATCTTGCTAAATTTGTTAATTATTTCAATTAGTTTTTTAGTTTATTCTCTTTAGCTGATTCTAAGTATGCCATCATACTGTCTACAAAGAATGATAGTTTTGTTTTTCAACCACCTCTTTTTTCTTCCAACTTTTTTTCTTATCTTATTGCTATAGCTAAAGTATAATACTGAGGAATAGTGGTTATAATTGAAATCCTAGTTTCACCCCCAATCTTACTGGAAAATTTCTAGTTTCTCCCCATCATAGATGTTTGTTCTTGATTTTAGATAGAAATTACATATCATTTTTAGAAAAGGCTTCATTTATTTCTATGTTTTCTAGTGTTTTTAATAGGAATGGGTATTATATTTTGTCAAAGATTTTTTTCCCTGCATCTACTGAGATGATCATGATTTTTTCTTGTTTTTGTTATTGATATGATCAATTATGCTGAGAGTTTTCCTCATATTTAACCAGGTCTGCATTTTTTGACATAAAGCCCTCTTGGTTAGAATGTATGATCTTTATGATATATATTACTATAATCTCCTAGCTAGTATATCATTTAAATTTTTTGCATCGATATTCATTAAAGAAACTGGTGTAAAATTTTATCTGCTTTTGCTCTCCCTGGTTTTGGTATCATAACTATATTTTTTATAAAATGAATTTGGTAGGACTTCATTACATTTTTTTTTCCCCCAAATTTCTATATAGTAACAAGTTTAATAGTTCCTTAAATGTTTGGTAAAATTTGCTTGTTAACCCATCTGGTACTGAGGATTTTTATTTAGGGAGCCCATTTGTAGCTTGTTCTATTTTTTATTCTAAGATGGAGTTATTAAAATATTCCATTTTCTATTAATCTGTGTAGTATATATTTTTGCACATATTAATCCATTTCACTTAGATTGTCAGTTTACTGGACAAAATAACTCCTAATACTTTTAATACGTGCTTTAATTTCTTCATTAGTGATATATTTGCCCTTTTTATTTTTTATTTTAGAATTTGAATCAACCTAAAAAGGTAAACAATTTAAAAAGTACATTGATTAGTGATAATACTTTAAATCACAATTGAATTAAATTTCAGATTTATTAATTTCTATATAAGGTACCAAATTTAGTTCAAAATAATTAGAAATTATGGAGGGATTGAAAAAATAATAGTGTGACTTAGAGAATAAATAGGTTCTATATCAAAATGTGGGTCTTTGATTCCATTACCTATTCAGAATAAATTATATTTAGATCAGTGCACCTACAGAACCAAAAAGAAAGAGAATGTTCAGTGGAGTGGAAAAAACTCTGAGCTAATAATCATATCCTATCTTCAACATTTAGCACAGTTCCTGGCATATAATAAGAATTTAATAAATGCTTGCTGACATTCTCAGCATGTGTAATTTGGATAAACTAATTGGTTTCCATAAACTTTGATTTGTAAAATGAGAATAATAGTACTTGAAACACTTCCCCATCAACTCAAAAATGGATGAACAAATTATGCAATAGTACTGGGAATATAAGAAATCCCAGAGAGTTCCAGGTACGGAGCCAAGTCAGTTCTAGGGAAGCCAGGAAGTAGCTTGAACTCTCCCAGTTTCCCTTAAAAACTACATGAAACCAAGTCTCTGAACAGAGTCTGATGGAATGAAACTACTCTGCAGCTCAAGATAGATTGGAAGAGCTTCAAGAAAGGCCAGTCTCACAAGGGTGGAAGGGGTGTTCAGTCCAGCTCAGATAATGTTCAGGAAATCCAGTGAGAAGGAATTAATCACAGCAGTAGCAGAGCAGGTCATTGGCACAGCCTCCAGTCCAAATTCAGAAGGCAGATTCCCAGCTAGGAAAACAATGCTGTTTACTAGAAAGAACAGGTAGGGGTATTTCCTGCTGTGAGCAAGACAGCAAACACAAGGGCTCCTATACACAAAGCCAAGACTCAGAGCTACATAGGAGGCTTGGAACAGACCCCTTTTGCTCCAGGAGCATTACTTGACCATAAAAGGCATAAAAGAGAAAATTTAAAAAGGAAAGAAAATGAACAAGAAACAGAAAAGAACCCTAACCATAGGAAGCTACTATGGAGACAGGGAAGCCCAAAATACAACTCAGATGAGAACAAAATGTTCACAGAGGAAATCTCAAAAACTGAGATAAATAGGTCTCAAGCCCAAACAGGCTTCTTGAAAATGCTCAGAAAAAGTTTTAAAAGGCAAATAAGAGAGGTTAAAGAAAAAAATGAGAAAAGAAACAAGAGATATGCAAGAGAGACTGTCAATAGTTTGGAAAAGGAAGAAAAAAAATGACTGAAGAAAACAATTATTTAAAAAAAAAAAACCTACTGGGATATAAGAAATGGTGAAAGAGATGACTTTTGGAAAAACCTATAAAGCCTTGCATGAGCTGATGCAAAATGAAATGAACAGAAACAGGAGAACAATTTACACATATGCAACATTATAAAGAAGAATAACTTTGAAAGACTTAAGAACTTTGTTCAGTTCAATAACCAGCCACAACTCATGAGAACTAATGAGGAAGTATGTCACCCACATCCTGAAAAAGAGGTAATGGGCTCCAGGTGCTTAGATATTCATTTTTGGACCTGTTATTGTCCAGGTGTATTTTGTTTGAATAATACTTATTTTTCACAAGGGAAAGTTTTGAAAAATTGGTAGGGATTTGGGAGTGAGAGGGATAAATGGCAATTAATATAAAAAAAGAAAAAAGGTCAATGAGGTCTTTTTCAAAAAATACATAGAGGAGAATAATTTCACAGGAAGAAAGAGAAGGTAGACAACTATAAAACTAAAATGACATATTATATGCTTTAAAAATCAAGCATAACAGAAATCCACAGTTTCATATACAAACTTTTGTCTATTCTTAGTATATGGAAATGTTCTTGTCAAAGAAATATCTTTTCACAAACCTATATTTATCAAGCATAGAACAAAAAAAAAAATATTTTAAATTGAATGCCTACTTCACAGGGTTGTTATAAGGAAAGTGATTTACAAAGCTAAAAACTCCACAATGCATTATATTATAGAAGACTAGTCCTGAAAATTTTTATTAAAGTGAATCTTTGTGAATTTCATAATGTACTTAGACCATTTATTATTTAACAAAACCTTATGGTAACTTACCATAACAAGAACCAGAATTGAGTACCAATGATCAGTTTATTTGTTTATTTGGTGATAGCACAATGCCCTTCACATAGCTGGTCCTTAATACATATTTGTTGATGTACTTCAAAGCACTGTATTAAGTATCAAGGACACTGGTTTCTGTTCCTAACTCTGTTATTAATTTGTCATCATAATGGTCAAGTATCTCCAAAGCAAGGTTCATCTTTAAACTCTAGTTCTTTGATTTTATGATTCATGAGTAAATTAGTAATAATGTATTCACAGAGAGTAACATTATGATGCATCAAAGCACCATTCATAACTCTCTATTCTACTGAAATAAATATGTACATAATATGTATCTTGTTCAGGAGTACCTGATTTCTGGAGCCTAGAGAACTCCTGGTTTGGTAACTTCCTTCACTAATCCAGAACACCAATTCTTGTGTAATCTAATATCATATTATGTAGACTTAAGATTTGGAAGGAAAAAAATGCATTAAACAACATCTAGCCCAAACTTCTCATTTTGCAGATGTGAAAATTGAGATTCCAAAAAGTTTAATTATCTACTTAAAGCCACACATGTAAATAAAGTAGTAGTCAGTTGTGTATTATCATTTGGTACTTAGTAAAATACAATGATATCAGAATTTTCCTCTGTACTAAATCAACTATGTTAAAAACAATTCATCTGTGTATAACACAAACACCACATGTATGAGCTCAAGCCTCTTCAAATGGAGCAGAAGCCTCCATTTGCATCTACAAAAACATTCAGTATAAAATTATTTTTATTAGATTCAAGTAAATAAATTGTAAGGCAAAGTAATCATAGGAGAAAGAGCCTTGACTTTAAAAGATCTGGAATCTACATCTGCCTCCATCTTTAAAAACTATATGACTTTGATGAGCTTGCTGAATTTAGAAAATAGGCCTGCATGAAGTAATGAAACAACAAGACAAAAAACAAGAGAATATTGTATACAGAAACAGCATATTTGGTTTAAAAATAATGTTGAGTGACAGTCATTTACTGACTTACTTTATTGACAATATGTATATATGAATATAAATATAAACATCAAATTAATCACAGAGGTCCTATAAAGGAAGATGCCATCTTCATCTGGAAAAATAACTGGCAACTAGAAGTGTATATAGAATGATTTATATATATATATATATATATATATATATATATATATATATATATATATATATGAATTTATGTCTAATAGTAGCTACTCAGTGAGGAAGGAAGGAGAGGCAGAAATTTACATAATAGATTTGTGGTTCATGTGCAATTATATTTTTTCTACCCTTAGGGAAATACTTATTTTATTTCATAAATCTAAAGTAAAATAAACAACATTTTAAAAAGAAAAGAAAGAAGGAAGGAAGGAAGTCATCCAACCTCAGTTCCTTCATTTGACAAACAGACAAGTCTCTCTTCTTCTCCAACCTCAGTGTGGAGCCCTTTATCCACTTCAGGCTTCAAAGCCTTCCCACCTTTTTCATTCTTCCCACTAATAAAATAGTTAAGGATGTAATAATCATTTATACTAGCTGACAGAATGACTCATTCACACTGAAGTTACAATACCTAAACTTTATCATTTGCACTTAAAATCTTTCATTTCCAAGTAAATCATTTTTTAAAAATTCTTCTTTCTTAAAAATCAATTTTAGATATTACTAATCAGTTGGAGTAGTTGTTAAAAGGAGGGATAGAAGGAAGGAGGGAGGGAAGGAGGGAAAGAAGGAGGGAGAGAGGGACCAATTTATTAAAATGTCTACTCTATGTCAGGCACTGTGCAACTAGAAGCAAGGAAGATACTCCCTGACCTCAAGGAGCTTATATCCTAATGGTGGGAAAGAATAAAGGGAATAATAAAATTTTGTAAGAGAATAAAAGGAATAAAAAATGAAGAGGAATTGGCAGAGAGATAAGAAAACACACTATGGAGCTATGGAGAGTGCTGTCAAGTGGTATAAAGGCATGGTTTGGGAAAAGTTGAGTCAAAAGTTCACCTATCAAAACTGCTTTCCAGGGACAGAGTCCAAAATTTTGGCAAGAGAAAAATGAGAATGGCCAGTGCACAGGATATATTAGAATGGTGAATCATGGGAATCAAGGGCTTCTTGTAACCATGCAAAGCCTTCCGGATTGGTGCTAAAGGGAAACTGATTTAGTAGTTCCTTTTAGAGTGAGTATAGTTACTGTCAGGGATCTTTGTCTCTCTCTCATGAGAGGTGCCTAAGGCTAGTCATGGAAATTCCTGAGACTAGAAATCACATCACAAAATTATATAAAGTTAGACCTCTTTCTGGGCCTTGTTTTTTTTATCTACAAAATAAGAGATTTGGATTAGTTCCTATGATACTCTCCCATTTTCCCTAATCTAACCACTTCCTTCCCCTCCTTCTGTTCCCTAGATTTCCAATTTGTATTTTATGCATTCTGATGTTATGTTTTTAAAATACTGTAAATATCTTATTGAACATACGGGATCAAAGGGCAGCTGTGTCTTTTATGAGGACATAGAACATGCACAGTCATAATGTCTCTGTGTGTGTAGAATTGGGTATAATATTTCTGACAAAGCAGTACATTAAGTAAATTCATGGGAGACAAGTGTAGGAGGAAGGAGCACTCTTTTTATAACAAAAAACTAATTTCAAATCCTGACTCTGTTGCTTCTGACCTTGGAAAGTACATCTCTGCTCTTCATCCATAAAATGAGGTGGCTGGTCTATATCTGCATAGGTTCTTCCCACTTCTAAGTTTTATGATCTTCTCATAAAGCAGCCATGAATAAATCTCTTAAGAGTACACAATATAACATTTAAGATTAAATAAATAATGTAAAATTATATTTGTAATATAATATGTTCTATAAATCTTAAAGTACTGTATAAAGGTCAAATATTATTATTATTATTAAAATTTTCATATCAACATCTTGTCTTCTCAATTAGTCTAAAAGCTTTTTGAGAAAAGCTCAATATATACACTTTCTTTACATATCCCCATATCTATCAGTTTAAGGCAACAAAATATGCTGAATAGATGTCTCATCATCCACAACATCCTACTCCTCCTCTAACCTGATTCTGGACTCTGGTAGATGAGATTTTATCTTATCTTGCATGAAATCAGGCCTCAAGGTCTAGATTTATGCCAGGTCCTAAACTATTGACACCACATGCATACTTACCACTCCAAGATCTATTTTATTGGTAGTCTTTCCCCATTAGAATGTAAACTCCTTAAGATTGGGTTGTCTATTTTATATTTGCATCACTACTACTTAGTACTTTGATTAGTGAAAAAAATAACTTTGTTAATATCCTTGACAGGAATTGACCACTTATCTAGTATAGTGAAGATGGAATTTGTATTCAGGTAGGGAAGAGACTAAATAATCTCTAAGTCCTTCCCAAGCATGAGATTCTTGAATTTTGAATAATTATTTTAAAATGAGTGGAAATCCCAAACCTGGTTATTGAGAATGTACTAATACCTTCCATCAACACGTACTATATTTGTTATCAAGACTGGCAGACATTTTTTGTTAACATCTCAACAGATTTTCCCATTAAAATCCTTGTCAAGGCTTTTTAAAAGATTTAAGAAAAGACATTTTTATTCATATGAAAGCTATCCTATTCCAGCTCTGGGAAAAGAAAAGGTGCTAGTTGGCAAAAACAAGGCGATTCACTCATAGATAGATGAGTGAATAGATATGCGTTTGAGTTTCAAGTAAAATAATTTTTGTATCAACTGATGTTTCCTGGACCTTCTAGTGTTAAAAGAAAGTCCACACAATAATTTTAATGTGAAATGATGTTGAGAGAGGTAGAACAAACAAAATAATGAATGACCTCAAAGGATAACACCATTAAAAGATCAAAACTTGGACTGATAATAAAATACATTTCTCTCTTCTGAACAGAGAAGTAGAAGATTCTAAAGTTTAGAATGAAGCATATACTGCCAGATATAATCAATTGTGTTTTATTTGATATAGATGAAGCAGTTAGATGGCACAGTGTATAGAGCATAGAACAACCAAAGTTCAAATCCTTCCTCAGACACTTATTAGCTGTGTGATCTCAAAGAAGGCACTTAGTTCCTTCCAGCCTGAGTTTCTTCATCTATAAAAACAGAAACAATAACAGCATCTAACTTATAGGGTTATTATGAAGATCAAATGTTTTAACACATGGAAAGGGCTTTACAAATATTAAAATACAATATAAATATTAACTATTGTCATCATTATTAACTTTTGCTTCTTAGTTTGAAAAGAGAGTTCAGGGGAGGGGGCTTATACTAGGGAATGATGGTTACATTAAAAAAAATTTTCTTTAAGAGAAACACAAAAAAAAAAACCATATTAGTTTATAATCAGTGCACCTAATTATACTCTACCTAATTCACTTTCCAACCCCATACCAGGTTTTCTGTCTTCATGATTCAACTGAAACCTACTCATCATTCCTCATTATATACAAACATGCCCATGTCTCCTTCATCCTGAAAAAAAAAGTAATCCTTCCATCCCCATTATCACCCCATATGCCCTTTGTTTTGAAAAGACTCTCCACAATAGGTGCCTCCACTTTCTTTCCTCTCACTATTTCCACCAGAACTTCTCAAAGTTACCACTGATCTCTTATTTATCAAATCCAAGGGCATTTTCTCAATTCTCATTTGCAATCTCTCTACAGCCTTAAACATTATTGATCATTCCTTCTTGTAACTCTTTTGTCCCTACATTTTTCAGATACCACTCTATCCTGATTTTTTTCTTATCTATCTGACCACTCCTCAGTTCTTTTGTTGGATTCTCTTGTAGAGCATACTCTCTCTAACCACAGGTGTCCTTTACTGTTTAGGGAGCAAGAGTGACCCTGATATACTAACACTTTTGTCCCCTTTGTCCAATAACATTACAAATAATGCCATCATACACATCTGAAAATGCTATAACAAAAACCTCCAGATTTAGAAACTATGATGATATAATATGGTTCATGTCACTAATAGGTATACTGGTTGAAAAAAATTTTACCAATGAGGAAAAAAACTTTTTTTTTTTTTCCTAGAAAAAAGTTAAGGGACAAAATTCATCACTGAATCATTTTTCTTGTGAATGCTCACTGCACCCCCATACCTCCCACCCCACCACCTTAATGTCAATCCTCAAAATGACATCCATGCACATACATATCAGTTCTTTCTCCTTATAGGAACCTTAAAAAAAAGATAGAATTTGGAAAAGGAAATTTAAAAATAAATATTAGGCAAAGTTATAATTAGATGTAATCTGACTATATCCAACTAAACCAAGCAATTGTTCTTCTTGAGACTTGGTCCACAGGCCCTGTGGACCTGAATATTTTTGTTCCCTGAATATTTTAAGCCATGGCACATCACAAAGACACATGGGTCAAGAAAGAGCAATGGCACTAATGTCAGCACACTCCAAATTTAACACATCTCTGCTAAATGTTCAAAATATCCAGGGATGGAGCAGCCAAATCTCTTTTAGAACAGTGGCTTTGGGAAAACAGTAGGAAGGAACCCAAGGGAACTTTTGCAAAAGGTAGCATGTCAAATGAAGCCAAAGGAGAAGTATGAAATGGAGAGCTAAGTAGTTCTAGTTCCTCCCAGACTTCAACCTAGATAAAGAACTTATTTCACATGGAAATAATTCATCTAAAGTTCCCTAACTTGCTACTTTCTAAATCATCACAGTTGATTTCATGACCAGATTTAAAATAGAAAAGTACAAGATATTTTTAAAAATTATGATTATGGAACAATTATTGAAATGCTTTGCTTAAAGTTCCTGATCTATAAAATAAGAGGGCTGGACTAGATTTACTAAGATAGAAGTAGATCATGCAGCTTCCAGTTAAAGATTTTCAATAATTAGAGAGTCTCATGAGTTCACAAAAGAGGATATTTTGATTTTGGGCAGTTTCTAATACTTTACTGAATCCAGGCAAGCAAAACTCTCTTGTTTAAAAATGAAGCAATTGTAGTCCAGATAAGCAAAGTGGTTTGCCTAGCAAAACAAAGAGAATGCAAGTATTACAATCAACATTCGAATCCTTTGCCTCCAAGCAGCAATCATTTTTTCTGTACCCTACTACTGCTCTTACTTCTGGCCTATTGAGCCAAGCAGAAGAATTTTAATGGGGACAGCTAGATGGCACAGCAGATCAAGCACTGATCCTGAAGTCAGGAAGACCTAAGCTCAAATCTGATCTCAGACACTTAAGACTTCTTCACTTAAGACACTTAGGACATCTTAGCTGTGTGACCCTGAGCAAGTCACTTAAGCCCAATTGTCTCAAAAAAACAAACAAACAAAACAATTTTAATCTCTAACTCTCTATTAAGGTCTCTTATACAATCCTTTCTTTTCTCCTCCATTATTGTGTTATTTTCTTTCTACTTACACTATTTTTATTCTCCCTCTCTTTCCCTTCTTTTCTTTCATATCTCTCCAATTTCCAATGATACTTAAACATTACTTAGCTGGTAGCTCTCAAAGCCTGAAAAGGATGATAAAAGGGGAAAAATACTTATGATTTTTACATGAGAAAAATGAATGTCATTTTCTAAGAAAACTTTTTTTTTCCTATAAAAAATGACACCTCTATTATATAAAGTAAATAACTACAGGTTGCAGGTTTAAAGCAGCATACTCTGGACTGCATTTATCTCTATTTTAGTGCATGTGGTTGACCTTTTGGCAAAGAACCTAATTATTTGTACATTGGTGGGTTGACACAGGAAATTAAACTGAAAGCTGAAGTGCTCTCACTTGTGATAATGTTCAGCAAGAGAAAGATTAAAATCTTGCTTTTTTCTAAGTTTTTGTCCTTTATCTTGGAGACTAAGCAGACATCAGAATTCAAATACATTTTTCTCTATCTTCTAAATGCAGTAGTTTATATATACATATATTCACACACACACACACACACACATATATGTGTGTATGTGTATAGATCTCTTTGATTTTCAAAGTTAATATAAGGATCTAAAGTACAAGATAAAAAAATCTAACTTTTAACAAAGCAGTTTTCATTTAGGCAGACTTCAGTATTTCACATATTAATATAATTATTTTATGTTTTATTCCATCAATTTTTTTTTATTCCAAGCACATGTATTTTTAAAAGTTGTTTGTTTTTTCTCTACAAAGGATGATGCAAAGTTCTTGAAAGTTTACTTTTAAAATTCAAGGAAAGGAGCTGAATTTCTCTAATTTACATGTATGTGTGTATGTATATATATGTATATACATATATATGTATATATACACATACAGGCAAACATGTACACACAATAGCTTTAAAAATAAATTTCTTTCTTTTCTATTTTATTAATGCCATATGCCTTTATATGATTTATTTCTAAAATTATTGCTGTAAGTTGAAGGGGTAAAAAAATAAAGTTCAGGCAATCAACCCCATCCTATAGAATATACAATATCCCACATTCACAGTTCCATTTCCCATCTCCCACCCCTCCATTCCCAACTTTGCAAATAAGAAAGAAAATTGCATGTTCTCAATTCTTATTGGTTTTTTTTGTTTCTTTCCATTTACATTTCTGTAGTCATTGTGAATATTGTTTTCTAGGTTCTTCACTCTACATCAATTTATATAAGTCTCTCATGCCTTACTGAAATACTCCCTTACATTCCCTAAATACTCTTTTGCATTTATACACTGCCAGTGCTGCTCTCCAATCAAGAGGTACCTACTTTGTTTTTAGTTCTTTGGCACTACAAAAAGTTCTGTGATGGATATTTCAACATATGCTGGACATTTCTTTCTTTGACCTTTTTAGGGCATATGCTTAATAGTGGGATCTTTGAATCAAAAATTATGTACTTTTTCAGCACATTTCTAAAATGCAGATTGTTTGAACCAATGCAAAATATCTCCAACAATATATATTTTCTCTCAAATCTTCAAAGATGATTTCCTCAATTTATTACAACTACAACCACATTCCTAGCAACTGCCTTATCAGTGGGACTTAAAGTAATAAGAACATACAATAAGTTCTGTTCACCTTTGAATCACAGAATGGAATCACCAGTAGAATTCAAGCATGTTTGATTTCTTCTTGGAGGCCTCTTCCACATATTTCTGAAAATAGATCATGAGGGCTCAGGAGATGGATTGAAAGATAGCATAAATCAGGGCCACAAGGCCTCCTCTCTTCACATGTACTCTGATTCTGATTTCTATGCCAGCAAAACATTCTTTGCCTTGTAAAAGGACAAGCTCCAGAGGCTTGTACAATAAGGCATGAGGTTCAATTACCTAGAATGGTGAACCATTCACTTTGATCAGTCCATTGCCTCTCACAGGAGACGCAGCAGTGGCCGTTTTCTTTCACCTGAAAACCTGGACAAACTGGAACATACCTCAAGAGAACAAAATGCCAGGGGGCAGTATGCGTCCATCCTGGAGGTATGTTATAGGTATGTAACATGGCATGTAACATTATCCTGGAGGTAATGGCAGGTGCAAAAAGCACAGAGGCTCTTCACACACAGTAATACCAAAGAATGAAAGCATTTCCAGTAATGTACATATTAAAATTTTTATTTTCCTATAGCCTCCACAAAGATAGAGGACTTCCATTTTTGTCATCTTTGACAAATTGTTGGGCATTAAATGATTTGCTTTAATTAGCATTGGTTACTATTAACAATCTGCAAATCTTCTTGGAAAAACTGTTCCTATCTTTTGATCATTTATGTGTTGGGAAATGGTTCTTGGTCTTATCATATGTAGAGGTATATCATATGAATATTCACATTTCTGTCTTGGTTTCATATGCTTATCCAAAGTAATTAATGCAATGATTTTTTTTTCTCAATTTGACTTTTTTTTTTATCTATTTCACTGACTTTGTTCTAATAAAAGCTTTTCAATTTCATGTATTTGATAGTGATTATTGCTATTATTTGTTTAATTAAGAATTGCCCATACAGCCATAGCATGAAAAGTACCTAGACTCATTAGATATATCAAATCTAATTTCTATTTGAAATTGATTATGCCATAAGACATAATCAATGTGTATGCCATAAATATTAGCATAGCCCCAATATCTCTCAAACCAAAACATCCTTATCAGACATTGAGCTTTTCTCCCACATAATTTATGGCCTTGAGGTTTTTTAAAATGATTTATTTAGTTTGAATATTTCTAATTCATATTTCTGCAGTCTGTGCTGCTCTTCTGTAATCCAATCTGCTTTTCTACATTTTTTAACCAATAGCAAGTTGCCTTGATAATTGATGCTTTATAAAATAATTTGAGCTCCCCCTTTATTCTTACTAACAGTTCTCATACCGTCTTCTCTTTTTTTCTCTGTGCCTCACTCAGAAATCAATTCATGAATAAAGTTCTTTGGTGGGAGTCATGCCATATTCTGATACATGAAGTCTAACCTTTGCTCCTGTGACAATCATGGTCACATACAATTCCAAAGACCAACTTCAATGTTTCTCCTACCATACAAAATGCTAATGCTCTTTAAGTTTAGTCATTTTTAAGTTATGACCAACTTTTCATGACCCCATTTGGGGTATTCTTGACAAAGAAATTTAAAGTGGTTAGCCATTCCCTTCTCCAGAAAACAGGGTTAGGTTACTTGCCCAGGGTCACATAGCTAATAAATGTCTGTGGCCAAAAATGAGTCTTCCTGAATCCAAGCATGGTAGTTTGTTCATAGTCCCACTTAGCTGCCCCTCTCCTGAAAGCAGATAGAGTTCTGGAAAATAACTGTTCACAGAGAAATAGGTCCCCTAATGTACAAACATTACCATGAGCATGACAAAAATGAAGATGTAGAAAAGGAGACTAAAAAGGAAAGGGAAGACAATATAATATCATAGAAATCTGCAGAAAAGAAGGTAATCAGTATCCAATGCTACAGGAGTCAAGGAGAAGTAAGAAAAGGTCATCAGATCTGGCAATTAAGAACTCATTCTTAATTCTGGAAAAACAACCAATTGAATGTTGGGGTCAAAAGCCAGACAGCAGAGTGTTTAGAAGAAAAAGAGAAGAGAGAATATGGGGGAAACAAGTATAGAGAAATTTTTTGAAGTTTAGCATTGAAGAGAAAGACAAAAAGTAGGAAAGATAAAGAGGATGAAGTGAGGATGTTTTGAGGAAGCATAAGTTTGAGTATGTTTGTAAGTAATAAAGAAGGGGTCAGTGAATAGGGAGGGATTGAAGATTAAAGAGTATAGAAATCTTAGTGGGGATTAATCTAATGGAGATGATGAGAGGGAATGCGATGAAGGGTAAATGTGAAGGGACTGGCCTTGGCAAAGAGAAAGATCACCAATACATCACACTCAGGAATAAAAGAGATAGTGTGAGAAGTCAAAAGGATATGCAGTAAGAGAAGGAGAAGAAAAATCCTTGTTAACTTTGAGGCAGGTCACCTCAATTTTTTTCAATTAAGTATGAAGTGAAGTTCTCAGTTAAGAGAATAAAGGAAGAGACACCAAGGGTGGCTTGAGAGACAAGTTTTGACCAAACTCAATGGTAATGCTTATTTATTTATGTATCTCTGAGATGTTTCCTATATTGAGGTTTTTAGGTTGGAAAAATTTTTGGAAAACAACTACTTTATTATCTTATAATCACATGATCAATTGATCACTTTTAAAGCAAACTTTGGTAATATGTTGTGATTGAGCTGCCATTTATAAATGGGAACACTAGGGCTAAAGAGAAAGAACTCTTCCTACTCATTCCTACTTAAATGACATTTTTCTAAACAAGTTCAGCATTTATATGGTATTTTAATTTCATTCCAAATTGTTCTGAAGTTGTTTTTTTTTAATGTTATCCCTTATATTTCATATGATCTAGCTCAGTATCTTTATCCCCAAAGAGTAAAAAGTTGGACAGACAGAAAGCAAGAGTAATCAATAGTTTCTGATGGTAGCCCAGTGTATTCTGAAGCACAACTATATTTAGTATCAAGAGAAAGGGATGTAGCTTTGGATAATGAGAAATAATGTCTTTGACCCCACTTCAAGGCTTATAACCCAAAGAGGTCAAGGGCAGAAAAGCCATACATTACATCTATACATATGCACAATATGTATTCATATTCATTTTGTGGTAAACAAAATGGGCTCCTCATTGATTAGCAAATTGATTAGCTAAACTAATTATGGTATACAAATAGAATGGTCAATATGATAACATTATGACATCTGAACTAGTTAAGAGTGAAGTAAGCAGACCCAGGAAGACATTATACATAAAAACAACAAAAATATTCATGAAATGAACAAAAAAGTGAAATACAATGCTGGGTGATTATATTGACCAAGCTAGCCCATGAAAGAGATGAAAAAATATACCTCCTTCTTTTCATTAATAAGTGGGGAACTGTAGGTGTGCAATGTTGTTATATGAGAAGATATACTAGGCAGAATTTTTTAAAATAAATGAGAAGTAAAAACAAAAGAACAATATTTTTTTAAATGAGAGATAATGAC
Source organism: Sarcophilus harrisii (assembly GCF_902635505.1). NCBI lineage: Eukaryota > Metazoa > Chordata > Mammalia > Dasyuromorphia > Dasyuridae > Sarcophilus > Sarcophilus harrisii. The sequence continues at coordinate 318,543,780 of NC_045427.1, read as the reverse complement.
AGTAGCTATGAGAGATAAAACTCATATATGCCCACATACACACACAGATATAAAAGTGTTCCAAAATCAATCCACCAAACCAGTAAGCTTTTAGGATCCACATAGTTTAAAACAGTCTACTAAGCAGTACTTCAAAAGATAAAAAATCAACTGAGATCACTGTGAAAGTCCCAACAGTAGCAATGTAAACCTTGCCAAGTTTGCTTCTAGAGATGTTCACACTAAATTCTGCAATTGTCACTAAATGAACAGTCCCATTAGCACTTCTGTGGGTGTGTTTACCTGCCACATTCTAACCCTTAACTTTAAGGAAGGAACTGAATTCATAGAGACTAGCAGTAGCAGACTGGCATCAAGTAGGTTTGGCACAACAATCTTAATACATACAAATTAAAAAGAGGCAGCAGGACCAGTTTCATGGATATTTAATTGCTAGTTATGATTTAAAAGGCACCATATTAGCCCAAGCATCTATTTCACACAAGTGTCAAAGAGCCTTAAATTTTACCATTACTTTAGGCTAATCCCTTCCCATTCCAAGCATTCTTTTTTTTTTTTTAACTGAATACCTTTTAAGAGACATTCCTTTTTTTTGCCCATCACTTGTCATTAAAACTTTGCAGGGAATGAGTTTACAATATTACTCATTCTTCTTTATCAAAGGTCTCTCTCATGAAGATAGTGGGATTTTGACATTATATACATAGGGGTAGGAAAGAAGTAGAAAAGCTCACTAGGGATATGGAGTTGCCAAAGATGTACTTTGCCCAATTGAGTTTTGCCAAAAGTTCTGGAAGAGAATCAATCATACCACAGTTAATTATATTATGGGCTGATGTCACTAGGAAAGAAACTCTATGTTGTAGTAACCCTGCCTTTTGCTGATTGAACTGGGTAAAGATATATATGACATACATATCAAATTTGTAGATAAGACAAAGCTGGGAGGTATTGCTAACATGCTAGGTGACAGGGAGAATCCAAAAGGAACAAATTAGAGATGGACCCAATCTAACAATGAAAAATTTAATAGGGATTACATGAAGTCCTACTTGGTAATTTTTTAATCCAATTGGGAAAGTGTGGATAGATGATATATGTGAAAAAATCTGGATATTTTAATAAGACTACATAATAGTACCAAAATACACACACACACACATATAATTACAATCTCAGTTACAGTCCTGCAATAGCAGAACCATATCCTGGACAGATCCCATCTATTTAGTTACAAAAGCCACCATTTATGAAAGACATTGAAAAACTGGAACATTAACAAATAAGGATAACTAGAAGGTGAGGGGGTCTGGAAATATAAAGGACAGATAAAGAAACTCGGGGTGTTTAGCCTGAAGAAGACTTAGTGAGAGTAAACAGTCTCCAAGAATCCGAAGAGACAATGTAATGAAGAGATATTAAATTTGTCCTGCTTGATTTGTGCCCATTCAACAATTCAGGATAGAATAACAATGAGATAATTTTAGAGAGGCAGATTTAGGCTTACTGAAAGGTAAACTTTCCTTACAATTAGGGTTGCCCCAAAATAAAATGGGCTGCTTCAAGAGGTAATAGGTTATTACTTGACAAGAACCCCATAGGGAGTTATGTTCAGTATTAGCTATAGTAAATGAATTCTGCCATCCAACCCTGAAATTAGCTGGCTTGTAAATTGATAAAAGCTTCTTCCTCAATTAATTTTGACTCCAATTTACTCCATACTACAAATAAAGGCTGTGAAGGATGTAGTAAGAGTGACAACTTTCTCCAATGAATTTTCCAAATTTTTATATCCTTTTATGCATCTATTTCATCATATTTCCTCTTCTATATGTCTTTCACAAATTGTTCCTCATGCTTAAAATTATTTCATTTCGTGCCTCTGGTTTTTAGGATTTTTAGCTTCCTTCATCAGGAAGCTCATATGCCACTCCAGAAATCTCCTTTTCTGATTCCCCTAGTAATTAATATTCTCTCCCATCCATCAAAAATTATACTGTTCATTTATTTTTTTGAAATATTGTATCCATTCAGGAATATAAAAGATTCTTAAGGGCAAAGGACTCTTTTTCTTATTGTCTGTTGTTGGGAATGTCTGTTGCTGTAAATACTTATATATATAATATTATATTATTTTCTATTAATTTACCTACTTCCATGCTTTGCCCTCTTTGACAGCATGTACCATATGGTACCTAGGTGGGTCAGTGGACAGAGCATCAGGCCTTGGATCAGGAAGACTCTTCTTGAGTCTTCTGAGTTCCAATCTGGCCTCAAACACTCACTAGTTGTATGATCCTGGGAGAGTCACTTGATCTTGCTTGTGTCCATTTACCAATAAAATGAGCTGGAGAAGGAAATGGAAAACCACTCCAGTATCCTGACCAAGAAAACTCCAAAGGGGATCATAAAGAGTTGGGCACAACGGAAAAATAATTAAACAATACAAGAACACTATGTCTTATTCATCTTGTATAGAGTGGAAATTCAATATTTGTTGAATGAATGGTTAAAACAGTCATTCTTGGACAGTACTGGGGAAGATACCACTCGTGAAAAATAATTTATTAATTTATAAGTAGTCTTAAAATGAAAAAAAAAATCACTTCATAAATTATGACCTATAAGACTAAGCAAGTTCTAACTGGTAAGCTATCTTCTCAATTTTATGTGAAATGGTCTTTCCATGTATTTTATACTACTAACCTCTATGTTCTATATTCCCAATGTCCTCTTCACTTTTCGAATTCATATCAGGTCATGGCTAAATAAATATGTTCTAAGCTAATTAAAAGAGGGTTCTAGCAACAATTGGCTATAAAAGCAAACTATTTTACTAATATTTTAGTATTTACTGTATTTACTTTTTTCCAGGTTCTGGACAACTCAAGATCCCAAAGCCAAAAGTAAAAACAAAACAAAACAAAATAAAACAAACAAACAAAAAAACTAGCCTTGCAATCGGGAGCAATACAGTAATTCTGGGTAGGACTTTAGTAGATAAATTACATGCAAAATTATATGGCTAATTCCTGAGGTTTAGATTTCAAAACCTCAGAAACCATTTTTAAAGATATGTTTGGGTGAAAACTACAAGCAAGGAAGACAAAGAAAGTAGGAAAGCAATGAACCAGAGAAGACACAAACTAGTTATTTATATCACTAAGCTAAGATTATAATTAACACAAAATAAGAATTCAGCTGGTTTCTTAAATGGAACACCTTTATATTATTAAGTATCCAAATCTTAGCCAGGACAATCTAAAGAGAAAATTGAACATTTTATAAAATGTATTGTACACATGTGTCTTCTAAAATGCAGTTTAAACTGTGACAAAAATGTGATGATATGCTGAAAATCTGCTAAAATGCTGCCCTTACCTTCAGTAAAACTTCCTGTAAGAGTTATAACCACAAAAACTTTCCCCTCTGGCTCCAGATCCACCTGAAAGAGAAAAGGGGAGGGGAAGTTTTATTTTAAAAGTACTTTTTCTTTTGTCTCCAAAGTTTTCAAAAGTAGACTTCACATAATGCATTACAGATGTGTTATCTGATGTTTAAAGGGGTAAATTACACCCATAATTTTAGAGCCATTTTCCCTGTGAACCCAACTTGCATGTAAATACCAAAGAGTTGAGGGAACAAGTGAAACTATAACTGACAGGTGGGAGTGCTGAGAAGCAAAACTAAAAAAAATATTTTGTACTTTCCTGAAATATAACTGAAGCTGGCTAACAACATAATTCACACATTTTTTGACTAACACGTGTTATATTACACAAATCAGAATTCCATAGTTAATGCTTTAAGTTTTATAAAAAAAAATTTCTTCAACACAGTAGAATTTTACAGATGAAGAAATGATAGGTTAGGAGTGATAAAAATGGCTTGCCAACTGCCAAGTCAAAAAACATTTTTAAGTTCTTACTATGTACTTGGTACTATGTTAAGTACTGAAGATAAACAGAAAGACAAAAACAGCCCCTTTCCTCAAAAAGCTCACAATCTAATGGGGGATGACAATATGCAAATAATTATCTATAAATAGCTAGCAAGGCATACATAGAATAAATTTGAGATTATCTCAAAGGGAAAGTACTGTCATGAACAATTTATTTTTTATAAAAGGCTTCTTGCTGAAGGTTGGACTTAACTGAAGCTTAATAGAAGGTAGAGAAGCCAGGAATCAGAGAGAATTGCAAATAGGGGGACTTCTCCTAGAGTCTGGAGATAGATAGTCTGGGAAAATTTGGACACTAATGCATTGTTGGTGGAGCTGTAATTTTACCCAAGTATTTTGGAGGACAATTTGGAATTATGCCCAAAGGGCTATAAAACTGTGCGTTTCCTTTGATACAACAATACCAATACTAGATGTGTATCCCAAAAAAATCACAAAAAAAGGGAAAGGATCCACAAGTGCAAAAATGTTTATAGCAACTCTCATTCTGGTGGTAAAGAACTGGAAATTAAGGAGATGGTCATCAATTGGAGAATGGCTGGACCGATTATATGTGTGTAATGGAATATTATTGTTCTAAAAGAAATGATAAGCAGGTAGATTTCAGAAAAATCTGGAAAGAAAAATGAAATGAGCAGAACCAGGAGGCCACTGTACACAGTAACAGAAACACTGTGTAATGATCAAGCATGATAGACTTACAAATACATTTTTGTTTTCAGGGATACAGGGGAAAGAAAGGGAAGGGAAAGGAAGTAATTTTTCTCAGTAATACAATGATCTATGACAATTCCTACATCCAGGTAAAGAATTATAAAATCTGTACACAAATAGAAACATACTATATTCACTTTTTTGCTGATTTTTCTTTCTTGTGATTTTTTCCTTTTGTTCTGATTCTTCTTTTATAACAAGATTAATGTTTAATATGATTGTACTTGTATAATCTATATGAAATTGCTTGTCATCTTGGGGAGGAGGAAAGAAAGGAAAGGAGTGAGGAAAAATGGAAATCAAAATTTTATAAAAGAGAATTTTGAAAGCTAAAAAAATTCTGTTTTAAACAATGTTAAAAAATAAATAAAAACAATTAAAAACTTTACTTTTCATCTTTCAGGTTATAGAGAACAATGCTGTAATCAAATTTTCTGACTCCCAGATTTATTTCCAATATACCACATCATTGATGCCTTGATTAGGACTACATTTAAGATCCAAAAAGATTACTGATTTCCTTAAGGTCAGATAGCCAGTGAGGATCAGAGTATGACCATTAGCTATTTTAACAGGACACACATTCTTCTTTTTTGAAATTATAATGTGCCTCTTTTACAGTTATCTTGTAATGCAATCTGTTCTCATAATTTCTTCTCCCCTCACCCCAACCATATAGCTCATTAACATACTGATCACTGCATTATAAATTCTCCTGGTATTCAAATTGGTTGGTCACATGAGGCCTATGGCTAATTTAATAATTCCCTTCAAACACTTGAAACCACTTGTGAATTGATCATCTTTACACAACAGAAGCTCTCAAAATAGAGTTCTCTGGGGAAATGACTAAACTGGAGGTCAACTTTTAACTGTCTACACTCCTGCCTTAACTTGTCTCAAGTCAAAAATATGTTATTTTTACAAGTCACTCCCTTGTCTTCAATATAAAGCCCTGGCAAGGAACACAGAGAAGCACAACATAAACTGCTGTTGGCAGACTCAGAGCTCTATGCTGCCTCAGGAAAGATTGACAGTAAGTACCATATCGGCAATCATCCAAACATTAGTCCTTGAAAAGAGAACTATAATAATAGTCCGGCAGGTCAACAGAGAATATTATTCCACAACAGAACTTCCAAGGTTTTCTTGGTAAAGGGACAGGGAGGGTGTTTCTAAAACACAATAGATCTAATGTGGTCAAACTTTAGCTTGTGAGGAAAAAAAGTCTATGAGACCTTTGTCACTTAGTCTTTGGTATGCTGGGAAAGGAAATGGGTGGCTAAAGTTTCTTTCCTCACTCTACAACCTTTTCCATCCCTCACAATCTACCATCCTTCAATGGAGAAGGTGCTTCAGAAGACTTCTTCATACCTAACATAATTATAGAATACAAATTCTTTGAGGTAAAGAATTCTTTTACATTTTGTTTTTTGGAGCCCCAAGGATTAACAGAGTGCCTTGTTTAATAAATTCCTATTAGATTAATTTGGATTATGTGTCTAGTCAGCATCTTTTGAAAGCTGTTCTTAATACTTATGTTCCTATTTGCCCATTTTGACCAGCAATATGAAATAGGAAATATCTGGCCTCTCAGCCATCTGGCCAGCTCAGAAATTAGTGTTCCTAAAATAATTCACATTCTTGCATAAAAATATAGTACTCTAGCAAAGGACAAACATATTTAAAGTTTGGGTGAGCTACAAAATGAGGCAGATTCTTCTTTCCCCTTCTACTTGCTCATCTCAGGGTACTTTCCAGGTCTCGATCCTTGACCTCCCTACTATTCTGTGCTTACACTCAAGAGAACGCATGGATTCTTAGAGATTCAACTATTATTTCCATGACTATTCAAAATTTACATTTCTACTTCTGCTGGAAATCTCAATCTCTCTGTCTGTTGCTGTCTATCTCTCTGTAGCGCTATCTCTGTGATGACCGCGTATTTTAAAATCAACCGGAGTCAGGAATTCAGGTTAGGGGAAAATCGTCGATCTTTATTCTCAGCAGAGATGAAGAAAGATCGGAGGTAGAAGGGAATCGGCAATAGCAATGTCAGCAGCTGAGTCAAGAAGCTAGCCAGACCAGAAGCCGCAAGACCAGCAGCCACCAGAACCGAACTCAGCCAGCAATCTCCCCCAACCTCTCTTTCTGCCCTATGCCTCCACCCACCAAAATTGTCATTTCCTATACAACACATCAGGACTTGCATAGAAAGTGGGCAGGGGCCATTCTTTCTCCAAGCATATATATTAATAGAGTATAGTCCAATTACTATTTAGCCTCACATGCTTGGGACCTCAGTGCATCAACTCAAGCCTCAGCCCATTACATATCTCTGTCTCTGTTTTTGTCTGTCTCTCTTTTTTATTACAGAGTATGGCTAACTGGGTATAAGAGGGAGGAAGATAATATCCAGGAATTAAAGATACCAATAAAAATTTTAAGCAAAAAATATTTGTTCAAAATTCCTTATACCATGCTTTCTTTCTTCTTCTTTCCTTCCCACTATTAAAATTCTACCCATTCGTCAAGGTTTGGCTTATGTATGATATTCACCACAAAGCTTTTCTTACTCCAGTCCAATATTAGTCCAAAGAACATTTTAATTGAGGGAGTTATAGTCTCAAATCAGAGTGCCAAAGCTGAGAGAACTGGAGATATGACAGAGGGAATAGCTGGCTTATTCCAAAGAGGTACTCTAGAGTCAGTGCACCAGGGAGCAAGGGATAAAAATGAGTTCTGAAAATAGTGAGTAGTTTGGAGAGGGCTATATACAGGTGAAATGAAAGCCAGGGAATGAGATAATAATCTAGACCATAAGAGATTCTTGAAGATCTAATCAAATATGTAATAGGACCAGAATCCATGTTTATTAGCTGGACCAACTGAGGGGACAAAAACCCTAGCAAAGGGTCTTGGCCATAGAATAGGCCACTAATAGTAAACAGTACCTTGATGATAAGCCATCTTTTTAGCTTCAGAGCATTTAATTTTGTTCCTGCTGAGACAAGTACTAATATCATTGTGGCTTGTCCAGCCTTGCAAAGAGAACTAAATAACTGGGAATATTATTTGATTGGAGTAGAAGAACAAAAGGAAAAACATAAATATATACAGATGTATATAGTAATGCTCCCTTTACACAGAGTAGTACACTGCAGGAGATAAATAACACATCATCTCGTATTTCTTGTTTGGCTATTGATATGTATATATTCTAACAACCAAATGAGATAATATGTTCCATTCATTAAGGAACAATATCCAATACTTCACTGGTATCTTTTTGTGGAATACTTTTGTGGAATTTGTTGAATATTTGTTGAAATTGAAATTCTTTCTCCTCACCTCCTACCTAGGCAAATCATATTCACTCTTAAGAAGCAGCTTTCCCCAATCTGAGGGACACACACACACACACACACACACACACACTCACTCTCTCTCTCTCTCTCTCTCTCTCTCTCTTTTCATATTTCTACTTATAAAATATCTCTTGGATCTTTTCCATTCTCTCCACTTCTACAACTCCCAACCAAGGCGGAGCCTTAACATTCCTTGTGTGGACTATTACAGAAGTTTATTAGCTGATATTTTCCATTCTTCCCCTTCTCTGATCCATCCTCCATCCTTCTGCCAATACCATCTTCTTAAAGTGAACAGATGATCCTGTCACTCCTCTACACAAGTATCCTCACTGACCCCTTTTTATTTCTACACTAATAATAGATAGTTTACAGAGCTTTATAGAGCTCTATAAGAGTAGTGAGGCAAACATTTTACACATTGTCTCATTTGATTTTCACAACAATCTTGGAAGAGAGGTGCTATAATTATTCCAAGGGCTTTGGTTCTAGGAACGACAACAATCATATTTCATTCTTGCATTTTAATTCTTAGACCATTAACTGGTATCTAGTTTGGAAGCATGTAAGAGCACAAATGAGCACAATATACTGTCTAAGATTATTGGTTTTTTTGTCCTTGATTCTCAAAGAGGTCCACTGATATCAGGAAGGTGATGTTATGACTTGCAAGCGAATTGGATTTAAGTGAAGTGGGTTGTGCAGTTACTAGCCTCAGTCCCTCCTCAAAAGCCATCTGGGTGCAATGACAAGATATAAAAATCAGGACAATTGGAGATGGTCCCGGATGCAATGGGAGACCTCGCCCTTTTTAAATGAAGGTCTTTCCAGGTCTCAGTTTGCCCATTCAGTGATTAAGGCTAGAGAAGAAATGACCCCTCCCCCTCAATACTTCTTTTACCTAGTCAAAAAAAAAAAAAAAAATCAATCTGGGAGGGGAAACCTCTCAATGTTTCTAAGTAAAACAGAAACAATTGCTTACTGACTAAGGATTGAAATAAAGGAATGAAATGCCATAAATATTTTTGCTCCTCTATAGCCAAAGCTTTAAAGGAAAACACAGACGGGATAAATGGAAATACATGGAATTCCCCAGAAGCTTTTAACTATCATTATTACTATTATTACAAATATTTTAAATTATAATTTTAATAATAGTATTCCAGGTACATATAGCACTTTATAAAATATATTTAACATACAATACCTACCTCATAGGGTAAGATCACATCAACAAACATTTATTAAGTACCTATTATGTAGTAGGGACTATACTAAGCTGTGAGTATTACTGTATTATTTTTAGAACCACCTGGAAGGCTTAATGAATAGCATGCTTGACCTAGAAAAAGAAGACTTGAGTTTAAATAAGGTTTTAAAAGACATTTCCTAGCTGTGTGACATAGGGCAAGTCACTTAACCTTTGTTTGCCTCAGTTCCTTCATCTGTAAAATGGAATAATAGTATTGCTCAAAATTGATGTGAGGATAAAATAAGATAATATTTATAAAATGCTTTGCAAACATTAAAGTTCTCCCGCAATGCTTTAGAATCCCAACTCTAAATCTAAAATTTGAGGATAATTTACTGTGCATGAAATGTCTTTGGTAATATGCTACAGACTACTTCCATTGACAGTATCTTTCTATTTCCCTTCAGCATATACTTTACAGTAGACATTAAATTTCATTTTATTAGATTACATTCATCATTCTACTAGTAAGATTTTTTTTGAATCCTAATTTTTTTTCATCCAAAGGATTGCTAGTCACTTTTATTCAATAATTAAGACATCCAGAAAGACATAATAAAAATGGAAAATGCTATCTGAAATAAATACAAATTGCATTAAATATTTGAAAGTCAATATGCCAGGGCACTTATAAAAATACAAGCACAAAAATAAATTTGTGAAACTAAACAAAGGAATATTCATTGCTCATGGGAGGGCCCTGTAAATATAAAAAAAAATAGATTAAGCTAATTTACAAATTTAGTATAATATCAAATTATCAAGTATGCCTTTGATACCTTATAGAACAAGACAAAAATAATAAAATTAATTTGGAGGAACAAAAGATGTAGAATTTTAAGGAAAATAATGAAAAAGTAGGGCTGAAGGATAAATAGCAGTTCCAAGGTTTTTATTATACTATAAAACAGTAATAGTAAAATTATTTGGTTTGGGTTATAAAAATTGAATAGCAGATGAATGGAATAAGTAAATAAGGAAGAATCAAAAATAAATTAACTCAATGTCTAAGTTAGTTAAAACAGAATATAAATTACTTATAGAAGAACTACTTAACAAAAATTGCTTGGAAAATTAGAAAGGTCTTTGTCAGAAATTAGGTTTAGATTGCATCTCACACCACTTAAAAAATAAGTTTAAAATATATGTATATGACTTCTCCATGAAAGTCCCTAGCATAAAAATGATTAGGAAAAAAAAACAGATCAGATACTTTTTAAAGTTAGGACCAGGGAAAGTGATGATACCAAACATGGAAAAGAATCAGTGACAGAAGATAAAACAGAATATTTCATTGTATAAAATAGAAAAACTTTAAAAAAATCAATTCAACTAGGAAAAGGGAAACCATGAAAGGGAAGACATTTCTTGCCTCTAATATTAGTGGCAAGGATTTGCTTCTTAAGATATACAAGACATTAATACAAATATATAAAAACAGAAGTCATTTCTCCAATGACTGTAATCAAAAGATATGAGTGACTATTATTCAATAGAATTGGAAGTTATTAAAAACCACAGAATACATTGTTCTAAATTTCTAAGAGAAATATGAATCACAACAACCCAGCAAATTGGCAATGATGATAAAAGATGGAAATAATCAGTATTAAAGGAACTGCAAAAAAGATGAATAGGAATGTTAATATCTTGTTTGTGAAGTTGTAAATCTATCTAACCATTCCAGAAACTAATTTGGAATTATGATTCAAAAATATTTAAAATACCCACAACTTTTGACCTAGATATCCTAACACCAAGCATAAATTTAAGTAGAAAGATTTTGTAAATACCAAATTATTCATAGCTATGATTCTTCTGGCAACAACAGTAACTAGTTCACTAGTTTGGAGATAAACAAATCATGGCAAATCAATGTGATGGAATATCATTGCAGTGAAGGAAATGCCAAATATTAAAGAAATGTGGAAAAGTTTGTGTGTATCAATGCAAAGTGAAATAAGCAACAAATACAATATAAACATGTGCAATGGGGAACAATAATATGAATGGAGAAGAAATCTACAAAAATGCAACAATGCTATATAATTATAATCTTCTTTTGCAGAAATGGGGTTATTTTTCCTTTCCTTTTTTTCCTGTTTCCAGGGATGACTCATTCAATAAAGGAGAGGAGAGGATTATAATCAATATGAACCTGATGTAAAAACAATAGAGAGGAATAAAAATTTAAAGTAAAGCAAGAATATGGTGGCTTTAATTTGGAGAATCTAATCTTGTTTTTCATAGAACAGTACATAAACTGCAATTGTTTCCACCATTGTATTTATGCAAATGCTTATCAAGGATGCTAAAATATGAAACTGTCAAATATCCTACAATGCATTTCTTGTTAATTTTTGTTGTATGACAAAAGGAACTCACCAATCCCTTTATTTGCCGCTGTAAGGAATAATATTGTGCTATCTTTCAGCTTAGCTACAGCTTCGTCCTTTAGAAAAGTTTAGTTCATAGAATATCAAAACTGATACAATTTCTTCATAAATATATGCACTCATTGATCAATGTACATTCATCTCATATTCAGAGTGCCAAAAGACAATTTCTAGGTGATAAAATGGCCTAAAAACTGTATGAGTCTTGGCACTCCTTGAATTTTTTTGCTCTCCCTTCTACTTTCTAGTATTCTGCCTCCATCATTTTAAAAACAAAAGGGCATCAAATAGGACTGGCAATGATTTTCTAATTTTCTTCATTTGATGGTTTCTAATTTTTGTTTTTAATTTTTTTAATTCTAATTTTTTTTGGTCAATTAATTAACAAGAATTTATCAAGCTCTTACAATATGTCTGGAACTATGTGAGGGATTGATGATACAAAATTAAAGAATGAAACAATCCTTTCTCTTAGTGAGCTGAAAGGCAGATTCTAGCTATTTCTAGTACTATGCTTGAAGCCTTTCCAGCATGGTAGAACCTGGCAAAGTTTACATTCAACTGACACAAGCCTTAAAAACCCAGAGTCACTTATAAGCATCAAAGTAAAACTTTGTGGCATTTTTATTAAATTAAAAAGTTAATCATATCTACTCCCTCTCATAGCATACCTATATACTTTGTCAGCCTCTAATTTATTTTTCCTTTAAAACAAAAAACATTCTTTCACCCCTATTTATCAGTGTTCCTGAGCAAAGGCTAATTTCTAAGTATATAGCAGTATAGAGGTTCTTAACCAAAGGAATGTGTAAAATTGACTTCCTTTGTAATCCTATGTATTTTTTTTATTTTATGAATTAAAAAATATTCTGAGAAGAGGTATTTTGGCTTCATGTTGTCAATAGGGTCTATAGTAATAAAGAATTCCTACCCTAAAGCATCTCAAACTATCCTTGGAAAAATAATGCTTTCAATTCTATAAGCTATATACCTAACAATCAATATGTTTTTTTTTTCATTTAAGTAGATGGAACAGCAATGAAAAAGAGATATTAACCTTTTACTAGATAGTCTATGAATTATCCCACATTAATGCTCAGATTTAGCATACTGTTTTTTCCCAGATGGTAACATATTGATAAAATATCCAGTTTGAGACAAGGTTATACTACAACAGTGATTATTAATTCAGATGCTTGGAGGTGCTTGAATTTCTTTTCACAACTAGAAACCCAAGTTTCTTGTTGAAACAACCCTTTAACTAAATTGCTGAAGGATTACCTGTTCCTCACACAAAAGATTCATTTGCGTTATCATTTCCCTTGCTTGGAATGCCCTTCTTCCTCACTTCTACCTCACAGAATTGCTCAAGCATCCTTGTTGTTGGTACTATTGTATCAATGGTTGTTCTATCAATTTCCATACAAAGAATTTCAACTGTTAGTCATTTCCCTTTTTTAAAAACCTTGTTTCCTTATTTTTTTATTCTGTATATATTTATACGTGTAGAGGTTGTTTCCCCCTAAACTCCACTCCAGAATATAAATTCCTTGAGAGTAAAAATTATTTTGTTAGCTATATTTGTAGGCCTACCACAGTGCCTGGCATATAAGAAGTGCTTAATAATTATTTGTTGATTGATTCATTGAAAATATATATTACATATATATTTCTTATAGCAAAAGTAGTATATTTATATAAATTTATATAAAATCCACTTTGATTAGATAATGTAGAATCTTTCCTTTCTTATTTTGCTTGATATATAGGAAATAAGACAAGTTTGAGAATCTTTTCAGATTGAGAGAATTTCTATGTGTTCATTTGTTAAGCCATGAGGTGAGTCAATTGTACATCTACATAAAATCAATGAATAATATTCACTATGTGGTGTAGTAGAAAGAGCACTAGATGGAGTTAGGAAAATTTGAATTCAAATCCAACTTCAGGCCTTGGGTGTAAGGTTCCCTGCAAAAAATAGTTTTTGAGCTGAATCTTTAAGGAAGCCAGGGAATCTAAGAATGTGGGGAAGCTATAAGGAATGTGTAATCCAAAGGTACAAATTAGATTGTGGAACAACATGTGTGAGTATTGATGACTAGGCCAGTGGAGAGAGAACTTCAGAATAGGACAGGTAAAATGAAGAACCTTAAATACAAAAAGGAAGAGATTGGTGGAATGACAAGGAACCATTGGAGCTTATTGGAGAAAATGACGAAATAGGTCTGAATTTTAGAAAAATTACATTGGCACAGATATAGGAAAAACTGTGAGATAAGAGATGATAAGACTTGAACTAGGGAACTGATTGAGTTTTAAAGAGAAGGGAATCTATTCAAGAGATGTTTTAGAGAGAACAAAAAAGATTCTCAGTCATTTTCATCAAGTATACAACCTATAAATTATCAAAAGTTGAAATATTTAAACCAATCTAGAATTTTAAACTTTATTCTAAATATTTTTTATTATTTCAGAAATTAAAAGTTCTTTTAACTATAACTTTTAGGCCTTGTTAGTAAATTTCTCCATTATCTTCTATCAGGCAAACACAGAAAAAACTTCAAATATCATGATTTCATAATGCATTGAGCTAGAAAAAGGTATAAAGTTAATTGTATCTTGCTTCTAGAAATATCCATTATTAAACAAAAATAGGTATAAAATAAGTATAAAAGAGGGGAAATTTCAAATTGAAAATCTAATCCCCCTTTTTTCTTTTAGATGGGACAACACTCTGGAGGGAGATGAATGTAAAAAACAAAAAGCCATTAATAAAACACATATAGTCAATCCTCAGGGGTAATGTTCCTAGAAAAGGGCACAAAAATAAAAAAAACACTAATGTTGATACATTGAACCTATATGAAATAGGGACTAGGAATTCAGAACTGCTGAAAACTAATCTTTGACTAGAGACTGCTGAAAATACATTTCTCTATACACAATTCTTTACAACAAAACATTAATTGTGACAAAATGCACTTTTTCTTACACTATAACCATGAAATAATCCATAAATTCAGGGCACAAAATAAAAATGATAATATGCAAATATTTTTCTTGCAAGTACTTTCTTTCTTTTTGCAGAAATAACAAAGCATCAATTTATTAACACCAAACTAATGGCAAAAGCAGCTGCAGACATGCCAGCACAAAGTTTATTTAAAACCTTAATTTTCTCACTAATTCTCATCTCTGACTTTGCATACTTGGACTTAGAGTCCAAAAGTTTCTTACTATGCTTTAGAGGCATAATTGCAAAACAAAATTTGAGTTTTTAAAGACTGCACATGAAAATGTGCAATGAATACATGAGAAACTCTTTATAACAGCATGGTGAACAAGACCAGTGAAACTTCTAGTAGGATACCAGCCATTTCACAAACGTGCAAATCTTGCCTCTTATTTTTTCTTTACTGCATTTAGCCCCATGAAAGGCTGTCACTGCAAAAGTGAAAATGAAATTATTGTAAGATCACATAAATGCTTGAAGTTCTGAATATTGAAAATTGACTGTATTCTTAAAATGATGCCAAACTCCCTGTATAAAAATGGTCCTGCTTTTCAAAAGCTTTCCTCTTAAATAGACCTGGAAACTCATATAAAGATATGGTCATACAGGAAAGAATAGTAATAATAAGTAATAGCAATAATATAGGGGAGGATAGTGATTGGCATTTATCTGTTGAGACTAAGTACCACAGTAGAATGAAGGTAGGTCAATATTAATAGTGAGCATTCTGAGGAACTAGTCCAAATACCAAGAACATTAGAAAAGGAGCTGAGAATAAACTCTGAGAAGAGGAATTTAAAACCATTTAATTATTATAGGTGGTCCCCAACTTAACAAATAGACTTTGTAGTAAAATGTGTTTACAACTTTAAATTGTGGAAGAAAAATTACAAAACTGTTCATATTCTTTAATAGAATGATCCCATTATTGGACCCACAGAAATTATTGAAAGCAATATCTATCTGTACAAAAATATTCATAATAGCACTCTCTTTAATAGCAAAAAAAAATGGAAACAAGCTGTTAAATGATTTGGAGAATGGCCATACAAATTGTAATATATGAATACAACTGAATATTGTTGCACAATAAAACAATTGCTATGAATCAAAGAAGCATGGGAAGAGCTGTATGAGTGAATAACAACCAAATATCACATGCTGATCATTTCTCCTTCTCCACATTCACAACTATCACAACTACTATGTAAATTAAAACAACTTTAAAAGCAACAAAATTCAGATAGACAATGGTATTAATAACTTATCAAATGTCATTTTTTAATGAATGAAAAACTAGTGAAATATGAGTTTGTGTGCTTGTACATTAGAGGTAATCAATGAGTAAACTTGGATTTTATACTATGTTTTAAAACACTATCAATAAAATTATTTTGCATAAAATAATTTTTAAAAGTGTATTTTTAAGTAATATATTTAGAACTTGAAGCACCTTTCCCCTGGAAAAGCATACTAAACAGTAGTCAAGAGCTCAAGTTGCATTACCTCCTGTCCACAATCTAACCCTCCTCCCAATAATACTATTTAATCTACAGAATTTTAGAAATGGAAGCAATCTCAAAGGCCATCTAATCGAACTCTACTTAATATAAGTAGAATGTAAGACCCAGTAGCTTTACTTCAAATAAGCAAGTATAAGTACCTTCTATAATATTCCAGATAAGCACTTATCTCACCTCCATTTAATAACTTTCTATAAGTATAATTCAATATGAAAATACTTAAAAATCTCAAAAGAATACAATACAATTGTAATCCTCACCTCCTTCCAAATTATCTTTTTCAGGGTCTTGCTTGCCTACTTCATTACATATCCCTGGTTCCTTCAACCATATGACATGATTTGAAGTTCTCTTGGCCATACTCCATTTTGTCAATTTTTTTCTAAGATGGGATTTCTAAAACTGGATAAAATATGCTTTACAGAGTCTAACTAAGGTATAATGTATTAGAACTATCACATCCCTCATTCTGGGTACTATATTCTATCAATTCATCTGAAGAACAACATCTAAAATGACATTCTTTTTCTGACTTTTGACATGTAGAACTATAGTATATAATCTAATCACTACATATAACAATAACAAGGGAAAAGGAATCATTAGCAAGCCCACATGGGGATAGCAAAAACAGATCTCCTGGTTACTGGAAATTCCTTGAGCTTCAACCTAGTGAAGATGGCCATCAACATGGCTTCAACAACAAGAGTGCTTTAGGAGTAAACAATCATGAAATCATAGATTGTGAACTCAAAGAGACTCCAGAGCCGATTTACTCCAACCTCCCTCATTTCAAAAGTTGTTTCTGAGGCACACAAAGTTTTAAGTGACTTATTTAAAGTCAACAAAGAACTGTTAGAGTCAAGATTTTAACCCATATCCTCAAATTCCAAAGCTAGTCATTAGTGATCACATGGCCTTCTCAAGGTGAAGAGAGATTGTAAAGATTGGTATGTCAGGTGTTAGGTAGTAAAAGATTGATATTTCCAGTAATATGTGATAGGAAGAGACTAAGCTGCTATGAATATAAATCCCAAAGAAATTTTTGGATTCCAACCAGCTTCCAATTATACCCTTTTTTTTTCTGCCATGTGCTTGAGGATTGGCCCACCTACTTTTCCATTACTATTATCTGTAACCTCTGACCAGGATTTCCTTCTCCTTTCCTGTCTATTTCAGGATAGAAGGAAATTTCATAAGTTTTACCTGAATACTGCTATCTCTGAAGTAAGCAGGGAGTGTTGTTTTTTTTTTTGAGGACTTTTGTTATTAACAACAGACAGAAAATAGAGTGTTAGAAGTCTTTTTGCAGAAAGATTATAATGAAATAAAATAAAGTTAAGAGAATAAGAAATATAAACAATTAATACATTAATATAAGTATAAAAACAACAAAATAAATAAAATATGCTATATAATTGTAATAAGCAAGTTTGGCCACAGAGTTTTGAAAATGTACCTTTATTGTTTGAAGAAAAGAGACTATAGGTTTGAGACAGCTGCCTATAGCTTTTATAGTAGGTCCAGATTTTTATAAATAATCCTCTAAAGTCATTGCACTGTTTGAATTCACACTGCATATTTCCAATGGACTGGAACAAAAATCATACTTATGTAACTATAACTTTGAATAGTATGAATTCAAATAATATATGATAACTTCAGGGGATTTACATTGAGTAGTTTAAGGCTAAAAAATACATATGTTATATCATTTGTTCACCCTAAGCTAGATGATGATATTATTCCAATAAAGAAACTGAGGCTCCAGAGGTTAATTGACTTTTTTCTTGGTTACACTGCTATTAAGGCTCTTACTCCAAGTCTAGTGCTTTCTGTGGGACTACCTGATGCATTATAAAGCAATATATAATGTTAGATAGTAGATGTATTGTTTGGTTTTGCTGAAGTTTTGGGAAATGGAGATAATATGAAAATAAAAGATCAATAACAATTTAAAATAAAAATTTCCTATATGTCTCCTTTTCTTTTTTCATTTAGTTTCTACAAGGAAAGACAATATTTCATATTAGTGCTAATGGTGAATCTTTGTACACAAAGTACTTAAGCAAGACGCAATTATACTTCAAAGAAAAATCAGACTATGGCTCTCCTAGCCATTTCCAAATAGATACTGCCTCAGTGGTTTTTAAGGTGAAGAATTAGATCTAAGTGTCTAGTAGGAAACATGAAGAGATGTGATAGAGACTGAGGAAACTACTATTGGGACCAGCAATGTACCTGAAAGAGCCAGCAGTGGCAATGCATAGAAAGAGATAAAGCTACAATGTTTACCATCCCCTTGTTCCATCCCTCCCCATACTTAACATCATCATTCCTGTCATTGCAGACTCTATCCTAGACCAATCCTGAAAGAACATGAGAAGTGTGAAAGAGTACAGTTGTGGAGATGGTCTTAGGCTAAAGAGAAGAAAGAGGAGAAGAGAAAAAACAAAGCAAGTGAACAGGATAAAATTAAGAATTCCTTGATGACAAGCCATTCCTGAAAGTTAATGGACCTTTGTGAATTGGTTGTATAAGTTGAGTTTCTTATAATGGCCTACAGAAACATGGAAGTCAACTAACCAGATTCCAAGAATTAATTTGGTCCATCCTTCCATAGGCTGACACATTAACTATGTTACCAACAAAATTAAAATCATGGCAGATCCAATAAATAATATATCATTCTTCAAGGACAAATCTTTTGCCACTTGACCTATAAAGATGGCTAAGAGTTGTGTGGCTAATTCCATGATACCTTCCCAGGTGATAGATAAATCCAACGATAGTAAGCCTAATGACTGTTCTGTGTCAGAGTTCAGTTATAACTCAGAAAGTAGCATATAAGAAAATGAAACAGGAAAACTTGAGTAGAATAGTCTATTATGAGGTCATTAAGAGCACTCTTTCATTAAAGATTTCAAGTCACACTGTCATTTAGTTTAGAGCAAAAGCAGGCATCTCATGGTAATAATATCACTGAGTGGTAACTGCTGTTGAAACTATTGCATTTCCCATTCTTATTTCTTTTATACTACATTCTGTTTCCCGTTCCCCTCCTACTTTGATTTTCCTATTTTTATTAATTTTTTTACTATATTTATTATGTTATTTGCATTTGGTACCAATGAACTTTGCCTGGATGTTAATACTAATAGTAACATTTAGGGCAAAAGAAGATACCAGCCCCATGTCTGGAACACATACTTAGAACAGAACACTTTAGATATCAACCTAGGTGACCCTAGAGTACCAGGCCTGGAGACAGAAAGATGAATTCAAATCTAACCTTAGATACCTACTAGTTGTGTGATCTTGGGCAAGTCATTTTATAAAAAAATCACTTCTGTTCGTCTTAGCTTCCTCAACTATAAAATGTGGATAATAACATTTATCTTCCAAGGCTGTCATAAGGAACCTATTTGTAAAATATTTAGTACAGTGCCTGTCAACTAATAAGCACTATATATAAATATTCCTTCTTTCCTTCTGATAGAATAAAAATTTCTCCACTGGGAATTTAAATCTTTGTTCATAATATTGCTACCCTAGAGTAGAGGTTTTTAACTTAGGGTTCATAAACACCATTTAAAAATATTTTTATAACTATATTTTAATATAATTAGTTTCTGTTGGGTAATAAGCATTTTTTTCATTTGAAAAATTATTCTTCTAAGAGGGATCCCTAGATTTTATTAGCTTACCAAAGGAGTTCATAATACAAAGTAGGTTAAAGACCTTTTTCTTATAAGGTAATAAGTCTTCCAGATGAGGAAGAATGACAACTTCATTATATAGAATAGAATGTTCTCTTCCCTCCCACCAAAAAACACAAAAGATAGGGTCATTTAAAAAAGAAGTCTAACAAGTCTATCAGTTAACCAACCATGACTACTGCCTGCCTGTTAGAACATAATGCAATGTTCAAAGTCATAAAAAGCCTTAGGATGCACACCTGGAAAAGCTGCATGTCAAATGTATAATCTTAAATATCACTGACCATTCAAATTCTCAAATTTCATTACAACTGGATAAGTTAATTAGGCAAATTTGGTATGGTGAATAACAATAAAATTAAAATAACTGACATCTGCCTCACCATATCCCAAATTTTTAACTTAAAAATCCATCTCTCAGTCATATGGAAAACCAGCTGAAATGATCAATGATGATGATTAACCAACTCACAAGTCTAATTAAGCCTTCTTCAAAGAAGCAAAGTTATATAAAGTGTGAGGTATTTCTTTTCTTTAGCAATCAACTAACAAGAATTCAAATAAATATAACAGGCACATACAAAACAAAAATGAAAATTATTGGCTTACATTCTATGCATGAGCCAACATATAAGTATATGCAAAATAAAATAAATAAAAGATTATTTTAGTGGGAGTAGATACTAGTAACTGGAGGATCAGGAAACATTTAAGTTAGATAGGTTTCCATATATTTAATCCTAGGGCTAATTGGTAACCTCTACTTAATATACTCTAGTGAAGTGACAAATTCACAATTGTGCTTTAGGAAAATTACTTTGGCAGACTGGAAAAGGAAGAGATTTAAGAAAGAAAAATAATTAAGAGGTGATATTGCAAATATCTATGTGAACAATAAGTACCTGAATTAACATAATAACCAAATGAGTAGAGAGAAGGATATAGCTGTCAGAAGAAATGTGGAGATAATTAATTAGTTATGTGAAGTGAGGGAGAATGAGGAGTCAAGGATGCCTTTGAAGTTATTAACCTTGGAGACAGATCATGGTGACTTCAAAAGACATAAACAAGGTTTGGAGGGAAAAATAAAAAATTCTGTTTGAAGAATAAGTAATAACAACAACTCACATTTAAATTACATTTTATGGTTTACAAAGCATTTTCCTCATTATGTCTCAGTGAGGTAAAAAAAAAAAAAAAAAAAGCACAATTGTTATCAACCCAATTTTATAGATGAAGAAACTGGAGCCCTGTGTCACATAGCCAGTAAATTAAACAAATTTGCATTTTTCTTGAATTTCCCAAAGTACTAGTCTGCATAACTATTTTTTTCAGTGTTTCTTAAGAATCCTGGTGCAGTGGATAGAAGTGCCAGGTCTGGAGTCAGGAAGACCCATTTTCCTAATTTCAAAATTTCCTAAGACTAAGACTCATGAGCTGTATGACCCTGCAAGTCACTTTATTCTGTTTGCTTCAATTTCCTCATCTGTAAAATGAGCTGCAAAAGGAAATAGCAAACTACTCCACTAACTTTGCCAAGAAAACCCCAAATTGGTCATGGAGTCAGACGCAACTGAGAAACAAGACGAGCAACTATAGCTCTATTTAAGGGGGGGGAGAAAATATGGCAATCCCTTAGAAATGTTGCTACAGAAGCATTTATTGATGCACTAATTCCTTCATATACTATTTCTTACCACTTATACAATGCATTAGATTTATACTTATATTTTCCTCCTAACAAACATGTGACGGCTAGATAAATATTATCATTTTTCATCTTATAGATGAGGAAATAGACTCTGAGATGTTGGGACAAACGTGATCACACAAGTATCTGAGCCCAAATCTTCTGACTCCAAGGCTAACACTTCATCCACTACACCAAGATTCCTCTCAAATTATATGTTTTAAATTATTTTTGTAAACTAAAAGTAATAAATTGAAAGGAGGGTCCTTTCTATCTATATTCTCTTTATATTATACAAGTTTGCAAAGACTTGTCTAAGCAATTAATCTTCCAATAGTAACATGAAATAATTGGGACATACCTTTTCATCTACCTTTTAGTAATTAGGAAACTGATTCACTATCTTCCAAGGGAAAGTCAGGAACTATATGAGCAAAACTATAAAACACTTTCCACACAAATAAAGTCAGATCTAAACAATTGGAAAAAGATCAAGTGCTCTTGGATAGGTAGAGAAAATATAATAAAGATGACAACACTACCTAAACTAATCTATTTATTTAGTGCTATACCAATAACTTCCCAAGAAACTATTTTACTGACCTAGAAAAAATAACTACAAAATTCATATGGAAGAACAAAAGGTCAAGAATTTCAAGGGAACTAATGAAAAAAAAAATCAAATGAAGGTGGCCTAGCTACACCAGATCTAAAACTATATTATAAAGCAGTGGTCATCAAAACCATTTGGTACTGGCTAAGAAATAGACTAGTTGATTAGTGGAATAGGTTAGGTTCACAGGACAAAATAGTCAATAATTATAGCAATCTAGTGTTTGACAAACCTAAAGACCCCAGCTTTTGGAATAAGAATTCACTATGTGACAAAAACTGCTGGGAAAATTAGAAACTCGTATGGCAGAAACTAGGCATTGACCCACACTTAATACTGTATACCAAGATAAAATCAAAATGGGCTCATGATCTAGACATTAAGAATGAGATTATAAATAAATTAGAAGAACATAGGATAGTTTACCTCTTAGACCTGTGGAGGAGGAAAGAATTTGTGACCAAAGAAGAACTAGAGATCATTATTGATCACAAAATAGATAATTCTGATTAGATTAAGTTGAAAAGTTTTTGTACAAACAAAATTAATGTAGGCAAAATTATAAGAGAAGCAATAAACTGGGAAAACATTTTTGCATTCAAAGGTTCTGATAAAGGCCTCGTTTCCAAAATATATAGAGAATTGACTCAAATTTATAAGAAATAAAGGCATTCTCCAATTGATAAATGGTCAAAGAATATGAACAGAAATTTTTAGATTTAGAAATTGAAACTATTTCTAGTCAAATGAAAAGGTGCTCCAAAACACTACTGATCAGAGAAATGAAAATTAAGACAACTCTGAGATACCACTACACACCTCTCAAATTGACTAAAATGACAGGAAAAGATAATGACAAATGTTGGAGGGGATGTGGAAAAACTGGAACACTGATACATTGCTGGTGGAACTGTGAATAGATCCAACCATTCTGGAGAGGAAAATGGAACTAAGCTCAAAAAGCCATCAAACTGTGCATACCAGCAGTGTTACTACTGGGTTTATATCTCAAAGAGATCTTAAAGAAGGGAAAGGGACCTGTATGTTTATTACTAACTTGGATCCATTGCTATCTAACCCTTTATCCAAGTAAGTAATAAACATGCTAGTTAAGTGAGGACCAAGCACAGATTCTTGTAGCACTCAATTGGAGACCTTCTAAATGGATATTAAACTGTCATTCAACCAATTCTGAATCTTCCTAACTGTACTTATCATTTTGTCCAGTCTTTGTCTTTTCCAGAAGAATAGGATGAAACACTTTGTGAAATGTTTTGCTAAAATGGAGGTAACTTTTTGTCTTCTTAGGAATGTACCAAATAATCTGTACAAAGTAGGTGCTTGGTACATATTAAGAGACTGCAGAACAATAACAGTGATACTGTAACGATGATCAACTTTGATTTAACTACTCTGATCAATATGATGATCCAACACAGTTCCAATGAAACTATTATGAAAAATGGCATCTACCTCCAGAGAAAGAGAATTGATTAATTCTGAATGTCAATTAAAGCATACTTTTTTTTCACATGCATGTTTATTACTAACTTGGATAAAGGGTTAGATAAGGTTATCAAACTTATAGATGATTCAAAACTAAGAGTTATAAGTAACAGATCAGATGACATTCAGTATTTAAAATGATCTTGAAAGGCCATAACATTGTTCTGAATTTAACCAAATTAAATTTAAAAGGTATAAATAATTCATATGCTTAGGTTCAAAAAATGTAAAATACATTTAAAATTTTTATTTCAAAAATTCAAAAAATAAAACTTGCAAGATAGAGGAGATGTGACTAAACAGCAATAGTTAATTTATGCTTGGCTCTAGAGAGCAGTACTAAATGCAAAATGGCATTATATTAAGTAGAAGTTTCTCTACAATTGAATCTTCAGAGAGTTGTCTACAACAATATGAGATTAAGGGATTTGCCAGGGATCACACACCCAATATAAGTCAAAGGTGAGACTTCACCATGGGTCTCCCTGGTTTCAACACCAGCTCATTATAGCAGGCTGCCTTTTAAAAACAAAACAAAACAAACGAACCAAAAGCACACATGATGAGAAATGGCCAATATACTAATTTGTTTTGTTCACTTTAAAAAAAAAAAAAAGAAAGTTTCTTTGAGTGAGGCAATCGGGAAATAGCAGCTCTGTAATTTTTTTAAAAAGAAAAACAAACATTTTTTGAAAACTTTCTAAAATTCTGTGTAAATGTTTTCAAAAAGACAAGTCTCTTGTGGCAAAAGTCATTCTTAATCTGCTCTTAAATCAACAAATTAACATAGTTTTTTCCCCCTAAGGCAATAGCATTTTGCTTTCTTTCCTATCTTAGTAGTTTCCTTTTCTGATTTAAGGTTCAGGGACTATGCAGTTAGGTTCACCCGTGGCCTTTGGGGGTTCAAATCTCCTAATAATGATAATTTGGAGATGAGGTTTCATAGTCTTAGAAAAGTGAATACTATCATTCTCTTTTGTAGGCCAATGGTAGGTAAAAAACTGAGTAATTATTTCTTCTGTACTAGACTGATGAGTATACAAGTTTTTCTGGTTGTTGTTTCTTGACAGCCTGATTAACTATGTGCCACAAGTACCATTCATCACAAGTGGCTGCTCTGTAGAACATTGTACATTTAGTGTACTAGGGTTTCTTGAAGGCTGCTGCTCATTTTTGTATCTCCCATGACACTCAGCATAGTGCTTTGAGCAGTGGAGGCGCTTGGTAAACATTTACACATGGGAATTATTCTTTATTCCAATCCCTCAGGGCACTCCAGTGACAGGGAGGTGTGGATATAGCAGAAACAAAAGTAGCTGCATTCTTAATAAGTAAATTCTATTCATTTGTATGTGTATGTGGTGTGTGTGAGAGAAACAGACACAGTCACAAAAAGAAACTGACAGATTGAAAAGGCAGAAAAGAGAGACATAAAAACAGGCAGAGAAAAGATGGCTATCACTTTAATATTTTTAAATTTTAAATTGTTTTGGAATATAAAATAGTCAGACTTCTTAACAAGGTAGTCTTTTTATCTTCCCAAACAACTAAAAAAAAAAAAAACACAGATGCCTTTCTTTTTAAGAATAAAAAACGTTTTCTAGAATCCATGCACAGCATGAAAGTAAATGGAAAAACAAATCAAGAAAAATGAACCATTTACTTAATCTGAATTTTTCTTTCTCTTTTTGAATTGTAAAAAGAAACACATCCCCCAAGACAATATAAAACTCTACCATATGAATGTGATACCCACAGAACACAGGAAATTGCACTCACTCAACAAAATGATTACACTCATATAATTAATGTCCTGTGGTAAGAACTATAGTTTCCATGATGCATAAAAGTCCTTCTGTCATGAGAATGAGGACATATCATATGAAACCATGTAATATTCTCCATCTCACCTCTTCCATTGTTCTAAAATATCTAAATTTTCCAATGTCCAGTCATCAACTTTTAAAAATGGAAATTGTAGTCACAAATAAACTGGCTAAGTGCAATACAATAATCAGATGATTTACTTTGTTGATTAGTCAATAAATATGTATTAAGTCCCTACATGAAAATGTTGGGCTAAGCACAGGGATGCAAAGAAAAGTGAAAGACATTCCTTGCCTTCTAGGAAATCATAATCTGATGGGAAAGGCAAAATGCAAGTTAATAAATATAGGATAAATTCAAAATTAGATTGTCCAGTAGGCAATATTTTAAAATTGTATGAGTGATCCCTTAATGGAGACATAACTATGTTTGCAAAGGAAAAACTTAAAATCTAAGAATCTCATTAGGGAAAAAATAGGTTTTTAAATTTTTGATATTAAAATATATAAAATCCTATACCTAAAATTCAGACTTTTTAATGGTTTTTAAATTACCTAAGAAGTTAACGACTAGTAATATTGTACTTTGTTCTTCATACAGATACATATATCTAACCACACCCATGCAATTTTCACCCTGAAAATTCTGAATTGAAGCTGTTTTCCTGGAATTCAGATTAACCTTTATTCCTGATGCCCAAAGTCAGGAATTTGGGTGTAGACATGTAACATTTTAAATGTGGTTTTCCAGGCTATGGTCTTATATTTCTGGTACTTAACTCAGTCAACTTAATTATACAAAAGAAAATCTTCCTGTCTCCCTTTCCCTTAATCTTTTCTTCCCTCATATCTACATGCCACTAAATTCTTTAACTTTGTCTAATGAAAAGCTATTATACTCCACAAACAGAAATCAATTAAGAAAGCTTTACTTTTTTATGAAGACCTCCTCAAGACTTTCCAACTTTAATTATTATACTCTTCTCTTTATGGTAGAAATGTACCAACATCCCTATTATTTAAGTCCACACAGACAAAAGCAACTAATATTTACAAAGTAGGTTAGTGAGAGAACCAGAAAAACTACCACCCACTTAGCTCTAATTCCCTTAAGAAGAATAAGAACAAAGGAAAAGTTGTATTGATTGCTTTTTAATATCAAATATTTCATTGAAAATTACAAGGGAAAAAAACATGATAGGAATCATTCTTGTCCTCCTCTCTTCCCCAATAAATTAAAGAACAATCTCACAAAAACACTCCAGCAGTGAATAAATTTCCAACTGTGGAAAATAAAATTTTAATTGTGTCATAATTCTGTTCAGGAAAGTATGCAAAGATTAGATTACCATAGAAAACAAAAAAAAATCATATTTAGTCAAAATTATCCTTGAAAATCTCAAACTATATGATCTTTAATTCTCTCTTATCAAAAGATTGTCCCTATTCTATGGGAAGTTTCAGAAGCCTGTTGAGGCTGAGAACCTTTTCAAGCCTAGATTAAGAGTTGTCTATTGAACATTTCCAAATGAATTCATCTTTCCTCCTAAATCCTCCTCTCTTCCAAACATACTTATTTCTTTTAAAGATACCAACATCCTTTGAGTGGCTTAAGTTCATAATCTAGTCATTCCTCACCCTCCTTCACTTTACACAACCAATAAGTTCTCACAACATCTTTCACCCACACAGCTGCCATATTATTTCAGGTTCTAATCACCTTTCTCCAACATCTTTCTACATCAAGACCTTTACCACTTCAATTCATATTGCTGCAAAAGTAATTTTCTTTAAGCATGGAGATTTTGTTATTCCTGTTTTCAAACAATTCCAATGGATCCCCATTGCTTCTAAATAAAAATAAATAAATAAATAAATCTACAACATAGCTCCAACCTATCTTTTCCTTATTCTACCTCCTGAACTCTGTGATTCTACTAAACTGGCTTTCTCACTTTCCCTCTCTCATGACACCATTTCCCAGTTCTATTATCTGTGTGTTTACCATCTCTCTGCCCCATACCTAGACTGCAGATTGCTTTTATTTTAAGATGAAGTTGACCTATCATCTTTTTCATGAAATCTTTCCCAATTTCCTCCCCAACCCCCATCAATTACAAGTGTCTCCTTTCAAACTATTTTGTATTTAACTTTGTAACTGTATTTATTAACTATCTATTTTTGTTGTATATAGTTTGATACATGTCTTTCCTATTATAATGTCAACCCATGGCAAGTAAGAATTGTTTCTTTTTATGTAGCTGTAGCCCTAGAACATAATGGGAACTTAAAAAATTCTAACTGATAGGTACATTTTTACATTTTATATCTTCTAGCCATACATTTAATATCTTTTCAGATTTCAAAAATGTCTTCATCATTTTTAATTAAAATGTCCTCACTTGGTTTTTTAGTATTTTATTTTTTCCAAATACATGCAAAGGTATTGTTCAAGTATTTTATTTTTCCAAATATATACGAAGATATTTTTCAACATTCATCTTTGTGTTCCAAATTTTTCTACCTCTCTCCCTCCTTCTCCTTCCCCCAAACAGCAAGCAATCTGATCTAGGTTAAACATGTGCAATTATTCTAAATGCACTTCCATATTCATCATGCTGCACGTAAAAACAGATCAAAAGGTGGGGGGAAACATGAGAAAAATAAAGAGTAAACAAACAACAACAAAAGGTGAAAATACCATATTTGACCCATTTTCAGTCTCCATAGTTTCCTCTCTGGATGTGGATGACACTTTCTATCACAAGTCCACTGGAATTGCTTTGAATTATCTCATTGTTGAAAAGAGCCAAGTTCATCACAGTTGATCATCACATATTTTGTTGTTGCTGCATTCAATGTTCTTTTGGTTCTACTCATTTCACTTAGCATCAGTTCATGTAACTTTCCAGGCTTTTCTGAAATTACCCTGCTCCCTCACTTTCTTATTCAAATAGAACCTGATAAACTGCAAAATGGAGGGATGGGGGAGGAGGACCTGCTCTGCCAATAGAGAGAGGGATTGGGCATTCCCAAGCATTACAAAACTCCAAACCAGGAGCAGCTAGGCAGCACAGTGGATAGAGCACCAGCCCTGAAGTCATGAGGACCTGAGTTCAAATCTGGTCTCAGACACTTCAAGCTGTGTGATCCTGAGGAAGTCACTTAACCCCAATTGCCTCAGCAAAAACAAAAAACAAAAAACTCCAACCCAGGACTTCAGTTAGGAGACAGTCACAGTGTTCTTATTCTTATCTTGTGGAGTTTCTTTCTGGAAAAATAGTCAAGGATACAAACATACCCAGAGAAGGGATGGGGGAAGAATGTAAGAAAAATGAAGGCTATGAAACCAGGACCCAGGGAATTTTCATGAATAGGTGAGGTTCCAGGATAGAAATGTTAGATATAAGCTTGCTTGCCTGAGCTCAGCAATAGGATAGGGAAGAAGAGGACTCATCAATTTATGGCCAAGGGACTCATGACTCCTCCAAAGCACATTTAGTTGAATATGAGCACATACGGTTAATTACATGTATGTTGTGATAGTACTATATCTTCATTGGATAGTATCACTGGCAAGAGTAAATGTGCCAACTGTATGTGGTTTCTACCACTCCCCCTGGAATTGCAATATCCAGGACAGCAAGGAAAGATAATCATGAAATTACATCAAACCATAATTCTCAGAGATAAGCTAAGCATGGGGAGAAGTCAGGAATAATAGAGAAAATCAGTAACATTAAGCAGCCACTAAAATGAAATAAGAATGCTATCTCCAATAAAATTGTGGTGTTCTGCCTTATATGAATATGGATGCACAGCACTGTATACGAGGCAGTAGGGTATGGTACAAAGCATTTTGGATTTGGATTAAGAAGATCTGGCTTTGTATCCCAGTTCAGTTGTTTCCCATCTGTATGACCTTAGGCAAATCTTTCACCAGTTTCCTCATCTGTGAAATGATAGGGTTGAACTAGATGACCTTTAAAGTTCCTTCAAGTTTTAAATCCATAAGATGACTTCGTAAGTACACATGAGTTCTTTGTCTGGTATCAAAAGGCCTAGTATTACATATGACATTTGTATCTAAACATTGACAGACTTCAAAATGATAGAAATTTAAGGTTGTCCTTCCTTTCAGATGTTCCTCTCTTCTCAGCTGCCTTTCCTCTTCCTCTTTCACTCTGGATGACTCGACTTTCCATGAAAGAATGCCAAACTCTTAGTCTGCCTGACTGGCATTTCCTGCTCTTCAAGTTCACTGGATGCTTCATGAGGGTGGTGATGTATTACCATAAAGATTACCCTCCTTGGGAGGTTGTTTTTCAGACTCCTGCCTCCAGTGAGTCACATGCATCTAGTTTCTATTATGTATATGAAGATCTATGATTAAAGAAGCCTCCATTTCAGTCTCTCTGAACTAGTCTCCTGTCTTCTAAAAGATGCTTCTTAACTAGACTGGATAATCTCTATGATACAATTCTGCTCTAGCAAAGGAACTATTTAAAAAAATCCTAATCTATAATGTGGGAACTTTGATTAAATTAAGTTGATTTTAAATGTTAACATTCAAGAGAGGTGAGAAATGATTGGTGAATTAGAACAAAGAGAGAAGTAACAAAATAAACTAGAATAACAAAAGTCAGTCTTAATTTCTGTACTATATTGTCAGTCTTAATTCCTGTACTATATTAATATTTATTAAAATAATAATTATGACTGAATGTGACTGGAGAACAAACTAAGGAAAGAAATATTAACAGGATACTGAAATTGTCTTCAATTCAACAAAAAAACAAACTTCCATTTGATGTCAGTAGAATAGCTCTCCTAACTACTATACCTTATCATTATCAACAAATGTTTATTACTATCCACTTTCTGTGTGACACTCTATTAGACACAATGGAAGATTTATACTGTCCTTACTCTCAAAACTTCACCTGATCAAGGGCAATTGACAGAGTTGAGGGATTAGAGATCTTATATAAAAAGTGATGAAATGACCACAAAGTGAAGACAAGGCGCAGGATACACCAGTAGAAAAGTGAATTTAGGAGAACAAGATGGTTGTTAGTGCAGAAAGTACTGGAAGTTTACCTACATATACCACACTCTATGCCATAGAGTATATAATCGGATTTGGCAGAAAAGAAGTTGCTATTAAAGCTTACTTTCCTCCTAAATTTATAAAAACTATCAATGATTTCCTGAAACCAGTGCTAATGAATAGCTGGAGCTGAAGCCAAAGTACAAGAAGATACTTAATTTTTAAAAACTGGATGGATGCTAAGAATCAAGAATTTAGCTCATCGTGGTAGCTTTGTTATTTTTTTAATTGTAAAAACCAAACGAAAGATAGAACTCACTTTAGTCTGTATCACAAAATATACCTGGAAAAGGCTTTGGAGGCAAAGAAAAGGAACTGAATGCTTTTAAAATTGAAATATTTTATCACATGATGATGACAACAAAATTACAAATTCTTAGATTGCTTAAGGAAATGGGCTGAAAGAAATAAATTTTAGCTTACAAATGAACTAATAGAAGGTCTCCCAAAACAGGAAGCAGAGAAATGAGGTAACAAGGATTATGGATGGTAAAGGCTTGCAATAGTTTGCAAACAGTCTTGGTTTTATCACTGAAATAGATCATGAGGTCTTGAATCTAGAAGAGGCTGAAATAGATCATAAGATTTTCAGTCTGGCAGGAATTGGAGAAAAAAGAACAAGAAGACTAGTGACTATTATGTCCATTCC
Source organism: Sarcophilus harrisii (assembly GCF_902635505.1). Taxonomy (NCBI): domain Eukaryota; kingdom Metazoa; phylum Chordata; class Mammalia; order Dasyuromorphia; family Dasyuridae; genus Sarcophilus; species Sarcophilus harrisii. Next base: position 318,512,440 of record NC_045427.1, on the reverse strand, counting down.
AGCTCTTAAATTCTCACTAGTGATAAGCTGTCTGTTGTAAAACTCACATAGATTTAGGTTCTTTGGAGCCTTTTCTTCTCCTGAAAAAAATTCTCTCTTCCATCCCTCTCACAAAAAAAAAACAAAACAAAAAAACAAAAAAAAAATCAAACAGATAAGTACCAAAGCTGGAACTAAAATCTAGATTCCAGTCAAGTACTCTTTCCCTACAGTTTCTGTCCAAAGCTTGACACTACCTGGGTAGGCAGTATTTCTGTTACCTGGTAAAGATCAGCATGAACTAGCTTTGCTTGGGACCAGATAACTTGCTGCAAATTCAAATCTAATTTCTCAAAGTAAATGTATTTAGAATCAAAATGTGGATATTTTGCATTCTATACATACAACAAAAGCACCCAAATGTCATGGTAAGGCATTCAAGACAATCTTGAGAGATATGGAGAGAATTAAAGGCCATTTCTAAATTTAAGAACACCAAAGCAACAAGCGTTTGTCAAGGACATATTATATACCAGACATTTGTTCTGAGTCTGGGGGTTACAAAAGCAAAAACACAAAATAGGCCATTCTTTCAAGAAGCTCACATACTAATGAGAGATGCAATGTCAATAAATTGATACATATAAGATGCATACATACAGAATAGAAGAAAGGTAACTTCAGAAGGGAAAGCTCAAGTGGCTAGGGGAATTTGGAAGGACTCTTTCAAAAGGTATATCTGATCTTGAAAGAAACCAGGAATTCCAAATGACAGAGGTAAGGAGAGAGTATTTCTCAGGCATAGGGAAGAAACAGTGTAAAGGCTTGGACATGGGAGATGGAGATCAGCCAGTTTATAGAATGAATGGAAGGAAATAGTGAGGAGACTAGAAAGGTAGAAAAGAGCCAACTGTCAAGGAGCCTTAAATGACATACAGAAGACTATATTTGACCCTGGAGGTAAAAGAGTATAACCACTATATGACAAATTATAATTTGTCTTAACATCATTTTCATAAATAAAATGCAGAATTCATGGTCCAAACAAAGAACTATACCTCAACTTCCTCAATTTCTGGCTAACTTAACAATCATGAGTCTAAAATGGTTCTTTACCTGACAAACTTTTAAAGGTGAACACCTATCTTTGCTCTGTGTCCTTTCTGTTCTTTCACTAAATATGGGTCCATCCCTTATTCCTTCATCTTGAAAGTTCCCCTGAGAAGCAATATGTGTCTCTATAGAGGTATCATTTTTGTGCATGCCAAATCTCAGACAATTCATTTTTACCTAATTCCTAAGCTCTGACAACAGGAAAGCTGAGAACCTCAAGACTCTCAGCTGGATAATATTGAGATTGCTAACATGTTTCAGAGAACAATGTAGGCACAGATAGGTCTGTCTATGCAAAATCATATTCATACCTTTTTTTAGGCCAGCATTTTCATGCTCAGGAGGGGTGATAGAATGCCACCTTGAAGGATCTTAAATGTGGAAGCCATCTGGGAGAATAAAGATTTACTCTACACTCTTCTCCCAAAGATGAAAGAAAACTAACCTTTCTAAACACAACAGATGCTGACAAATGTATAGATAGCTATACTTTTATTAAAGCATCTTGTCATCCTGTCCAATGCAACAGATCTTTCTTAAACTCCTACTGTGTGTGTGTGTGTGTGTGTGTGTAGGCAGAAATACCCATATCAAATAGGAAATTGCTCCTGCTCCTTCATAGAATTGACAATCTAATAGATTCATACATAGAGATCTGGAAAGGAAATTAGAGATTATTTTTCTCCCTCCCCCCCTCTATTTTAAGGATAAGAAAACTGAAGCTCAGGAAGTTCAGTGATATATCAGGTCACAGCATTAATGATACATTTATAATGAAAACCCAAATATTTTGACTTCAAATATATAGCACACTTTCCTCTATACTATTGTACATATCTTAATTTAAAATGGGAATTATAATTACGCTTGCTCCCAGAATTAGTGTGAGAATCACAATATTTATAAAATGTTTTGTAAAACTTAACGTACCAATTATGTATTTGTGATTAATATTATGATTAATACAATTATTATTATTTTTAAACCATACTGTTTACATGGGGAATAAAATAAATAAATAAATAAATTTGCAAAGAAAAGAGTACATGGGATCACAACATATAGCATTTTCACTCTCTGTTGTTTACTTGCATTTTGTTTTCTTTCCCAGTTTTTTCCTTCTTAATCCGATTTTTCTTGTGCAGCAAGATAACTGTATAAATATACGTACCTATATTGGATTTAACATATATTTTGACATATTTAACATGTATTGGATTGATTACCTGCCATCTAGAGGAGAGGGTGGGGCAAAGGAGGGGAATATTTGAAACACAATGTTTTGTAAGGGTCAATATTGAAAAATTACTCATGCATATGTTTTGCAAATAAAACACTTAAAAATAAATAAAAATAAATAAATAAACATTATTTAAAAAAAAGAAAATAGTACAAGATAAGAGAAGAAGAAAGGAAGAAGGAGGAAGAGGAAGAAAAAGAGGAGGAGAGCTAGCATTTATTTAGCACTCTAAGGTTTGTAAAATATTTTTTCAAATATCATCTCATGTTATCCTCACAATAACACCAGGAGGTAGGTGCTAATATTAGTTCCATTTTACACATGAAGAACTCACAATTATGACAAAATTTTTTCCTCTTTAAGAATTCTTTGAAGCATTTAAAGTAAGTCTTATTTTTTCTGACAGATAAAGAAACTGAGACTTGGAAAATTTAAGGGTGTTGTTCACCACCCTATAAACTATTGAGTTCCAAAGGCAGAAAATATATCCTCTGACTCCAAGTCTAGGGTTCTTTCAATAATGTCATACAAAACACTAATAAAACCCCATAGAACACTGAAAATTAAGTAAATCATTTTAACTTGTTAGTCAAATCTAAAAGCATATATGTCCTGTACATGTAATATTAAAAATAGTTGTACTTATCAAATTTAAAACAAAGATAATTCTTATAAAATAACCAACTTTGGCATAAAATTTATCACTAAAAAAACAAAATGAATTGTTATTTTTAAACTGCACAATACACATTCAAAGTTCCAATGTATTTTTATATGGCAAACTAAAAAAGAAATTAACAATATTATCACTATCCTCCTAGTTCCTATGCATAGACTTGGTAAACATCATTAAAATCCTCTTTAAAAATGTAAGGCATCATGAGGCATTTGCTATCAGCATGTAATAGGGGAAAAAAAGTGTGACCCTAAAAGTACTGGACATAGAGGCAGACGACTTGAGTTCCAGCTTTGTCTCTGCTACTCTTAGTCATACATATCTAATTATTTGGAATTTAGGATATTTCATGTTCTCTAGGTTTCTATTTCCTAATATGTTAAATATGGAAGGAGCATGGTACAACAGAAAGAACACTTGTTCTGCAGTCAGAAAATACGAGGTCTGATAGTTATTACTTATATGACACAAGTCACTCAACCTCCCTAGATCTCAGTGTCCTCATCGTTTAAATAAGAGGGTTCAACCATATAATCTTAAAGGCCCTTTTTAATGACAAATAAATTCTAGTACTAGTCTTACTAGATTATAAATTCCTGGAAGGTACAGGAACCATTTGTGTTTCCTCCTATATTCATATAGAGAAGACAAAACAATTTAATGAATTGGGTAGAATAGCTTAACTTTATCCTGGGCTCACTTTCCTCATCTGTAAAATGAAATATTAATTTAGATGAAACCTGAGGAATCTTATAGTTCCAAAACTATGATCCTAGAAGCCTATAGTAAGTTGATAAATATGCATCTTGCCAACCTACATGACTGCTGTGAGAAGGGGAGTAAAAGAAAGTAACAAATATTTATTAACCACCCTACCATATGTGCCAGATACAATGCTAAATGCTTTATAAATATAAATTTGACCTTCGCAACAACCCTGTGATACAAGTACTATTATTATCCCCACTTTACAATTAAAGAAACAGGGACACAGATTAAGTGACTTGCCCAGGGTCATACAGCCAATAAATGTCTGACACCAAATTTAACTTCAGTTTTTCCTGACTGCAGGTCCAGCACTCTACTATGCTAGCTAACTGCCATATTAAGTGACAATATCTGTGAGAATTAAATGAAGTAACATTCAAAATAAAAGGATGTATCAGAAAAGGCTTTTGAAAACTATAAAATTCCTATACCAACTGCTATACAAATCTGATTCCTTTTGTTGTGGATTATAGAATTAATCAAACTGAATAGAACACTGTTCTACTTTCCTAACTTAAGGGCCTTTTGTTCTGATTATTTGTGACAGAATTGAATCTTAACATTAAAAAAAAGAAGACAAGATTTTTAAAACTTTGAAAATTTCTATTACTTTTGATATTGTCATCTATGTGCCTAAATTTCTTCATCTATCTATATCTATATATCAACTCCTTCTCTATTTCACTGGGATGCTGTGAGGAATAATGAGGTCATATAATAAAGTGCACCCCTTTATAAACAAACACAAGGTATTATTATTATACCCTCAATGAACAGCGGGGTCATCCTTTTCTATCTTCAAAGAGCTGTGGAATCTTTTAACTACTACTTGTCAAGAAACAAGAAATCAAGGGGGGGGACTATTGTTGTTTCTAGTATGGGTTTCAGAAGTAGGTGTGAGAATCAATGAAGTTTTCTTCAGTACCTAAAGAAGTAAATTGTATAAAATAGAAGCTATGAAAGAAAAATAAAAAGAAAATAACTGTCTAAAAATGCACAAGCATATCATAGAATTTCAGAGTTGGAAAGGATTTCTGTGATCATCTATCTAGTTTAAATTATAGAAGGCAACATGATGAAGTCAAAGAATAATGGATCTGGAGTCCTTAATCCTCTTACTCCAAATTACCTTTTTTATTATTATTATTACATGTCTCTATGCTTTTCTTAGTCTAAAAAAAAAATAAAACAAGATATACATATTCCTATGAATTGTTTTATATCCACAATACTAATCAAGATTTTCAGGAGCAAGAGGACTCTGCTTTTTTTTCTACCTGAAAATTTTATCATACAGTGTGTATGTGTGTGTGTGTGTGTGTGCATGTGTGTGTTCATGTGCGTGCGTATAAAATAAAACAGAATAGAGGGTAAGGAGTCTGGGGCAAATTGTCATCTGGAACAGTTCAACTTTGGCAATCTTAAGGAAACTTTGGGGTAGTTTCTATAGGATTCACTCTGATGACTTGCAGATTTTGTGAAAGTGGCTCTAGCATATTATTTCTCTTTGCAAACTGGTTTATCCATCACATAGATCCATACTTGTTAACTTCAGTTTCTTTATAATTCTAAAGGTTGCTCCCCTAAGACATTCCATTAATCTTTTCTAAATCACATTGCTGTAAATTCTGCAAAGAACTTGAAACATGGATTATCTATACTGCCCATGTCTGTTCCCCAATATAACATGATTCCTTTATGGACAAGATTTTAACTTGGTTCACCATCATCTCTCTGCAGTGAGGTAACTGATCTCATCCTTGCCCACACGTTCTACTTTTCTGTCTAGCATAAAGGCTTTTTCTCTCTGGTATACAAATTTATAAACCCCAGAAATTACTCTTTATTATAATAGTAGGGTTACATAGAGTATCAATGAACCTGAACACTTTTTCATAATATCTGGATTTTGGACTATTGGCCTTGATATAAAACAAACATCAAAACAAGATTTTATTAATTTAACTCTAGTTCATCCTAAAATTATCAAAAGTGAATCTATAATCATTATCATTAAAACAAATCCTTGCATATAGAACATTATATGTTTTCATATTTTGTTCTGTGTATTGAGTGGTTTTGATGATTATTTTTTTCTTTTTTCCTCATTCTTTTTTTAGTTTTAAAAAACCCCAAACCTTTGTCAAAAAAGCAAAGCCTAGCTTTGCTAGAGAGAAATTTTAGGTGATATAAAACCCAAAAAAACAATTAGAATTTTTAAAAATTGGCCTCATTTGGTATATATCGATTTAATTTGTCAACACATATCTTCAGCATACTCTTTAGCAAACTCCAGAGATCACCTGGGAGTTGCAAGAAGTAATAACAGCTAGCTATGCCAGGCCAGGAGGAAGAAAAAAGAAAAAAAGGTCAACTGCATACCAAGATGGGGTGTCCAAACCAGCTCAGTATGGTTCACTAAAATTAAAAATACAAATAACAAATGTCCTGATCTTTTATTGAACTCAAGAGAAACAGAAGCTTCCCTAAATCATAACCCAACATAAAAGTGACCAGGTCCATATACAAGCAATATCATTGTGCTTTTTACTGATATAACCCATAAGATTAAAAAGTAAATGGTTTCCACTATTCAACAATGGACAATTCTATTTAATCTAAATACATCTTTTCATATCCCTAATTCTCCTTTCATCCTCCAGTTATTCTAAAAATTATTTTCTATTTTCTGAACACTAAATCTATTCCTTCTCCTGGATCCATCTTCTTTCAAGTTCCTATTTGGAGGAGGATGATATTCTGGCTATCTTGACTCCAAGACCTAAATGGCAGCAAATCTCTTATATTAAATTCCCCTTCCCGTTGCAAATACAACTTTAAAAAAAACTCAAAAATTAAATCCAAAACCATGTAGTCTATCAGAGCATTGTAGTTGATAAAGACAGGATGTTATCAAAGCAGATAATTTATATACAGCTGCACAATAATTTTATCAACTACCATAAAAGCACTGCAGAAAAGGAGAAGCAAATGAACTGGGGACTTCTCCATATGTCTGAGCTTTTTGTAGCTAACTCAGTCTCTGTAGTGAATAAGCTCTATGCAATTGACTTTCTCCTTACAGGAAGCCATGATATGATTTCATTGGGGTGGGTATTCAAAGAATTATAGAATCAAAGACTTTTATTGGAAGAGAACTCAGTTACTACCTAGACCAACCAAGAGAGGAATTTCTATTGTGATCTTTAAAAACATTGAACTAAATACTGAACTCAAAATCTCTGTATCTTTTCCTAAATTGGTTGGTAAATTGCATGTTCATCCACATTAATCTGTTCAAATAAATCTCATCTTTCCTCCTCTCTCTGGAGCTTCTTCTCCTATCTAATTCTTAAGCTTCTCTCATCCCTCCTCTGAATTCTGCTTTCTAAAAATTTAGGATGCATGCCAGATTCAGTTCTATGTCCTTTCCTTTTCTATTAGAAATTCTAGGAGTTAGTGATCACTGCCCTTCAGAATTCTCATCATGTCTATCTCAACAATCAGTCTTTCTCTGTTAATCATAATCACATCCAAAACAAAATTTATTTTTGCTAAAGTTGTTCCTCAACCTCTTGAAGGAAGAAATTGCCATTAAGATTAGTCAATAACTTACTAGCTGCTTTGCTTTTGACAGGGAGAGATATCTGGATAATTACTCTTCCTACTTTTGAAAAACACAGCTCTCTGTTGTCTTCTTATGCTATGACTCTTTTCCATGTCTTTCCATAAACCTTCAAAGTAGACAGAGGTGCTTCCTCTAAACATTTTACTTTTTATAAATGATACTGAAGCACTTAGGCTATTCACCTGTTATTCTAGTTAAAGGCTTGCTTCACAACTGGTTGGTCATACATTTCCTTTATTAAAATTGTATTATATTTCTTTTAACACAAGCAAACATTAGATTCAAATAAATATTTTTCAGGTACTTAATGCAACTGTGCTAAATGCTTTACAAGAGTTTTCATTCGGTCCTCAGACACCCTTGTAAACTAGATGTTTCTGCAATGCAGAAAATGAGGCAGAATGTGACTTACCCAAATCACACAGTTATTAAGGGTCCAAGTCAGAATTTAAATTTAGGTGTTGCTAACTTCATTGACAAGTGGATAGAAAAATTAGACAAACTATGGAGAACTTAGAATGGTAGTTTAAACTGTTTTTAGTAGACAATGGAGAGTCACTGAAAGATTTAGAGATGGAAAGAACCCTAAAAGGATCAGTTGGTCAAGCCTCCAGCAATTTATTTAGGTACATTATTTAGCCAACAGAATAAATAATGGAGTAGAGAGAAGATGGATTTTGAGAGTGGAAGGTATGGGCTTAATGTAAAAAATATCAAAGAAGCAGAAATGTCAATACAAAGAAGAGGTATATGTCAATGTATTTCTCAAAGGTAACTGCAAATTTACAAACCTGGGAGATAAAGAAAATCTAAAATGGTCATTAACAGAAACAAAGACATTAGGGCAAAGGAACAATGATGAGTTCATTTTCAGGCATGATGAATTTCATGTATAAGAAGGTAACAGTCAGTTGGAAATAAGGCACTGGCTCTTTAAGAAGAGGGGGTAGATATAATTACAGATTTAGGAATCATCCACATAGAGGTAATAATTAATGCCAAGAGAGTTCATAAAATCAAAGAAAACAGTATAGAGAAAGAAGGGGTCATTGAACAGAACGTTGGGGATGAAGGAAGAAGACATAAGGAGAGTTCAGAGAAGTAGAAAGATTGTGTCAAGGAAGTGAGTGGAGGGCAGGGTATCTGGAATGAAAGAATCACAACAGTATAAAATGGAGCACACAGAGGTCAAAGAAGATAAAAAAAAAGAAGGAAAAAAAAACAATAAATTTGGGGACAAGAGTCACTAATGACCTTGGAGAAAGCTCTTTTAGTAGGAGAGTTGAGATGAAAGCTAGTCTACAAGAAAATTAAGGACAAGTGCAGCCAAGTCAACAGGAAAGACAGGAAGCACTGGGAATCAAGGAGTTACCTCCAATAAGGAAGACCATTTATCTTCTCTTTCCAAACCAACTGGTTAGAGAAGAAAGAGAACTGATCAATTACTGTGTACTTACAATTACCATGCATTTTTCCATTGCTCTTTGGGTCACCCACGATTTTGAGCCCTTGGGACTCGGTCTTTAACTTGCAACTACACAGCAAGAGAATAGTGTTTTAAAAAAAAATCAACCACAAACCATTTATTAAACAGATATTAAGTGACAAGTTCAGGATGCAACTTGAAATTATAGAAGACAATGCACAATTTACCAAATACAATAGTGCCTATTTGCTTCCTTCCTAGCACCATATTAACATGCTATTTAAACCCCTCTTCCAAGAAAATCTTGCTTCAATTCCTCTCCCTCTTTGTGTTTGATAAGGCATTGTCATCCCTAGAAATGATGTTACAGTGAAAAAAGGAAGGTATCAAGAAAAAGTATTAAAACAACTTGAATATTTTAAAGTTTGAAATGTCTCAACTTCCACATCTATCAAACTTGCAAAAGAGACTAAAAAGTGGAAACTTTTTAGAGAGGGAGGGGCTGAGGGAAGACAGGAACATTGATATCCTATTGGTACAGTCAGTAAGTCAATAAGCATTTATTAAATGCTTACTCTTGAGCAACTAGGTGGCACAGTGGATAAAGTTCTAGGTCTGGAGACAGAAAGTCTTTATTTCAAATGTGGCCTTGGACAAGTACTAGGTATGTGACCCTGGCCAAGTCATTTAACTGTGTTTGCTAGAGAAAGAAATGGCAAACCACTCCAGTATCTTCTGCCAAGAAAACCCCAAATGGGGTCACAAAGAATCAGACACACTGAAAGGACTCCACAACAACAACAAAGTACTTAGTATGTCCCAGACACTGTGTTACTTGCTAAGGATAGAGGAGGAAAAAAGGCAAAAAATAGATCCTACCTTCAAGGAGCACATAGTCCATAGAGACACATATTGTTCCCACCAACTATTCTGCAAAACAACTTGGAATTAAGTAAGAAACATGACTATACGGTTTATATCATTTGACCAACATATCACATTTGACCAACCACAATTGGGCTTATTGTACAAAAAAAGGTCAAAGACAGAAATACCCAATCTATGCCAAAATATTTATTGCAATATTTTTATGGTAATAAAAAACTGGAAATAAAATGGGGAATGGTTAAGCAAATTAGTATATAACAGCAATGGAATGTTATTAACTAGAAAGAAATGACAAAGGAGGAATCTAAAGTAATATGGAAAGATTTATAATGAATTGATTCAGCATGAAATAAGCAGAATCAAAAAACAATATATATACTAATGATAAAAAACACAAATGAAAAGATTGCTAAAAGTGAGCCATACTCTTAACTAAATATAAAAACCAATATTGGTCCCAAAGAACAAAGAAGGAAATATATATATGTATGTGTGTTGTGTGTGTGTTTATATATACATATGTATATACACACATACATGTGATGCGTGTGTATGTATGTAGGTGTGTATATATAAACAAACACATCACACACATACATATATATATATACATATAAATATATATATATATATATATATATATATATATATATTTCTCTTCTCAGCTACAAGCAAGGAACTACAAGGAAAAATGGTGCATATATTGTCCCTGGGTGCGAGAATCAAGGTGTGCAGATTGAGATTTTAAAACTAAAAACTAATGACTTTCCTTCTTGATATATAGTTTAAAAAGGATAATAGCCAGTCACTGTATCAGTTATATTGTTCTTTGTCAAAAATGAGGATTCACAAGAGAGCATTGTAAAGCAACAAGATTATGTGAGGATCAGCTGTGATGGACTTGGCTCTTTTCAACAATTAGATGAATCAGACCAATTCCAATAGACTTGTGATGGAAAGAGCCATCTGCATCCAGAGAGAGGATTGTGGTGACTGAATATGGATCACAACATAGTATTTTCACCTTTTTTGTTGTATGCTTGCTTGTTTTTTTTTTTCTCATTTTTCTCCTTTTTGAACTGATTTTTCTTGTGCAGCATGATAAATGTGGAAGCATGTTTAGAAGAACTGAACATGTTTAATCTATATCAGATTACTAGCTGTCGGGGGGGGGGGGAGAAGAAAAATTTGGAACATGAGATTTTGTAAGGGTGAATGTTGAAAACTGTCATTACAAGTTCTTTGAAAAGTAAAAAGCCATTATTAAAAAAAAATGAGGGTTCAATTCTGAGAGGAGGTACCATAAGCATCAGTGATACAAGAACAAAAGGCATCAATGAAACATATATTTTTATTTGCTGAGGCAACTAGGGTTAAATGACTTGCCCAGGATCACATAGCTAGGAAGTGTTAAGTGTCCGAGACCAGATTTGAGCTCAGGTCCTCCTAACTTCAGGGCTGTTGCTCTATCCACTGCACCACCTAGCTGCCCCCACCATATTTCTTTTTAAATAAAAATATGAAATGCCTCAGAAATGAACAGATAAATATAACAAAGTAACATATAATTCAGTATTCATAATAATTCTGGCAGGCATATAGTATACAAAGCACTCTGTATAATCGCATTTAATTTTTAAAACAATTTTGTGAGGCAAACTAATAGTTTGATATATGTAGAATTCTTAAACTTAAGAGAGTTTAAATGATCTGTTCATACTCATACATCAACATATTCTAAATCTAGCATTATCCCATACACTCTACCATTCTCTCCTCTATTTCGTATTAATCATCTTGTCTAATAAAAATATACAGTCTAATAAAAATATACAGAATATTCACATTCTGAATAAAAGAATTAAAGACTATTTATAAGGAATCTATAATGGGCATCTTTTATCCTAATGCTCTTAGTGACCATTATCTAGGGAAAATTTGAGGCCAAGATATAACAGGCACACTTAAACATACCTGAAGTTCACCACATATCCTGCAGATCAAAGAACAGATGTCACAAATCTACCAACTACAGTAATAATGAATTAGGTTTAGGGAGCAAGACTAATACACCATTTTGGGGAGGTGCAGAACAATCAGTCAATTCAAAAACCAATAACCCACTAAAACAAACTGAAAATCTCTTTAACCAAATGTTTCCACAAGTGAATTTCCTGGCATTTGCTTTAGTTTCCAGTGAAAACTAAAATTAAAAAAAAAAAAAAAACCAGAATCTGTTAGAAAACTAATGATAAGAGGAAAGGAAAGAGGAAGGTAAGGGGGGAAAAGAAAAGAGGAAAGAGAAAGAACAAGAACTAGAACTTCTGATGGTTTTGTTTTGTTTTTTAATAAGATACATAGAAAGGAAGGCTTCTTACAGTTAGTAACTATTAGAAAACATAGGGCATCTATAACTTCATCTGGGCATAATGTGAATTCAACTTTTTATGTAAGGTAAAGTGAATCATTTTTATGACTAGGTGTTCTTTTTTTCTGATAAAAAAGAGAAAGATCAAATCTAGGGGTGGGAGAAGTTATATTAATACCAGATAAGTATATTCTGGGTAAATTTCCTGGGGAGTGATCAAATCAAAAAGTACAGAATTTACAATATATTTGTGGGTGTAACTGTTTAATGTGAGCATTTGATCCTTCATTCAGATTTTTTAAAATGGGGGAAATCACTGCTGTTTCCATGCTGATTCTTTATGACCAACTCAGAGAAAGTGAATTTCTTGGGTTCCAGAATCTAGGTATGCTGATTGAAACTTTAAAATCAAAAAACTAATGACTTCCTTCTTGATATATAGTTAAAAGATGAGTTTAATAAAATGAAATACCCAGAGAACCTTTAAACCCATAATGTGCATCAGACTGGAAAACACATGACTTCTCTTCGATGTTTCATGAGAATTAGTTGGTACATAACTTTAAGAAGCAGATGACTAAGAATGTCTCTCTCTTTTTTTCTTTTTGCTCTTAGAACTCTATTGCTCCAAATTTGTCAGGATGATGAAATGTGAAAGACTTAGCTATTATGATCAATACAAGGATTCAAGACAATTTCAAAAAACTCACAATAAAAAAATATTATCCACCTCCAGAGAGAGAACTCATAAATTCTGAGCATAGATTGAAGCATATTTTTCCACTTTAATTTTCTTGCTTTTTAAATTTTTTCTACAATACGGATAATATTTTGTTACTTTCCTTCTTAATGGTTGGAGAAGGGGGAAAGAGAAAAGAATTTGGAATTCAAATTTTTTAAAAAATGAATGTTAAATTAGATATTTTAAAAAATATCCTAAAACTGCCTCTAGTGGGCCAGCTTTAAAGCTGTGGCTAAAGCAATAGCTAAAAGACAAGGGGGAAAAATTCTTAATCACTCAGCAATTGATTTGATTTTATCAATCAAAATAAAACTAAGGAAAATGCATAACTATTTGCTTATAACTACACTCTAAGTACCAGTGGACCTTTCCATCTGCACTACCATCACACACCATATTCTACTCCTAGAATATGAGCTCCTTGAGAACTTTCTATTTACATCACCAACATTAATCTGTTTATTAATTTGTGATACCCTAAGACATTTTCTTTGCCTTTAAAAAAAATCCATTAGGAATTCTAAACACTGAAATTTTGGTCAATGGAAGAAGTAGCAGGTGAGTTCTATATTTTGGCATTCTGATTCTTGCTTTATGTTCTAAATAATATATGAGATTAGTGTTGAAAGTTATGCAAATGTAATCTAGACCTTTTAATTAGTGTATAAAAGATCATACTTCTCATTTCAGGTTTAAAGGAATACATGCATTTTGTTAGTCCTCCCCCTACAAAAAAGGCTAATTATCAATACTCAGAGGAAGGATTGTAAAATCAGGTTTTAGGAAGAAAAAAATCCCAGGCTTTTGGGCATCTAGGTGGCACAGTGGATATAGCACCATCCCTGAAGTCAGGATGACCTGAGTTCAAATCTGATTTCAGACACTTAGTACTTTCCTGACTACGTGACCCTGTACAAGTCACTTGACCCCAATTGACTCAGAAAAAAAAAACCCAGGCTTTTGCTAGAGCATACCTCCAAAGTAACAATTTGTTAAAAATATGGTTTCCTAGGATAGATAAAGGAAACATACAGGAAAAGTTGGCAGGTTACAGACACAATAGAAGCAGAAAATTAATATTTTTAATGTTTTATGAGATTCCTGAAAGTGGAATTTGAAACATTGCCATCGTTTTGTAAAGTTCTTTACAGAACATTATTTTATTTGATTCTCATAATTGTCATACTCATTTTATAAATGAGGAAACTGAGGTGAAGGGATTTACCCATAGCCAGAAACCTAGAAAGTACAGTGGAAGAATTCATGATTTACTAAATCCAAGTCCAGTACTTGCTTTTTGACAACAACTTCATTTCCTATCTAAAAATTTTGGTAAGATATTCTACCCAAAATAATTAGTGACAAATAGTTCAACAGGGTTTCCGCAAAGAAAATGATGGAAGAAGATAGCATTGGCTAAGGAAACAACATTCATCATTGAGGTGCTAACTTGAGAATAGCAAGAAACTCAAAGACATAGCATGCAAGGCTTATTTTGACTCTTATACCCATTTTAGATTCCATAAAAGAATAAAATTTGGATACATATTTACTATAATTCTTTGTTCTATCACCATAACTAGCGAGTCTTCAAAAACAAGGTCTTACTAAGATGCAGGATCAAGCACTAGCATCCTGTATTTGTTCATAACCAAAATTGAACCCCACAGCTTCTCTACTCTAGTATTATTGGGGACATTGTGAAGATCATCAAGACCAACACACTAGACTGTGTGGTGACCACCATTCAGGGAAAGATCAAGGAGGTAGATTTTCCTATGAACAAAGCATATGCATTCATCAGGAAGTGAAAAGGCTTGATTCAAAGTAATAATAAAAATAGCGCACAATGCTATGCTGATTTAAGGATTACAAAACACTTAATATATAGTATATTGATTACCCTTAAAATAACTCTGGGAAATATAAACCTTGAGATTCCCATAAATGAAATGAATTGACTAGAATCACAAAGATCACAGTGCCTCATGGAGAATTTAAACCCAAATCTTGATTACATTCAGAGCTAGGCTCTCTCTCAAAGAGAGAAAAAGAGGGAGAAAGTGAAAAAAGAAAGAAAGGAAAAAAGAGAAAGAAAAAAAGGAAAGAATGAAGGAACAAATAGCTACAGATAATAACTCTAAAATATATGACAATACATTAATACAGATAAGAATAGAATTCAAAATAGTACAGTTAATTGGTACTTTTTACTGGATAGCTGCTTCTATATTCTTTTTAATCTAATGATGAAAACTATAACTATGGTATATATCTTTCAATAAGAAGTGTACTGTACTACGCCCAGAAGAAGAACTCTGGGTGATGACTAAAAACCATTACAATGAATTCCCAATCCCTATATTTATGCCCACTTGCATTTTTTATTTCCTTCACAAGCTAATTGTACAATATTTCAGAATCTGATTCTTTTTGTACAGCAAAATAAGTTTGATCATGTATACTTATTGTGTATCTAATTTATATTTTAATATATTTAACATCTACTGGTCATTCTGCCATCTGGGGGAGAGAGTGGGGGGTAAGAGGTGAAAAATTGGAACAAGAGGTTTGGCAATTGTTAATGCTGTAAAGTTACCCATACATATAGCCTGTAAATAAAAGGCTATTAAATAAAAAAAATTAAAAAAATAAAAAAATAAAGAATAAAGAATAAATTGGCCAAATAAATTATTTAACTAATAAATTAAAATTAATAAAAAAGTGTACTGTACCAAAATGTCTGAAATATTTTTTCTTAAGACCTGATTTATAATTCTACTAGAATAGATGAATTGTACTATAATGAAAAATATGACATACAAATGCTACTATAATTCAGTTGGTCTACAATGCAAAGATCTTCTAGTACAGCTCTTGCTGTGAATGAACATGCTAAAAGGGATTTTTAAAAAATACTTTCCTTTGCTAGCAGCATTTATGATAATATCAATTGACTGAGTGCCCCTGTATTTCTTGTTTTTCTTCCATTCAGTTTCATGAAATGGTAAGATTTACATTAGATTCCAAGGACAACAAAATTCCCAGGAGCAGAAGAGCATGTAAAGTTCATCTAGTTCATCACTCTGCCTTTAGGTAAAAATACAAGCCCTTTCCAAGAGGATAAATACCCATCCTTCTTTTAAAGACTTCACAATTTTCCAATAAATCTAAGCTTTTAACAACCCCAGCAAGAACACCATTTTAAGAGGGAAATAAGAAGAGACAGTTGGTATCATTCTTATTGGTAAGTCATGTGTCTGGGAGTTCTATTCAACTAACACACATGGAGTCCTGACAATGTACAAGGTACTATAGTTCATATAGGAAAATCATCAACATACATCATAAACTACAACCAAAGTAATGGAATCTAGAAAAGAGAGGAATTATAAGGAAAATAGTTGCCATTGGTCTATACCTCCTGAACATAATGGTAAGGTATGAAATCTTTACACAGGTTGTGCTTTCATATAAAAAATGAAGGTGACTGCAAAACCAAAACCAAGCCAAATGGTAGGAAGTCCAGGTAGGATTCTATGGTCAAGCCCAAATAATTCAGCAATTTGATTTTTTTCCCTTAAAATTCAATCTTTAATCTTTAAACACATTATTAAGGAACTATAAGTAAATAAAGGAGTTATGTTCCAACAAAAAGTGCCCAAGCTTCTTTTAAGGGAAAATTTAGGATCCTGAAAGGACCACAGAGATCATAGACCAGCTCCTCATTTTATGAATGAGAAAGTTGGGGCCCTGGAGGGCTAAGAGCTAAGGGCTGAGAATTGCCTAAGAGCTCCCAGTAAGTGTCAAAAATTGGATTTGAACCTAGGTTCTCAGATTCTTTGTAAGTATATATGATTTTTCTTTGTAGGTAATTGATATCTATTTGACATCAAATTGGTATTTCTTGTCTCATACACACACACACACACACACACACACACACACATAATGTCCCTTGCTATATATTCCCTTGCCAGTTAGTAGTCAATTGACATTAAGCACCCATCTCATCCCAGGAACTGTGTCACACTGGGCATACCCAAAAAAAAAAAAAAAAAAAAAGGCAAAAGATCTCCCTACTTTCAAGGAGTTCACAGTGTAATATATTTCTAGCTGCTCTTATGGACTAAAGATCTTTTCTCATATGTTTTCAAGCAGTTTTCTAAATTGTGGAGAAGATCACCTCAAAGAATAAGGAAGAACCCAAAAAGTAATATAAAAAAAAAAAAAGTTGGATAGCTTCAGTATAATTCCCACATACACACAATTTTTTTTTCAGTGAGAAAGTTCAAAAAGCAAAACTATTGATGAATCTGATCCAACAAAATGAATATAAGCCTATCATTATTATGAAGTACAAAAAGTTATTAAAAACAATGCTATGTCAAGAGAAAATTTCAATATTATTGATAGATTTAATGAAAATTATGGTATGTTGGAAATTACAGATTCTGAATTGACACAGTACAATCAAGGTCAGAATGAAATTCAGTTTTACAGTCATGAGTCAAAAATGCAGCCCCCCCCCCCCTGCATTTGGATGCATATACTTCATAATCACTTTCATTTCAAAACATCAATGAGGTATTATATACATGTTTTTAGAGTCTTGCAAGGGTAAACAATTATTTTTAAAATTACTTTTTTCAAATGCAAATCTCTTTTCTTTCTCTCTTTTCCATCTTAGTGAAAAACAAAACAAAACAAAACAAAAAAACCTGTTACAAATAACGAGTCCATTATGTCTCCAACTAGAGGTAGGATGCACATTTCATTATGAGTCTAAAGAGGTCACAGACAGAAATAACCAAATCTTCCCAGCAATACTTTTGTGGCATTTAAAAACTAGAAATCTCTGCCCATCAAAATAAATAAATTGTGGTAAATGGACAGAATGAAATAATACTATACAAACCATCATCCTACTAGTCACCCAGTTTTTAAACTCTTCACGTTTTCTTACCTTCCATATGCAAAAAAATTCCAAGTGTTATTGACTTTACTTCTCCTTTTTTGAATGCATCCCCTTTCCCTCCACTGACTCCCTCAACTCTCACCCTCCTAATTTGGACTCCAAGGCTCCAGTTTGTTTTTTTTTCCTGAACTTAAATTTTCATCCTATACACACCTGCCAAAATATTGTGCCTAAAGCAGAGGGACTGGAGTCAGGAGTTCAAATGTGACCTCAGACAATTATTAGCTATGTAACCCTGGGACAATCACTTAATCCTGTTTATCTCAATTTCTCATCTATAAAATAAGCTGGAGAAGGAAATGGCAAACTATTCCAGCAGCTTTACCAAGAAAATGTCAAATGGGATCATAGGAAGTAGATATGACTAAATAACAACAAAATTAAAATTTTGCAAAGTACTTTATAGACATCATCTCATTTGACCTCCTCCCCTTAGGAACTCAGTGATGTGATTTCATTACCCCAATTTTATAACTGATGAAATTGAGGCTAAGAATAGTTAAGTGACTTATCAAAATCACAGGGACAATAAGTCTAAGATTGGATTCAAACTCATGCCTTCCTACCTCTAGATATAGATATATCAATCTACTTTGTAACTTAGATACCTCCTGGAATTGCAGAACTAAGTGCCACTTCCTAACAAGACCTTTTCTTTTCTTTTAATTTTTACTTATTTAATTTTTAATTTATGGAATTAAAAAAGCATTTCTATAACAGAGTAATAAAAGAAAATGATTGTACGTGAAACTGCAAATCTATTATGTACCTCTTGCTATTCTATATAAATATATAGCAAAGTTATCATGTAAATTTGTTTCTTATTTTCCCTTTCCCTCCTCCCACCATTACAAATACACACACACACACACACACACATATATGTATGTATGTAAAATCATTCTATATATTCTTCTATTCAGTCCTTCCTCTGGATGCAAATAGCATTTTCCTTCATTATGTCCTTTATAGTTAATTTGGGTATTTATAATAGTCAAAAGGACCTTTCAGTCATTTTTTTTTTTTTACAAACAAATCCAAACTTCATTTAAAACTACATTTTAAATTTAAATTTACTAAACAAATCACAATAAAAAAAAGAAAAAAGAAAACAGTGCAGCAAGCCTTTAATCTAAAGAGGATCCTTTCTCTGACATGTGATCTGATTGAGCAAAAAAAGTGAGCATTACCTATTCTAAAAGGCAGCGGGTCAAAAACTAATTTATATTTTATATAGATAGAAATAAATTTATTTAGTGCCCATGGAAGATATGTATTGGTGGTGAAGATGCAGGGGAAGGCAGGCAGCTGCCTTCTCACATCTCATTCTTCTTCTTTTTTTTTTTTTTTAAATAATAATAGTTTTCTTTTATTTTCAAAATACATGCAAAAGATAGTTTTCAACATTCACCCCTGCAAAATCTTTTACAAAATTTTCTCCCTTCCTTCTCTCTACTCCCTTACATAGACAGCAAACAATTCAATATAGGTTAAACATGTGCAATTCTTCTAAACATGCTGCATTAAAAAAAAAAAAAAATCTTATCAAGAACAAGGAAAAAGGGAGAAAGAAAAAAAAAGCAAGCAAACAAAAAAAATTGAAAAATACTATGTTTATATCTTATTCTTAAAAC
Source organism: Sarcophilus harrisii (assembly GCF_902635505.1). Classification (NCBI taxonomy): domain Eukaryota; kingdom Metazoa; phylum Chordata; class Mammalia; order Dasyuromorphia; family Dasyuridae; genus Sarcophilus; species Sarcophilus harrisii. The sequence continues at coordinate 318,493,000 of NC_045427.1, read as the reverse complement.
AACACTGCTGTTACTATATACAATATCCTCTTGGTTCTGCTCAATTCCTTTTCATTATTTCATGTAAGTTTATCCAGGCTTTTCTAAGATCATAGTACAAGGATAAGGCCTTTTCTCTTCCCACTAGAGATGCTACTCATCCCCCCACACCCAATGATTATTTTGCCTTTACTTTGTCTATAATTTTATTTGAAGATAAATTGTTGATTCTCCAAAGGAAAACTAAATTCACTGAGGTCTATGCTTTGTTTTTTTTTTGTTTTTTTTTGTCTTTGTATGTCTACTATCTAATGCAAGGCCTGAAACATAGTAAGTGCATAATAAATATTTATTGCTTGATATCACTCTAGAGTTATGTGGTAGGACTGATGAATTTATTAATTAAATTTACATTAAGTCCTCTCTACAGATGACCAAGGCTCTAAATCTTTTCTTGAATGAATGAATCCAACTTTTTAAATTGCTGTGGCATTTGTTTTGCTGCTACCTAAAAGCCCATGGAGAAAAAGATTTACATGGTCTGATTTCAGCAGATTCAAATAAACTCAGAACCACAGAATCTTAGAAAAGGACAAGAGATCTTAATGGCCATCTAGTTCAACTCATACCCAAAGAAAATTCTCCTTTAACGTAATACCCAACATGTGATCATCTTGCCTTGACTTGAAGCCCTATCCACTCTGGAATAGTTTAAATTGTTTAAAAAGTTTTCTCTACTTTTCTAATTTTCTAATTCAAAATTAAGCCTAATTCATCTCTTTGCAAGTGATAGCCCTTCAAATTGACTTTTTGAAACAAAAGTTTTTAAGAGAATTGATTTTAAAAAAAGTCAAAATCATATACTTCTAGGGCTGGCAAAGTACATAAAAGGTTAAACCAGACCAATCTCTTCATTATAAAGATGAGGAAGTAAAGTTCCAAGGAGTGTAAATGACTTGCATAAGACAAGTAGATAACAGAGCAAAGATTAAAATCCAAGTCTTGGGGCAGGTAAGTGGCACAGTGAGCACAAACCCTGAAGTCAGGAGAATGTAAGTTCAACTTCCAACATTACTTATATGACCCCGGGCAAATCACTTGACCCTAATTGCTCCGCCCCCCCCCCCCCAAAAAAAAAAAAAAGCCAGATCTTCTGTCTCTTAGTCCGTATCTCCTTTAAACTGGTCAAAAATCTTACTATTTTCCCCACACAGAGAATAATAATGTATTATCTTAGTAAAATCTTCTACCTTTCGTATGTTAAAAATCATTGGTGGGCAATGAACATTTATGACAAGATTTAAGGACCAGGTTATTCAATGAATGATTTTTGTTATCAAGACCTGGATCCAGGATGATAATCCCTGTCTGCTATTGGGAAGAATGACATTGTGGATCATTTGGGCTTGGAAGTTTTGAGCTGCAGTGGGCTAAACTCATCAGATATTTGTACATATCTGGAACAAAGAGAGTAAACCCCCAGAAGCAGAGCTAAATAAGAAGACTCAAACTAAAAACAAAATGTAAAAAACAAAAAAAAAACAGGCTCTACTAATTCAGATAGTCAACCTTTATGCAACTTATACAGAACTGATAATTACCTGGTCTATCAACCAGCAATTTGTAAGCATCAACTATGTATTAGGAACCATGTTAAGTATTGATGATATAAAGTCTTACCCTGAAAGAGATTACAGTTTCTTTTCATACAGTATTATTAACTTTGGTTGGAAGGAAGACCAAAAGACCTTAAATATGTTGGAAAATTTGTGATTAAAAGATGGAAAGATTTGTGGCACATTCAACAAAGACTAGCACACGCCCCTGCACCCCTTGGCCACGTCAGGACACTGTGGGTTTTATAGTAGAGCCACAACAGTGTCAATTGTAGAGAGCACAGTTCCTGTGGAAACATTGATGCTTCTAGTTAAAAAATTATGAGAGAGAGGAAAGAGAGGAGAGAAAAGGGTGAAGGAAAGGGGGGGGGGGGAGGAAGGGAGGGAAAGAGGTAGAGAAAGAGGGAAGGAGGGAGAGAGAAGGAAGAAGGGAGGGAGAGAGAAAACGAGGAGCTCATTCTTAAATATGACAATAATTACATATATTGGAGTCTCTTTCCATGTTACATGCTATCAGGAAAGGCATAATTTTCAACTTAAATCTTTAAATTTATATTTCCTAGAATATACAGATCCTGATATTTGGTGACTATGGAAAATTCTCCAATTAGCTACAAATTTTTGTACAAAAAATAAGATTAGATCAGTTCTTGAAGTTAAATAAAATTAGATAAAACATACTGCATCCAATAAAATGAATAGAGCTATTCTACCTTCTTCATAAATTTTCAGTACCAATACAAGCTGAAAAAGACCTAACATTTACAAATAAATCTGACTAATTCAGAGAGTAAAGTTGGACAGCTGTCTGCATTAAGTACCTTTTTAAGAGTACATTTTCCATTTATAGCTAAGTCATTCTTCTACACAGGCTATTATATTTTCAGAAACCAACTGCCTAGTCTAGCAGTCTCTCAAAATTTATGTAATGGGCTTCTTGGAAAAGAAAACAGAATCAGAAAGGATGACATGAGTTATTTCCCCCATTCAATTAATCTGAATATACCCTACTTGATTAAGAATTAGTTTGGTCTACAAGAATGCTGCATTAAAAAAAAAAAAAATCAAGAGACCTGGATTCATACTAACTAGTTATATAATCTTGGACAATTAATCAATACATAGTTTAAGGGCACCTTTAAGTGCCAGACACCTTGGCAGAGGATAAAAAACACACACTGGAACAATCGTTGTTCTCAAGAAGTTTTCAATCTATGGCAGGAAATACATATATATGTGCATATGTATATATACATTACATATACACATGTACACATGTGTATGCAAAATAAATACAAAGTAGTTAAAGAAGGAAAGAAGTAGCAAGTAAGTGCTTAGCACCATACTTGGCACACAGCAGGCACTTAAATGTTTGTTGAAGATGTACAAGAAGGTAGTTAAAAAGTGTGAAATTCTATATAGCAAAGATGAGGAGAGAGTGCCTTCTACAGATGGGTGAAATCCCTCAACCTCTTTGGGCCTCAATTTCCTATTCTGTCAAACGAAAGGACTAGACTCATTCAAGGGTTCTTAACTTTATTTTCTGGCCTGGACCCTCTTAGCAGTCTGGTGAAGCCTATTAACTCCTCATCAAAATAAGGTTTTAAAACAAAATAAAAAACAGGATTACCAAAACAAACAAACAAAAAAACAATTACACTGAAATACAATTGTTAAAAATTTTTTTTTTTAAAAAAAACAAGTTCAGTCTCCAGGTTAAGAATCCCTAGAATAATAATCTCTAACATCTCCTCATACTCAGTTCCAGCTCTTTCCTTTTTCTATTCTCTCAATTTGTATTTTTCACTCCCTTTAGAAGAAACCTGTTCCTTATACCTTTTAAAACAAAAGCTGAGGTAGGAAAAAAATTAACTTCAAAAATATTAGTGACAAAACATTCAATGTCATGTTGGATAAGATTTTTTAGAAGCATTATTCTTATTTTTCACAAATATCCTATATAAAAATATTCTAATATTGAATTGTAGTACCATCTGTAAAAAAAAAAAAAAAGATTAGAAAACATTATAAATGCAATACTTTGTGTTTTTTATCACCTCTAGAATGGCTAATTTATGTTGCAAGAAAATTCAAGTAAAATTGTTTTTAAAAGATAAAAAGTAACAAAGAAGAAAAATAACTCTGACTTTACAGTTACAGCTGGGCCTGCTACACAATGCTACTCATTGATTTATAAATGTTAAATTTAAGTAGTCAAGATCATAACTTTTCTCCTTGCCAAGAGAAAGCTAAAGATAATGCATCCCTATATTCCTAGCATTTCATGTGATATTTCATACTTCTTCCAGTTTTCTGTTTTTAAAACTCTCTCGTAAACATACGTTTATTTTGTTTATTTAGATGACTTCAGAATTAAACTTTTCTAAAAAAACAAAAGACTAAATAAAAAACATTTGAAGTGATGCAGCTCTCTCCTGAGATTCTTACTAAAGGCAGGGCCTGGGATTAGGAGTTTCTCAGCAATGAGTCAGTTTCATGAATAATTACAATAGCACCTAATTAAAGCTAAGAGGGTATGTTCTTGGAGTCTTGGATTAGATTTCACATCCGGAAATAATGGAAACCAGAAACACACAGGCACATTGATCCTGGGTCCTCTTCACATACAGCTTCCAGGAAAGTCAATACCACCATGACCCAAAACCCATGTGTACCAGATAAAGAAAGAAAAATAATACTATTCTATAAAGCTTGAAAAAGGGGAAGGGGAATGGAAGGCATTTAGAAAGCACCTACCGATATGCCAGGCACAGTATTAAACACTTTTTTTCCCAAATATCATCTCTAATCCTCACAAAAATCTCGAGAGGTTATGTACTATTACAATTTCTGTTTTAGTCAAGAAAGCTGGCAAATAGAGATTAAACAACCTCCCCAGAGTCACACAGTTAGCATCAGAGGCTAAATTTGAATTCAGGTCCAATGATCTATCTACTATATCACCAACCACAACATGTTCCAAATATTCAGATTTCTAACAAGTCCATTTCTAAACAATTAGTGTTTATTCTATTCAATTGCTCAGTCATTTATTGAGCATCTAATTTATGTAGAGTATTGTGTTATGTATGACACAAAGTTTAGAAGATCCCCTCCAGAAACCTTACAGGTATTTTTTTGTTTGTTTGTTTTATTTTGAGTGGGAAAAGAAAATAAATATATCCACGGATAGCTATAACATAAAATAATACATGATGAGCTTAAATAAATATAAGTATTAACATTAAGAAAGGAACCAAAACCATTACTGATTTTACTTGGGGAGAGTGGAAAGGAAATTAATCAGGACAGACTTCCAAAAGATAGCATTTGAGTCAGACTTTAAAAGATCCATTACAATTCCATAGATATATTGGGAAAGGAAAGGAAGAGGAGAGGAAATTATAAGTATGGGGGCAGAATATAGTCATGGAGCTAGGAAAGTGGAGATATATATTGGAAAGGTGTAGTGTTCCAGAGTGATTCAGGGATATTGATAGAATTGGTATGAATTTAAGGATGGAAGGATTTGGTGGGTACCAGATTATGAATGGCATTAAATGCCAAGCTGAAGAGTTTCTACTTTGCTAGAAGAGAAGTGACATGGCCTTTTTTTTTTTTTTTACATTTTTAATCAGTGATTTTGATGAAGTCACATTAAGAAATGTGGCGTATCAGATTTGTAGATAACACTATGTCAGTAGGGATACTTAACAGTTCAGATGGCCAAAGCAGGATATCCTGGCCAAAATATGTTTCAGCAGTCTGCGACAAGAGCCTGAATAAAAGAAGATGAAATTTAATTATGCTAACAAAAATCAGTTTCAAAAGCAGAAGATAGAGGCATAGCTGGACAATGATTCTTCTATAAAAGGTCTAGACTGGAAACTCAAAGAGTCAATGAGATGATATGACATAAAAAAATAAGCTGACAGAGAATAATGGCAAGAACTATATGAAATGGTGCTGAGTAAAATATCAGAATCAGGGAAAAAATATGCACAAAGATCACAATGGAAATTGGAAGAAAAAAAAAAAAGAGCCAAAACTGAATACTATAAAATTATAATGTTTAAAAAGGTTGGTCCAGAAGAAGAGAGAAAAATATACCTCCTCCCTCCCTCCCTTCTTTGCAAAGCTAGGGGGAAGGGGGAAGAAGGGGAATTTAGCCTGGAACACTGCATAAATGGTCAGACTCAGTTAATTATGTTGTTTAATTATCTTAGACTCTTCCCTTTTTCCACATTTGTTTTCTTTGTTACAAGAGATAATTCAATGGGTAAGAAAGAGGGAAGAATATATTAAAAAACTGAAAGGGATGTGAAACAAAATTTATCAATTTTTTAAAAGTTAATGATAATTAAGACTACTATAATAGAACTATAACATCCAGAAAGACAGAAATAATAATTGTACTATATTCTAATCTGGTGAATCACATCTGCATTTAATAAGTATGTGAATTTCCAGGTCTCACATTTCCTTTGTTTTTTCTTTTCTGTTTTTGTAGGACAATTGGAGTTAAATAACTAGTAAGTGTTGCATGTCTGAAGCCAAATTTGAGCTCAGCTTCTTCTGACTTAAGGACCAGTGTTCTATCCACAACGCTATCTAGCTGTCCCACACAATCAGAAGATAGTATCAAAAAAGTAAAAATACTAAAGCACAAACCATGTGAAAAAAAAAATAGGGGTGTTTAACCTATAAAGAAAAAGGTAATTTTACAGTGTCATGAAATCAAGAATATAGTCTTCAAATATCTGAAGGACAGTCATGTTAAATATGAAATTGTTCTATCTGACCCTAGAAAACGTAAGTAAGAATATTAGAGTGAAAATTTCTAAAAGCAGATTTAGGAAAAACTTCCAACAATTAGACCTTTCCATTAATAGAAAGGATTGTTTCAGGAGGTGGTATATTATCAAGTCAATAACCAGTTCTCAGTGATGTTATAGAGAAAGTAATTAGCAGACTAGATGGTTTCTGAGATCTCATACAACTCTGTGATTGTATAATCATGTAATCAGCTTTTTGCATAAGTAAAATCAGACAACTCTGTGAGGGATGGAGTGACTGAAGACAAAAGAGTGAAGTTGCAAAATCCTTTTAAAAGGCTACTGAAATACTGTAGGTAGATAGAAATGATGATCTGTATTAGGTGGTAGATAGTGGTAGTGGAGATAACTGAGAGAAGACAGATGAGACATATTGTATAAGTAAAATCAAAATGATTTAGGTCTTTCTCCCTCAATAAATGGACACCAAAAAATAAACAAAAACAAAAACACCAACACCAACATCTGTTAGCTAATTAGAGACAAGAAACAAAAAAAAAAAAAAGAAGAATCAAAAATAATCCCAAGACTTCAAACACAAAAGACTGAATGAAACAATAATTTCAGCAAAATAGCAAAAATCAAATTATAAAAAAACCGGTCTTACTGTATATTTGCAACTAAACACAGCAGAAAAAGAAATTTCATTCAAATAATAAATAATACAAAATTTAGAGTCCACCTACAACGATACAAACATTAATTTTAGAAATACAAATACAAACGTTTCTTATGAAAATGAAGCCAATTCTATCTAACTAGAGACAGCTTTGCACCATGTTAACAATATTGAAATTACAATAAAATTAATGTATTCAGCGCTATGCCAAACTACCGAAAATTACTTTGTAAATGTTAAAATTAATAAAAAAAGGTAAAATAGAAGAGATTAAAAATCTCAAGGGAAATAATGAAAAAAAGTGGGAATGAAGAGGACCTACTCTTATGAAATTTCAAACTAAACTGCAAAATAATCATCATGAAAACAATTGGTACTAACTTAGTAACTAACACAAGATCCAGAAGCATAGTGTTTGATAAACCCCTAAACTTCAGCTGCTGGGGTAAGGACTCAATATTTGACAAAAGCTTCTGGGAAAACTGAAAAGTACTTTTGGCAGGGAAAGGGACCTGTATGTGCAAGAATGTTTGTGGTAGGCTTCTTTGTAGTGGCCAGAAACTGGAAACTGCGTGGATGCCCCTCAATTAGAGAATGACTGAATAAGTTATGGTATATGAATGTTGTGGAATATTATTGTCCTATAAGAAACGTTCAGTAGAATGATTTCAGAAAGGCCTGGAGAGACTTACATGGACTAATGCTGAGTGAAATGAGCAGGACCAGGAGATCATTATATACTTCAACAAAAATATTACGTGATGATCAATTCTGATGGACGTGGCCCTCTTCAACAATGAGACGAACTAAATAGTGCAGTTCTAATAGTGCAGTAATGAATAGAACCAGCTACACCCAGTGAAAGAACTCTGGGAAATGAGTGTGGACCACTACATAGAATTCCCAATCCCTTTATTTTTGTCAGCCTTTATTTTTATTTCCTTCACAGGTTAATTGTACATTATTTCAAAGTCCAATTCTTCTGCAACAAAATAACTGTATGGACATGTATACATATATTGTATTTAACATATACTTTAACATACTTAATATATATTGGTCTACCTGCCATCTGGGGGAGAGAGTGGGGGGAAGGAGGGGAAAAATTGGAACAAAAGGTTTTACAGTTGTCAATGTTGAAAAATTACCCATGCATATATCTTGTAAATAAAAAGCTATAATAAAAAATGTACTTTTGGCAAAAATTAGGGTTAGACCAACATCTCACACAATATACCACATCACAGATCACGTAATAAACAAATTAGAGGAAGAAGAAAGGAGATATCTTTGACAGGACTCACCCATTACAATGTAGGTTCACTGAAAATAGGGACATCTTTGAACTTGTATCCTCAATGGATATTTATTTAATAAATGCTTGCTGATTTATTAAAATAAATAAGAACAAGAATCTTTCTTGAAAAAAGATAAATGGTCAAAGAATATAAACAAGAAATTCAAATTTTAAAAATACTGAGATCTCAGTTTATATTAACTGGATGGCAAAGATGACCAAAAAAAAAAAAAAGAAAAGAAAAGAAAGAAAGAAAAACAATAGACTGTTATGGGCCAGAACTCTGAACTTGAAACAAAGATTCTTACAAGCTACTAAGTCAGTGGAATTGATAGAGACAATAGTTATCTAATTTAGCATGGTTCAGTATGATTGATTTAATCCTACAAGGAGATGTTATGGGCCAGAACTTGAAACAAGATATTAAGTGGAATTGAGGAGACAATGGCTAAATCTAGTTTAGCATTGATTTAATCCTACAACAAATAATGGTTTCCTAGTGATATAATGATTGGTTTGTACTCAATGTTTAGCATATAAGCAAGAAGCTCTTAAGGCCAGAAGGACAAGCACACTAGAAACTCTTGGAGCCTAGATTCATTCCGTAGTCCACCTTGGTGGTGGCTGAAGGACAAACTTTTGGATCCCGGGAGATTCAAAAGCCAGAGAAGGCAGGTGGGAGCTCAAGCTCTTGGAACCAAGGAGAGAGAGAGGCCTCTAAAAGGGTCCCAGGAAAGGAGACAAGACTTTGAAAGAGATAATAAAGGATTTGGACTTTAACCCCTGGCTACACTTGTGGTGATTACTGAACTGAAATGAAGGCTGCCTCCAGAATCCCCAAGAAAACCTCAACAGAGAACATTACATTTTAGAGAGAACATTATAATAGATACAGTAATTTACTATTGGTAAAGGTATGAATTGGTCAAGTTATTCTGTAAAGCATTTTGGAACTAATCTAAACATCACAACTGCGTTAGGAATATACTCCAAAGAGTTTGCTTTATAGAGCAAGTCAATGCATGTGTACAAAAATATTCATAATAGCACTTTGTAGTGACAAAGAACGAGAGATTTTGGAGGCATCTATCAACTGGGGAAAAGATGAGCACATTATGGCATGTGAATACAATGGAATAATGTTGAATCATAAGAAACACCTGGATGAATTTTATGAATTGATGCAGAATGAAATGAGCAGGCCCAGAAAAGCAATCTCTATAATGTATAAAAATACAACATTGTAAAGCAAAACAATTTGAAAAACTTAAAAATTCTGATAATTGCAATAACCAACCACAATTTCAAAAGACTAATAATAATGAGGCATGCTTCCCACTCCTTGATAAAGAAATGTTAGAGTAGAGACCAAATGAGGCTTTCATTTTCAGAATAACCAATTTATGTCTTTGCTTAGGTTAACTATCATTTGTTAATAAGAGTGCTTAGAATAAGATGGGATTGGGAGAATGGGAATAGTAATATCAATTTTTTTTAAAAGTTCAGATCGATCAAAAAATTTAAAATACAACAGAAAAGTTCAGTTTTGACAAACCTATTATGATGCTATACTTATTCTAATATACTATTAGAAGAAAAGTTGTACAATAGTCATAGTTTTTTCCTATTTCTCTTTCTATATGGAATTATTTGTGTTTGTTGTCATGCTCAGAATAATTAAGACAATAAAAACTGAAATCCTAACATCTTACTTACACAACTGAATTCCTACCAAAAAACTTGTGCATTTTTAAGCAATTATGGCTTAAAATAGTACAAAAACTTGTGGAACACCTTGTATAGGAAAACCTCAAGTTTTCTTTAAATCAAACTAAAAATTAAAAGTAATTATAAATTTGCGAGTCCAAATTATTTTCTCATAACTCTAAGTTTGTTTATTTTTTCCCTTTGGTTGCCATAAAATAAAACCCACCCTTACTGCTGGCAAGATAGTCAAAAGTGAAGCAATGGAAATACAGAGTCACATGAAAAGGACTCTGGGGACTAATTATTTAGTCCAAAATAATGATGTCTATAACAATTTCAATAAGTAATCATCTAGTTGACTTCAAGGAAGAAGGTACATACTACTTCCTACCAATCAGCATTTCATGTTTAAGTATTGCTCATTGTTAGCAATTCCTTTGCAATTTTATCTAGTTCAGTTTTTTTGAGAACAATCATGAAGTCTCATCTCTCTTCCACATAACAATCCTTTGAACACTTGAAGATAACTATTATGTCCTATAAACTTTGTACAAACAAGTACAAAAAGTTCCTTTAAGTACTACTTTTTTCAACAGATATTAAGCTTCTTCACCACCTTTGCTGCTCATCTTTGGACACTCCCCAATTTAACTATATCCTTCTTAAATATAGTATCAAATTTTTGTTCTTTGTTGTTCAGTCATTTCAATCATGTCTGACTCTTTGTGACCCCATGTGGAGTTTTCTTGGCAAAGATACTGGAGTGATTTGCCATTTCCTTCTCCAGGTCATGTTAGATGAAGAAACTGAGGCAAACAGGGTTAAATGATTTGCCCAGGGTCACAGAGTTACTAAGTGTCTGAGTCTGTATTTGAATTTATTTAGATGAGTGTTCCTGACTCTAAGCCTGGCACTCTATCTACTGTATCACTTAGTCAGATGGAGTCTAATCAGGACAGAATATGATAGAATTAACATTTCCCTAACTGGGCATTGTACTGCTTATCAATATAACCTAAGATCACAACAGGTTTTTTTTTTTCTTTTTAACTACCTTATCACACTCTTGAATCATAATGAGCTTTCAGCACACATAAAAACCCCCAGATTTTTTTTTTTTTTTACAGGAAGTACTGTCTAGTCAAGTCTCTTATATCTTGCACTCTTGAAGTTGTCTTTTATGCCCCTATCCCAAGATTCCTTTACATTTATTCTTATTCAATTTAGTCATATTAAATCTAGATCAATTATTCATCCAATAGCCAATCTTCTGGGAACAGGACTGTTATCCGTCACATTAACTATCCCACTCAGTTTTTTGTCATCAGCAAATCTGATACTATGCCATCTATAGCTTTATCCATTTCACTGATAAAAATGTTAAAACAGTACAGAGGTAAGGATAGATCTCTGGAAAACCAATTAGGGACTTTTCCTCAAATTGACATTGGACCGTCAATTAAACTCTGGGTTTTATCATTTTTAAATCCACCATTCCCTCCCCTAATGGAGGGAAAGTGGATTATCTCCATTCTATTATAAAGAATTCTCTTAAATACTACATTATTCATTAAAATAAATAACTGATGAAGTAAAAAGATATTTAATTTAGTCAGAAAACCTGGGTTCAAATCACAGGTCTGCTATTTACTTACCTATTTGACTTTGGTTGAACAAGTCAATTAACTTTTCTATGCCTCTCCTATCTTACCTTTAACATACAAGGGTTGGACAACATAATCACTAGGTTCCATCGGTTCTAAATCTTTTGATCCTGTAATTTCTTCAACAACATCACTGATTTCAGTTTTTTAAAGCATCCAATAAGTCATAACACTTTCAACAAAACATTAAATTATGCACCTCAGATCTTTCCTTGTGTTTCATCACACTCACTACTACCAAACCTTCTATTTCTATTATATTCAGAATATATTTTTTAAAATAAATTAAAAACCTGGTATTTCACTCTCTGAAAACAATCATCCTTTAACACCACTTTATATCTTCTCTATGTCTGTGATGATTCTCTCACTTCTTCCTATATTGTAGTTATGGTGTCTAAAAACGGCTGCCTGCCCTAAAGTCAGGAAGACCTGAGTTCAAATCTGACTTCAGAAACTTAATACTTCCTAGCTGTGTGATCCTGGGTAAGTCACTTAAGCACAACTGCCTCAGCAAAACAAAACAAAACCAAAGAAATCAGCTGCCTGTGGACAAGGTAACTCTCCTTTCAATTAAATTTCACCTTCTCACATGGAGAAAATAATTCTCTCTTCCAGCAATAACTAAGAGGCACTATTGCTGGATAATCTAGTCTTTTATATACAAACTAGATATTAAAAAAGAAAGGAAAGGAAGAACTAAAATAAGAAAGGAAAAAGTCTCTCTATCTTATAATTTAACTTTGCAAAGCCCTTGTCTGTGATTCCTAATGCCACATTTGACATTCCTCATGCTACCGTGAAAGTTCAATATATGTCAGTTAGCATTGCTGAGACAAACTAAACACACATATTCAATTCTAAAGCAATTAAGTAAAGGGCACTTAAAACTAGAATAGCATATTCAAGAAAGTGTCAAATTCTGAAATATTCAAAAAAATAGAATAGAAAAATAATGAAGCTAGATGACTCAAAACACAAGATACTCTCACAAATCATTTACATGTGGCTCAAATAAATCAGTGTTTTATAATTTATCTATTTTTAAAATATTCTTGGGGAAAGAATTTGTTATTTGAAAGGAATTGTAAATTTTTTAAAACAATTATTTGTTGTTGTTTTAGTCATTTTCAATTGTGTCCAACCCTTTGTGATTCCATTTGGGGTTTTCCTAGCAAAGATATTGAAGTGAATTGCCATTTTCCTTCTCCATAAAACAAGAAAACAAACATATACGTATGTATGTATGTGTGTGTATATATATATATAGCCAGCATTTATAGTACACATATTACCACATTTGATCCTTACTGGATAGATAATTGCTATTATTATCCCTTTTTAATAGAAGTAAAAACTGAAGCAAAACTCAAATGATTTGCCCAGGGTCACACGGCTAAGTAGATCATATTTGAACTCAAATCCTTCTGACTCCAGGGTTGGTGTTCTATCTCCTAGGTTCTATGCCTCCTAGCTTGCCCTATCCATTCTTTTAACCATCACTTTTATTTCAGTTTTACAAAAGCTTTTATGCTCTGTCAATTATTTTATTTTAACACAAATATTATTTTCAAGGGGTAGACACAGATCTCCTCAATGAGAAAGATGACAATCTGAATTTAGTTTGTAACAAAATTAGCTTTTTTATTAAGTAGCCATGAGTTACTTTGTGAGTGTGATTTCAAATCCCTAGAACTTGTAATAAGCCTTGAAAAATCTTCTAAGTCTTAAAACACTGTCCCAAAAGGAAGAGAGTAAATGCTCCCAGTTGGTTTGAATTTGAAGTCTACTATAATTTTCTACCAGCCTAAAAACATCTCCCAGGAAAATCTAATAGGATGCCTGACATATAGATTATTCTAAGAAGCTCCTAGTTAAAATGCAAATCAATCAGATATATATAGATAGATAGATAGATAGATAGATATGTATATCACTCATTAACAACTACCTCAGTGGGAACTGTATATTTCCTGGAGAGGGAAAATGACCCATGAAAAAAAAAGTTTTTATAATTATCAAAAAATAAGTATCTTTTATGCCTCTAGGAACTGTGCTAAGGGGCTGAGGATACACAAAGACAATTATGTAGTCCCTACCCTCAAGGAACTCATGCTTCATAAGAGGTATTGCAGAAAACCACTGGCTCTAGATTCAGGGGATGCATCTTCAAGTCTTGCCTAACATTCACTACCTGGATGATCATAAATAAATCAGTAAATCTCATTTGTAAAATGAAGTGGTTAGACAAAGGTTCTGCAGTTTTATTCAGTTCTAGACTTATGAACTCCATCACATATACATATACATAAATAATGCAAGATAAGTAAAAACTAAATTTGGAGAAAGGGAGGTGATAAAAGCTGAAGGAGAGTGACATCAGAAAGGCCTCATGTAGGAAGTGGTTTGAGCTGAGTTTCTGAAGAGAACTAGGTACTCTAAAGAGACACAGGAGAGAAAAAAAAGTATATTCTACATATGGGAAACAAGCTGCGCAAAAGAATCAATACAAGGTGTTCTCACTAAGATTTTTGGGGCCTCCCTTACAGTTGACATTTTTCTATTCTTTAAAGGCCCATAAAGCAATTTATATATCTGATTTCATTTGAGTATCAGAAACACCTTGTGAGATACCTACAAGCATTACTATCATCATTTTACAACTGAGCAAACTGATGTTCAAAACTTAAGTAACCTGGTTTATGGTCACTCAGCTAGAGAATATCATTTAAACCAGGTGTCTCCTAACTGAAGCATAAAGACACTATACTAAAAGCATCAGTAGTTTACTTTTAACCAAATCTTATATTCTATTGTTTAAACTATTTCTATTGTGAATATCCTTGGAGCTATTAAAAAAAATTTAGTACTTGTGAAAACAGCAACAAAATGGTTTGGAATTAGAGAGAAAACTGGAAACCAGGTTTTAGGGAACTTATTTAGCTGTTTCACTTTGGAAAAATCATTTAACCTGTCAGTCAAATGTATGTTTGCATGAGGTAGTTCCTTGAGAATCAAATGATATAATGTGCCAGAGCAGTTTATAATCTTAAAACACAAGTGTAAGCTGTAGATGAGTTCATAAATCTGATGGAGTATTTTTCTTTTGATTAGTACTTCAGTCATCTTCCCCAAACTACTAATTCCTATCCAGAGCTATTCTAGTTTAAGCAAGTAAAAATGCCCTCTGCAGTCTCTAGACTCTTCCCTTCAGGTTACAGATTAAAACAATTCTCATTAGTTTCCTTAGTGTTCTTTGGTAAAGTAATCTAATGTGATATGATTCACTAGAACTAGAGGTATTGTTAGAATTCCAGTGTTCAAATGGACCTCTTCCACCAGGAGAGTTTCCTTTTTGCTTGGCAGTGTGGAGGGATTGGGAGGGGAAGGGCACCCATTTATGGTCCTCTTCCTCTAGGACTTTTCCTTCTCAGTCTCTCATTGACCCATCTATGCCATGAAGCTCTTTTCCTGTAAGAACCAATGCCAACAGTCATTTGTGCCCAGGACACACTGCCTCTTGCCCTGTTGCGGCACCCCCTCCTCTGTGATGTGGTATGTTGTGATTTCTATTTACTTTGTATTGGGTATCTGATTTCCCCCAGCCTAGCTGTATGTCCAGTTTCATGCAACAGCCATTTTCCAGTATCAGCCTCTGCAAAACCTCTTCTCTTTCTTTTCTCTATTTTATCTCTCTTCTCTTCTCTCTCCCCCCTTTCTCCCTCCTTCACTCCTTTCTTCTCTTTCTCTCTCCCTCCCTCCCTGTGTTCATTCCTTTGTTCCTTCCTTTCTCCTTCCCTCTTCCTTTTTTTCTCCTCTCTTTCTTCCCTTTCTCCTTCCCTCTCTCCATCCATTCTTTCCTTCTTCCCTCCTCCTTCTCCTTCTTCTCTCCCTCTTCCTTTCTCTCTCTCTCCTCCTCCTCCGCCTGCTTCTCCTCCTTCTCTCTCTCTCTCTCTCTCTCTCTCTCTCTCTCTCTCCCCTCCCCCCAAAAAACACACCACATTTTGTAAAAGCAAAAACAAATTTTGTCACAAAAAGGATCTTCATATCCAAGGATTTCAAACTATAGTAGATAATATAGAAAATGGACATGTGCAAAAACTACCTCATACTGGATATGTCAAGAGAATAAAAAACAACTATACATCTTCATAAAGTTTTTGCATGGTGGCAAGATCTAAAACATCTTGGTTCATCTTAATTCTGTTGCAAAATCCAATTCTACTATCTCAGCATTCAGGAAGTATTTTATGGATACCTGCCTTGTAATAGAAAAATAAATCTGAGTGCTTCACATAATAGCTGTTTTTAAAAAGCACAGTACCCTTTTTACCAATACTGACATCAATGTCTATGACACAAGAACTGAACAGAAGTGCTAATAATTCTAAAACAAATAGTGTAGATAGATGAATGGATAGTTTGGTGGATGGATGGATGAATTGATAAGTGAATGAAAAAGCATTTAAGTTCTTACTATGTACAAAGTGCTGGAGATACAAATAGAAAGTTGAGACACTCCTTGATCTTTAGGATGACATTCAAATAGTGGGAAACAACACATATTAGAGAGAATTAAATAAAAGGCATCAGGAAAAATTAAGGGATCTTTTGGCAGCTGCAAAAATATGATGCATCATGATTCTCTTTAGTGTAATTTCCATTAATAAAACTATATCCATTTCTGATGCTCTTCAATAAACAGGGAGAACACTTCCTTCTAGCTACAAAACATACATGAAATTGCTCATTCCATTGTTCTAATCCATCTGGAGGCTGCTTACAAAATTTTAACTTAAAAAGTAAAAGATATAAAATATTAAATTTAAATGTACAAGATCAAAAAATTTGATGCAGTCTGCTTTAAACCAGTCCAATATTTAATATTCAGTTGCTGCCCACACGCATCCCCCATTTAAAAGTGCACAATAACCCTATTCAGCTCATTGAACATGACAAATTGTGTCAACTCTCTCCTAAACTGTTCCATTGATCTGCCTAATAACTAGTTTTCTTTGACCTTCACATAGTCCTCAGATTCATTCTCTCTTTTCTGTGTAATGATTCCTAGTTGTTTCAGAGTTTTTATCTTTTTTCCATTTTGCTCGATGTGTACATCTAGTCTGGTATGGCTTTGCCTCTGCTCCTTGAACAGTACCAGTACCCCCACAAGAATTGTGTGTTCTCTTGAGGATTAATTCCCTACCTCTTGGGGCAACTAATTTCAACTCCAGGAAAAACAAGCCAATCAGGACCAAATTTTCTATCATGTAAAAATGGAGACAATATTTTTAGGGGGGCAAAGTACCAAGTCTAGAAGTCAGAAGCAATTATTTTTTTTTATGGTTCCTACCGTGGAATCCTGAACATCTTAGCACTTAGTAAATGGTAACTGATTAAGTTGAGAATGAAACTGCTCAACCACAGAGATGCTATCCTGTCTTACTCTTTACACCAGCAACATAGTTGGGACTTTTTTGCTAATCGCTTTGGGATATTTTCTCCATAAGACTAAAGAAGTGAGGTGAGGCCAGATGTGACTAAAAGATCATAGAAACATAGGTAGAAAGCTGGTAGGGAAATAACTGGTCGTGTAGATTACCACCCCCTTCCATTTTACAGATGAGAAAACTGAGGTCCAGAAGTTAAATGATTTGGTCAAAATTTCACAAGTAGGACAGAAGTGACAAAGTCAAAATTCAAGCTCAGGTCCATATCAGAAAAGCTAAAGAGAATCTCTAATGGAAGAAATTGATACATATTTTAAAAAACAAAACAACACCACACTGCTTGTATATTCACAAATTCACAAATTCCAATCTAAAAATTCTGTGAATCTTAGCAATTACTGCTGAAATTTATAGTATGCACAGAAACACAATACCATCGTAATATTGATAAATTTCCCTTCTGACAGTATTATGTCTCACCAGAAATGTCTCGTCTCACACAATCCTTCAGCATAACATTAAAATAAACAAACACCATACTATCCTGGACTGCTAAAATTGATCATCCATTTAATTAAAATGTCTGTCCTATGGGTGATTTATAGAATCTTGTCATTATTTGGTCATCACCTAGGGTGGATATAGATTAGCAACTACAGACACATCAGAACTCTGACATTAATTACTATGCCAGAGGGAATGGACCCCTACCACAAATAAGAAAACAAGCAATATCCAGTCCTCCTTATGACACAACTAATAAGGACATAACTTAAACTATAGCACAAAAAGTATATTCATGTTAAGAAATACACAATGATGTGCATACCTGCCTCACATTAAGAATATACTATAAGAAACAATGTAAATATTAATATGAATGCTGCATAAATTACTGAGTAATGAGTTAATTTATTCCCATTCCTAGTAAATGGTGGTGGCTCTTAAGAAATCATCCATTTGAATTAAAGTAGTTAATGAGGAAACCAAATTATCACTTTTTGCAGATGATATGATGGTATACTTAGAGAACCCCAGAGATTCTACTAAAAAGCTATTAGAAATAATCCACATCTTTAACAAAGTTGCAAGGATACAAAATAAAACCACATAAATTATCAGCATTCTTATACATCACTAACAAAATCCAACAGAGTTACAAAGAGAAATTCCATTTAAAGTAACTGCCAATAGTATAAAATATGTGGGAATCTATCTGCCAAAGGAAAGTCAGGAACTATATGAGCAAAACACTTTCCACACAAATAAAGTCAGATCTAACCAACTGGAAAAAGATCAACTGCTCTTGGATATGTCGAGAAAATATAATAAAGATGACAACAGTACCTAAACTAATCTATTTATTTAGTGCTATACCAATAACTTCCCAAGAAACTATTTTACTGATCTAGAAAAAATAACAACGAAATTCATCTGGAAGAACAAAAGGTCAAGAATTTCAAGGGAACTAATGAAAAAAAAAATCAAATGAAGGTGGCCTAGCTACACCAGAACTAAAACTATATTATAAAGTAGTGGTCATCAAAACCATTTGGTACTGGCTAAGAAATAGACTAGTTGATTAGTGGAATAGGTTAGGTTCACAAGACAAAATAGTTAATAACTATAGCAATCTAGTATTTGACAAATCCAAAGACTCCAGCTTTTGGGATAAGAATTCACTGTTTGACAAAACTCCTGGGAAAATTGGAAACTCATATGGCAGAAACTAGGCATTGACCCACATTTAACACCATACACCAAGATAAGGTCAAAATGGATTCATGATCTAGGCATAAAGAATGAGATTATAAATAAATTAGAAGAACATAGGATAGTTTACCTCTCAGACCTGTGGAGGAGGAAGGAATTTGTCACCAAAGAAGAACTAGAGATCATTATTGATCACAAAATAGAAAATTTTGATTATATCAAATTGAAAAGCTTTTGTACAAACAAAACTAATGCAGACAAGATTAGAAGGGAAACAAATAAACTGGGAAAGCATTTTTACAGGCAAAGGTTCTGATAAAGACCCCATTTCCAACATATATAAAGAATTGACTCTAATCTATGAGAAATCAAGCCATTCTCCAACTGATAAATGGTCAAAGGATATGAACAGACAATTTTCAGATGAAGAAATTGAAACTATTTCTAGTCATATGAAAAAGATGCTCCAGGTCATTATTAATCAGAGAAATGTAAATTAAGACAATTCTGAGATACCACTACACTAAAATGACAAGAAAAGATATTGATGAATGTTGGAGGGGATGTGGAAAAACTGGGACACTGATACATTGTTGGTGGAACTGTGAATGGATCCAACCATTCTGGAGAGCAAAATGGAACTATGCTCAAAAAGCCAAACTGTGCATACCAGCAGTGTTAATATTGGGCTTATATCCCAAAAAAAGATCTTAAAGAAGGGAAAGGGACTTGTATGTGCAAAAATGTTTGTAGTAGCCCTCTTTATAGTGGCTAGAAACTGGAAAATGGGTGGATGCCCATCAAGTGGAGAATGGCTGAATAAATTGTGGTACATGAATGTTATGGAATATTATTGTTCTGTAAGAAATGATCAACAGGATGATTTCAGAAAGGCCTGGAGAGACTTACATGAACTGATGTTGAGTGAAAAGAGCAGGGCCAGGAGATCATTATATATTTCAACAATAACACTATATGATGATCAATTCTGATGGACGTGGGTCTCTTCAACAATGAGATGAACCAAATCAGTTCCATTTGTTTAATAATGAATAGAACCAACCACACCCAGCGAAAGAACTCTGAGAAATGAGTGTGAACCACCACATAGAATTTCCAATCCTTCTGTTTTTTGTCCGCTTGCATTTTTTATTTCCTTCACAGGTTAATTGTACATTATTTCAAAGTCCGATTCTCCTTGTACAGCAAAATAACTGTATGGATATGTATACAAATATTGTATTCAACATATACTTTAACATATTTAACATGTATTGGTCTACCTGCCATCTGGAGGAGGAGGTGGTAGAAAGGAGGCGAAAAATTGGAACAAAAGGTTTTGCAATTGTCAGTGCTGAAAAATTACCATGCATATATCTTTTTTTTCATGCATATTATATCTTGTAAATAAAAAGCTATAATTTAAAAAAATCATCCTTTTTATTTTTTCAAGACTAAACAAACAACTACAAAAGGCCAAGTTCATCAATTGCCTAATATAGATCCAAATTAAGAGATGGTTCCAAAAGGGTTCCAGCTTCTACATTATAATGTTTAAAGTTGCATCTTAAAATCCAAAGAGATAAAACTGACTAGTTGATAAAATATTTTTCCAATAAAAATTAAGCATCTAAATGTTTAGCAAATTGGCTTTGCAAGAAACTCTGGTAAAAAAAATAATGGTTTATTATTAAAAAGCTACCTCTGCAACTGATTCATTTTGTAATTAGGACAAGTTATCCAACTTTCAGATTTTTTACAATTTCCTATCCCAAAATATTGCTAAGAGTCCATTCTATGATCCCATACTGGGCCGAAGTTTTTCTCTTTCCTTTCCTCATGAGTCTTGTTTTTAAATACATCATTATGGTATTAGATCTATGACTTCCTTAAATGCTGCTGAACATGTTCAGAATTAGAGTGAATAAATTCAGATTGACCATAAATATTGTGCAAATGATCAAAAAATTAACTGTGGTTGACATCATGGGAAACCTCCGGAATTCTATTTTCTCTTCCTGATCAGAAATGGATTCTATCAAACCACATGTGAAGTAGCCACTATGCCCAACTCATCTAAGTGCTTTAAAACTAAGGCTTTCCCCAGCGCTAAAAGGCTCCAAAATTTCTAAGACTAATATACTTTGAAGGTGTGATCTCAAGAGAAGAGGTAGGTTTCATCAATCCATTACACACATACTTACCCTGGCCTCTTTTCTGAGCAACAGGGATATTTCTAGTATTATTATCTAGTAATAGTAATAATATCCTAGTAATATTAATATTGATAATTATCCAAATAGTATTTCTCTTTAAGTGAGATGTTTCCCTCATTAACAACCCTGCCTGTGAAATACTAGTACAGATATTATCATCCCCATTTTACTAAGGAAGAGACTGAGATTAAAAGATTGTATCTTACCTAAAGTCACAAAGATTTTAAATCAGAATTGAGACTCAACTTCAGTTATTAACTCAATCTCAGTATTTTTTTTTCTTTTTTGTAAAATTGCCATATTCACTTTCAAGAGGGGCAAAAAGTATAGAGAACTTCATGAAAAAAGATAGTACTCATAACAGCTTCATTTATAGTTACTTAGTTTAAAATTGCAAACTATTTTTCTATGCAATATCTCCATTGATTACCACAATAATACAATATTGATTATCCCCATTTTACAGACAAGGAAAAAAAAGAGACTAATAAATTTGCCTTAAATCTTAGAGCCAATACTTAGGCATCAATTGTTTGAATTCAAGTATACATATACAGTATGAAATTGGCTTCATTTATACCATGTTGCAGCCAATGACAAAATAAATCTGCTCCTGGCTTTTTTGGTCAAATTTTATGGAATAAGAAGGGAAATAAAAAATAAAAACAGGAACTTAACTTCCAAGTAATTACATACACCATTATGGAAAGTTAGATTTTCCTTTAAACATCAGTACTAATTACTATTTAATTTGTCTCTCACATTAGGATAAAACATAAAAAATAAAATAAGATCCAGATTTTACTGGTTAGTCTCCATTGCTTTCAATATTTTAAGAAAGACTTCCTAGGTTCCCATTTCTCCTTGTTGGTCACTTCTGCTATTCATCTATTACTTCATAACAAACATAATGGGCAGTGAGGTAGTTAGAACCCTGGGTCAGGAAGACCTCAGTTCAAATATATCCTCATAAACTTACTGTATGACCCTAAGTAAATCACTTAACCCTGTTTGCCTCCATTCCTCATATGTAAAATTAGCTGGAAAACGAAATGGCAAACCATTCCAATGTCCTTGCCAAAAAAACAAACAAACAAACAAACAAAAACACCCCTAAATGGTCTCACAAAGATTCTGACACAATAGAATAGATTATATATTTTAAACACTGGACCCTTTTATGACTATGTTTTTTTCATATATGAACAAGGAATTTTCTATACTTGGACCTCTTAGTCTTATTATATTGCTTGTCCCCACTATCTTTTACAAAAGAACCAAGGCTTAGATAGGGCAAGGGACATTCCTGAGGTCATACGATGAGTAAGGATGAAGGTCAGAATTAAAATCCAGCTATTAGAACTAGTTTATATGATACCTTGAGTGAGAGACAAAATGATGGAATCCAAAGCTCATTCCATTTTATAATGTGATGTAGTCTCTCAAAGAATATTAAAATAAACCATTTCGAGCCTTATCACTAAATATTGATGCATCAATGGACTATAAACAACATAATTTTAATCATTCCTTCCCTCCAATCATTTAATTTTTTTTTCTGTATGATTAAAGCAGTTAAGAACAAGTGCTTATTTAAAACTATGGTACTTTCACTGTCACAAAATGCTTTCTTAAAATCATGCACCTGGAAAATCTTCATGGAAAATTATCCACAATATCAAATCATTGCAAGTCTTGTCTAATAAGAGAAATCAAAGCCTTACTGACATCTAAGAGTACATTTACCTTACATACTTACGTCTCAATATCCTATGTAAAATCTATATTGTATTTAACATATACGTTAACATATTTAACATGTATGGCACTACCTGCCATCTAGGGGATAGGGTGGAGGGAAGGAGGGGAAAAGTGAAACAGAAGTTTTTGCAAGGGTCAATGTTGAAAAATTAACCATGCATCTGTTTTGTATATAAAAAGCTATAATAAAAAATGTGAAAAAATATATCCTATGTAAAAATAACTATATATTTGTGAGATTCAATCTGTATCTCCACTTAGAATAATGAAAAAAAATCAGAAGATTTTTTTTTAAAAGGAAAAACTTTTGTCTTCAGGTAATTTATGTTATGGGTTCATCTCATCACCCAAGATTTAAAGGCAACAGAAGTATGAGTGATGATAGCTCTTGCTCTCATATTTGATTGGGTTATAAAACAAACAGCAGCACTCGCTCCTAGGATCTGATTTTTCTAAAGGCACTTGGATTCAGATATTTGGTTCTGGCAAGATCAGAAATCACAAGAGGCATATGGGATTACAAGGACACAATCAGGAGGGGATCACAACATGGTGACAATATTGTTATGGGCATAAACTCTCCCTACAGCTTGAGAAAGAAAATGGTCAGTGTTGTTAACAAGGAAAAAAAAACAAGAAAGGACAAAGAAAGCTTGTCTCCATCTGGGCAAGACTTCAGTTTTCAGGAGTTTACAAAAGATAAACTTTATCTTTTTTGGTGGATTTTTTTTGTCTGAAAAAGAGTGCTTTCCAATCACTCATTAACACCATAGTAGGGCACAATAGAGGTACTAGCCCCTGAAAACATAATTTATTTTGTTCTTATTGTCTGTTTGCTTCAGGTAGCCTGGCAAAAAACCAAGATGATAATTTCTTAAAGTTCATTGAGATGCCCTATAACTTCACTTGTAATAAAAGTTGAATATTTTAAAAATAAGTCCAACTAATAAATTTGTAATTGCTGTAATGACTAAGCTCTTCTTATATATATGTACACATATATATGTTTAAATAATACATGTAATAAAACAATACATAACATAATATGTTATATATCAGATATAAATTTTATACATACTTATACATAATTTAAAGGAGATTGTTTCACGAAATAGTCACATCTTGGGCAATATTTCCTAATCTAACAAAGTGACAGACTAATAAATTGAATTAATTTTTAAAAGTTCTTTTAAATATTAAAATGTTTCTAGAATTTACTGTCTATTTAGGGAAATGATTTTTCTGCCTTAAATTTGTCCATGTTTTAAAATTTCCAGACACTTTTACATTTCTAGTATACAAACCATAAGCTTTGAAGCCTTTCTCAACTTATCCTAACCAACTAACATTTGCTCTTTTCTTCCCTTTCAACCTGATAACCACCAGCCTGCAAATCTTACTCTCACCCATTTATGTATACAATTCCACACACACACACACACACACACACACACAATTAAGTATCACATGCAACCAGGGCCATAGTCCCAATTCAGTGATCATTAACTGATGATTCCCTTCCATAAGTGTTAAATGCCTACTATGTGTCCAGTATTGTGCTAGAAAAGACAAAAATTATGGTAAGTAAACAGCAATTTTGCTTTTTAAATAGAGTGGTTCATCAGACACCAGTAACTCCCGTAAGGTAATTTCTAAAGGACATATGATAAATGTCAATTCCACATTGACATCGATAAAAACAGTACCTCACACCTACATATAACATTATATTTTACAAAGCATTTGGCTCACTACTCTCAGGTGTGGGGGCAATTTATTTTATAGATGAGGAAGCTTAAGTGATTTGGTTATGGCATAACTGATAATATATGAACAAACAGAATTCAGGTCTTCTGACCCCCAAATCCAATGAAATTTATATTCTATTAGACCTACACTATTGTCAGTCTGAGCTAAGAATATGACTTCAATAACCAACTAGCTCCCCAGTTTTAAAGACTTTTTTTCCTACTACCTAACTTAAAGCATTTAATTTCTTTACAAGCTGATTGTACTTGGGCTAACCACATTGAATTACAGTAATACCAACAGATAATGTAATTCATGTAAAAAACACAGACAACGGGAAAGCTGTGAATGCCACAATATCAATAATACTATTTTTTGGACTGTCCAAAAGGCATTTGTAATCACAAAAAAATCCGCATGCCCAAGGCAGCAGTAATAAATACAACACTAAATCTCACTGCATTCTAATTAGGACCAACCTGAAAGAAACTATGAGAAAACACTTATAAATCCCACTTATTTAGAAAACTGCCCAGTAAGAACACTTTGCAAGTGTGCAGACTAGGTGTTCATGCATCTACAGGCAAGAATCTCGAATCCAGTGTAGTGTGTGTGGCCATTATATGTAATGCACGTGCATGTCTGTACAGGTGCGCCAACATGCATTCATAAATACTAGGAACAATGCCTTATGGAGTGTCCCACCACGAGTTTGGAGAAATTGTTATAAAGTGTCATTTATTCTCCTCTATCCCGGGTACGACTCTGGGCTTAAAGAGGAAATGAAGCCCTTTGTCCACTAGCGAAGGCTAGCCTCTAACAGCTTCCTTGAAATCACTTTCCGCTAGTCCAGTCTGCTTTTCCAACAGTGGATGCCCAGGCAAGCCTCCCACATCAACAGAACTGCACTAGCACAAACCCACCAGTTTGTGACATCGGTGCCGTGGTCACCTGATGCGGGAAATCCAAGTTTGGTTCGAGTTTCCACAGACTCAGAGACAAGGAGAGTAGGAGAAGGAACTGGATAAGGGACTCGCCGAGGGGGCCGATGAGTATGGGCTACTTACCCAGCCCTCAAAGGTGTCGGAAGCGCCCGCAGTGCGCAGCAGTTCTTGGAAATGCAAAGTGCAGTTGGCCACGAAGTGGTCATATCCCATGTGGGTCTCATGGAAGACCGCCAGCTCCATGTGGCCACCGTCCGTAACATTGGTACAGAATTCTTCATTGTAGGTGGGCTTGTTGGTCTTCTGCTTGGTGCTCGTTTGGCCGACGCGCACCTGGTCCACGCTCACAGTCAAGTAGGGATCCAGCAGCTGGTAGCCCTTCTTGAAAAGGGAGTGTCGCAAGGACCAGCGGGTGGGCTGCAGCCCCACAGCCTCGCCGATCCTCACCCTCACATAGCCATTGAACTTCATGGTCGCGGACATGCCGCCACCCCAGCCCCGGGGGGCCCGTGCTGGCTCCGGAGTCGGGGAGAGCCCGGGAAAGAGCACGTCTGGAATCAGGCGAGCAGGAGCAGCCGTCGCGGCGGCAGCAGTAGTTCCGGACAAAAGCAGTGCGGGTTCTCCATGGGCTCGGGCCGGTTCATTCTTCCCCTTCCCCAGAACGTTTCCCCTTACCTCCCCTCCCTCCCAAGATGGAAAGGAGGGGAGCCGAGTCGGCGGAGCCCTTTCGCCAGCTATAGCAGCGAGGACGTCCCGCCTGGGCACAGGAGACTGGCCACACCAGAGAGGGCGGTGGCACTGCCTTGAAGCTTCCCCCCCAACCCCGGTTCCCCCTCCTCTTCCCTCGGTGGGGCTATGCTTTTCTCGTAGAGCCCCAGGAGCGCCCTAGTGTCGGAGCTGCCCGTCCGGTTTAGACTCCGGCACGATGCATTTCTTCCTCCCTCTGCCTCCCCCTCCTTTTCCTCCTTCCCCCGCCTCCTCCGCCTGGCGTTCTCCCTCCCTCTTCGCTCTTCAAACCAGGAAGCAGCCGCAGCCCTTGGCGTGAGACTCCCACCAACAGCTTCAAGTTGCGAGAGTCCCTTCACAGCCTCCTGCGCTTTCCGGAGCCTTCTCGGGGCAGGGTGCTGCGACTGCAGTAGCCCTGACCCCTGCGGCTCGGGCGCCAGGCTGCGGGGGAGAAAGGAGTGGGGGGCGGCGGGAGAGGTGGAGAGCGCGCTCTCCTGGGGCACCTCTCCTCCCCAGCAGCTGCAGCTCCAGCTGTGGTAGGTGGGAAATCCAAATTGCCTACAGTCTCCGGTGAAGAAAGACAAGAGGCTAAGACCAAGCAAACACCTGAGGCATATGTGACACAGGCCAAGGGTGCGTAGGGGAGGAGGAGAGCAAAGGGGAAAAAAGGAGGAGGAGCGAGAGAGCTTGGAAGCCGCACTGCAAAGATTTGCAGTGAGCCAGGTAACGCCCCCTTCCTTGGGACTGCTGGCACATCTCTCTCCTCGCCCCGGAGCCACTAGCCTCCAGTCAGTCATGCTGGCAGGGAGATTGACAAGGAGGGGTTTTTCCCCCTAATTATTATAGGGATGTATCATCCTCTGGTTCAGCCCTGGCACATCCTGTTTGTGTGCGTTTCCTGCAGCAGGTAATTACATCTGGCTTTCTTAAAACAGGGCTGTTGTAAGGATAGGAACAGTGTCTGGCTATTTCCTCAAAGAGGTGTGTTCTCTCCAGTGCGGGTGTTTTTTTTTTTTTTTTTTTCTTTTGCTCGGTGAAAAGCAGGAAAGGTTGGTTCTTCTTCAGACAAGGCAATGACTTAATAAACCTTTTTCTCTGCCCGATAGTACATGATACACCCAGCCACTGCAAAGAGACTTTCTTGAGAATACACCCTTCCTTCCTGTCTTGGCCCAACATACCGACACAATAGATAAGAGAATCGTGGGATTGTAGATTTAGAGCTGTATGAAAGCGTCGAAGTCATCTAATCCAACCTCATTTTACAGATAAGGAAACTGAGGTCCAGAGAAATTCAGTGTCACCCAAGGTCACAGTAGTGATAGAATAAAGATTTAAACTGAGGTCCTCTATCTCCAAAATTAGAGCTCCTACTACTGACCCTCTGCTTTTGGGACCCTAGCAAAGTCAATCCCTGCCCCTTCTTCAAGTGCATCAGCTTTCTCATCCGTAGTTGACCTTCAGCATCGACCCAGTGTATGTTGGACAAATTAGCACCAAGCTGAAGTGCAGCAAACCTACTTTCAATGTTGTGGAGACTTTGAGTTCAGATAATGATCAGTTCCCATTTTCTTTCTCACTCTAAAGCTTTAACAGGTGTTCACTTGGACCTGTTGTTTTTTTTTTTTTTTTTTTAATTAGTTTTCCTCCAAAGAATCCTTCTTAGTTCCTCTGTGTTCAATGAGCTAGGTCCATACCTTTTGCCTGAAGTTTTGAGGCTGACTATTGTTCCATATTGGCTTAATTTCTGCTTTCCATTCCTGACACCTGCAACCCTCACTCTGCCCAGTAAAACCTGATGCAGAAGACCTGGTTCTGCTATTTACTGCCAATATGACTTTCGGCACATCAATTAATCTCTTTAAATTTCATTCTATGTCTGTAAAATGAGGGATTTGGTCCAAATAACATCTGGTATCCCTTTTATCTCTAAATCCATGAACCTATGGCCTCACTTCTAGCCCTTTATCTTTTTCTCAGTCTGCTTTTTTGTCATTAAACTATTATAATGTACGAAATCTAGACATATACTAGGGGTAGAAGTGATCTCTCCCAGAGAGGAGCCCTCGTTTTAGATTTCTACTGACTGGATTCAATCCTGGGAGGAGGATGGGCATGTCTCTGGATCTTTACATTGTCACCCGGGAACCCCAGGAAAAATCTTTTAACGTTTAAGTTTGGCTCATATCCAGGGCTTTCCCAAAAAGATAACTGACGTACAAAGTAGAGATCTGATATAAGACAGCAATTTCTTCTACCCCAAAAGAAATCCTTAAAGATTCATTGACAAAATCTTAAAATACAAAGCAGTAATCCATAATCCCTTTACTTTCTCTAAGAAAAACATTTTTTGGAATTCCTGAAATGGTATTTAAATTTCTCTGCAGCTCTGCCTTCTTTGAGCAACTGCCTTCTCTAATAGTGGTCTCCTCTTCTAAAAAGTTGCTTCAGAGGGTATGTCCAGGTACAAAATAAGCAGACCCAGAACCTCTCAACCTCTTGAACTTGTGCAGTTCCCATCAACAATTTGTTAATAATGTGCCAGTCACTGTGCTAAGCACTGGAGGCAAAAGTGAGGAAGATAATTGTTTGAGCTTTGGAAGACAAATGGTACAATATAGTGAAGAGAGAAAATGGGGCATCATATATCAGCCTGTATGGTTGGATTAAAGAGTGTGTGTGTGTGTGGGGGGGGGGGTGATATGCAAGGAGGGTCAGGCTATGAGTGTATGTTAGAACTTTGAAGATAATAGGGAACCACTGAAGTTTAATAAATGTGGTGGGGATAGCGGTATGGTCATAGGAAAATCTAGATTTCATACTGTAGACAAAGAAATGAGAAGATTTAGCAATCAAATGAATGTATGAGATAAGTAAATAAGGTGTTGAGGATGACAGCAAGGTTTTGAACATGGATGACTGGAAAGGTCATAAATCTGTTAATACTGATAGTCATGTTAAAAAGAGGAACAGTTTTGGGAGAAAATATAGTGAGTCAAATATTAAGAACATCCATCTCAGGAGCACTGTTCTGTCTCTTGTGTTGAGAGGAAGCAGCATAAAGCAGAAGCAGCAGCCAGAGACTTTTAAGTTTAGACTTAGCCTCCCTTAAATAAACATTTGCACACACTGCTACAGAGTAGCCACCATAGCTACTAGTAGAAAAGGTAAGATACCTTCTCCCCACTGCATAGAAAGATAAATCGGAATCTCAAGCTACAAGTTCAAAATTGACAAGAGCTGAAGTTGTTCTTGTATATACCAACTTTGCCAAGTGCTGACCAACTCTTTCTGCTCAGTGGCCAATAAATACTCTAAGATGTAGCGACTCCATCACAGAGTAGGAGGAAATAAATAGCACAGCCCTAAATGCATGTGACTCTGTGGTAAGAAAACAAAGATATTCCTAGCATATTTCTTGCTAGGAATATGTAGAACTGAGAATTGGCACTATTCATTCTCCCCTGGACACTGCATTCTCCAACAGGTAGTCCCAATCATACTTCATGGGGGAGAAGGGGAACTTTCAGTCAGTCATCCAGTTCAAACCTTGGTATCATCAATTCTTTACTAACTACATATATTTAATTGGTTGCCAAATTTTCTTCTTTCTCCACAAGATAAAAGTGTAGGTTTGCTCATTTCTCCTCTCCCCAACACACTCATTATACTTTAGAAGTACTCTATTATCTTCAAATTCAAATTCAAAGCCTTCCCTCACCTCTATGAACTACAATAATGTAGTCTCACTACCAAATATTTAAGTAATGTTCCTTAATGAGTGATACCTTACTATATGATACCTTCATTATTACATCTCAGCAAATAAGGTTTGTTATTTTGCTTTCTCACTTCTTACTCTCCATCATTCCTTGCAAGCTGATTTCCATATTCATCACTGGACCAAAACTTTCCTCTACAAAATTATCCATGATTTCTTTATTGACAATTCCAGTAGTCTCTTCTCAATTCTAACTTTTGGTGCCCTATCCATAGAGTTTGACACTATTAACAAACCTTTCCTTCTAGAAACCCTCTCCTCCACCCCGAGATTTTTGTGACATTACTCATTTTGCTTCTTTTCCTTGCTGTCATGCTTATTTTTCTTGATCGCCTTTATAAGATCATTATCCCTCACTTGCAATGCACAAATGTACCCAGGGACTCTATCCTGAATCTAATCTCTCTTTAATTTCTTGGTGAACTAATCAGTTTCTATGTATCCAACTATTGTTTTATTCATATAATTTCCATATCTACATATTGAGCCTCTTTTTCCATCCTGAAATCCAATCCTTCATTTCCAACTGTCTAACAGACATCTCAGCTGGTTATCTCATGGGCATCTCAAATTCAGCATATCTAAAACAGAACTCAACTATTATAGTATAGTAAATACTTAATAAATTTTTAAAATGAACAAATAGCAGATGGATTAGAGAGGGGAGAGACTGGAGGTAGAGAGACCAAGTAGGAAAATTTTATAATAATCTAGGGCTTTAAGTAATACATGTCTGTAATATAAGTAAGGAAAGAGGCACGCAGATGGTACAGCGAATAGAGCACTGGGCCTGGAGTCAGAAAGGCTTGAATTTAAAACTTACTAGCTATGTGACCCTGGTAAATCATATAATCCTGTTTGCCTCAGTTTCTTCATCTATAAAATGACCTGGAGAAAAAAATTGCAAACCACTTCAATATCTTTGCCAAGAAAACCCCAAATGGGGTCATGAAGAGCTAATTAACAACCGAACCAACTAAACAAGAATAATGAGTGGGAAAAGGTAATTAGATATCAAATATATTTTGGAGATAAATTGGCAAAATTTGGCAACTGATTGAATATGAGGAATGAGGGAGAGAGAAAAGTTGAGAATAACTGAAGTTAAAAATTTGAATAAGTAGATGAATGGTAGCAGCTTCCACAAAAATAGGATAATTAAGGAGATAAAGTTTGTGGAGGAGGACATTCTGTGTTGGATAAGCTAAGTGTGAAATGGAACAACTAGAAGAAGGTGTCTAGTAGCCATTTGGAAATGTGACTGGAGTTTGGGGGAGAGATTGGTGTTGTATATATATATATATATATATATGTTGTATGTATATATATATATATATATATATATATATATATATATGAGTTTTCTTTGTAGAAATGATAGTTGAATACATGGAAACTTTCACTGGGAGAGGATTAAAGGAGAAATGAAGCAGAACAGAAATCCCTTTAAAAGAGACTGAAACATGAATAATAATCTAGCAAAGGAGACCCAAAAGGAGTAACCAGATGATTAGGAGAGAACCATGTTATGAAAACGGAATGAGAGAATATCTAGAAGAAGATGATGGTCAACAGTGTCAAATGTTGTAGTGAATTTAGGAAGGATGGATACACTAGAAAAGGCTGTTTAGGTTTGTTATTAAGATATTATGAACATTGTTGGTAGAATTGAGAAGTGATACAACCATTCTGGAGAGCAATCTGGAATTAGCCCCAAAGGGCTATAAAATTGTACATACCCTTTGACCCAACCATTACTGAGTCTGTATCCCAAGGAAATCATAAGGGAGGGAAAAGGACCCACGTGTGCAAAAATGTTTGTAGCAGATCTTTTTGTGATAGCAAAGAACTGAAAAATGAGTAGATGCCCATCAGTTGGAGAATGGCTAAACAAGTAGTAGCCTATGAAGGTAATAGAAAATTACTGTTATGTAAAAAATGATGAACAAGCTGACTTTAGAAAGGCCTAGAAATATTTACGGGAACTGATGTTAAGTAAAACAAGCAGAACCAGGAATACATTGAATACAATAACAGTAAGAATGTTCAATGACCAAATATGAATAACTTGGTTCTTCTCAGTGGTTCAATGACTTAAAGCAATCCCAATAGACTTTGGACAGAAAATGGCACTCTGCACCCAGAAAAAAGAACTAATGAGACTGAATATAAATCAACACATGCTATGTTCACTTCTTTTTTTCTACTTTGTTTTTTTGTATGTCCCCCAGGGTTTTCCCCATTTGCTCTGATTTTTCTCTCCCAACATGATTCATAAAGCAATGTGTGTTGAAAATAAATAAATAATTTAAAATATATGTATGTATATCATGGAGAGAGTAGAGCCAAAATGTCAAAGAACAGACCAGAATGCATCTGAATTCAACACTCCCCTTCATCTAACTTTAAAATAGTACTTTTAAATCATATTTTGGAGCAGCAAAGCAAAAGATAAAATAATATAAGTCAGAGGGAGACATTTTCCAGCCTAAGACAACTCAGGGGTTTGCAGAAAAGTTTTGTAACAACAAGGTGAATAGAGGTCCAAGAGCACCATCAGTGGACCTTGGAGGTAGCAACATCACCAGCAGCAGCAATTTCAGAACATCTCAACTCAAAAAGTAAGGGTTTTGTACAACTGGTCAGAAAGAGATTATGGGGACCATTTCTAGGCACTGAGTATAGCTGGCACTGACCGGCAATAAGCAATTCTGGGTCATGATTCCAGAGCACTTGTGATTTGTCACAAAGGAATAGTTTTTCTGGTCACTTGCTGGGTAAAAATCAGAGCACAAACCAATAGAACAGTGACCATACCTCTCCCAGGATAATACTAAACCTGGAAACACCAAAAACTTACAAATTCCTAGAAATAGTTTTGAAAAAAGAGCATAACCCACCTTGAACATAAAGTTCAAAGTAAAGAAAAAGACTGAGAAAATGAGCAAACAACAAAAAGAATTTCCTATTTACTTCAGGAATGTTTAAATAGGCAACATATACCATGAAAGTATAGCGCCCTCCAAAAGCTATAAAGAAATAAGGGAGGAAGAATTAGGCAGATACGGAAGCAAAGGATGGGGGAAAAAGACAAGGGAGGGATCCATGGGTGGAAGGAGGATAGGTAATAGCAAGGCAAGTTAAGGAGCAGAATTAAAGCAAAGAGTCAGTAGAGATAGAAAAAATATGTGTGTATGTAGGTGTGGTTGTGTATGTGTATGTATATATCTACATATATATTCATAAATATAGTCTTTCTTAATTATAAGCTGCTAGGGAGCGGTGGTGGAATAAAAAGGGGGAAAAGAATAAAGTAAAAAAGGTGTACAGCATAGAACAAAAGAACAATTTAAGGAAGTAAAGAATTGGTATTTGTTGTTATATATTTTGAACCTCCCTGATGTTCTGTTGGGCAGATGACAATGTTCTTTTGTTTTGTTTCATTTTGTTTTGTAATCCTTTTCTGTTTTTCTTTTTTCTTATTCTGTTTCTTTAAACAAAATAAATTTTGGGGGAAAAAACCCTCAAACCTAAAAAAAAAAATAGAATTTGACCATAAAAAGTTGCCATGATGACCGGTAACATCAAGTTAGAAGACAATAGTGTGAAAACCAGTATAAACAAAGCTTGAAAGAAAAATGCTAACTAAACCCAAGGTCAGCAAGAATTTGGAAGGGCTAAAGAAAGAAATTAGAGCAGTAGAGGAGAAAAAATGGGGAAAGAAACAAGAGTGATGCAAAAAAGTTATGAAAAGAAAATAAATTGGTAAAAGAGGCATCAAAAAAGGCTGAAGAAAATAGCACTTTAAAAAACCAGAATTGGCCCAATGGTAAAAGAGGCTCCAAAATTCACTGGGGAAAAAACCCAACTCCTAAAAATAGGAAAAAAAAAAGAGAGAGAGAGATAAAAGTTCATTAAAGAAAATAATTCCAATTTGATTGGGCAAGGGGAAGCTAACGATTCCATGAGACTTAAAAAAATTTTTTAAACAAAGTCAGAGGAATGGAAAAAATGGAGGGGAAGGATGTGAAATATCTCATTAAAAAAAGAACTAATCTGGAAAATAGTTTAAGGATAACTTAACACTTATGGGAGTATCTAAAAACCATGATCAAAAAAAAGAGCCTCGATATTATATTTCAAGAAATTATCAAGGAAAACTGCCTCAATTTCTTAGATCCAGAAGGTAAAATAGAAATTGAAAAAATGTACCAATCATCTCCTAAAATACAGCTCCAAATGAAAACTCCCAGAAATATAATAAGCAAATTCCAAAGGTCATAGGTCAAAGTGAAAATATTGCAAGTAGACAGAAACAATTTCACATATTATGAAGCCACAAACAGGTTCACACAAGATTTAGCAGCTTCTACATTAAAGAAATAGAGGGCTTCAAAAATGATATTTCAGAGGGCAAGGGAGCTAGGATTACAATAAAAAATAACCTACTCAGCAAAACTGAGTATAATCCTTCAGGGGGGAAAAAGGATTATTTAATAAAATAGAGGACTTTCAAACATTCCTGATGAAAAGACAAGAGTTGAGTAGAAAATATGGCATTCAATAAGAAGACTCAAAAGAAGCATAAAAAATATGAAAGAGTAATTATAAGGGATTCAGTGGAGTTAAACTATTTACATTTCTATATGGGAAGACATGTGTTATGCCTAAGAATTTTATCATTTGATTAGGACAGTTGATAGAGTCTGGATAGACAGAGGGCATGGATGAGTCAACTATGTTGGGATGATCTCTAAAATAAAGAATGTAGGGTGAGAAATATATTCACTAAGAAAAGTGGGACAGAGGTAAAACAGGATACATTTTCTCACATAAAGGAGATACACAAGAAAGAACTTTTATACTGAAAGGGAAAAATTGGGGATAATGGTGAGCAATGCCTGAATCTTACTGTCATCAGACTTGCTTTAAAGAAGAAATATATATGTGTGTGTGTGTGTGTATGTGTGAATATATATGCATGATGTACATATACACATGTGTATTCATATGATAATGTGTATATGTATATACAAACATATATATGTATATGTAGGGGTATAGGGGAGGAGAGATGTTTCATAATGAGGAAGGTGGATTAGGAGAGGCAGTGATTGAAAGCAAAACAGAATTTTGAGGAGGAACAGTATAAAATAAGAGAAGGCTTAACAAGGAAATGATGTGAAGGGATGTGGATCATAACTATGATCATAACTGTGAATGTGAATGGGATGAGCTAACTCATAGACTAGAAATGGATAGCAGAATGAAATGGAAATCAGAATCCAATAATATGTTGTATGCATTCTTGGGTCAGAAAAACAGACACAGAGTTGAAGTGAAAAGCTAGAGCAGAGTCTATTTGGTTGAAGAAGCAGAGGTAGGAATCATTTCATCCTAAGCAAAGGTAAAATTCAACCTAACTAAAAGAGATAATAGTAAGTAATATTAAAAAATTATAGGAAGTTTCTATGATAAAAGTCCCATTTCTCAAAGATATAGGGAATTGAGTAAAATTTATAAAAATAAGAACCATTCCCTGACTGATAAATGATCAAAGGAAATGAAAGAATATGACTTTTCAGAAGATGAAATCAAAATTAACTATATATAAAAATCTAAATCACTATTGATCAGAAAAGGGGAAAATTAAAACAACTCTGAGATACTACTTTACACCAATCAGAAGTGACTAATACTGGAAGAGATAGGATAAAATATTATATTATTGGAGGGAATAATGAAATGGTCCAACTATTGTGGAGAACAAATTGGAACTATGCCCAAAGGGCTATAAAACTCTGTAAACCATTTGATTCAACAAAATCATTGATAGGTCTATACCACAAAGAGATCAAAGAAAAAAAGAAAAGGGTATATATATGTGTATGTACGTGTGTGTGTGTGTGTGTGTGTGTGTGTAAAGTGAAGTGAGAAAAACTAGGTTATAGTGTATACTAACAGCAATGTTGTGATGATGATTAACTGAAAGATTTGGCTACTCTGATCAAAGTGGTAATCCAAAATAATTCCAAAAAACTCATAATGAAAAAAAGTGTCTCCTCCAGGGGAAAAAAAAAAAACATAAACTCTGTGTGTAAATTGATGTATAAATTTTTCTTTTTATATTTTTGCATAATTTCACACATATAATTGATATATTGTTTGTCTTCTCAGTGGGTGAGGAAGGGAATATGGAAATCAAAATTTAAAAAGAAAAGAATGTCAAAAATAAATAATAAATAATTTTTTAAAAAAGGGATCACCAGAATCTGGAGAGCAATTTGGAACTAAACCCAAAGGGCTAGAAAGCTGTAGTTATCCTTTGATTCAGCAGTCTCACTACTGGGTCTGTATCCCAAAGATCATAAAAGAGGAAAAAAGGCACATGCATAAAAATGTTTGTACACTAACTCTGTTTTTGTAGTGATGCCCTGATGGGGAAAATGTTGGAAAATGGATGAATAGGTTATGGTATATGAAGGTAATGTAATATTATTGCTCTATAAGAAATGATGAACAGACTGATTTCAGAAAAGCCTGGAAATACTTACATCAACTAATACTGAGTGAAATGAACAGAATCAGGAGTACATTGTACACAGTAACAACAAGATTATGTGATAATTCAATTCCTATCCTTGGAGTTAGCTGTTGAAAGGTCACTTGAGGACCATAATGGGGTGTGGCTGGGGAGTAACTATCAGGACCTTCTTTCTGGCTTTTATATTCTCAAGGGAAAGGGAACCACTTTTCCTGGAAGTTCTGGTATCTATGATTAGGCTGTCAACATATTTCTGGCCGTAAGGAAGAATCACAGGAAAGAGTACCATGAAAGAGTACCATGGGCAACACCATCAGGAGACATACAATGGTTTGGCAGGAAGGATGGGTCCACTTCAAATTATCTGGCCCATGAAGCAGAATATTGGATTCAATCATTTAGATAAAGGTATTGAGCCATAAGTCTGTTAAAATAGTTACCTAGGAAGGATATATTACATTAAACTTTAATGCCTACTAAATTAATTTAGGAGAGTAGGACAATACAGAGATTTTAGGAGATCATCTCAACTTCTCATTTTAGTTTAGAAAATTAAGGCCCACAGAGATTAAAAAGACACAATTGGCATATGGTTGAACTGTGACTAAAACTCAGTCCTGGTTCCAATTGAGTATTCTTTACATTATTTTTCATAACCTCCTAGAACAATGGGCAATGTGGGGGACAAGACAACCAACTCAAATAAATTAAGGAGATTTCTTAAGGCAAAACCAGAAAGGAATTTTATTATGATCTCACAAGAAAGGATGTCTCCCTCCCCATAAGCAATTAGGCAAGGAGAGTCCAGGTCCTGTTAACAGAAAAGAATTATATAGGGGCCTAAGCTAACACTCTCTATAGGCTGGATCTTTGCCTGAATAGCCAGGACAAATGACCTCACATTCTAAGTCAGAAATGAGGGAAAACTTCTAACCAACCACATCTTTAGGATGACTAAATTACCTTCTATGGGAGTTTCAATGCCAAGGTGGCCCCAACTTAGTCTCACAAAGTCCCACTCCTTGTAAACCACGAGATTTCTGGAGAAAGAAACCTGGTCCTGGGACACAACTCACTTTTACTCAGTCTTTAGAACAGCCCCCATCCTGTGAAATAGCTTTCACAGTTCACTTTGTGAGGGATGTAGAAGACCCTTACCCAAAATGACTACTCAGAGATCACTCGGTAGAAGGCAGAAAAATTGTTTATTGAAAACCTCCGGAGGATGAACCGTCCCATCGCGAGATAAGAAAGAGAAAGCCTGCGGTAGGAGGGCTAAAAAAGTAGTAAAGATACATAGCTTTTATACAAGAAATTACATCACAAGTAAGAGAGCATTGAGAAGGGGAGGGGGAGGCATCTAATTGGTTGTTGCTATTTGGGGAGATTGGAATGGAAGGTTTCTGTTTCCCTGAAATTTCCTGATTTCAGGGAAACAGAAGGTCAGGCCTTCAGACTTAATCAAGCAGATAGTGGTCCAGCTAATAGACTAAATATCGATAAATGTCAAATACCAATAAATGTCATCAGCTCAGGTTAAGTAAATATGTTTCTAGCTGGCCAAGGCTCAAGTAGATATGAGCCTGCACATATAATACAGGTCATAGGGGAGACACAGAAATAATAAAATACAGAAAAAGAATTCATACATTCCTGTAAGTTCTTCACCTTATCTATTCTCCACAACTTTGTTCAGCAACAACACTGATAAGGTCTGATGGGAAATGAAAAAATAGGTCTAGAGCTTAGGAGAACAGGAAGCTAATGAGATATCCTTCAGGAAAAAAGTGCAGTTCCTCTCTGAAAGTTCTTCTCTAAAAGCAGTCTTACCTTTATATCATAAGAAGAATTTTACTTTTTGCTTTGTGCAAGCATTCTTAATTATGGTTCATAAACTTAGAAGCAAAACATTTTACATTTTTATTTTCACTAATAAATTTTACTAGCATTTCTTTCAATCATTTCAAAACATTATTCTGAGAAAGACCTTTAGGCCCTTTTCAGACCACCAAAGAGGGTCTGTACAGGGATGTGCTAGAGCCAGTTTGGATGTGTAATTGCAAGTAAACCAGTTTGGCTAAAACTGAGTAAATATTGGCAAGGATGAGCTGAAGCCAGTTGCAAGCAGCTCATTCCTATTTATTAAATTTCCATTGTGAGCAGTTACACTTCAGAAATTTGCAAACACTACAAATCAAGACTTGATTTATTGTTTTATTAATTATCTAGATTTAAGAAAGTGATGAAAAAAATGTTAATGGAACAAATTAAGCTTAAAAATGTGTCTTGGGCTCATCCCCCATCCAAAGAGGCAATTATTAAACATTTACACAGCAAACCTCTAGGTTTATCACACACAAACATACATACATACACACACACACACATTATGAAACTCTTGTCTGCTATATGTGTTGAGAAAGGGAATTAGAATATTAACAGGTATTTATTAAGTTCTTTCTACATGCCGGGCACTGTGCTAAATGATGGGAATATAAAGAAAAGCAAAAAACAAATAAAAAACCAAACCCTTTCCTATAGATCTCAATCTGGGGGAAACAATATGCAATATGCAAACAACCATGTACAAACTAAAATGAAAGGAAACTAGAAAATGCCTCATAAAGAAAAGATTTTAGCTGAGACTTGAAGTGAGGAAAGTTAGGAGACATAGGTGAGGAGGAAAATATGGGTCCAGAAATATTATATGGGAAGAATAGCAAGAAAGCCAATATCCCTGAATTGGGGAATACGTGGAAGAATGTAAGATATAAGAAGGCTGGAAAGATAGGGGAGAATTCAGGTTAAAAAGGGCTTTAAATGTTTTAGGGGCAGGTTTTGAAGGGAAGAATTTTTTTTATTAAAGCTTTTTATTTTCAAAACATATGTATAGATAATTTTCATCATTCACCCTTGCAAAACCTTTTGTTCCAATTTATTTTTCTTCCTTCCCTTCCCTCCACTCTTCCCCTCAGTAATCTAACATATGTTAAACATATGCAATTCTTCAATACATATTTCTACAATTATCATCCTGCACAAGAAAAATTAGATCATAAAGGAAAAAAGTGAGAAAAAACAAAATGCAAACAACAAAAAGAGTGAAAATACTATGTTGTGATCCATACTCAGTTCCCATAGTCCTCTCTCTGGGTAGAGATGGCTCTCTCCATCACAAGACTATTGGAACCAGCTGAATTATCTCATTGTTGAAAAGAGCTGTGTCCTTCAGAATTGATCATTGTGTAGTCTTGCTGTTGCTGTGTACAATGCTCTCCTGGTTCTACTCACTTCACTTAGCATCAGTTCATGTAAGTCTCTCCAGGCCTCTCTGAAATCATCCTGCTCATCATTTCTTATAGAACAATAATATTCTATAACATTCATATACCATAATTTATTCAGCTATTCTTTAACTGATGGGCATCCACTCAGTTTTTAGTTTCTTGCCACTACAAAAGGACTGCTATAAACATTTTTGCACATATGCGTTCTTTTCCCTTTTTTATGATCTCTTTGGGATACAGGCCCAATAGAGACACTGTTGTATCAAAGGGTATGCACAGTTTGATAAGGCTTTAAATGGTGAGCAGGATTTGGAGGTAATGGAGAGCCACTAGTTTTATTGCATAAAGCAACTTCTTTGTTTCTCCTCACAACACCTCCTTTATTTTAACATGGTATAAGTGATAGCGTTTATATATATATGTACAAATACACAATATTTTAGCTGAATTCTAAGATCAGTAATTTTCCTTATGAGTCCAGTCTACTGTTTTCTTTATCAAATGAAAAGCTCTAGAGAAGAAATATAACTTTGTATTTCTTTTTGTGAAATGCCTAGAAGAGCACTAGAGAAGCTCTTAATGTATTTTGATTGATTGGTCGATTGAATCATTCACTGCCACTCTAAATTGTCAAAGAAGATTTCCTAAAATGAAATCATATTTGTAAATGACAAATGGGAATTAGATCATTTGCTTAAGGAAGGCACACTAGAAGAGGGTACAGGTTGCCAGATTAAAAAATGGGAGTGGTTCTTAAAGCAATTTGTTATTTTAGGAATGACTTTGAAAACTAAATCATTTTGATTATTATAAATATCCAAAATAACTATAAAAGACCTGTGAAGAAAGACTCTATCTGTATCTGAAGAATTGATTCATAGAAGTTTGTATAGATATATACATATAAATGAATATATAAATATATATTCATAACGATTTGTGTATAACGGTAGTCATGGGAGTGGGGAAGAAATTTATATGACTGTTGTATCTTTTAAAAGTATAGCAAGTTGTACATAATAGATGTGCAGTTTCATGTGCAATCATCTTTTTTATGTTATAGAAAAGCTTGTGTATTCCATAAATTCAAAATATAATTAATATAATATAATCACAACATAATAATTAAAAATAATATGAAAAATAAAATTTAAAAGTAGGAGTGAATTTAATGGGGGGAGTTTAAATTGAGTAAATATAGTAAGAGCACAAAATATGCACTTGCACAAAGTAAATAGAGAAATAATTCAGTGGCTCTTAAGGGAAAATGAAGATGATATAAAAGCAGAAGATATCAATAATCCATTTTTTAAATTTATTGAAGATAAAACCAATGGTTTTGATTGTAGAAAGATAAAGTATTTGGAGCATCTTCATCAAGAATCTATTTAAAATCTATGTATGAGTCCAAAAATGCACACTTTAATTCAATTTAATGAATATTTAAGTAAGCACTAGCTATGTATTAAGCATATTAAAATGACTATTATGGAAATGTTTTGCATAACTTCCCATGTGGTTTCTTAATGGAATTTGAGGATGAGGACAAGGAAGAGAATCTGGAACTCAAAAGTTTTAAAAACAAATGCAAACAAATTGTTTTAAATGTAACTGGGAGAAATATTAAATACATTTTAAAAGCATGTTAAAAGAACACAAACGTTTTTCTGAGGAAACATAAATTGCTAAAATCACACAAAAGAGATTCAAATTACTTCACAAAATATATAAATCCAGGACATCTTATGTCTAACAGAAAACAAAAATAGTAATATATATCTGTGTGCGTGTGTGTGTGTCTGTGTGTGTATACTGATATTGGCAGGGCTACAGTGAAAAACAGGTACTCTAACAGGTAATCTATTACTAGGATTGTAGACAATCTTTAACATTTTGGAGAGCAATATATAAAAATAAAATTAGTATCATAAAACTGGTCATAACTTTTGATCCAATGTTGAGATTTTATCCTAAAATTATTATAAAAAGGGAATAAAAGTTCTGTCTTTAAATGCTACTCTTCCTTGCAATCATAAAAAAACCCATAACATGATAACAATTTGATTGAAGAATGGTTGAATAAATTATGGTATATCAATACAATTGAATGTCAAGAAGTTATAAAATAATGAATCTGAAACATGCAAAAAATATGGAATGACCTATATGAAATGATACAATGTATACAAGTGGATGAGTATTTAAAAATAAAAACATCTATTTACCTTTTTGTTTCATGTTTTCAATTATTTTGTTTTATTAATGGCTAAAAATTTCATATAATAAAAACAAGTTTTTAATTCATGGGTCAAATAAATGTTTATTTGTTTGTTTCTTATTCTTAATTTATACAACTAGTAAACCCTTAATTGAGCAAGAAAAACAGTTCTATGAAATGACCCAGAAGACAGAAAATGAAACCCACTTCTCTACTGAGAGGAGAGACTACTGTTGTTGTATATAGTACAAATGTTGTATATAGTAACAGATTTCTGGGTCACTTTGTTTTGTGTAAACTCCTTTTTTTAAACAGGAGTAATATATCAAAATAATGACTGATGGAAGTAACAAAAGGCATCAATACAATTTTAAAGAAGAAAATCAATTCAGGCAGCATCTTTAAAAATTAATGAATTAATATCAGATCATAATAATGAATTAATAATAAATTATTAATAATAATTAATATCAAATTAATATTGGAAAAAGTCTAGAAAGAGAGGATTGTAATAGAGGCATGGATGAGACTAAATCTGTGATTACAAAAATAGGAAAAGGAAGATTAAGGAGATGATTTTGATGCTCAATGACAGAAGTGAGTCAAAAATGTTTTGACTTTGGCAGGAAAATGATACTGTTGTGTTCTATCAACCCATATGGGATCACATAACTGTGGGGATTGTGAAAAATTTATCAATAGTAAAAAGGTTTCTGAATGCAATGACCAAACATTAATTCAAAATCAAATGCATAACGAATCCAAAGTGCAAAGTGCTCTTGACTGTGCTGCATTGTGCAATTTTACTTCAACCTTGTATATGTATATATATATATATATATATATATTACTATTTTTGTTTTCTGGTAGACATAAGATGTCCTGGATTTATATATTTTGTGAAGTAATTTGAATCTCTTTTGTGTGATTTTAGCAATTTATGTTTCCTCAGAAAAACGTTTGTGTTCTTTTAACATGCTTTTAAAATGTATTTAATATTTCCCCCAGTTACATTTGACTCAAATTTGAGGTGGGGTTGCATAAAAATTTCTTGAGATAGAAGGGGGTCACAGGTGGGAAAAGTTTAAGAAGCCCTGTGTTATGTGATGTGATAAGAAATCTGGGCACATAGTCTAAGCAGGATGAGACAAGGATTTAGTAACAATAAGAGGCAGAAATGTAAAGAACTGACATTTATGGAGAAAAAAATAAGTCACTTTTGGAAGAGAAAATTACTGTGAAATGAGCATAAGAAGCAAAAAGCCGAGCCTCCAATTCTGTTCTCCCATTTCCCAATCACATCCTGGACAAAAGATTTAATCTCTCTCTGGGATAATGTTTCCTCCTATGTAAAACATACTAGATATTAACTAAATGTCCTCTGAGGTTATTTCTGGTTTTAAATCTAAGATCCTCTGAATTCAGCAAAGAGACAGAAAATCTTATTTTATCTAGGACTGTACATTATGCATATTTGATAAATGAATGACTGATTCCAAGAGGACTGCTTTTTGACAGAATTAAGAAGTTTCTATTGAAAAGTCAGATGAGAGCAA
Source organism: Sarcophilus harrisii (assembly GCF_902635505.1). Taxonomy (NCBI): domain Eukaryota; kingdom Metazoa; phylum Chordata; class Mammalia; order Dasyuromorphia; family Dasyuridae; genus Sarcophilus; species Sarcophilus harrisii. The sequence goes on along the minus strand of NC_045427.1, from coordinate 318,449,338 downwards.
GTAAATGAGTATGAGATATGAGAAAGGTACAAGAAAGCTTGAGCCTAGGGTTACACAAAAAAATGTCTGAGCTCAACTTTAGCCTCAATCACTTACTAGCTGTATGGGCAAGTCACTAAACCTGTCTGCCTCAATGCTCTCATCTGTAAGAGGGGACAATTCTTGCACCCACCTCCCAACGTTCTTGTGAGGATATGTTAAGGATCAGGCCTAGGTGAAGGAGCAGGTCAGTCCTCTGAGAGCACTTGAAGGCGTTGCAAAGCAGCTTTATTGACACGATATTGCTTGTGGACTGGGAATGAAATAAATTGGAGGCAGAGGGAAGAGGAAGGAGGTCAGACAATGCAACAGGTTCTCAGTGGAGAGGTCACAGAACAGCAATGGGCTCTCAGTCTCCTTGTATCATCATTATCCTTTCACATGAAGTGATCCATTCTAAGGTCTGAGTGAGACCTTCAGCAACCACTGGTAAGTGGCTCCCATATGGCAACAAGGATAAAATGAGATAGTATTTGTAAAGCTCTTTGCAAAACTTAAAGCATTACTTTCACTCCCTCATTCAGGGAGCAAGAAAAACAGTTCTATGAAATGACCAATACTGGTCACAGAAAATGAAACCTACCTCTCCACTAAGAGGAGAGGACTAACTGTTGCCAAATGTTGTATATAGTAACAGGCTTCTGGGTTAGTTTGTTTTGTATCAATTCTTTTCTTCATCATACTTCTAGTTTCAGTCCCCCCTTATCCCCCAGTCTATCTCTTTCATATTGATCTTACTTATTCTTATCCCTAAATTTCACCTCATGTCTTACCACAGTAATGATTCACTATCCAATAACCCCATTTACTCTTCCAAACTGTTCATCTTCAAATCTCAATAACTCCTTCCACTGATTTCTCTGATACTATACCTTGATTACAGAATGTCCTGAGAAAAACTCATGAAAACAAGCCCATTTCAATAATGGTATATAGTTACCTGATTCATCACTGCTGCTTGACAGTCCTGATCTAGTGTTATTAATTTACCTATTTCCTTACTCTCATAGCAAATATCCCTTTCTCTACTTCATTTAGTCTGAGGCTATCTGACTTGAGCTTTCTTAACATCTTTTTTTCTTTTCCTCAAAATTTCTAACCACCATCACCATCCATTCCCTCCTGTACCCCTCAAGCTAAAGGAATGAGTTTTGACAAATACTAATATCTCAAAGGAAAAAATAATCCTAGGCTATTTTTTTCATCTGTGTCCTTGGTGTCCTCTTTTCACTTTTCCACAACCTTGTTCAAATGGCCATCTCCTCCCTCTCATATATCATCTATCCCTCTCTCTTCATTCCTTTTCATTTTTCTACAGATATATTAAGATTTTTACCCTGAAAAAAACTTCCCTTAGTTCTTTTACTTCATTCAACTATAACCTCATCTCTGTCCTACTTTCTCACTCTTAATATTCTTGTAGGGATGGGGCAGTAAATAATCTATAACTGATACTCCACTCTTTTATCATTCATTCTTAACTTCAAACCCTACCTAACATGTGAATGAAAACATTTTCCAAAGTCAAAATTTCTTTTTAAATAGTAACAAACATTTGTCAGACCTCATGATTATTAGCCTCTCTATGTCATTTGAATTTGTTAGTCACCTTCAATAAGCTTGGAAGTCTTTTATCCTCGTTATATCTGACTCTTTATAATCCCATTTAAGGTTTTTTTGGCAAAGATATTGGACTGGTTTGCCATTTCCTTTTCCAGAGAGGCAGAGAGATACCTGAGCTCTCCCCAGTTTCCCTGAAAAATAATGCTAAATCAAACCTCTAAACAAATTCTGGAGTGACAGAAACCACAATTTGAAGTGAAATAATTTTTCAGCTTAAGATATCTTGGAACTTCAGGAAAGGTATGTCTCACTTGGACAAAAGGGAAAAGCAGTCCACCATAGGCACTCTAGCAGGAGGCTTTTAACTAAAATATAGACCATCAGTGTTCTGGCTCAGCTGGCTAGTGGCTCAGCAGGCTAGCAATCAGACCTCCAACCCAAACATATAAGGCAAATTGTGAGCTTCCTGAATCTCCACACAACAGTCAGGACTAGATCAGGCCAACCCAAAGCAGTAAGAAAGCCAGTAGCAGCACCTCTGGCCCCAACATGGAAAGCCAAAGAGAAGCCCCTGTTCCTCCTACAAAAGAAAGTTGTGGGACAGTCTTCTTTGTGCCCTAGGAAAATAGGAGATTTTCATTCATTTCTGATGAAAAAACCAGAGCTGAACAGGAAATTTGATCTTCAAATACAAGACTCAAGAGAAACATAAAAAGGTAAGCAGGAAAGAAAAAAAAATGTTATTTAAAAGTTAAACTGTTTACCCCTACACCAAAATATGATACTTGTAATTCTTTAGAACTGTATCTTTGTTAGGGTAGTTAGAAGGGGTATACACATAGACAGAGGATGTGGGTTTAAATTAATTTTGATGTGATGATAAAAAAAACTAAGAAGTGGAAAAAGGATTGTGCTGGGAGAAGAGAAGAGAAAGGGATATAGGGTAAATTACTTCACATGAAAAGGCACGAGACTTCTTACAGTAATAGGAAAGAAGGGAGGGGAATGAGCATTGTTTGAATCTTAATTTCATCAGATTTGACGCAAAGACAGAATAACATACACACTTCCTTGGGTTTAGAAATTTATCTTATCCTATAGGGAACTAAGAGGGGAAAGGGAAAAGAAAAAAGAAGACAGAAGGCTAATAAAAGGGAGGGCAGAAGTAGAAAGGAAAAGGAATAAGAAAAGGGGAGAATATGCCTAAAGAAGGAAAGGCAGATTGAGGGAGGTAGCTTATCAGAAGCAAAACACTTATGAAGAGGGAAAGAGAGAAAGGGAGAGTAGCATTCCCTTCTCTAGTTCATTTTATAGATGAGAAAGTGAGACAATCAGAATTAACTCAAACTAGTAAGTGTCTGAGGCCAGATGTGAATTTAGTTGGCTTTAAGCATTCATTGGGCACCTACTATACATAAACCATTCTACTGAGAACTAAAAATAGAAAACAGAGAAGGAATAATCCCTAATCTTCAAGGAGTTCAAATTCCAATGGAATATAAACTCCTTCTGAGTATGCTTTCTTTAATTTCTCTTCATTATACCACATTCTTGTGATTCATTTCTTATCACATTAAACCTTCCTTTCCTAATCTGCTTTGTAAGTTTCTCGTTTTCTTATTGATTCTTTAAGATTAGAATTCCTCAAGGTTCTATAATTAGCTTCACAGATCTCATTAGATGAAAGGTGATGAATAATGGTGGCCTTACTCACTAAGGGCTACCAAGATAGCTATTTGTCAATGTGACATATACTATAGAGAGATCTGATATTTTTCCATTGAATTTATCTAGGTCATGTAGTACAGTTCCAAGACCTGTCAAACTTGATGATCAATCCTAACTCTGTGTAATTCACAAAGATTCAAATTTATCCTCCAAAAGGTAGTCCTGCTAAAGACTATGAAGTCCTGACCAAAAACTATAGAAAATTTGCTGTGTTTTCATCACTTTTATTAGTGGAAGGTGGGGGATTCAGATAAAGAAAGCAGATTTGAAAAATGTGTAGATAATTGATAACCAAATCTTTTAGTCCTACTGTTCCAGAAAAAAAATTTTTAATTATGTGAGTATAGCCCATGGTCCAAGGCACCCCAGATCTTGACTTTCATGAATTAGATTTGCTTTGGAGGTTGTCCTTTTAACTCATTTGTCTCTATACAGTTGACTCCTCTTCCTTCTCCCCTCTGGCCAAAAAAAAACTATTAATATAGCATCTAATTTTATACAAATGTAGGTTAAAGGAATTTCAAGTTCCTTTATATGCATTCATGGAAACAGACAGTTTTATCAAGTACAGGATAGTGTTAATTTTACCCCCACAGATAAGGCAGAAATTTTAGAAGATTCAGGGAAGTATCAAAAGGATTCATAGTCAATACAACTTTTTTTTTCCTTTGAGAGATTTGATACTCTTCTGTGTCCCCAAGGCATTCATATTCAGCTCCATCTTTCAATTTGGAACTTGTTTGACAAGAAGCTGACCTTAAAGTAGCCAGCAAGACACCTTCCTAACTTCAGCATTCCAATGAGACTCCATCCCCTCACACTCATAGCACTACCTCTTCATAGTTTGGACTTTCTCCAAAAGGGAAGCAAATTTGGGACTGCTAGGGAGACAACATTGTCAAAATATTGGTGAGTTCTACTATTATCCCTACCTACCTCAAGAAATCCTCTAAGGATATGAATTCCATTGAAGGATAAATATATTGGGGGCTGCTAGCTAGGACCCCATTCTACTAGATCTTCACTGTCTGTTTAAGTCATTAAAATAATAGAAAGTCCAAGACCCTTGATGATCCAAATTATAATTTGGCACTGCTCTTCCTAGTGCCAAATAAGTGATCCTCTTGTTGAGGTTGGGAAAGGGACTCCAAAGGTCACAGACCAGTGTTGTGAGGTCTCAAAAAAATTAGCAGGCTTGCACCCATCTCCAAATCAAAGGGCAAGTTTATTGTAATTGTAACACTGCTGAAGCAGTCTAAATTCCAAGAGAATTTAACAAAGAAACAGAAGCAAGGAAACACATTTATGTAGTTCTTCATGTTATAAATATGCTAATCTTATGGCCTAGAGGTAGGATCAAGGAGTCCTCTCTGGAATTTGGTTCTCACTGACCAACAGGCTACCTGTCTGACAAGTAACTGAGGAGTGATCTATTCACTATTGGCTCAGGAATTTGACCCATGGGACTATCCCAGAAGACTTTAGAATATATTGGATGTGGGAGTTTCCAGGGCCAGAGAACTTAAAATCACTGACTTATTGTTAGAAGAGAAGCCCCCTAAGGTCAGGGGATCTCAAAATCATTGCTACTCTCCTAGAAGCTATATTATATCATTTCCCCTATTAAGCAGTTACATCCCAAATTCATTTGGGACAAAAGGAAAGAGATCTTATCTTCTGGAGCTGTTTCATGCTGATAAGGGGTGGAGAGCTGTCCCTGTCTAGTGGGGTCCAGACTGAAGAGAGGAAGGTACGTGTCTTGAAGATGGCAGCAGCAACAGCATTCAGAGGGGTGGTTGGGTATCAGAATCAATTAACCAATAGTATTCAGGGTGAACAAATAGTTGCAAGTTCATAGTTTGGAACCTGGAGGAAACAAATCCACCAGTAGGAATGAATATTAGTCCTTAGGAGTTAGGAAGAAGCTTCAAGGAAGGTGGTCTAGAGTGAGTTTGCCAGAATAATTTTGGAATGGATATCCTACAATTATCATGTGGGTAAGAGATCCTTTATGGAAAGAAACGAGGGATAGTAAGGTTAAAGTTGCTGTCCTGGGGGGAAAGTAGTGCAAATGGGGTGACATCCAGTGTAGGATGGGAAAAGGGCCTTTGCAAATAATGCATCAGGTCACATATGTGGGCTGCCTTGAGGATGCTGATGATACAATCAACAATCCTAAATGTCCCCACTGCCCCTGGAGTTCCATCTCCCCACTGGTCTAGGTCCACAGAGTAACACTGAGAGAGCAAGAGAGAATACTAGAAGCAAAGCTCTCATCCTCAGAGTGTTGTTTAAGGTACACCTGGAAAAAATGGAAAATACAAAGAAAGAAAGAAAGCTAGAGGGAGAGAGAAGGACACAAATAATTTCACCCATCTCTGTCCAGTATGTTTCCAGGAGTCCTGTGGAAGAGAAGTTTCAGGTCCTCTATGGGTTCACAGGAATATTCAGGAATTTCTGAGGGAGAAGAAGTAAAAGGAATAGCACTGTTAATTCTAGAAACATGAGTCCAGCTGGGGAAACCTTCGAGTTTGCACCCAATTCTTTCCAGGTACAGTTTAATAAAGACTCTCCCATAAGACTGAGGCTACCAGGCAGAGTAGAGATAAGTAATCTTAAATGCCTCAGATACCTTTTGAGTTATTTGAGAAGTGGAGGCTGGGCAGGCCAAAAAAAGTTACCACTGGCTTGCTTCTGAGATTAGAAACTGGCCTGAGGGTATAAGGTATAATAGGAGATATATTTGCTGTCAAAAGGCCCCTTTCTGTTCATATAACTCCATGAGTTTGCAAAATATGAAAAGCATATTTGGAGTCTGTGTAGATGTTCACTCTCATTCCTTTCCCCACTTCCAAAGTCCTAGTAAGAGCAATAGGTTCAGCTTTCTGGGCAGAAGTCCCAGGGGGAATGGCTTAGCCTGCAAGGTGCTATTGAGGGTCACCACAGAATAACCTGCCTTCCTTTCCCCATTTTCAAGAAAACTGGGCCCATCTGTAAAGCATTTACCATCTGGGATGTGATGTCACCCGACTGAGTGCTGTCAGGGAGCAGTGGCAGGGTTAAGGGTGTGACATACCTGGAGAGTCAGGTCGGGAGTGTCTAGCAGGAGAGCCTGGTATCTGGTCAGCCTCCCACTAGCAAGCCATTGGTGACCTTTGGCTTCCAAAATGCTCTGAACCCAGTGATGAACTTAGAATCTTCCTCAATTAGAAGGGCTGTGGCAGCTAGCTCTAAGGCAAGTAAGCAAGGGGTCTGGGAGAAGGTTCCAGAATTGAGACCCCTGGGACCTGGCCCCGCCTTCCATCAATGTACAGTATAAAAGGCTTTAGGTAGGGATAAGACCAGGGCAAGAGATTAGTTTAGCTTTCAGGGTCTTAAGAAACTGATAAGACTGTGTGGGTCTTTAAATAAAGAACTCCATAATCCTTTTTTTTTTGGGGGGGGGGGGTGTTGGAAGTTAAGGGTTTGTATGGCTGCAGTCAGAGAAGCCTCTTGGATGGGGCCATGGATCAACATACCATCTACATACTGGCTAGCCAGTGGGGACTGTCATGGAAGCCCTGAGCTATCTCCATGTTATGGACATGACTGTTCATGTTCATTGGTGGGGGGGGTTATGTTCCTCCTTCAAGGGCAAAAAGAAATTGTGAATCTTTATGCAATGGAATACAAAAGAAAGCACCTTTAAGGTCTAGAGTGGAACACCATTGTGTCCCCTGGGATACTTGTACTGGGCTAATGGCTCCTACTGACCATTTGCTATGATTATAGAAATTTACTATAAGAGGAAAAAGCAGGGACATGATTATAATAGTGTCAAAACAGGTACTCCAGGCTTCAGTCTGAGAGCATACACACATGGCAGGATAAAGCATCCTTTGATCTGTTTGACAACTGATCATGCAGAAATAATTCCACCTTAGGAATAATCAGGTGGTAAACAAGGAAACAGAACTGGGAAACTGAGTCAGAAGGAGGCTACCTTAAGCAGAGGCCAAGGTTGTTCTACCAACTCTTGCCCAGATAAGACGTCCTGGAAGGTATTCCTCTGAGTAACTTATGCCATTTCTCTGAAATAGTGGGTTATTGACTTAATGATCAGACAATCAAATTCAAAACTCAAAAGAATATCAATTACAGTCCCAAGAGATTTCTAATAGCAAATTCTATTCATTATAGCTTAGGGCTAGATAAATTATTTTAAAAGTTTACATGCATGAGAATTTGTTTAACATGTTTTATATGTTTAAACTTATCCTGCTGCAAAGGACCAATCATTAAACAACTGATAAGGCTTTCACCTCATCTCTTTTATTCCACACACAGTAATTACCAATTTTAGATTTAACATGATGAAAATAACTCCACATAACTTAGTTAACAATTTTAGAATTTTCCTAAGTAATAGTCAGATAGTCTTAGCTATAATTTCTACTCCCTTGAAAAAGTTTCCTTTTAATTTTAGGAAGAAAACAAGACAATTCTCAAAATTCAGATAGAACAGATTTTTTAAATTGACTTAACTTTAATTAATGAGATTCCCTAAATTCTGATTAAATGTTTTAAACAAGCTGAATTGCCATTTGGTTATTTTCCAATTCATACAATTCATTTCTCTTTTGTGAGTCAGGAAAAGGGTTAAGGTCCCAGCTTTAACTGACAAAGCCCTCAGAAGTCTGACTCTAGATAATCAGAGTTTTTAAAGTAGTAGCAAATTGCTTTTCTGTTTTCCTAAAGTTCCCAAACTCTTCTGTTAACACTATCAGTGCAAAGAGATTACAATTTACATATCCCTTTAGTGGGCTTTAATTAGAGCTCCTTTAAAATTGCTTTTATTACCATATCTCAAATAACAAATTTCCAAATTACACACACATAGAAATCATTTATGAGTTGGTCACATCTAAAAACTCCATAAAGTTATCAATTATAAAGCATTTATATCCAATAAAGCAGTTAATATTCATATAGCATGTTTTATGATAAGATCTTTTGCAATCATGTGATCTTCACAACAACAATTATTATTTCTCTTTTCAAATCAGAAATCTGGGCAGGGATAAAATAATTTGCCATTAATTATGTAGCTAATATATATACACAATTAAAACAGAGAATAGTGGTCTTACCAAGTACAGAGGCTGACTCACTTTCTCACCTCACACTGCCATGCTGAGTGGTGCCAGGGGAATCTGAATTCTTCCCAGGCAGTTCCTGGACAGAACTTGCTGAAGGCTGGGTGACTGGTACCAGGATCTCCCTTTAATGGTAGTTTCAGGTGCCAGGGCTCAGGGAATGCTGACCATTGGGACTTATCCCCACTCCATCCCCATTCCCCCAAGCTGGGTTGGGGAGGTATTTGGGCAAGGTTGTTTGGGGTCCCCATGGCTGCTTCCCCTTCACCTCTACCAGTGAGGCAGAATTTGAGTTTTAATCTTATCTGAGATAAGAGGAGTTAGCAAACAGAGGGATTTGGGCTATATTGATCTTGTTAACAATCCCCACAACTGGGATACACTTAGGACCACTCCAGGAAGTGGAGTAGAGAGGGTCCTGAATGGGAAAAGTTTGATATTTTTTCAAAAAAGAAACTATAAATTAACCAATTTATAACTGGATCAGGTTCCTGTTTTCCTCTGCCTTTTCTCTCTGACAAACAGTTCCCAGGACATGGGTAAATAGAACAATTCTGGGAATGTACAGAGAAGACTGGCCTGGCCCTTATCTACTGAACCCATACATTGAGAGCACATGTCTCAGAGTCAGTAAAAGGCATGTCTTTGTTTAAATTTGAATTTATGTGTTGTTTCCCCATTCCCTGTAGTTTTAGAGCTTAGAATGGAAGGCCATATTCTTAGGCAATGAGAATGAGCTAGCAGGGGGAGGATGGTGTTGTCAGTGAACATATATATTACCCATGCTGCTTGTGCTCCAGATCTCACTTTCACCTCTTGCATGGTGGGGGTAATGCACACTTCTCATGAGAAATGAATAAAACTTTTTCTTTACATCTTGAGAGATCTCTGAAATTTATTGGGTAGGTTACTTACCACACAGCCTTTAATACCTCGGGGTGCTTTTCCAAAGGATCAGAACGGGATTCTGGACAAGATAGGCATCAAGGAAGAGTTAGTTTAAAAGTTGCTATTTACCTAGTTTATTTTTCCTTTTTTTCTTTTCTTTCAGAATGGGGTAAATTTCTGGAATTATCCCCAATGTTTCAGGAATTTGTCTTGCCATCTTATAATGACTAATTGACAGATTTCTTAATCATTGCTTTCAAAATTTTGAGAATCTGATAAAATGTTATTTTAAGTAGCCCCCAGCTTGGCCAGAGCTGAAGTCCACAGGAAAAAAAGTTAGGCTTTTAAAGAAAATTTTCCAGCATTCTAACTACAGCATAGAAGATTTTTTTTTTTTTTCTTGCTGGTTGTGTTTTAAATCTTTCCAGTTAATAAAACCTAGCTCACAGAACAAACATGACACAGACATTCTACACAGAAACATAGATACAAACAAAATGACATGAATGAAGGCTGTCCCATCTTTGCCAAAAGCCATACAATTTTGCCAAAAGCTATTCTATAGCATTTCGTCTTCTCCAGTTTCCCAGAGAAGGTAAAAGGGTAACAAAGGTTCTCTAGGAACTTTGCCGAAAATTGCAAGAATTTCCCAGTCTGGGCATCCCCGATCAAGGAAAACTCGCTGAGCATGGAGCTCATGATGACCCAGACAAGCCTTCTCCAAGTGACTTGGGGTATCCCATCCATAAGATTGTAGGGAAAAAATGAGGGGTTTACCTTGACAAAAAGGGAATTGAGCCAGGGGAGGCCAGACTTTCCCAGTACTAGACCACCAAATGTTGAGAAAGGGGGACCCCAAAAGTTTGGGGTCACAGACCAGCCTCATGAACTGTCTCAAAAGAATTTGCAGGCTTGAACCCATCTCCAAGTCAAGGGACAAAGTTTATTGTAATTGTAACACCACTGAAGCATTCTAAATTCCAAGAGAATTTAGCAAAGAAACAGAAGCAAGGAGACACATTTATCTAGTTCTTCATGTTATAGATATGCTAATTTTATGATCCAGGGGTAGGACCAAGGAGTAGTCTCTGGAATTTTGTTTTCACTGACCAACAGACTATCTATCTGACAGTCAACAATGAATTGAGGAGTGGGCTATTCACTATTGTCTCAGGAGTTTAATCCATGGGATAATCCTGAAACCAGAAGACTTTAGAATATATGGGGTGTGGAAGTTCCCAGGGCCAGACTCTAAAGCCAGAGGACTTAAAATCACTGACTTATTGTTAGAACAGAAGCCCCCTAAGATCAAGGGACCTCAAAATCATTGCTGGCTCCCCTAGAAACTATATTATATCACTCTTCTCTTACAGAAGATTGAATTGGTAAAAAAAAAAAAAATTCTCTTTATATTGCTACTTATTTTTTAAAAAACTGGATGTTATCATGCCTTTCAGTTAATGTCCTATTTGATTTAAAAAAAAAAAAAAAAAGGTTAGATTTCCCAGTCCTCATATTTAGGATTACCCATAAGGCAATCTCTAACTTGAGCATTGCCTAGGAAATCCTGCCTTCTCCAAGTAGCAGGCTAAGGTTTAAGAATAAGACTCACCAGGAATTCCTTTCTTGGCCTCTGTGAACAAATTTCTATCTGTGCCAAAAGGCTTAATGAGTCTTTGGCAAAAGAAATAATCTCCAATTACTGCTCTCTCAGGATCTCTCCATAAGAAAGGCAAAAAGAAAAAGTATTTTATAAAAAATTTAAAGCCTAAACTAATCCTTTGGCTCTGTTTTTATACTGTATCATCTGTGGTGGATCCTGTCACAAGAATCTATCCTCCCAAGTATCCAAGATGACAATTCCTCTAGGAATAGCTCCTATCTGTAAAACTCACCCTATTGCAATTACTAAGGATTGTCTCTAGCCCCTTAAAGGAAAAATTATTTAAGTACTCAAATCCTTAGCTCTAGCCATGTCAGTGACAGAGAAAAATATTAAGAAATATTAAATAAGTAGAACCAAAAATACTCAAAGAAACACTATTTATACTGAAAAAAAGGCTGGAACAAATTATATGCTCAAAGATTGAGGAATAACAAAATAAATTGTTATTTAAATATTGTATAATATAATTAAGTTAATGATCCATATTTTCAGTCATCCTTTATTACTGAAAAAAGTGCAATACCAAGTTTATGTTTGTGTAATTAAAATTATCTGCACTATAAAGTTACTGCTCTACTTCTGATCCTGATTATCTTTTTTCCCTGAACCCACCCCCATTCTCCATAAAAGTGACAAAAGTGATGTTTTTAAATAAAGTTCCAATAAGGTTTCTCTCCTGATCATTTAATTCCAATGACGTCCTTTTTACTTCTGGGATCAAATATAAACTCTGGTGTCTTCACAAACTTGATCCTTTCCTAACTTTTTTTTACATATTACTCTCCTCCACAGAATCTTCTATCCTGACACAATGGATCAATCATCTATGCCCTTGCCTTTGCACTGTTGCCCTCCATTACTAAAAAGCCTTTCCTTTTTATTCCCACTTTTTTAAGTCATTAGTTTTCTTCCAAATCTAATTCAAGGGCCATTACCTGATCAATACCCCTAGCTATCAAAACCCCTTCCCAAAATACCTTGCATTCATTTTGTGTAGTTTTATATATGGATCTTTTGTACTTAAATATGTAAATCTCTCACATTAGAATGTAAGCTCTACATTTTTAAGAGAATGCCCTGAAAATAACAGAAAGAAAGTCAGAGGAAAACACTGACAGGCAGGAAAGCTTTGAAATAATGTGTTGAATTATATAAAGGACATAACTTTTAGTTATCTATATATCTAAGATATATATGTATATATCTTATATCATATCTATAGATCATATATATCTAAGAGATTTGTAGTTTCATATGCAAACCTCTTTTTTTCTGTCCTATTTTGTATATGAAAATAGTAATGGTGAGGCATGTTAAATGCAGAATTAAAAGGGGAAAAAAAGATGAATATAAGATTCTTGAAAGCATTGTCTTTGTATCACCAGAACTTAAGAAAATGCCTGATATATAATAAATGCTTAGTGAATTGTAGTGTCCGGGCTAGCTTTCTCAAGGGTCTTTGGACAGGCCTTGGTCTCAGTAGGAGTGTTACCATAAGGATGGTCAGGGATAGAGTCTGGAGTGTGGAGTGTGGAATGTGAGTGCGGAGTGTGGCATCTGGAGTCTGAGCTCAAGCTCAAACACACACTTGGTCTGCTTATTTCAAGTCCTCTCCTCCCTTAAATACCTTAGTACAATTATATCACTACAGCACACTGAGCATGTGCCAACTGTAGAACCATTACATCACAGTAAGTACTAAGTATATGTGAACTAGAGAACCATTATTTCATCAATCACACTGAGTAAACACCCTGATATAAGTATCTTTGTTTCAAGTATACTTTTCTCAGAGTTCCCCAATATCTGCAGTCCTCTACATCTCCTGCTTACAACTCTATTCTCCCCAATTGTAATCTCTTTCCCCCATCAGGTTGCTTCTCAGCTGATTGATCATGTTAGAATACTGAACTTCTAAAGATGCTATAATCCTTTATAATGAATTATCACTAATTGGTGGTGATGTTGTAGACCATGTAAAATATACTCAAAAATAAAAATTTAAAAGAATGAGAAAAAGAGCATCAAAATAAAAATTTCAAAATATTTTATTATTTATATTATTTTAATGGGCAGTTAGGTGGTACAATAGAAAGAGTGCTGAGCCAGGAGTCAGAGAAAGAGCTGAGTTCAAAACTGACCTCAGATACTTACTATGTGACTCTGAACAAGTCACTTAATCCTATTTGCCTTAAATTCCTCATCTGTAAAATGAGTTGAAGAAGGAAAAAGCAAGTCACTCCCATATTTTTGCCAAGAAAACCCCAACAAGATCACAAAGAGTTGAATATAACTGAAAAAATGGCTATACAACAGTTTAATGAGAATAACTTGATTGAATACCCATTACTTTTTTAAATCTTTGTTTAATCTTTTTGATACAGTGATTGAAATTTCTAGTTCAGATTAACTGTCATGACTAAAAAAAGATATCTTATAAAGATATATAGATCTAAATGGGAAAAGTGCATCGTTGTATGTACTGTCTTAATAATTCATTTTTATAATTTTCTTCATGAATTATGTAAAGGGTTTTGTCAAAATTTTGTGATTAAATTAGCATTTTTCCCTGATAACAATTATTCTTGCATATTAGAAATTGTCACACTTTTGTATTTTTAGCAAATAGATTCAAAATTCACTAACAGTTTATTTGGAAGATTTTTAAAGTTAAAAAAAATTCCATGTTCAATTTTCTTTTTTAAAAGTATACAGATATTAAAATCTTTACAAAACAATATATATCATTTTCAGCAATCAGATCATATAACAATGATAACAGTTCTAAGCATCCATGTTCAAACTGCTTATTTCATAGCACAGGTATATTTCTTTTTAAGCGATTAATATTTCATTCATTAATATTTCGCCTTTATCTTGAAGGGGTAAATACAGTGGGGATTTTTTTTAATTGTGTATATCTTCTAAGTCTCATACTAAAGACTCCTCAAGTAAAAAGTCAACAAATTAAAAACTTGTATTTTTGAAAAGGAAATGTGTGTTTGTGTCTGTACCTCTGTATGTGTGTGAAAGAGAGAGAAAGATATGTATATATCTTTGTGTATATCTTTATAGATATAAATATTTGTATATATGAATACAAACATATGAATGTTTGTATTTCATCTTTAAGTTCAGCAATTCCTTTAACACACTTGACAGTAAGAGAAAATCATTAAAACTCTTTGTGGTACAAAAGATTTTCATAAGCACTCCATATTTCATTACAAAGTATTGTAAAACATCTAATATTTCTGTGGTTTTTGAAATAATAAAATAAATAATATATAATAATTTAATATATTTATAATATATAACAAACATATATATAAAACAATAAATAAATAAACCATATCCAGACCAGTCTATGATACCTTGTGTCTGTCTATCCTAAACTTCTTTGCTGCAATTATCTGTCTGTGAATGATGCTATAAATGAATTTTATGTGTAAGGACTATTTCTATAAACTTAACCCCAAATATTTCTTTTTGTTCCACTGAAAACCACTACTTCTCCAGTAGTTTCTCTGCTACATATTTCTTTTAGTGCCAGAAGGAAAAATTAATTCTTAGTCTATTTTATTACAAAAGAGAGTTGCATTAAGAGATTAGTGAGAAGTGAGCATGGGCAAGTCACTAAAGCTCTGTAGGCTTCAGGGTCCTTACCTGCTTTTAATATTTTTTTTAATTTCCACTCTGCATCCTGGTGGACATAATATTGTCTAGGTTGGTAAATTCCTAGATAAGTTGAATTTCTTTTGTGTGGTTATTGTAATTTATATTTCCTTCAAATTTGTTTGTGTGTTTAACAGGCAGGTATTTACTTAAATATATACAAGCAGGTATTTACTTAAATGTTTGGTAGATTGGACTGAATTGTGTATTATTAGACATCTGTATCAATATCAATTTTCATAGATTCTTGTTCTTAATATACCAAATATATGGCAATTAAAGCAGTCTTTACAGAAAAAAATTATTTGTCTGAAAAATAATGTTAATAATGGAGAGAAAAAAGAGAAATCTCATGAATTAAGTATTCAATTTAAAAAATTAGAAAAATGAAAAATTAACAATGACACAGCAAGGAAAAAAGTAAGTTATGTAAGTCAGGAAAGAAATAAGTAAAACTGAAAACAAGAGACTATGCTAATAATAAAACAAGCTTTTTAAAAAGACTGCTAATGTGCATAAAATGTTAATTATTGATTTTTTAAAAGTGAGAGATGAGGATCAAATTTCTAAAATTTAAAATAAGAAGGATAAATTGTCAATGAATAAAGAGCTACTATTCAAAATTATGCTACCTAATTATGTGAAACAAAACTGAAAACTTAAAGATAATGGATGAAGAAAGTTACAAAATAAGCAAGTCAAAACAAAATCTGAAGTTCCTGTCCAACCTCAAAAAAGGAAATTGAATAAACCTTAAAGAAATTCTTTCCCCAAAAGAAAAAGAAAAACTTGAAATCAAGTTATATAATTTAATTATATCAAAAATGAAAAATAGATATAAAATAAAAAAATTTAAAAAGACTTTAAAACTAGAGAAATAAGGTACTTTATAAAATTCTGATTATAAGACAAATATGATCCACAGAGAGATAAAACATATAGATTAATATCTTTAGTGAATAATAATTTAAATAATTAAATACAATAGTTAAATGAAAGAAATTACAGTAATATATCAAATACTATTCATTATCATTAAATTAAATTTATATCAATGATGACAACAAACCAATGAACCATATTAATGATTATTAATCCCAACAAAAATGGTGCAATAGTTAATACAGAAAAAACTTTGTTTCAAAACACTATTGTGAATACACCAGGAAGGACTTTTCCTTAATATGATTTAAAGGCTTTACATAAATCCAATAGTTCACAATATTATAATAGTGTAATACCAAAAACATTCCCAGTAACATCAAGAGTAAAGCAAAGATGCCCCTTTTATTCACTATGATTTGACACAATACCTACATCAATAAGCCAAAATAGGGAAATTAAAGGAAAAAATATAGACCAAGAAGGCAGTGTCATTCCTTAGAAACATCTTAGAGAATGAATGAAAAAATTAATAGATATGGTAGCTAGGTAGCATAGTAAAGAAAGTGTTAAGCCTAAAGTCAGAAAGATTGATCTCCTCCATGAGTTCAAATCTGACCTCAGACACTTATACCTATGCGAATATGGGCAATTCATTTACCCTTATTTTGCCTCATTTTCCTCATCTGTAAAATGAGTTGTAAAAGGAAATGGCAAACTAGTTCTATACCTTTGTCAAGAAAACCCTAAAATGGGGTCAGGAAGAGTCCAATATGATTGAGCAACAATGAAACAATGATAAATAGTTCAAAACAAAGTAGATAATATAAATATACAAATATCACCATTTTTGCATATTACTAAAAAAAAAACAGGAGTGAAAAATAAAAAGAGAGAGAAAATGCTTTTTGAAAAACTTAAAGATGAATGAAATAGTAGTCTTTTAAAAGTGGCATGATATTTTAATTGCCAACTAATAATTTCAGAAAAGATCCTAATATCTTTTTTTTAACTACAAAGCAAACATGTTTAAAGGGAAAAAAATAAAATATTTGCATTAAAATTTGCATCGAAATGCACTTAGGATGAGCAAACATCAAACCAATAATTCTTATAGAAATAAAGTAAAACCCATATTGTTAATTCAAGTATAATTTACTGGGTCATTTATCATTTATGTATTGAGTGTATTTATCTAATATTTAGATAATAATATTAATGTTAATGATAAATTAATATTAATAATAAATAATACATTTATCTAATATTAGGCATTGGGCTAAGCATTGGTGTACAAATCTAAAAGACATATAATTACTGTCCTTAAAAAGCTTACATTTAAAAAAGCCTTATCTTGAAGAAAGTAAGTAGGTAGGGAGTGGGTGATACAAGGCAGTAATTCTCATAGGGAAAAACAGCCTTTTTTTTCTTGTACCCCTAGTTGCATAACAGCCAGTACTGTTTCTTATAGCACTTGCTAGGTAACAAATGGCAGCCATGGTTTTGGGTGGGAGTGCCTTGAATGGCATCTTTTTTTTTTTTTTAATTTTGCTGAGGCAATTGGTGTTAAGTGACTTGCTCAGGGTCACACAGCTAGGAAGTGTAGATTTGAATTCAGGTCCTCCTGACTTCAAGACTGGCACTCTATCCATTGCGCCATCTAGCTGCCCCTTAGTTCAATCATTTTTAAATTATCTCTCCTCAATTTTTTTTCCAGGTCAGTTGTTCTTACAATAAAGTATTTCACATTTTCTTCTACTTATTTAATTCTTTTGATTTGATTTTATTATTTCTTGATGTCTCATCAAATCATTTGCTTTCATTTGCCTAATTAGAATCTTTAAGGAATTCTTTTCTTTCTTCCTTCTTTTCTTCCATCCTTCCTTCCTTCCTACCTTTCTTTCTTTCTTTGGGAATTATTAACTTTAGGGAACTTTTGTATATCTTTTTCCACTTGTCCAATTTTGTTTTTCAAGGCATACTTCTCTTCACTGGATTTTTGATCCTCATGCCATTTGGCTAATTCTATTTTTTAAGTTGTTATTTTCTTCAATATTTTTAGTGGTCCTTTACCAAGCTGTTGACTTTTTTTTTTATCATTTTCTTGAGGCACTCTCATTTCTCTTGCCAATTTTTCCTCTCTCTCTCTCTCTCACTTGATTTTAATATCCTTTTTTGAGGTTTTCCATAGTTTGAGATCAATTCACATTTTTCTTTGAGGGCTTGGATGTAGCAGTTTTGACTTTGTTGTTTTCTTCTTTGTGTTTTAAGCTTTCCTGTCACCATGGTAACTTTCTTTGAAAGTTACTATGAGCGACTTCCAGCCAAGATGGCAGAGAGGACACACGCATCTATCTAAGCTCTTTCTTGCCCTCAAAATACTATTTTTCATGATACAGTGTTAGAATCCTAGTGTTAATGCAACTTGAAACAAGGTGATAACTCAAAGCAGATGTTAGAATCCTAGTGTTAACTCAATGGAATTGATACAAAGTTTATTGGTTCACACCTCAGAGCGAACCTTACAAAGTGATATCAGTTCCCTAATTTAGCATAGTACTTAGCAAATTCTCTAGCTCACTAATGTATTTAAGTACTCTTTGGAGTTCACACTTTTGGGAGCTTCACAAGTCAGTATTCAAAGTGAGAAACCCATAATCCCATTCTTAGATCCCATAATCCCACTCTTAGAGGAGTCAACCTTTGAGATAGCATAAAAACAGCTGCACTCAGTCAGCAGAGTTCAGTTGAAAAGATTGAGAGGGGAGCATCAATCAGTTCAGCAGAAGCCCTCTCTTGGAGGCAAGATAGATTCATTCCAACTTTCACCATGGTGACTGGCCTCCTGCACTTCCCCCACTGAGACCAAGCCTGGTCTGAAAGGCTCTCCAGAAAGCTGTCCAGCCCCAAGCAAGGAGACAAGAGATTCATTCCATCTTCCACCTTTGTGCTGGCTGGAGGTGGACGCTGAAGAAAGCAGAGGCAGAAGCAAAGGACAAAGCTGCAAGAGCTCTTAGAACCAAGGAGAGAGAGAGGCCTCTAAGAAAGCTAACCAGGCTTGGAAAGAAATAAGAAATAAACATTTGCATTTTATCAGCTGGCTGCATTTGGGGTGATTATTGAGTTTAGCTGAAACTAAGGCCGCCTCCTGAAAACCTCCTCGAGAAACCTGCTTCCAGAGAGAACCATT
This sequence comes from Sarcophilus harrisii, assembly GCF_902635505.1. Taxonomy (NCBI): domain Eukaryota; kingdom Metazoa; phylum Chordata; class Mammalia; order Dasyuromorphia; family Dasyuridae; genus Sarcophilus; species Sarcophilus harrisii. The sequence goes on along the minus strand of NC_045427.1, from coordinate 318,430,572 downwards.
ATATTTTAAAGAAGAAAAATACCACTATACAGCCTCGGAATTAGTGCTTGACTGAAAAAACCCATGAATACATTACCAGCAGAAGATATCCTCAAAATTTGCCAGAAAAGGTCTGGTTTTGCTCACAGGCCAGGTGCATACTGCAGGCAGGCAGCAAGAGCATGGAAAGCAGCTCAGACTGAACAGACTGGAGGGGGGTGGGGTATAGCCTCAGCTGTTGGAAAAGTTGCAGAGATAATTTAACCCAGTGTGAGCTTCTTTGCCCTGGCAGCAAGCCAGTAGATCAGCAGAGGAGCTGTATACACAGGGGGTAAAGACTTTAATCTCAAAACACTGGGGTCTCTTGGGACTTGGTCACACCCACACAACACCCAGAATGACTCAGCGTGCTTTCAGAGTTTCAGAATGCAACTGCTGTGCAAGCAGCGCAGCCATTGCTGTTTCACTGCTGCTTCATTGCTACCTCCTGCTGTTTGTAGAGAAAGCTTTGTAATATCATACTGCCCCGAAAGCAGACCATATTTGCTTTTGTTTGTTTGTTTATTTTCTTTGATTCTTTTTTGTCAAAATGAGCAAAAAATTAAAGCAAACTCTAACTATAGATAGTTTCTATACAGATAGAAAGTAGACTTCAAACCCTGAGGAGACTAAAAACAGTGTCTCCAGATGAATCCCTAAAGGAGGATATGATCTGGTCCCCACCACACAAGACTCTCATAGAAGAAATTTAAAAGGCTCTTAAAGAGAGCTAGAAGAAAAATGGGGAAAGGAAAGGGAAGCTTGGCAAGAGGGTCTGGAAAAGTCATTCCACTCATTTAAAGATAGTGTGGACAAAGAAATCAAATCCCTGAAAAACAGAATTAGTTAATTGGAAAAGGTAAAGAATTCCAAGGAAAACAGTATTAGTGAATTGGAAAAAGAAAATAGCTCTCTAAAAAATAAAATTGGTGAAATGGAAAAAATTCTATAGAACAATACAACTCATTTAAAAACTGAATTGGACAATTAAAAAAAAAGTAAATGAAGAAAATAATTCATTAAAAATCAGAACTGAACAAATGGAAATGAATGACTTGAGGAGATACCAAGAACCACTCAAGCAAAATCAAAAAAAATGAGACAATGGAAAAAATGTTAAATGCCTACTTGGGAAAACAACAGATCTGGAAAAAAGATCTAAGAGAGATAATCTGAAAATTATTGGACTTCTTGAAAAGTATGATGAAAAAAAAAAAGCCTTGACACTATTTTTCAGGAAATCATCAAAGAGAAATGCCCAGATGTTATAGAAACAGAGAGCAAAATAGACATTGAAAGAATTCATCAATCACCTACTGAAAGAGACACCTAAATCATCCCACTCATTTAAACATAATGTAGATAAAGAAATCAAATCATTGAAAAACAGAATTAGTGAAGTGGAAAAAGAAAATAGCTTTCTAAAAAATAAAATTGGCAAAATGGGAAAAAATTCCATAGAACAAAACAACTCACTTAAAAACTCAATTGGACAATTACAAAAAAAAATTAAAAAGTAAATGAAGAAAATAATTAATTAAAAATCAGAAATGAATAAATTGAAATGAATGGCTTAAGGAGACACCAAGAATCAGTCAAGCAAACCCCCCCCCCCCAAAAAAAAAGAAAAAATTTGAAAAAAAAATTAAATACTGACTTGGGAAAACAACAGACCTGGAAAAAAGATCTAAGAGAGATAATCTGAGAATTATTGGACTTCCTGAAAATTATGATGAAAAAAGAGCCTAGATACTATTTTCCAGGAAATCACCAAAGAGAACTGCCCAGATGTTATAGAAACAGAGGATAAAATAGACTTAAATGAATTTATTGATTACCTACTGAAAGAGACCCCAAAATTAAAATTCCAAGAAATATTGTGGCTAAATTCCAGAACTATCAGACCAAGGCAAAAATACTACAAACAGCTAGAAAAAAAATTCAAATATAGAGGAGCCACAATAAGGATTACTCAATATCTAGCAGTATCCACATTAAAGGATTGAAGAGGCCTGGAATCTGATATTCCGAAAGGCTAAGGAACTTGGTATGCAGCCAAGAATAACTTACCCAGCCAAAATGAGCATTTTTCCCAGGGAAGAAGATGGACATTCAATGAAATAGGTGAATTTCATCTATTTCTGATGAAAAAAAAAAAAAAAAAAAAACCAGAACTAAACAAAAAATTTGATGTCCAAATATAGGATTCAAGAGAAACATAAAAAGGTAAAAAGAAATCTAGGTAACTATATTTATGTTATAAATATACATAAAGAACACATGTATAATTTGGTTTTACAGTTATAACATAAAAAAGAAACTAGAGGTAGAAGGGAAATTGTACCAGCAAAAGGGTAAAGTTGGGGGTACTACATCTCATGAAGAGGCAAAGGAAACCTATTAGATCTGAGGGAAACAAGGGAGGGGGGATGAACATAGGGTGTATCTTAACTCTCATCAGAATTGGCTTAAAGGGAAAAATATTAGACATATTCGATTTACAGAGAAATTTCTCCCACCTCATTGAAAAGTGGGAGGGGAAAAGTGAAAAGGGAAGGAGTAAGATAATCAGAAGGGAATACAGAAATTGTGAGGAAAAGGGGTAAGAAAAGGGGAGGAACTCTAAGGTGAGGGGGAGGGATCTTAAAAAACGGGGGTTTGTGAGAGGCAAGTGGTGCTCACAAGTTTAATGCTGGGGAGGAGGGTTAGGGGGAAAGAAAGTAGAAACACATAAGCAGGGGTTAACAAGATGGCAAGAAATACATAATTAGTAATTTTAACCATAAATGTGAAAGGGTAAACTCCCCCATAAAGAGGAAACAGATAGCAGACTGAATTAAAAGCCAGAATCCTACAATATGTTTTTTATACGAAACACATTTGAAGCAGGGCAATACACACAGAGTAAAGGTAAAAGGCTGTAGCAGAATCTATTATGCTTCAGGTGAAGTCAGAAAAGGAGGGGTAGGTATCCTGATCTCAGATCAAGCAAAAGCAAAAATTGATCTAATTAAAAGAGATAAGGAAGGGCACTATATCTTGCTAAAGGGTAGCATAGATAATGAAGCAATATCAATGTTAAACATATATGCACCAAGTGGTGTAGCATTTAAATTCTTAAAAGAGAAATTAAGAGAGCTGCAAGAAGAACTAGACAGCAAAACTATAATAGTGGGAGATCTCAACCTTGCACTCTCAGAATTAGATAAGCTAAGCCACAAAATAAATAAGAAAGAAGTCAAAGAGGTAAATAGAATACTAGAAAAATTAGGTATGATAGCTCTTTGCAGAAGACTAAATGGAGACAGAAAGGAGTACACTTTCTTCTCAGCAGTCCATGGAACCTATACAAAAATTGACCATATATTAGGACACAAAAACCTCAAATTCAAATGCAGAAAGGCAGAAATAGTAAATGCATCCTTTTCAGATCACAATGCAATGAAAATTACATTCAATAAAAAGCCTGGGGAAAATAGACCAAAAAATAATTGGAAACTAAATAATTTCATCCTAAAAAATGATTGGGTGAAACAGCAAATCATAGACATAATTAATAATTTCACCCAAGAAAAAGACAATAATGAGATGTCATACCAAAATGTGTGGGATGCAGCCAAAGTGATAATAAGGGGAAATTTCATATCTCTAGAGGCCTACTTGCATAAAATAGAGAAAGAGAAGGTCAATGAATTGGACTTGCAACTAAAAATGCTAGAAAAGGAACAAATTAAAAACCCCAGTCAAACACTAAACTTGAAATTCTAAAAATAAAAGGAGAGATCAATAGAATTGAAAGTAAAAAAAAAAAAAAAAACTATTGAATTAATTAATAAAACTAAGAGTTGGTTCTATGAAAAAACCAACAAAATAGACAAACCCTTAGTAAATCTGATTTAAAAAAGGAAAGAGGAAAATCAAATTGTTAGTCTTAAAAATGGAAAGGGAGAACTTGCCACTAATGAAGAGGAAATTCGAGCAATAATTAAGAGTTACTTTGCCCAACTTTATGCCAATAAATCTGATAACTTAAATGAAATGGAAGAATACCTTCAAAAATACAGCTTGCCCCGTTTAACAGAGGAAGAAATAAATTGATTAAACAGTTCCATTTTAGAAAAAGAAATAGAACAAGCTATTAATCAACTCCCTAAGAAAAAGTCCCCAGGACTTTTACATGTGAATGGATTTACATGTGAATTCTACAAACATTTAAAGAACAACTAACTCAAATGCTATATAAACTATTTGAAAAAATAGGGATTGAAGGAATCCTACCAAATTCCTTTTATGACACAGACATGGTACTGATACCTAAAACAAGTAGGCTGAAAACAGAGAAAGAAAATTATAGACCAATCTCCTTAATGAATATTAATGCAAAAATCTTAAATAAAATATTAGCAAAAAGATTACAGAAAATCATCCCCAGGAAAATATACCATGACCAAGTAGGATTTATACCCAGAATTTAGGGCTGGTTCAATATTAGGAAAAGTATTAGCATAATTGTCTATATCAATAACCAAATTAACAAAAACCATATGATCATCTCAATAGATGCAGAAAAAACATTTGATAAAATCCAACATCCATTCCTAATAAAAACACTTGAGAGTATAGAAACAAATGGACTTTTCCTTAAAATAGTCAAGAGCATCTATTTAAAACCATCAATAAGCTTCATATGTAATGGGGATAAACTGCAACCATTCCCTATAACATCAACTTCAACAATAAGAATTGAGAAAGAGATTAAAGGAATTAGAGTTGGTAATGAGAAAACCAAATTATCACTCTTTGCGAATGATATGGTGGTATACTTAAAGAACCTCAGAGATTCTACTAAAAAGTTATTATAAATAATCCACAACTTTAGCAAACTTGCAAGATTCAAAATAAATCCACATAAATCCTCATCATTTTTATACATCAACAACAAAATCCAACAGTAAGAGATACAAAGAGAAATTCCATTCAAAATAACTGTTGATAGCATAAAATATTTGGGAATCTATCTGCCAAAGGAAAGTTAGGAATTATATGAGCAAAACTATAAAACACTTTCCACACAAATAAAGTCAGATTTAAGCAATTGGAAAAATATTAAACGCTCTTGAGTAGGCCCAGAAAATATAATAAAAATGACAGTACTACCTAAACTAATCTATTTATTTAGTGCTATATCAATCAGACTCCCAAGAAACTATTTTAATGACTTAGAAAAAATAACAACAAAATTCATATGGAAGAACAAAAGATCAAGAATTTCAAGGGAACTAATGAAAAAAAAATCAAATGAAGGTGGCCTAGTTGCACCTGATCTAAAACTATATTATAAAGCAGCAGTCACCAAAACCATTTGGTATTGGCCTTAGCCAATTCTATTGGCTAGAAGAAATTTCTATTTCTTAAAATAAACTAGTTGATCAGTGAAATAGATTAGGTTCACAGGACAAAATAGTCAATAAGTATAGCAATCTAGTGTTTGACAAACCCAGAGATCCCACCCAACTTTTGGGATAAGAATTCACTATTTGACAAAAACTGCTGGGAAAACTGGAAATTAGTATGGCAGAAATTAGGCATGGACCCACACTTAACACTAAGATAAGATCAAAATGGGTTCATGATTTAGGCATAAAGAATGAGATTATAAATAAATTAGAGGAACATAGGATAGTTTACCTCTTGTGGACTTGAGGAGGAGGAAGGAATTTGTGACCAAAGAAGAACTAGAGATCATTGTTGATCACAAAATAGAAAATTTTGATTATATCAAATTAAAAAGCTTTTGTACAAACAAAACTAATGCAAACAAGATTAGAAGGGAAGCAACAAACTAGGAAAGCATTTTTACAGTTAAAGGTTCTGATAAAGGCATCATTTCCAAAATATATAGAGACTCTAATTTATAAGAAATCAAACCATTCTCCAATTGATAAATGGTCAAAGGATATGAACAGACAATTTTCAGATGATGAAATTGAAATTATTTCTACTTATATGAAAGGGTGTTCCAAATCACTATTGATCAAAGAAATGCAAATTAAGACAACTCTGAGATACCACTACACACCTGTCAGATTGGCTAAGATGAAAGGAAAAGATAGTGATGAATGTTGGAGGGGATGTAGGAAAACTGGGACACTGATGCATTGTTGGTGGAACTGTGAATGGATCTAGCCATTCTAGAGAGCAATTTGGAATTATGCTCAAAAAGTTATCAAACTGTGCATACCCTTTGATCCTGCAGGTTACTACTGAGCTTATATCCCAAAGAGATACTAAATAAGGGAAAGGGATCTGTATGTGCAAGAATGTTGTGGCAGCCCTTTTTGTAGTGGCTAGAAACTGGAAAATGAATGGATGCCCATCAATTGGAGAATGGTTGGGTAAATTGTGGTATATGAATGTTATGGAATATTATTGTTCTGTAAGAAATGACCAGCAGGATGAATACAGAGAGGCTTGGAGTGACTTACATGAATTGATGCTAAGTGAAATGAGCAGAACCAGGAGATCATCATACATTTCAACAACAATACTGTATGAGGATGTGTTCTGATGGAAATGGATATCTTCGACAAAGAGAAGATCCAATTCAGTTCCAATTGATTAATGATGGACAGAATCAGCTACACCCAGAGAAAGAATACTGGGAAATGAATGTGGACTACTTGCATTTTTGTTTTTCTTCCCAGGTTATTTTTACCTTCTGAATCCAATTTTTCTTGTGCAACAAGAGAACTGTACGGATCTGCACACATATATTGTATCTAAGATACATGACTTTAACATGTCTAATATATATGAGACTGCCTGATATTTGGGGGAGGGGGTGGAGGAAGGGAAGGGGAAAGTTGGAACAGAAGTGAATGCAAGAGACAATGTTGTAAAAATTACCCCTGTATATGTTCTGTCAATAAAAAGCTATAATTAAAAAGAAAAAAGAAAAAAAAAAAAGAAAGTTACTATGAGCTCTTTGCTAATTTTCTAGCCTATTTCTTGACTTTTAACTATGCTAAATTTTCAAATGAAGAAATTAAATTCATTTCTATTCATATGAAAAAAATATGCTTCTGGAGTGGAGGGGGCACTGTTCCAAGCTTCAGGTTTTTTGTACAACTGTTTTCAGGGAGAATTCTGGGGATCTGTATGTTTTTGGCTCTTCAGACATGGTATGATTCAGGAAAAAAATGTGTTTATTGTCTTCCTGGCCTATGCTCTGATCTTTGAGAGATCAAAAGCATGTCTTTTGTGCCTTCGAATTATAAACAGGGTCCCTACTCCCCTGCAGTTTGGTGTGCTAGTATTCCACCTCTGGGACTGAGATTCAAGACTGTGACTCAAATCCAAGAATGAACAATGCAACAGAGTCATGCCTCTGGTGCCAGCAAAGTACCCCTATAATCTCCTTTTCATCAGTTGTCTGCTCCCTTACCAGTCTGTGGGCTGAGAGGTATAGAAATCACCCCTGTTGCCACTGATTCAACTGCCCCCAAGGCCAACTGATGGTTTTCAGGGATAGGGTCTGTGCTGGACTCTCAAACTGGTGCAATAGACCTTTCCTGACAACCTTCTAAGTTGTCTTGGAATGGAAGATTGTTTCACTATGTCTTTTTGTTTGGTACTGGCTAAGAAATAGAGTAGTGGATCAGTGGAATGGGTTAGATACACAAGACAAAGTACTCAATAACCTATTGTAATCTATTGTTTGAAAAAATCCTAAGACTACAGATTTTGGGATAAGAACTCACTATTTGACAAAAATTGTTGCAAAAATTGGAAAATAATATGGTAGAAACTAAGCATTGACCAACATCTAACAACTTATACCAAGATAAGGTAAAAATGGATTCTTGATTTTAGACATAAAGGGTAATTCTATAAGTAGATTAAGCGAGCAAGGGATAGTCTACCTATCAGATGTATGGAGAAGGGAGGAATTTATGGCCAAAGAAGAACTAGAGAACATTATGAAATGTAAAATGTATAATTTTAATTACATTAAATTAAGAGGGTTTGCACAAACAAAACCAATTCAGCTAAGATTAGGAGGGAAGCAAAAGCTGGGGAAAAAAATTTTATGGCTAGTGTTTCTGATAAAGGCCTCATTTCTAAAGTATGTAGAGAATTCAATCAAATTTTTAAGAATACAATCTATAAATCATTAAATTATATGAAACACAATTTTCAGATATAAAAATACTTTAAATCATTATTGATTAGAGAAATGCAAATTAAGACAACTCTGAGATACCATTCCATACCTCTCAGATTGTCTAAGATGACTGGAAAAGATAATTGGAGGTGATGCAGGAAAATTGGGACACTAATGCATTGTTAGTGGAGTTGTGAAATGATCCAACCATTTCAGAGAGCAATTTGGAACTATTCCAAAGGGCTATAATATTGTGCAGACCTTTTGATCCAGAAGTATCATTGAGTGGATGCCCATCAATTAGGGAATAGCTGAATAAATTATGATATACAAATGTAATGGAATATCATTGTTCTATAAGAAATGATGAGCAGGCTGATTTTAGAAAAGTGTGAAAAGATTTACATGGATTGATGTTTAATGAAGTGAGCAGAATCAAGAGGACATTGTACACAGTAGCAACAAGATTATATGATGATCAAACTACAATGACCTTGCCTCTTCTCAGTAATTCAGTGATTCAAGGTAATTCCAATAGACTTGAAATGAAAAATATCATTCACATCCAGAGAGAGAACTATGGAGACTGAATATAGATCAAAGTATAGTATTTTCACTTTTTATTTGTTTCTTTCTCATGTTTTTTTTTCCCCTTTTTGGTATGATTTTTATTACACAACATGACAAATAGGGAAATATGCTTAAAAGAATTGCACATTTAACTTTTATCAGATTATTTTCTGTCTTGGGAAGGGAAGGGAAGGAGGGAGAAAAATTTGGAACACAAAGTCTTATAAAAATGAATGTTGAAAAGTATCTTTATATGTACTTAGAAAATAAAATACTATTGAAATTTTTAAAAATTTAAGAATTTGTTTTAGGGCATTCAAATTGTTTGAAGGGGCTTTGGGAAGAGCTCAGTTGAGTCCTTGCCTTTTCTTCACCATTTGGTTCTGCTTTCCAGAAATTCTTGAGAAAAAAAAAAAAAGACAAAATGGTGTATGCCAAAAATTTTACCATCTCCCTGCATAGATAGTGTGATAAGGATTCTATTGGAGAAAATTTGTCTGGAATAAAAAAAATATATAGTAATTACATCATATGATGAGCCATTGTTTTAGAAATAATTAAAGGGCTGATTCCTATGAATCTTTTTCTGCTCTGATTATTAACTACAGCAAGAGTAGCTTTTCATGGGAAAGGTGCTCATTATGACTGTACTTGAACTATCCAGTGGATGGATAGAAGGAAGGAAACAAATATTTATTAAATACTTACTATGTTCCAGGCACTGTGCTAATATCTTTACATATACTGTCTCATTTAATCTTTGCAAAAACCCTAGGAGACAAATATTAGTATCCCCATTTTACAGTTGAGGAAACTGAGTTGACCAAGATCACGCAGCTATCCAGATTTGAATTCAAGATTTAGATTACAGAACTAATTGCATCACCTAGCTGGTTCAAGAGGTGGAGACCATAACCACTCCAGTGCCATAAGTGAGAAGGTGTTACTAAATTAACTTATTTATTGGGCTATTTATTGGTTGCTACTTCTTCTACCTCCTATGCTCTCCTATGCTCAGCTCTTCTTTGGTCCTGGCAGATTGCCTTTAGTGGTGATTCCCAGTCCTTCCTGGACTCCACCCAGAACTTTATAATGAGAAAAGTCAGAGTAGCTTCTTAGAACAAATCAGGGAACAATGTGTTGACTTCCAGGAATTACATACCTCTCTTAGCTGAATCTTCCAGACTGCAGCTGTCCAATTTGCATTTGTTACTGCTAAAATAGACATGGAAGTATTATTTACTGCCTTGTTTTTGCAAACAACATATCATGAGGCTTCCTTATATAGGAGGGGAAAGGGGGCAAAATGAAGCCCCCTTGTGATTTTGTGACTAGAGAAATATTCATCATTTTGGCCACTAAGAGGCCATCCTTGTGGAAGATATATAAAGAGTTTGAAAAGACAAATTTGAAAGAAAAAAATATCCCAGTTATGTTGGATTAAGTCAGTTCTAGAACAAAGATTTACTTCATGGGACAATGAACATTTTCTATACTGTGCAAGACAGATTTCATTACTTATCACGGAGAAAGAGGAAGAAAGGGAGTGGACTTTCTAGAGCATATTTGCTATAGGCAGACAAATTATTTTTTAAAATAGAAATAAAAGCACCAAATAAAGTAGCTGGCAATGCAGTGAGTGGATAGAGTACTAGACCTGGAATCAGAAAGAGCTGAGTTCAATTCTCACATCAGGCACATTGTATAA